>NC_140297.1:53015467-53615467 GCF_964211825.1 Aythya ferina | reverse complement strand
GACCGTTATGACCAAGGTGCTAAAACTACATTTCTTCTACATTATTCTAGCTCATAAGTTTTAAAGCACAATGATAGGTTGGGTTTTTTTTGCTATGCTTTTGACAGTTTCTGTAATCTTTTTGTTCATCACTCTCTTCTTGGAGCATCATGAAATCATGTAAATATTCTAGAAATGTAAAGAGTTAAATGGGGTCTAAAGATAGACTTGCCTGTGTAAATAAAAATTTGTTTCTGCAAACCTGCCAGCAAGGGATTTTACTTGTACCTGTGTGCAGCACGTCCTCTTCTGGCTTATGAAACTTAACAAGGTAGTAAGGGTATTTCATCTGTCTTTATTTTTATATGGGTGTTAGGACACAAGCAAAAATCTAGTTTTCACTTGTTTTCCTAGTCACTTAGGTAAGTGACAAACCAAGCCCTTCAATGTGCTTGCTTAGATTGGAAGTGTGTATGGGAGACACTTACAGGCCTTGCTGTGGAAACACCTGTCTGCTCCTTCCTGCAGGCTGCTGGCTCTAACTGTACTGCTGATATCTGCTAGGTCAGCTGAAATTGGCTTATAAATATGGTATTTTAAGCATATGGAAGTGTAGACTTGAACTGCCATAGCTACAGACATCCCATGAGGATGAAGTCTGTTGGCACTCTGCATCAGCATTTAGCTTTCCCTTGACCTTCTTACTGTTAGACTTCTCAGCTGACTTACAGCAAAGATGTTGCTGCAACATAATACATGTTCTTAACCTAACAAAAAAAAAATCTTGGAGAAAACAGCTTGCTGGCTTAAAGAAGGAAAAATAACACCAGGAACAACAAAAAAAAAAAATCCTAGTAACAGCTCCTAAAGTTACATCCTCTGCTACTCTCTAATTTCTCTGGTCTTCCTTCATTCATGGTAATGAAGTTTATAAAGCTTTGGTAGAAGGATGACAGTATTCAAGTCAAAGGAGATGAGAGCAATGAGGAAAGCTTTGCTTTAAGCTAGAGCAGTCTTGCAAGTTGCTGCCTTTATATGCTGTTCTCATCTTGAAGGGTATAGAGTATTTTCCAGTCATAGGGACTCCATAACCCTATGAGTATTGAGAAATAGTTGCTATTTAACAGTGTATATAATAATTAACTGAGGCTGGAAACAATATTCTTCCAAGAAAAAAAAAGGAAGCAGAAATTACTGTACTTAATAGCTGTGGAAGCTGTTAAACCTAGCTGACACAGTTTTGGTACTGCCATGTGTGTTTTGGGGGCAATATAAACCATAATTACTGTGATGGCAGGTAAGAATCAAATTCTTACGGCTTAGTGTAGTTAGTGAAAGTAGCAGTCATAAGCTGTGTGCTGTTCTTGAATGTAATACAAATTCTCTTTTGTGACTCCTTAGTACTTACAGGTTACTTCTAGCTGATGAGCAGAAACAGCTTCTGTTTGCTATTAGCTGTTGGGTTTTTGCTAGGAGTATTTTCAGTCCTGAATTGAAACGACATCCCGAAACAGAAAAGGCTTTTGGAGTGTTATAGGAAACATGTTCTTCCTGGTTTTAGTGCCAGTGTACATGTAGGAAGAGACAGAAGGCAAAGAACCTCATGTAGGCGGAGGGGGTGAAGTGGCATCACAGTTTGAGCCGTTGCAGTTAGATCTTCCCAAAGCATGGAAGCAATGTGGTGGGGAATCAGGGGCTTGGTGGGTTGCTTCCTTGTGTGAGCCAGTGAGTCTTTTGAGGGGCAGATTAATAAGACATGAGTTAGAGGTGGAATAGATGAAGCAGAGAAAATCTGGGTGGGAAAAGGGTTGCTTGTATGTGTATTTGGAATTGTTTCAGGGCATTGAGCTGGGGCAGATTCAAGGTAATAGATGCAGCCTCCTTGAATTTGGATGGTAGTGCTGAAGCTTCAAAGCCTTACAAGGTTTGATGCCACTTCAATTGTAGTGCGATTTTTTTTTTTTAATCTATTTTCTTCAATGTCAGCAGCAAGGCAGCTTCCATGTGCTTGCCTGGGTGGTATGCTGCTTTGATATGGCTTGCTTTGCATCACCAAACACAGTAGTTAGGTTGCATCGAGTACTTTGTGGAAACACTGTGTTGTCAACTGAAAAGGTGTTGGCCCAGCAGAAACAATGTGAAGTATCAGTGCTGTTTTTTGGCCTTTGAGAGGTTGGTCCCTAACATGTGACTTGTAATGAGGGGCCCGCATAGATAGATGATTTCATCTAGTCTGACACTGTGGTGGTGTATGACCCAAGTCTATAAACATCAAAAAATCAGGCTGTGGCCACCCGTTCTATGCAGACTTTGCCTATTAAGGTCTCTAATGTACAGCATAGAGATGTGCACCTTCTGTTCTGGACTAGACAGTGCAGATACCAGTTTTGTAGCTCAGTGAATGAGGTTGGTTGGGCTGTTTGTTCTCCAGAGCTGAAAAATGTTGGGAGTGTATTCTCTTGCAGTCTACATAAATGAAAATGATGAGAGGAAGAGAAAGTTGATTGCAGTCTGTGTGCTGCTGTTATAAAGTAGTTCTCTGACGTCTTTTTCCCTCTCCTGAGATTTACTAGCCTATTGCCCTTTCCTGTTAGGAGTGCATACCTGGATTGGGATGGTGTGTGCAGTGCAGGCTCTTTACTGTAAGAGCACAGTGAACGCCAGACTTCTTCCTGTTCTGCCGTGTTAACCATGAATCACTGCTTCCTGAACTTGTGATTGCATCAGAACTGCTAGAATGCCTTGTAGAGTCTTTTTACTGGGTAAACTTCACAGCTGTGGTTACAACTTCCAGCCTGTATTAGCTGAACACATTGTATTGGTGCCCACCATCAGTTTGACAAAGATGGGATTGCAGTAGGAGCTTGCTTTCTTCCTTCTTTTTAATTAAACAAGTCTTTGAAGCAACTCTTCTAAAACCACTATACTTCAATTCTTCAAGTTTTCTGTTTTACTTAGCTGAGATGTTTTTTTTCTTCCAAGCTTGATGAAGTTTTCTACAAGAATATCCTGTAATGATTTCATTAGCTCTTTTCATTGTACCTAGCTGCAATAGAAAGTGCTCAAAAACCTGCTGTTTTCTTCAAGAATAGTAGTGGGGGTTTTCCTGTCCCTTGTCTGATAAGACTTTAGGGCAGTGGTCTGAAGGGCTACTGATCCTGTCATCAGTGAGCCAGGAGAAGGCGGGAGTCCGAAACGGGTTAAAAAAAGTACTTAAAAGGATACAAAAAGAGTAAATGGTACTTAAGCCATGCATGTTTCTTTTTGCAGGGATGCTCTGGACCAACCGCTTCTTTCTAGCGCTACCTCAAAGTAACTTGCAGATAGAACTCACAGGGAAGATTGATCAAATGGTGATGATCGCTGTCATTCTGCTGGACACGCATATACTTGCCTTTCGTTTTGGCTCATTTTTAATACCAATTAACTTCAGTGACTCACGTTATAATAGACACCGTTTGACTGCATCGGCAAATATTTCTGAGTCATGAGTGTCATTAAAGGCCTGTCACCCTATGGAAACCCTTCTAAATAAGAAAAATGGAATTAAAATAAATAAATAAAGCAGCATTTGAACTTATGAGCAAACATAGCGTAGCTGCCTTTGACACTGATCTGGAGGAGAAAAATCACGTTACCTTAATAGGGTTGCCTTAATAGGTTTGGTGTACGTGAGGGAGGGAAGTGTTTTATGTTGCCTCAGCTGTTACATGTCCAATGCAGGAGGGGTCTGAGAGTGGTTCCCTGAGCACGTTGTTGTGGAAATCAATGATTTCACTGCCCGATGCCTGTTATTAAGGGCACAATGTGTACCCCGTTACCACTTTCATTTATTTTTTGTGGTGAAAATCTGTCACAGTGCCTATGTTCCCTGTGCCACATGGTAGGATTCAGCGTGACGATCGCTTCCTGGACCAAGGCGGCCACGAACCCAGCCTCAAACACTGCGTGTGCTTGGGTTAACAATGTGGGGGCTACTGGTGTGGGTTTTTTTGTTACCGGTGTGGTTATGGGTTACTGGTGTGGGGGTTATTGGTGTGGGGGTCACTGGTTATCGGTGTGGGGCTTTTTTTGACAAGCACTGTGGGGTTGTGGCGCTGTCCCACACCCGGCGCAGTGCTGCTGCACCCCAGCGTTCGGCACCACGGGGCGGGGAGGCTCCGTGGCTGTCTTTTAGCCCCGTTCTTGTGCTGTCCGGGCCGGCTTTTATTATGGCGGCCGCTCCCCGAGGCCGCCATCCCTGAGGCAGCCCCGCTCCCCTCCCCTCCCCCCCCCGTCCCCTCACTCCGCGCTTTCCCGCGCGGCCCCGCCTCCTCCTCCCCCCTGCCCCTCCTCCCTCCCCTCTCGCGAGGCCGGGGCCGGGGCCGGGGCCGTCGCGGGCGGGTGACGCACGGCGCGCGCCGCGCTGACGCGAGCCGCCATCGCCTGCCCCAATTGGCCGCGTGAGGCGAGCGGCGGAGCGGGGAGGGCGAGGGACGGGACGGGACCGGGACCGGGAACGGGACCGGGAACGGGACCGGGAACGGGAGGAGGAGGAGGAGGAGGAGGAGGAGGAGGAGGGGGGCGGCGGGGCGAGGAGCGGGAGAGGGAGAGAGGAGAGGGGGGGGAGGGGGAGGAAGGAGGGGGGAGCGCGCGTTCCCGTGAGGGGAGGGGGCGCGCGCGCGTGAGGGGGGGTAGGGGGAGGGGCAGGGCAGGCCGCGCGGCGCGGCGCGTGGCGGGGGGCGTGTGACGGCACAGAGCGGAGCGCGGCGCGCGGCGGCATGGCCTCGGGCGGCGCAACGGCCGGCGGCGCAACGGCCGCGGAGGGCTCGGCCGGCGGCGGGTGCGGCAGTTGCGGCGCGGGCGGCGGCGGCCGGGCGGCTGTGCCGCCGGGCGGCAGCGCCGAGGCCGGATCCGGAGCGCTTGGAGAAGGAGGAGGAGGAGAAGGAGGAGGAGAAGGAGGAGTCGCTGCGGCTGGCGGCAAGATGAAGGGTCGGCGCCACCATTGGGGCGCCGCGAGGGCCCCCTACCCCAGGTGTAGGCAGGTGAGGAGCGGCCCCCACGCAGCGGGCCCTGCCCCGTAGCGCCTCGGTTACCCCTGTGCTTACCCCTCAGCCCCTTGCTGACCCCCTCACCCGCCCCTTTATCCCTTTAATCGCCCTGCACCCACCTCCTTACCCCCTTAATTACTCCTTCAACTGCCTAATTACCCCCTTAGTTACCCCCTCAACCCCTTACTAACCGCCCTTAGTTACCCCTTCAGCCCCTTACTGACCCCCTCAACTTCCTCTTTATTCCCTTAATCACCCCCTACCCACCTCCTTATCCCCTTAATTACTCCTTCAACTGCCTAGTTACCCCCTCAACCCCTTAGTTATCCCCTTGGCCCCTTACTGATCCCCTTAATCACCCCCTAGCCACCTCTTTACCCCCTTAGTTACCCCTTCAGTGCCTTACTTTCCCCCTTTATTCCCTTAATCACTCTCTAGCCCCCCCCTGTACCCCCCTAGTTACCCCCTCAAGCACTTAGTTACTGCCCCTAGTTACCCCCTCAGACACTTAGTTACCCCCCTAGTTATCCCCCTCAACTGCCTAGGTAACTGCTTAGTTGTCCCCCTTGTTACCCCCTCAACTGCCTAGTCAACTGCCTAGTTGCCCGCCTAGTTGCCCCCCCTAGTTACCCCCTCAGCCCCTCACTATCCCCCTTACCCCTTTACCCAGCCTTTTACCCCCCTCCTCACCCTCCCTTTCACCCCCAGCCCACTGCCCTCAGGACCTCCAGGGCTTTCCCCGCTCCCTGCACCCCTCCTCGCCCCCTCGTAAATTCTCTGCACATTACCTGCCAGGCTTTACTTCTCCTTCGTGTGGTAGGGTATGGTAGGTTGACAGTGAATGCGGTCTGTAAATTCAGGGTGTGAAAATCCCCGTGCTGGAGGGGGGACACGCTGAGATCCCTCCCAGCAGCTCATTGCTAAGAAATGTCAGGCGCCCAGAGAGGTGATCTGCAGACGCCCTCTGCACGTGTTCGTTCAGCCAAAACCTCTCCGCTATTAAATCAGCAACGTAACTGAGTATCATATGCAAAACCGAGGGAGCACTATGCATGGATAGCTGCTCAGTTAGGTTTTTATCACTCGCAGAAATGCCAAGTCCCTTACACCATATATTGACAATCAGTCTAGTCCATCTAAAGCTGGCCTGGAAGGGCAATAAAACATTCCCCACGCTTACAGAGCAAACATTGAAACCTCGGGCTTCAACAACACATTAACGTTGAAAGTGTCGTATCTCGCGTGTGCCGACACTGCGTAGATAACTGATAAACCTTACAGGTGAATTAATAATCAGCGGAGATGGTTTTCCAACTTTGCTATTGTCTGTTATCTCTGGGTGTTTTCCAGTAGGTTTATTGAAACAGTGTGCCAGAGCAAACACATGCTTGGGGATATCTGGGGGATTCTGCACAGAGAACGGATGCTGCACATCCAACGCAGATCAAATTAACAGCAACTTATCGGGGAAAAACTGTAATGATTTGATAAATAGGCAAACTGATCGATGTTGTACGTGTGCATTTATTATAGCTGATAACTTTGTAGCCATATGAATCGTGCAAATGCCCGTAACATAACAGGATGAACTTTGGGTAAATAGCTTGCTTAGAGCATTTGTCAATTAATTTCAGTTTGTTTTCAATGTAATGCCCACACTGCAGAAGTCTCTGTGCTTTAATGTTAATTGTCTCTCTGTGACGCGGTTGGGGAGACACGAAAGCGATCGATGCGATTTTAACATGAGGTTATACCTCTGATTCTGATCCCTACCCTGCTGTTTTTCTCATCCTTCCCCCTACAACTTTTGTCAATAAGTCAGTTTGTAGAAATACTGAAATAGATCTGTTTTGTGTGCTTGTGATCAAAATTACAGCCCACCAAACCCTCCGTCTCTTATCACTAAGCTCTGAAGGTGCCTGGGCACTAGACAGTATAGCTAACAGCTTTGAAGTTCCTGGGATATCTAATTTACTTTTTTTTTTTTCCCCTACCTGCAGGAGGGATGATTAGCAGGATGCCTAGCTCATGATTGTCAGCTTGCTGAATATTATTTAACCGTAGGTCCTGGGGTTTTGGTCAGGTGGGAATTCTCTGATCGTACCTGATGTGAGCTGCAGAGTCAGTCTCCTACAAAATACAGCAACAGCTTTAGGAGGCTCTTGCAAGAGGAGGTGCTGCTGCTTTTTAAAAACTATTAGTTAAAGCGCTTGTTCAGAATGTGGTAGACCCTACTTCAGCTTCCTTTTTTGCCTGGAGCGATCAACCTACATCTTCCACTTCCCAGGCAAATATCCCAGTCGTCAAGCTGTGTGTTATCTTCAGTTCTCCTGGTTGAGGCCGTGTTACTATCCAGAAAAAGAACGCATGATTCACTGAGCCAGAAAGAGGATGGATAAGAAAACGTTGCCCTCCAAGAATGGAGACGTGCAGGTTCTGGCCTTTGGTTTCAGAACTTCGTGCTCGTTTAATGTTAGATGTTCCTTACAGCAAGCATCCAAAGCCTATCATTTCCTGCCCTTTTCTGCCCGTATGCCTGATGACTAAACTTTAGAGCCCCGCTTCATTATGTTTTTGTTTGTTTGTTTTTAAATCTAGTGCCTTTTTTTAAACCGGATGAAATAGGAGAGGTGAACAGATGCTGTCTGGAAGAGAGCACTCGTGACTTGCAGCTTGTGTACTGTCCTAGGAGATGGAGATATGGATACAGATTGCCCCACCAGTGAAGGAACTAAACCGTGGTATTTTCCCTTTAGGGCTACCATCCTGCCTTATAAAAAGGGCACTATCAGCAGCTATATTATTAAACTGACAACAAGTAACAGCGCTGCTAGGTAAAGATAGTATAGGCTCACCCACCCCAAAGGTATCTGGGCTGGAAATCCTCAGAAACAAAAAGCTTTCTGCATTTCTGGGTTAGGCAGTCTGGGAGTAGAATTTAGGAGTCCCTCCTCTGGACAGCTTTCTTAATGGCTCTGTGCTGACAGCCCCGTGCTGATTGCATTGACTTGAGATAATGCTGGGCTTGGCGTGCTACCCATTTCCTCAGCCATTTCATGCTGAAATATCCATCCTGCTTCTGTATCGTGTAAGGAGCCTGGGCACCTGGGTTAAAATTGCATCTGTGCCCTGAGAGCCGAGCACGTGAGGGCGAGGGAGCTGCTGTGTCCAACGCCGGGCTTTCATCTGCAGGATGTGGCCAGAAGTGCTCCTAAGTGCTGGGTTGCCCCAGTCATTTAGGTAGGCGTTACTCGCGTGGATGCATGATTGGGATGACTGTTCGCATTGTTAACTTATTAACCAGCTTCCCTACAGGAGGAGAAGAGGCTAGCATAACTTTGGGGGTTATTTTTTTTATTTGATAATTAATCATTCAAATGAAAATGTCAGAGAAGTTTGACTCTCTTGGACTTTTAAACTCGTGCAGGCAGATTCAGGCATGAGAAATCAATAATTAGTTCTACCTGAAATGTTTCTTTAACCGTCCTGTAAACCTGTATGTTCATGTTAAGCTTCACGTCAGAGCTTTTTCATATTGGCTGTCAGATTTGTAGATTGAAATTTCTGCTGGCTTTTTTATTTTTCTTACACGTGCATATGCCAGTGCACACTCGTAACGTAGATGTGCTACGCTGGTATAAAAGAAAACAATCCAAACATTTTCCTTGAAGAAACCAGCATAAGTTGCTACATACTTTTAGTTGGTCTTATGCTTTGGATGTTACCATAAAGCCACTAATTTAATGTCCCGATCAGATAGCACCTCTGTCTGATGGGCGAGTTTTACAGAGTCATGTGAGATGTCATGTAAGATTCTGCCCAGGCAGAGCAGTTGCAGGATCAGGAATTTAAACTAAATGCAGCAATGCCTAAATCATTACATTATCACCTGCTTCTGTCTTGAAGGTGGGCCAGTTTTAAATGATTGTTTGATTTATGCCTGGGATTTTCTTGGCGTGCAGTGACTGCAGGCAGTGGGCAGAAGGAGTCTTGCAAGCTGCCGGGTTTATTTTGGGAGGAAATCTTGAAACTCATGCTGAAGAGTTCCTAGAATATCCTATTGAGTAATGTAAATTAGTTCATGTTAACCTGAAGCAGGGAAATACTAATTTATAAAAATCTTAAATCTATTAAACAACATCCATAGGGAGCTAGCTATGCAAGTATGACTTTATGGGTTTAATTCTTATTGACAGAATTACATCTTGAAATCTGCTGAGGTGATTGTGTTAATATTTATATGCATCTCCCTGCTCCTTCTGGTGTAGGAATAAGTTAGCACTTTGAGCTAAGTATTTGTAGATGTTAAGAATTGCTTAAAATGTATGTAAAGATTCTTTTAAATGAACGGGCTGGTAACTGACTTCAGAGGTTTTGTCTCTGTCCCAGCAATATCAAATTGTATCGGCGGAACAGATGTTGAAAGATACTGCTTGGCTTTTTACTGCCACCCAAAGCAAAAAATGTATCCTGGTGGGGAAGAACTTTCTAAACTGGGATACTGACGGTTTTCTCTCATTTAGGCTAGCAGTCCTGTCAGCGGTACCACAAACTGCAGAATGTGACTGCTGTACCGTTTTATTAATATTTTTGTTGCTGTCATGACAGCCTTGGGGGCTGTGAAGTGTTGGAGAAAAACAATAGCAGTGAGCGTTGTCTCAGGACAGAAGATTTTAAAGCAGATGAAATAAATGTCTGTGTAAGCTGGGACACCGCACGTTGCCTTCATCTGCTGGCGGCACATCACTTCCTCTGCGTTATTTATTCCTCCAGCCGGTAATTAGCGCTGGTTCTTGCTCCCCTGCTGTGGAGGAGCTGAGCTGCTGATTCAGAAGACTGCGAGGATAGAGTGCAACATCTCTTTTTGCTTGCCGAAAAAAAAGTTTTTTAGTTTTTGTAAATGGCAAGGTTGCCCTCGAGATCACAGCTAAGAGACTTTTCTCTGAGCTTGCTATTTCCAAACCACTTTTTAACAAGTCATCTCTTTTGTTAATGTGGTACAATTTTCCATTTTACTCTTGTTGAACTGCAAAAATCCTACGTTTTTTGCCATCTTTTTGATGTTCTGTTTAGTCAATCCAATATTTATTGTGTAGCTATTGTGCAACTAGGAAACGTTGGGTAGTCATATTTATACAGTCATGATAGAAGCCGGGAGATGTTCCCCAATGTACCTCTCGTGGTACATGCTGCTAAGAGAACATAACAAAAACTCCTCTGTGCTTTTTGTAACATAAAATACGTGTCTGAAGCTCAAGAATTAGTGTCTGTAATATTTTTCTAATTAAGAATTTTTTTTTAGCAATTAGGCAAAAATTTTATTACTTTTTATCTATTAAGTAATTCAGCTATTCAGTTTCATTAACAACGGCCCTACATTTGGGCGTGTTTATTATTTTCCCTTGTACAGTTCCCTTGTGCCCAGGTATTTTCCCTTTGTGCTACCACATTCTGTATTTTTTTTACAGTGCTTCTTAAAAGCCTTGACCTGCTTTCTCCTTATGCCTAGGCCCTCCAGGTCTTATCTACCTTTTTAGTGAAGGTAGGATTTAAATACACTTCTATAAGCCAAAGAGATACTAATTTTGCTAGCCACTTGAAGCTAGCGTTCTTCACAGCTGTTTGTCACCACGTCTGGAGGAAGGCTGGTACTCCTTCAGCTCTGTTAGGGACTGGGTGAGTACTCTCTGAACCCTTTCAAGCCAAGTCAGTTGGGTCGTCTTAAAATTGAGCCAAGGTGAGTATGAACTGGCTTGTTTGACTTTGCCTGAAGCGTAAGTCGTTTTGCAACTTGCTGATACAGTATTTGTCATTGTGGTATTCTAGATTGCTTTACAAAAATACGTATTAATTAAAAGAGCCTCTCAACTATATTTGCTTTTCTTTGTTGTTGTGGGCGAGGTTACAAATACATTGCCCTTCTTTTGACAAGCAGAGATTTTAAATATTTATTCTGCTCACTGTCTAGGAATTAGCACAGCACTAAAGTGGTTTTGTTAGGGCAGTAACACTGACGTTCTGGGGGGCAGTTTCCTTTGAGATTCTGTAACTTACAACTGCACTTTGCATTTACTTACAGTGTTATTGTGTGTGTTTGGCTTGGTTGCGATTCACCAGCTGTTTTTTTAAAGTAAGCATAAATTCATAATAAGCTTTACCTTTGCTGCAAAAAAAGTGCATGCTAATGTACGAGCAGCATGCACTAAGGTCCTACAGCTATGGTTTTAACACATGTGCTGGCTTTGCAAATACCTGTGCCAGCAGAAAATTTTCATTCTCCTTGCCAAGGTTGTTTATTACTGTCTCCACAGCTCTGCTGTTGGAAGGAGTTGTGCGAGTGTGTCCTGAAAGCTCGCTGACTTTGCTTTTAAGCTATAGCTGTGTTTTGAATCAAACTTTTCCTGAAGCAATTGGGTCTCAGGGCTCCTTCCTCTGTTAGAGGTCCAGGTCTGGTGATCTCAAAGACCAGCCAAAGATGCAAGCTGTTCAACTGTGCCAGATGCATGATAATTCTAACACTGCAATTGTATAGTATTTGTTATTAAACTTACCTTACAAAGCTGTGGATTATATACAGATTTGCAGATGTCGTAACCTAGGGTCACTAAAAAAAAATCTCTGTGCAACAGCAATTTGGTTACCCATAAGAGAAAAGTATTTAGGGACATGGCTTATGTTTGTGAGTTGCTCTTGGTTCTGTCAGCTGAGCTGTGGTGAAAGCACGTGGCCGGAAGGATGTTGCTGCCTCCGGTGACTGGAGGTTACGGCCCTGCAGCTGAGGTGAGCCTGCATCACCTTTGCAGCTTCAGAAGGTTAGCTGTGAATGTCAACAAATGTAACCCTAGCTGCTGCTGCAGCTAACGCAGCTGTGTCTGAGACTCAGCATTTTAGCTTCTCTTAAATCTTGCTAGGGAGTGCATGCAGCAGGGGCAAATGTAACACGATTTTAAAAAGTCTCGTGCCCTAGTTAATTGCAGGGTCTGCTGATTCGGTTAAATTGTGTGGTATAACTTACACGCTAGGCAACGTCTGTGTATGATGCTTTAAAAGTAGGAAAGTTTTAGTTTTGCTGAAATCTAATGCAAGCATAGAAAATACCTGAAGGTGACTCTTTGGTTACTTGGTTTTAGCTTGCATGTTTGAGATAGTTTATAAGAAAAAGTACTGAATGTACGACAGGCTTGACATAATAGCGTTTTGCAAACCCGCATAACCTGTTGTCAGCTCTGTTTGTAGATCAGCATGGATAGGAAAGGTCGTTCAGAAGGAGCGTAAGAGTACTCTGACATCTTTTATATACACCACGGTTATTTAAAAAATATAATTCCATTTCTCTTGTTACAAAATGGTGATTTACTTTGGAGTGCTACTGCGAAGTGCCAGTACTTAGATTTTGTGTCAGGAAGTACTTCAATTTGTGAGATGTGTTTCAGGTTACTTGTAACGTCTCTTCTACACTAGAAAGCCTTGGGCATGGGGACGATGAGCATCAAGCAGTGAGCTGCCCTTGAGAGGCATTTAACCATCTTTTAGAAGCTGTTGTGGGACTTGGCCTGCCCCTGCTTGTGTTTTACCTGCATAACGTGTCCTCCCGACTGCGCGCTGTAGCTTGCGAGTGCTTTTAGGCAAAGTGGCACTGAAAATACTGTTTAATTCATTGCTGGGAGTCAAGTATGTTGTTGGAGGTAGCGGATCTGTAGCATGTGGTGTGCCTTTGTATCCACAGATTTACTTAGAATACATGGGGGGAATAAGGAGTTTGCTGTTTCTTTTGGCAAATATGTTTGGTGGTGGTGAACTACTGCAATGAATTGTGTTTTACTTAATGGAGAATACCTATAAATAAGATAGGCAGTTTAGGCATAACATTGTCTATTTAAATCCTAAGTATATAAATGTATGTTACCATACATCTTGCTAAATCTGGTAACTGCTAATGGCCCTGTAAAGACCATCTGGTGCTTTGGGAAGTGTATTTCTTGATCATTTTAATTCTGAAAACTTTAAACTTCTTGTCTATTGGGTTATGCCAGAGTCTGTTATCCTCATACCAGGTATTGTTTTAGTTGTTGTTGTGCTAGTTGAGTAAAAATAATTGGTTTAGACTGTGTGGTAAGGGAAAAACAAATCTGAACTGTGTTTTTTTAGTGCAGTTCTATAGACTGGCTTTGAAACTTAGCTGCAGACACGCTGCATCTGTGAAGCAGTCTTTCAGTAAAGAATATTGACCGTACTTACACGTCCCTTCTTGGGTTTAAGAACAAACTCACCTAAGACTGCTTGTGAAGTTGTAAGTGAAATTTGTCTCCTGGGTCTTAAATGTTTGGTTTTGGTGCTGATAGGTGTCTATCTCAAAGTGTAGCACAAAACGTGCGCTCAGAGATCTACAACACTGCCACTGATCTCTGCTGAGGATTAGCGACAGCCTAAAGTAGTGCTTTTTACCAAGAAGGAAGGTGTCTTGTACTTTGCACCCTCTTTTGAAATGTTGTCAGCTGAAGGTGTGGACCAAACTTGAGATAAGGCCGTTCAGCGCCACAAGGATTTAACCTGGCCAGTTAGACACTGATTTACCTGTCAGAGCATCTACTGGCCTTTTGCACTCGGGTGGAAATGGTAACAGTGGGCTGTGTCTTCATGGGAGAAATCATCAAGCAGCGCTGAAATGTAAAGCAGCACCAGAATTTCCCTGGGAGGTTCCTTCTCAAGCTAGCTACAGTAAGGAAAATGAGGCTGACTTTGGCATGGGGAAGCATAATCCCTTCTTCACGATTTTTAGAAATAAATTTGAACTAGTCCAGTTACTTTAAATAAAGTAGTTGGTTTTTCCACTGTCACGTAATTAATGACATTCCTGTAACATACTGTTCATATTAAGTCGTAAGTTTTATTGTCTTTTTCTTCTAACTGAAAAACTCTGCTGTCCTGCATCCAAACCGAAACCACTCCCTAGACAGCAAGAGCTTGGTTAGTCTGCAGGCAGCCTGAGCTCGTGCTGCTGCACAAGAGAGGGGATCACGTCGGGTTTCCACTCCTGTCCCTGCGTTGGCACCAGCGCCTGTGTAAGCACACGGTGAGCTGGACCCGGGGCTGCCCCCAAAATACATCACAGCCCACAGGTGAATGTTTGTCTGGGTCGGTTTGATACAATCCGCATGGTGTGCGCACACTCAATCAAAAGGAGGGAGAGGTCTCGTTTCTTCCTTCTCCTATGCTGGCTGCTTGATCTTGCTCTCCCTCCTGGGCCGTTTGCGTTGCACCACGCCAGCTGAATTCATTAGTCCAGCAGGGAAACACGTGCATTTTGCCAGCTTAACGAATGCAGCCAGCAGGGAGGGCAGCCTGCTGTGCGCCAGAGCTGGCACAAGGTAACCGTGGGGGATGGAGAGAGCCTGGAAGCCCTTTTTGGGGGTGGGAAGTGCTTCCTCCGATCCGCGGCCGCTCGCTGAACTTCACCCTCAGGTGCAGGCTTTCTTTTTGAGGATTTACTGATTCGTATGTTTTAAGAACTGAGACTTCTGAAATTGGAAGAGAAAATTAAAATACAATAATCTGAGTTCAGCTGGAGGTAAAAAGTTGATGCTTATAGAGGAGTGCATCTAATGAATTAGCTCTTTTATCGGGTTGTGCTTTTTGCATCTCTGAAGAATTTGTGTTAGTGTGTTGCCTTTCTGGATAATTGTTTTAGTCCATCCTTTGTCAAATAGTGGGATTTACTTAAGTCTCTCATACTGACATCAACTCTGTTACAAAAATAGATGTTTTCCAGTAAGGCATCGTTTCCAAGTATTCCTGCCAATACTTTTGCCCCCATTGCTGTGTGAGAGACCCCTGGCAAGCTGGGAAAACTGTCCTATTCCTTAAGTATTTTTTGCCAAGAAATAGCCCGCTTTTAAGTTCGGAAGTTAAACTGTAACATTATTTTTTCTCTTTATATAAACCATTTAAAGAAATGGTGTTTCGAAGTAGTAAACTACGACACCTGTTTGTTTACTGGTATTTCCCCCTCTGTATCTTTTGTTTAGGGATGCATCTGAAGGCAGCTTGCCTCTGGTAACTGTAGCTGTGGCTACTGTTGCTTGGTGTGTGTATACATTGACAGAGAGGTATCTAGCAGGGCTGCGGGCTCTTGGGATGTGCAGCATTTGAGGAGCTGCTGTAAATACTTATTAGTAAGCTATCGGGCCTTTTCAGTGGTTATTTTTTCATGTGCTGTGTTGTTCTCCTTTCCTGCTGCTATTTTAGGATGAGAATAGCGTGCGAGTGCGTTTCAGACGAGCAAGCAACTGTTGAGACTGACGGCAGCTCTCAGACTGCTGAAATCAGTGGGCTAATGCTGAGTCTGCTGAAGGACGGGAGCACAGTCACCGGCTGAAGCGCTGCTACATGCGGCTGGGGTGAAACTGCCTGTCCTGTGGCAATGGGGAGCCCCCAGAGCAGCTCCCTCCTCTGAAAGCAGGGGGTTTGTGCAGCAGCCTGTTGGGTGTTAAACCCTAGAGGGATTAATGATGGCAGTAGGGAACCTGGGATGTGGTGCTTTATTTCTTGGTTTGCAGCTGTGACGGGCAGGTAGGAGACACCACTGGGAAGTTCTCAATTTCTTGAATCTTTTTGTGAATGGGCACGTCTGCAGGGTGTGTTTTACTTCTGGGGGCAGCGTTTGTTTCTTTTTTTAGCAATATCGATGTTAGATGGCAGGCGCTGGCTCATTCACAGCGCCTGCCTCGTTCTTGTGCAGTCCTTTAATCAACATTTTTGCTATGCAGTAGGAAATTGGAGGTATGTTTCAGCATATTTTACTTTTCCTTGCTTTGTCATTGACAAAGCTTCTTGTTTTACACCATGCACGGGTTGGATGGAGCAGGCTGTCAGTACTTCCCACTTCTGGCTCCTGAAAGGGCTGGAGAAATTATTCGGGGTTCAGTTCTTTCTTCAAATGCCACTGATGCAGGGAGCAGCAGCCAGGCTGCCATATGCAAGAAAGGGTCAAAGCAGTCTGGCTTTAGGTTTGGATGGTAAAATGTCATCTTGGTTAATTATTCGTCTAGCTAGGCTCTGTAGTTATTCATTTAGGTTATTATAGGTGACCGGGTGTTTGCTCTTCTGAGTGCCTGTGACTTCTTCCGTCTTGAGTCTCGGGCCACTTTCTGTACAGGGAGGATTTCCACAGCAACAAAATCCTACAGGCCTATCCTAATGTCTGTTTTTGCAAACTTGAACCCATATGATTCCCTGATACGCTTCCATTCATCAGAGAGGAATATTGGCCCCAATAAAAGGGGAACGTGGAAATGAGGGGCTGGGGAAGAGGAAGGGGCTGCCTCTGCTGGTACCGCGTGTCGGACTGTGTGTCAGCTATGGCATTACGTGCGTTTAATGGTTTTTGTAGGGAAGCTGAGGCTTAGGATTTTTGGAGAAGAATAGCAACATCCAGAGCATTTTGTACTTGTGTGTGTTTTAATGTATTAACCGTGATGGATGTGTTTATTTGGTGGTGTCTTGCGTGGTTTTAACTGTCCTTGGATATTTATTCTGTCTTCGTGCAAGTACACGATGAAATTACAGATCATTAGGAAAAATGTCAAATTGTGAATTAAGATGGCTTTCTGGAGAAAGGCTTTGTGTTTTCTGTCTTCCTTTCTTCCTCTTCCCATGCCTCTCTCTTAACCCCAGATTCAGGGCTGTCTGGTTGTCTTATTTTCCGTAGTTTGCATTATCATGTATGGAAAACCTAAATGATTCAGGTTTTTATTTTGGCTTCTACGCTAATTTTTTTAAGAGTTGAATACAGCACAGTTCTTGTTTCAGAATGATTAGACTGTAACTTCTGCATGTTCAAACTACATTATCAGTTTTCGACACCCAAATAATAGTTTAGACTACACAATCCTGTTGCCTGACACCAGAGAAGCAGGCGAGCAGGGCTGTTGGTGCAGACCCAGCCAGACCCCGCGATACGTGCGATAGCAACTGATGAACAAATTTTTGCTCAACTTCATCACCTCCTGCCACTTCTCATTGCGTTGGGGTTGCTGAGTTAGCTTTCGTGTTTGCTCGCACCAGGGAGGCGAGCAGCCTGTCGTGTGGCTGTAGGCAGATTTAGTTGGTTTTCACGTGAGAGTGCGAAGAGGAAGAGTCCTGGAACAAGCCTGTAGGTCAGGAGGTATTTAGGCACAGAGTTTCCTGATGCCCTTGCGAATTGACAACCTGCTGGTGAATTTTGGCAGAAGTTTCAAAATTTTGAACTTTGCCAAGGTCACTTGGAAGTGCAGAAACTGATAAGTAGTCGTAAGTCAATCTTAGCTGAATTTTAGGTGTACCAGAAGTATAGCGATCCTATGCTAAGGATCAACCTTGTCGTCGTCTTCTGAGTATTTGCTATATAATATCTGTCTTCAAGGTCCGTGGAAAGTTGTATCCCAGCATATGCCGTTGACTGTGTTTCTGTAATTAAACAAGTGTTTTTTCTTTCAAGCAGGGAATAATTAGCAGAGTGACAGAAACGGTGAAAAGTATTGTACCGGCGTGGCTGCAGAAGTATTTCAATAAGCGTGAGAATGAGTGTGTAGACGCAAATAAATCTGCAAACCAGGCGGCGACTCCAGTAAACTATCATCATAATTACGCAGACGGAGGTACCATAAATGATGGGAGATACACGCCTGAACGAGCGAGACTTAATAGACAAGGTACGTGAAAAATCATTCGGAATTCTGGCCATCTGTATTTATTCACAGATTTCTAGTTTTGAATCCGAATATCAAAAGGAAATTGGAAAGAGGGTTTTGACAGAATGAAAAAACAAACAAGAAAGTCACAACTGTTTGTGAAACTGTCTTAGCTTTAAACTGTACGCACAATTACGAAGCATACATCTTATGCTCTTGGAAGGCAGTTAACTTTATGTACTCTATTAGCCAGGTGCTAAATGCTGAAAATAACTCATTTGCAAGTGTGCTAGGTTGCATTTTCCATATTTTAAAAGATACGGAATGAAAATCTAATTGCGTAAGGCAATTAAAAAATTAATTTGTTTTGCAGTCTTCAAAACAAAATAATAGATGCTAGAACGGCACAGGAAAATTCCATCTCGAGTCCTGACTTTTTTGTTTTGTTTTGGGCTTTGATCAATGTAGTAAAGTTCCTTGTTAACTTAATGGAGAACTAGGGAACTTGTGCATGGATGTGGTTTATGACATTATTATCCTTAAAATATTCAATAACCTTAAGGTCTATGCAGGGGGAAGGGGTGTCTTTGAAAAGGTATTTGGACCGTTGGCAACGAGGTTTGTAACCCCTTTACTGCATAAAAGATTAATTTGTCTCATATCTGATGCCTCTCACTGTTACTGTAGTCTTATTGCATAAATCTGCACATACTCTTACTTGAGTTTCTCTTAAATTAGCTGTTTTGGGGAACTCAGCTTTTAATAAGTAAAGAAGTTTTGTCTGAGTGTGCGTAGATAACCATAGGTAAACTGGAAAGTCAGTTGCTTCTGTTGTTGGCAGAATCAAAAAATAATGAGGTAATATCTTTGCTTCCAATCTCATCTAATTGTAAACAAGGAGATTGATTGCTTTCTGTGTAGCTATAGCTTGGGAATAAGTTTGGATAGAAGAATAGAGAAGGTCTTCATGACTGAGGAACACATGTTGGCTTTTCTATGTAACTGTGTGAAAGGAGCTTTCAGTAAGAACAGCTGCACTGGAAGCTTACTAACTCCAGGAGATCAGGAGCAGGTGGACATCCTAGAACCTTTTGTAGCTTATGTAGCTGTCTGTGAGTGTTACTTGCTATGCTTAAGAATAAGATATTTTTTTAAAATTATTACTTCATTTTTAAACAAATGTGTTTCTTCAGCTCTGAGGTATCAATGTGCTGGAGCCTATATTCCTTGCTTAGGTGGCCTTCAGCCCGAATAACTTTCTGTATCTCAAACGGTACTGTTCTAAAAATCTGCTCATGGTTTGGAGAACTAATTAGTGGTACTGCAGTGGTTATGAAGATTGAACTAACTAGTTTAAGCTTGAGTGCGAGCATCAAGAGGATAGTGGCGCAAAGTCATTTTAATTGCCCAGATTCCCGGGGGAGACTGTAGGCTTTTATCAGGCCACTGGCATTGTTTGCAGACCCTTTGCTTCAAGAGGAAAAAATGCTCATCTGGTTACTTGGGTCAACGTACTTGTCCCTTGGGTCAAAATCCCAGTAGTTAATGGGTAGGAGATACTGTTTTGCCTCTAACATGAGCTGATATGGTAGAACTTGGGAAAAAAAGTACTGCAAATGTTCATTTTCATGCTGTGTATTCAGATTAATGACCTTTGTTCCAACATTATATAAGCTGCAGTGTTATCTGTGACTTAGCATGTAATCTCAAATTTTGTAAAGCTTATTGCAAGCTGTACGTGCGAGGAGGAGTATGTGTGTTTGACTTAGTGAAAGGCCAAGTCAGTGTTAGAGCATTTGAACACGGGGTCGGAATCTGGTGTTGTGAAACCTCATAGTTAACTTCTTCTGAATGCAAGATTAATACTCAGTATTGCAAGCAGTGTTGTTGTTGTAGCCAGACAGTTAGATGAAACCGTATCTGGGTGAGGAAGAAGTTAAATTTGGCTTCTCTATTTTTGCGCTTAGAACTTGGCAATAGCATGGCTGTTGATAGGAAACAGGTTTTGGCTTCTGTGAGCTTGTCTATAGCAAAGCTAATTATCTCCCTGTTCTTGTCTAGAACCATCCACAAGTAGATCAGCACTGAACTACCCAGTTGCCTTAACAAGGCCCGCTCTTCATCGGAGCCATTTGAATTATACCATGTCGGATTCTTCTGTCTCACCTTCTCAGCCCTCGACATCTTCAATATTTGGCATTGGCAGTCCTGGACTCTCTTTCATAAAAGAAATCAAAGATTCTACCTCTCAACAAGACGATGACAACATGTCAACAACCAGTGGCTTCTCCTCTAGAGCATCTGACAAAGGTGATTTTTCTGTTCCCTGTTTAATTGACTTTTTTTTAATGTGAAGTACTTTGCGTTCTTTAATATTCCACATCACCTTAGTAAACAAAATAGGAGAATGTCAGCTTTGGATGCAAGAATTAAATTTAAGTTTTAGTGTTTTAGAAGTATATAATCCTATCACCTTTTTAATAGAAGCCCGCTTTGGAATACGTTTGTGATACCCTGATGTTACAAAGAGTCGATGCTGAAATACACACTTTCAGCTAGGTTATATGTAAATTTTGAACTGGGATGGTAGGAAATCAGGCTGACTTGCTGTAGCTTGACAACTAGGATGATTGTCTAGAAGGAAGAGTGACTCAGAATATCTAACAGACAGCTGGTTAAATGTGAATAACTGTAGGTGACAAATAGAATCACAAGATGTTTTCCTGTGTTTTAGTAGGAGAAGATAAGAAAACTACTCTGACATAACAAGTTGTGGGCTGTTTTTTTGACCTTTCTTGGTAGAAGGCTTCAGCTGTCAATACTTTAATGTCTTTTGCCAAATTCATTAAGGAAGGCACACCATTTTAAAATAAAAAATAAGCATTGTGTTGATGTAGATTGGTACCTAGGTCTTCTCACTGAAAGGGCAAACAGCAGGTTTGCAGCTTTTTCTAGTCCCCCAGATAGACAGGGACTGAAGTGTCCTCAGCAGGTTTTTCAGAGAGCTTCTGTATGGTTGAGAGTAGAGTTGCTGGGCTTTCGCAGTATAACCTGAGTGCACTACAACTTTCTGGTGTGTCGTCGTAAAACATACATGGGAAGAAGATCGTTAACTCTTAGAGCAGCCTTCTAGGAATCTTCCAGGTGTAAAACCTGTGCAATTATGATCTGTGCTGGCCTCCAGCCTTTTACCAACATAGAAAAAAGCTTTGTCTGTACAAATGCACTGATGTTTATGCAGTTCTCTTTTATTTTAGCACAAAAGGAAAAAAAAAATCTTCTGCATTGGAAGCACAGTATTAACTTGTTAAGATTGCTGAAAACTACTTGCAGCTCAGTGAACAGTTTTCAATTTTGTAGCTGATACTTGATTTTCAGTCTGTACATGAAGCTGTTTAAAGAAGCTGAAGCCACGTTTATTTTTCTGTATTGAAGAACTTGAATTAGTATGATCTTTATTGTTAAAGTTCTGTATGTACTAGAGACGTTTACATCTAACATATGTCACTTTGGCAGATGTTGGAGTTTTAAAAAATACTTCTTCATCACTGCTCTGGACCACAGAAGCTGACAGAACTCATTCCCTCTCGCAGCATTCTGCAGCTAGCTCTAAGAAACCTGCATTCAGTTTATCTGTTTTTGGAGGAGTGTGTTCTGTAAGTACGGCACAGTCTTTCTTTTAATCAGTTTGAATGTGTACCTGTTTTTCTATCCACTTACCGTACTGTGTTTCTGTAGGCACGCGGAAGCACATCTGACTGTAAGAAAAACCAGCCTGGGTATTCTCCATTTTACCCTGGAAAGACGGCCTATGGTGGTGCAGCTGTAAAATCAAAGCCGCCGATGGTACAACCTTATCGGGTATGAGAAAAGTAGGGTAATGGGAAATAGTGATGGAAACAAAAAAGCAGCACTGCCAAAGGAGCTTTGAGCAGGGAGCTGAATATGTGGTAACAGTTGCTATTCTGCCCTCTTTGTCTACAAAAATAGAACAGATTGATTTCGGGTTAAGTTCTTTTCTTAACAGTTTTTACCACAGGTAATACTTGTCAGAAAGAACAAGAATGACAATTTAGGCTAGTTGTTGGTAGTCAGGGTTTCCTCTGTTGTTATTTCTTTCAAGAAGTTCCATTTGAGTGCCATTGTCTGCCTCTGACTACATTGCATCATGTTATTTTAATGTAAATAAAAACAATGGCAGCATAACTTTGAAAACTTGTGTTTATAGTAGCAAAAGCTACAGTAGTCAAACCTGGCTAATATTTATCTGTGGATCTTTTTTTCCAAGCATGCCTGCACTCATGCTATGAATATGTTGTATAAAACTGCACTCTTTAAAAATATCTAAAATTAACTTTGCTGATCCTTTGCTCTTCTGTTACGTAGAGGCATGCAGGACTAAATGCAGTCCCAAGATAAGCAGTAACATGCTTTCTATTTTGAATGATTCATATAGTTCTTGAAGAGAGTTATTTGCCCCCAAGAGTTCTTGGAAATAGCAAATAAAAACTGCTGACAACTCTGATTAGCTAGAGCTGAATCGAAAAGGAAAGTCAAATCGGGTTTGGTAGGAATGTATTTAAATCAATTTGACTTTTATCAGTAAATCAAAAGGAATTTTAAGGAAATGAAAACATGGGTTTGCTGGATCTGTTCTGACAGTCCAGTTCTGCAATGGAACAAGGGCAGTACCTCACTTACGGGAAACCTTGAAAACTTGTGGTTCAAAGCTGGGAACCCTCTTTGGTCAGCTATTTTTGTTTTCTAACAATATTACTGGATTATGGTAAAAAGAGGAACCAGAATACTAGGCTTTTAAAGGAGAGAGAAGCTTGCTTATTGCTGCTTGCTGTGGATGACAGCGATGTACTAGAGAGTCCAGCGAAAGGCCACCAAGATGATCAAGGGTCTGGGAGCACCTCTCCTCTGAGGAGAGGCCGAGACTGCTGGGACTGTTCAGCATGGAGGAGAGGAGGTTCGGGGGCGGATCTTATTGATGTATGTAAATACCTGAAGGGATGGTGCAAAGAGCATAGAGAGCCATTCTGTTTTCAGCGGTGCCCAGTGCCAGGTCAGGAGGCAACAGGCACAAACAAAATGAGGTTCTGTCTGACCATCAGGAAATGCTTTTCTACTGTGCGGGTGATGGAGCCCTGGCACAGGCTGCCCAGAGAGGCTGTGGAGTCTCCCTCTTTGGAGATCTTCAAGAGCTGACTTGACATGGTCCTGAGCAACCTGCTTGGGGTGGCCCTGCTTGAGCAGGGGGTAGACCAGGTGATCTCCAGAGGTCACTTCCAACCGTAACTATTCTGTGGTTCTGTGAGTCTCACTTGTGTTTTTATATGCTGCATGGTGTGCTTCCTGTCTTCACATCGTGTGATAAGCACAGAGGGGTTTAACATGGGAAGAAAAAAGTCACACCAAGGGAAGTTTTTGAATGATATTTGAAGTTGGGTGGTGCAAATAAACAGTTTACTTTTTCAGTGTAATATTTAGATCTGTTACAGTTTAAATCGGATCTTTATCTTTTAAAACAAAGATTTGCAGCCAACTTTAATCTTGGGGGAAGGGAGGAAGCAAGAGAGAAGTAAAACTAGTTCCTGGTTATGATTGTATACACTGATTTTAAGATGGTACACTTACACCATCGTGAAACTCTGAGGTCTGTGTTGTTACCGAAAGTACTTTCTGTACCACAAGCCTTTTCTTGAGTTCTGTTTCCCTGATTACTGCTTTGGAGGCCTTAGCAGTCCTAGCATCATCCGTCTTGACCTTTTACAAGTATGGATTTCTTTTATTACTTGTGCAACAAGCACATGCAAGATGCACTGAGGCCCAAGGTAAACTTTGTTGTACTCAGAATGTACTCTTCTTTACGGCTTGAACTCCCAGTGACTGCATTTTTCTCTGTCATCAGAATATATTGGTTATATCATCAGTGTAGCCTTGAAACATAAAATACATGCCTCCTTAACTCAGAATTGGCCATTGTAACACTTAAAATGCTAATTTTCCAGGTACAAATGAGAGTGAGAGCTAGACAAGAAAAAGTGCAGTCCCACGCTACCTTAAGTACCGCAGCACGGTGCATCTTGGAGGCAATGGAGAAGCTGTCAAGCCCTTTGATGGTAAATAGCACTTCTTTTAATCCGTTTTTGCTTCATGTGTTTATAAAACTTAGTAAATGTGCCATCAAAGGATACAGATAAAACTGTTCTTCTTTATGTTGTGTCGAGTTTAATTTATTGCACTATTTTTTCAACAGGATGCTAAAAGAATGCCACCTCTTTTGCCGCTGAGTTCTGTAAGTTGACCATGAACCTCCATATTTTTATTGCAGGGAACCCCCTCTCTCAGGAAAAAAAAAAAAAAAAAGCCCTCTAACATTTAGGCTTTATTTTTTCCCTTAGCCTCCAGACATAGATGAACTGAATATTCCTGACCTCCAGCCCAAACGAAGAAAGGTAAGAACCAATAATGTCTTAAGATGAGGTAGATAACTTTTCTAATGCTTTATCACTATTAGAAAAATTTTCTCAAACCTCAATGACAACATACGCATCTAATCAAGTTAATATTGGCATCTATCTACAAGAGATGAAGGGCTGTAAAGATTACTCACATTAAGATTTGTTATCTTTGTAAGTTGAGAGCAACGACTCTAGAACACACAAAGTAGTTGTATCTTGTCCCCCAGTTTGGGGTGAAGCTGCATATTAAAATTCCTGTTGAGGAAATTTTTTCTCTTGAAGAAATGATCACAAACAGAAAAATACTGATTGACTGGTCATGTAGACTTTGTACGGACTTTGGTGTTCATTTGGGCACAGCAAACTATTTTTCTGCTTTTTATCACCATTCAAGGTAAAAACAAGGGAAATTGTTAATTTCTGACACTATAAATCTTATGTTCCTGAATTCCTATTTGGAGGTAGCACAGAATTGGTGATAATGCTGTGGTAAAGCATGATTTCCTTTCATTTTGTTTAAAAAATGAAAACCAGTCATCTTTTTTTGGTGACTTTAATTAAGGGGTATCATTGGGTTTATTAAATTGCAAAACCCTGAAATGACCGCTTTAAGATTAGGTGACTGAAGGAAAGAACAGGATGTGCACACTCTTCATCTTCTGTTCTAATGAGAAAAGGGACAATGTCTCAAGAAGTTTCTGTGCTAATTCCTTGATTGGATGTATAATTAAGTTTACAATCACTTCAGAGTTTGCAAACATCTCAGATTTCCTGTGCCATCTTTTCACCATATGCCAAATTACAAAGGCATTGAGAAGTGAAGTATATTATAAATATTATCCAAATAACTAAAAACAAATCTGGTGTGAACTCTCAGCTATATTATAGAAATACACCTGTGATAAGGCATTAAGAAAGATCTGCCAGCTTTGCAACAGAAAGCCTGAAGTTGTCAGCCACTAAATGAATGTTGCACGCAGCTGTCACTGGGTAGAAGGAGATAGATTGTCTATTCATAATACTAGAATTCATAATGCTTGGCAGGAGAAGGGTAGCCCTTGATGAGAAGCAATTATTTGCGAAGGAGATGATTGTGTGTTTTCCTGCTGAAGTGAATGTGTGGTTGACAGAACACTTGTGCACTCAGGCTAAACTTCTGCAGTGGGTAGCAGTGATGTGGTATTTTTCTTATTTCAAGGAACTGTACCAGGCAGAATAGCTCTTGGTGTATTAAATGCCTAACTGGGAGAATTAATATTTTTCTTTTTTACCTTTAAACCAGTGGTGAACCATCGTTCACTCGAAGCAGATTTGTGAGCTTACATAAAACGTATTTTATTCAAGGTTTCAAAATGAATGTAATAATTTTTAGAAAGATATATTTTTATACACTTCATAGATAGTGTGAATTCTGTTACTAAGAGTTGGGAGATACTGTGAAACTAAAGCTGCAATGTAAGCAATTTTCTGTTGGTATTGATTTGAACAATAGCATACTTCCTAAGACTGTATCTTCTGATCCTTAAGACTGCAGGTGGAGCCACTGGTAAATCTTTTAGCCTTCAGGGTTTGTTTTCTGTTTGACAGTTCAGTTAAGTCAGTTCTGCAGAACATGCAGTGGTCTGTGTTAAAAATTAACTCTGGTCTGTGAAAATGTGTTGAAAAATGAAGTCAAACCCACTACTTGATGTGCATCTAAATGCACATCTAAAGCATTGGATCATATTCTAATGAATGAGATTATTGTAAGATTGACAACTTTTTTTTTGAATGTGTTCTATTGTTTGTGTAGCTTTGAAGGGGGAAAATGTAGGGAATGTGAAGCCCAGAAGCCTGTATAATTAGTTGCTTAACGCTTTGAATGTTAAATTAATGAATTAAGCTATGAAAAAAAAAAATCAGTGTGGGCAGAGGAAAAGATAGGAACATATAGGAACATGAGTTATTTTAATTATGGTAGCATGAATTATTTTGTCTACGAAGCTGACTGCCAAATTTTGAAATGGAATTCAGTCAGACTTTGGCTACTTAAATATAGCTTTATGGATTTTGTTACTGGTTTTCTGGTGATTTCCCTCTATAGGTTGAATGGTTTTTAGAATTTTCAAATTGTATTCACAGAATGCCAAGACCGATGGGAGCTTTATAGTTCTGTAATTTGTTTTCATCAATAAATATTGGAATTATTTTGGGTAGACGTAAGGATAAATTGATTGCTGTTTCCCTTTCAAAGCTGGACTCCCAGAATGAGTCCCAGCATCCACCTGTAAAGAGACTTGTGACACCAAGGGTAAACCCTCATTCAATGCATCGGGTCCAGTATTCTAAACCATCAAAGACTTCAACTCCTGATTCCAGCAAAATTTGCAACAGAGTAGACACAAAGTACCAAGTAAGTACATTTTCGAGTCCTTATGTGCCTGTTTTTTTTTTTTTTTTTTTTTTTTTTTTTTTTTGTTGTTGTTGTTGTTGTTTTTTACAATCTTGGAATGTTTCTCAAACCAATTATTATACTACCTTTGCAAAAAGTACTGATAGTATGTTTGAGGCGAGCTTTAAGGCAGTGGGAACCATTGTGAAATAGATTGAGCTTTTATGGATTTAATTCTGGTTTTGGAATGCTCAGTGTCTTGTTGTTTTCACAATATCATGATGTGCTATTGAGTCATCCTGTGCTCAGTGAAAGAATATTAAAAGACAGAAATGTTTTCCTTTTGTATTCTCATGAACACAAAGCTGTCACTGATGAAACATGCTCATGTTCTGTGTAAACTATTTCAGGTGAGCTATGTGCTCCAAGTGAGAGCTGACAATGCACTGAGTTACCGTTTTTGATTGCTTTGGTGTAAATGGAGTCTGATAAATTTTCCATAAAATTAAATTGGCATCTCCTTCTGCGAAAACACCCATGTTTCCAGTATCAGTCTGAGTGTACAAATGATGACGTGTTAAATGTATGGGCTTTTTAGGCAGGAAATCAAAGTGAACAGTAATACTGGTTACTTACTGCTTTTAAATCTTTCCATCTCTGTATTGTTTAGCCAGCACAGTCTCCATTTGGTGAAGTTCTAGACCACATGTAGCAGCAACTGCTTAGTTTTTAGGGGAGGTAGAGGTTTGTTTATTTGTTTTCTTTGCTTGTTTGTTGATAAATGATAGAAAACAGAAAAGTATGTCCCTTTTACAGGGTTGGTAAACACAAGTTTTGATGAAAACTCGGCCCCACATGTACACAATTTTTGTTATGTTGTTTAAAATAATTACTTTCTTTGGTAGAGAATTTGACAAATTCGATTTAGTGTTCTATCAGTTTGTCCTCAGTGCTGAGTGAAGCAGTGATGCTCACTTTAGCCCCAAAGTTTAACTGAACTGTACCCACAATGCTGAATTAGGGAACAAGGTTAAGTAGGTGAGGCGTATTCAGTGTTATAAAATTAAAAATAAATAATAATTAAAAAAAAACAAAACAAAACACAAGTGGTTTTGGGTACTTTGTGTATTCTGTATATATTCAGCTAAATCTTGAAATAAATTTAACTTGCAGGGGATGAGAGAGAAGACTTTGCCTGTGAAACAGCAAGCAGAACAATCTGGAAGGTATGACATGTATTCATTTAAAACTTACTTGAAGGAAGAAAGAAATCTCCTTTTCAGTACAGTCTAGATGCTTGCCTTTTTGGAAAGGTGGTGACAGTTCTCAGTAAAAGGAATGGGAAATGCAATTAAAATTTTGTATTTTGAGGGAACAGCAAAGTCCAGATTGTGTTTGAAGATCAGTGTAACTTTGAGAAAATTGTTGCTTTTATGAAAAGAATGAAGATGAACAATAATAAAGTGACTGATACATCACTGATACACCACTTTTTATCCCAAGTTTATCTTCTGAGTAGGATATGAAGATGGGAAACAAGGCGTGCTATAATGCTGTATCCATGGAAAGGATCTGTGCTTTTGGAGGCCTAATTTTTTCCTTCTATAGGAAATATGGATCGTTTTGTAGTTTAACTAAATCTTTAGTGTTACAAATTTTGCTCTGACAGATATTTCATAGTTTATATGTCAGTTTATTTATAACAAAACAATTTGTCCCTCTTAATGTTCCCTAGGGGAAAAGCTATTAGTTTTAGCTATTTAATTGCTTGGAGTTTGAAAGCTCTGTCCTCATGGAATGATTCTTTCTGAAGTATTCTTTAGAAGGTAAAGTAGACGAAGTGAGTCACAGGTTTTTTTTCTTTATTTTTTAAGCAAAAACCTGGAAGAAGATTTATTAGTATTTTTTTTTTTTTTTAATGCTCCTTTCATGATGAAGTTAATCGTTTGCTCTGAGTTCACATGAAGACCATGTGTTCTTTAGAATCATTTGAGGCCAAATGCTAACTCATCTCTAAAATAAAAAAAAAAAATCCGGAAGAATTAATTGAATTTCTTCTTGAGGAGACTGCTTTGTGTTATACTGCTTTCTTGGTTTAGGATGTTAATTAGTTAGTTAGTTGGTTAGGGTTAGGATGAGGTATCCTCCAGATAATATTGATGGCTTTCCCTTCTGGGCAAATGGTGTTTGGGGTAATAACGCTTGAGTTAGGACATTTTGCACCCTGCCTTTTTAGGGGGTTGCTCTTTTCAAAGAACAGTAGCAGGAAATTTTGCTGACTCTGCTCATCTGCCAAGCAATTCTTATGTGACCGTGGGCATTCTTTGGCTTGCAGAAAGAACTCAACGTTTTTGTTTTGGCATCTAAAAGTTCGACTTCACAACCACCACCTTTTTAGGGGTGGAAGTGACTGGCTTTAAGGTTCTGGTACAGGTGCAAACAGATGCTGGGTTTTAATTATGTTTTTTTCAAACTGTTCTGAATTATCTTTGTTAGAACTCATTTCTACTTACCGTTTAGGAAGGAGATCCAGAAAACTCATATTGCTTTTGATTTTGTTCACAAAGTTCATTGCAGTGCCCTACCTTTTGTTTGTAGAGTAGGTAGTGGTGGTAGTGTTTTTTGTGGTGCTGGTGTCTGTTGGGTGCCATGTTCTGGAGCAGGAGCACCACAATGATCTGCTGGCAAGAGTCCCTTTGGACAGCTGAGTTGGAATAGTCAGTAAATCTCTGGCCCACCAATGCTATATGTGTGTGTGTGTGTGTGTGTATATATATATATATATTTTTTTTTAAGCCTGAGTCCAATTGTAGATTAGACTTGCTTGAAGGCTGACAACTGTCTTTGCCCCCTTGAAGCTGACAGGTGTTAACAGAAAGAGGAATATGGGCTATTATGGGCAAACGATACTTGTCTGAATAAAGACCTATTTTGATGTAAGACTTTTTTCAGTGTTCTAATTGATTGACAGTTTGGATTAGAGAAAAGTCTGAGCATATGCCTTAGGGATCTGTCTTCCTCTATGCAGTTAGAGTGCTAAGCAGGCTGTTGTCAAGTATTTGACAAGTTTAGACCAGTTCTCCTCCTCAGTCTTCTGGAAGTTTGACCTGGTGTCTTCCAGTGTGATCTAATGCACTTTTGTACTTACTGATTGGCTGCAAGATAAGCTTTGATGTCACAGTTTTTCCAGGCATACTTCATTTTCTTGCCATAGTGCTTTTATTAGTGCTATTCCCTATTTCACTTCTGGTTTGGGATATTTTTTTCCCTATTTCCACGTATATTAGGAAATCTATCTGGTTTTGATCTAGGCTTTTCTAAGTAACAGAAAAATGCCTTTGTGTGCCTTACAAAAGGGATCTCTATTCATGTCTGAAAAGACTGGAATGTTGGCACACCCAAACACCTCTGCTGTTCCTGCTGATGGCCACATGAAAGCCAGAGCTGCTTCTGAAGCTTATGCTGTATTACCTTGCCACACAAGTCTACGGCCTCTCTGTTCTATCATAGCTGTTGGCAGCATGTCCCATGTGTGTATGCATATGAGCACTCTTTCTATATTTTCGTGAGTTGTTCTTTTATATCCCTGCAAAGATGCATGTTCATCGCAGAATCAGAGAACCAGTCCTATTTAAAGGAAGCATTGGAAAATAACAATCTAAATCAGCTCTTCTATTTCAGGTCTTCTGGCTTAGTCATTGTTCCCATATGAATGGTGCGCTTATGTATGTCCTTTTCATTGCTGCTGTTAATAAAGATTTTCCTATTTAGAACATCAAGTATTTACCAGCGTTTAGCAACTTGTGAGACAGCTTTAGTTTTTTCTGATTAGCAGGTTTCAATTCTAGGACTAATAACAGCTATAATGTCTTGAAAAAAATTGTCTGATTAAGTTTTTTTTCCTCTTTTTTTTTCTCCCAACTTCTGTACTGTTGTGTGACCAGCTACAGGAATGTGACCGGTGTGAAATGTGAAACTACTAGAAATGTGACCAGCTACAACTTCGGTACTGCCGCATCCAATGGTCTGTCCTCAGGAATGAGTAGTGGAGGCGGCAAAATGAAAAGGGAACGAGGAGTACACTATTTATCAAGATCTGTACAAGGACAGGTAAGTGACTCTTAAATTAATTGCTGTGACTGAGAGTGCTGAAGTAAGTAGCTAAGTGTGTCAGTTTTATTGCATCATAGTACATTATAATAATACCTCTTTAGTTTTGCATTGTTTGTTTTCCTGTGGGTTTCAGAGCAGGCTCAATTGATTTACTGTGTTTGAATACCTGAACTTTGCTTACATAATTTTGAAATTTTTAGTTCTGCTACTTTGGAGATTCTTTGAACTATAACATTTCTCATTAGCAATTGAATGAGTGAGTCCTAAGAACAGAAGTAATGTTTTGGTGAAGGTTTGTGTAGTTTTTATACTGGAATGATACTTGAAATGAGTGCCAAGTATAAAAAGAAAAAAAAAGTTTAATTTTTGGTTTCATATTTAAGTCATATAAAAAGATACAGGCCAAGAGTTTGAAAAAGAGTAGTAGAAGACAGCATTCTGCATGTCTGCTAATGATGACTCAATTTTTGATAATCACTAAACTCCTTGTGAGAGTTTTTTCTCATTTTAATAAGAAAAATCTATTCCATAAAACTATGACCGTGAATATTCAGATTATTTTTTCTTTTATTGGATGTTATGTGAGGTGCCTGTAAGTTAGTTTAAATACTTAATAGCAACGTAAATATTTAATTAATATTAAGTTAATATTAAGTTGATATTAAGTATTTAATTTAAGGTATTTAAAATAAAATAGTTTTAATTTAAATTTTATTTATTAATTAAAACATTTAATATTAAATATTTAATATTAAGTATTTAATTTAAGTTTAGAGACATTAAATGGTCCAAACATGATCCAAATATAGTAAGTTCCATAAATTTTTCAAATCAAAACAGTGAAACAGATGTAAGCTGCAGGATGCACTGAATATCAGTAGTACCCCCTTACATCCCTGCCTAGTCATTTCTAAGTAGATCATGATAGTACTGTTCAAATTTTGATCAGATTGTCTATGTCATTTAAAACATAACTCATCCAATCTTAGTAATCAAATAAAGTAAGTGGAAAGGATAAAAATGGAAGTTTTGAAAATAGCGTTTTGTGATTTTTGCATTTGTGTCCTGATACGTGGTATGGACTGTACTTACCAGAATACAGTCTTCAGTGCTGCTAGTCTGACTTTCTTTGGTTCTTTTTGTGTTTAGGTTGGTTGTTGAACCTACCTGCTTCTTTAAACATTACCTTTTTCCACGTTCACTGCTGTAGTGACTTTTGAAACTTTGGCAACCCTCCTGCCTAATTTTGCAAGAGGAACGCTTTCTCATTTGTCTTGAGAGATGTGAGGGTAGTTAGAAAGGATGATGCTTCTCTAGAGCTTTGATGAGCAAAGTATAGGAAAGAAAAAGAAAAATCTGATCTGTGCCTCTTTGTTCTGCACAGGTTTTGAGTTAGCTTTCAGTGTTCTTGCTGTACAGTTGTTGAACAGAGTATAATGTGGAAGCAGGCCTGCCATAAATTAAAATGACCTAGTAGACAGAGGTGGGGAGATCAGGCTTTCTTCTGGAAACTTGCTTTCTCTGAATTTGCATGGGTTTTTGTTTTATTTCATTTTGTTAATAAATTGGGCGGGACGATGTGAGAAAGTAGTGCGTCTTGTAAAAGAAAAATTGAAATTTACAACTTTAGGAAGTGGAGGAACCAGTGCTCCCGAAAATCCCCCTACCCATCGGTACTGCGTCGCTGCCTCAGTTCAATTTTAGTTTTATTGGTAGTAGTGCTGTCTCGGCGTCACCAAGCACTGTTTCAACAGCTGCAACGAGCATGGCAACTCCAGCAGCTGCGACGGGCATGGCAAATCCAGCAGCAGCAAAGGGCGTTGCCACTCCAGCAGCAGCAATGGGCATTGCAACGCCTGCTGCAGCGATGGGCATGGCAACACCAGCAGCAGCAACGGGAAGAGCGAATCCAGCAGAAGCAAAAGGCATGGGAAGCCCTGCAGAAGGAGCTGGCCTGGATAATCGAGCGGCGAAAACAGGAATTTCAAGAAGAGTGGGAGCGACAGGCACGGGCCATGGAGAAGCAGCGGGAGATATGGGAAGCCGTAAAGCAGATGGGGTTGCAGGAAATCCAAAAGCAGCAGCAGCGGGCGCAGGAAATCCAAAAGCAGCAGCAGCGAGCGCAGGAAATCCAAAAGCAGCAGCAGCGGGCGCAGGAAATCCAGCAGCAGCTGCGGCGGCTGCAGGAAATGCAGCAGCAGCGGCGGCAGGCGAGGGAAACCCAGCAGTAGTGCTGGGGGTGGGAAATCCAGCTGCAGCGCCGGGGGCGGGCAATCCATCAGCAGCGGAGGCGAACATGACATATCTAGAAGAGGAGGAGGAGGTGGAAGAAATGACATACTCGATGGCAGGGGGGAGCGTGACATATCCAACGGTGTCGGCAGGCGTGACATACCCAGCAGTGGCGACGGGCATACCATATCTAACACTGGCAAAGAGCAAGACAAATTCAGCGGCGACGACTACGACAAGCATGACAAATTCAATGGCGGCGGGAGACATGGCAAACGCAGCGGCGGGCCAGGTAAGTCTTTTTGCTGTCAGTACTTCTTCGGGTGAGTATGCCGCTTTGTTGCGAGTTGTGTGGTGCTCGTGAAGCTAATGAATGTTAGTTTGCGCTCGGCTGAATAAATTGGGGTCGCATGCCAGTTTGGGGAAAAACGCACAAATGTTTTGATTCTGCTTCTCTCAGTCTTAGACCTTGCAAACTTCTGTTTAATGCGATTGTGTAACTGCTTCAAATGCTGCGGGATTCTGGGGGGGAATGGGGTGTGGATTTTATGGCAAGTTATTTATACTGATTTTGGCGGGGGTAGAGTTAATTTTCTTCATAGTAGGTGGTGCTGTGTTGCGGATTTGTGACCAAAACAGTGTTGGTAAGGCACTGGTGTTTTAGCTGTTGCTGAGCAGTGCTTGCACAGTGACAAGTCCTTTTCTGTTTCTCACACTGCCCTGCCAGCGAGGAGGTTGGGTATGCACAAGAGGCTGGGAGGGGACCCAGCCAGGACAACCGACCCCAGAGGACCAAAGGGATATTCCACACCATTTAGCATCATTCCCAGCAATAAATGCTGGGGGAAAGAAGGGGAAGGAGCTGGGGGTATGTACAGGGTTATGGCATTTGTCTTTCCAGGTAGCCGTTACTGTGATGAGTCATTAATGGTACCTCAAATTTAACAACTTAACTTCTTTGTTTCCAGTTCTTTTCCCTGTTCCACTTGAAGGGAGTGAGCGAGTGGCTGTGTGGTGCTTAGTTGCCTACAATGGTTAAACCACAACTTTATTTAAGTTATTAAATTAGAGGTAATGTGGTCATATAAGCCTCACATAGAATGAGCCTAGGGTGCAATAATTGGCATATTATTGCAATAAAATAAACATCAATCTGTTCCAGAGCACTTGAAATATTTTTGTATGGTTTGAAGTAGATAGCTGATGTAATGTGTTGAGGTGTTTGCTGAAGTTCTTGGAGTATCATTGGGCTGAGTTTACCATTCTTCAGCTTCCTGGTTTGCTTTTCCATGCATTTAGACCTAAGTAGCATCTCCAGCTTTTCCTCTCGGTTTCTGGAATTTGGTTTTGAAGATATTGTCCTATACCCACTAGGAAACTTGACTTTGTTTTATTACTACTTCTATCTGCAAAATAACTGAAACATCAAGCTTTTCAACATCACTGCAGGACTTCTGTTGGGTAATGAATTCAGGTAGTTGTTGCTCTTAAATATAAACCTTTAATTCTTTTGAAAATACAGATACAGCCAACAAGTAATGTTAGCAGTCCTGCGTTTGCATTTTCATCTCCAATTGTGAAGTCTACTGAGGCAGAAGTGCTATCTACATTTCCTGTAAGTAAACTAATAAAGAAGCTAGACTTTTTTTCTTAGGCATTTAGTTTTCTTAGGCATTTAGTTTTCTTAGGCATTTAGTAGGCTGTTGCAGAACACTAAAGCAGAATCTGCCTTGATGGAGAAAACTATGTAGGCTTCTGGCTTATAATTTGTCATTCAGCATGCATGCTACAAATGTGAAGACCAGCTTTCAGATTTGGTTTTGTGTGTGCATTTGATTGACGTTCCTGTGGCTCTGAAAAACCTCTCTTGTTCGTAGCAGATTGGGTTTACATTTAGTGTTCCTGTTGTAAAATCAGCAGAACTTTCTGGATCCAGTGATACGCCCGTGACGTCCTTTCTTACCCTAGGTAACTGAAATTTTAGCACTTCACATCTGAAGTGCTGATTTTTCTTTTTTTCTTTATTAAAGCTTAAATCTGTCCTGTCTGTGCATGCTAGCAATTCCGGGCAGTGTTGGACTTCTGCAGTATTTTTCCAGTGACAGATCTGTTTTTATTGCTTGTAATTATAAACCATTATAAAGTAAGTAGAATTGGTGAAGGTTCTTACGTGAGAAGCATGAAAGTTGGAAATTCTTGTTTCTAACAAAAGTGAGTATAATCTGCTCTAAGTAGGTCGCATTGTGACAGCTATTTGTTTTCTTTTGTTTCAAAAGAAACTAGCTCATCCGCATCCACCAACAATGAGCAAGAGGAGAACGAAGGTTTTGTTGCTGTTCCCCTCAGAGTTCCCCTTAAATATGGACGAGTATTAAAGGAAGGAAGCGTCTTAGACGTTCTAAAAAACCCTGGTGAGATAATGAACTCCTTTTAAAAAGATGCTGCAAAAAATACGCTAGCATTTTTTATTTAAAACAAACAAACAAACAACAAACTTATGGTTAATAGAGTATTTTCTATAAATATGAACATAGGAGAGCATTACATTAAGCGCTGCGTTTGCTAGGGTGCATCTGCCCCTTCTATTCTAAGTGAAGTTGTCTTTGTTGCTGGAAGTAAAACTGCGAGTTGAAAACCAGATGGGTTGCATCTCCTTTATGTGTTAGGATGTAACTGTAAATGAGGTACTAAGAGAACTAGCTAGATGATCAATGTTTCATTTTAAGTAAATACAATTTGTGGAATTGAAAAGGAAATGTTTGTAAAACTCAACACTCCTGTCCCACCTTCAGCCCAGGTGAAGAAAGAATAGTAGAGTTTCAGTTCTAAAGATATTGCAAAAGCTGCAAATCTGTGACAGTCACTTTATCAGTTTAAAAGAAGCAGAATCTAAATCCACATTGTTCAAAAACTTCACTTCTGATTTAAAAACAAAACAGAAAAAAAACAAAACAAAACAAAAAAAAACCACAAAACAACTATGTTCAATGTAGATTTACAAGCAACTTGAGCTGCTATTCAAGATGCGTTTCCTTTAGTGTTTCTGTATTAGTAGCTTGTCTTTTCTGTTAAAATTGCCACCTTTGAATCAGGAGTTGTCCTGTGTCCGATGCATTTTGAACAAATATTGTAGAAAATTAGACAGTTGTTCAATTGTCTCGAGGTTTTATTATTTAATTAATATTCAGCATCTGTGGGAAAGTACTGCATGGATTGCTGCTTCAAGTACAAACTTCGGTACATTTACTAAAGTAAATTTGAGTCATCTGTTAAGGAAGGAGGAGCTCTAGAAATTTGATTCGATTGGGCATCGCATCTTAATGAAATTGTATTATTTCCATTCCACGTTGGGCTGTCAAAACTGTCAGCTGTTTGTTCGTACTTGTATCAACCAGTGAAAATATTGATTTGAAACTTCCTCGGAAACAAAGAGTTAAATGAAGCTTTAAATAAATGTTCTGTTGTGAGCCAGTGCAGCATATGAAATTTCATCCGTTAAGATAAGATTTCTGGGGACTTCCTATTGCGTTGGGTCTGAATGTCTAGTTGTAACCATTGGCACCTGAGTTTAAATTTTTGTCCCCTAGTAAAGTCACTTAGTTGCATGTAGTGAGGTACTGCGCTAACAGTCTGACTTATTTTTTCTTGCTCCCTAGACTTTGGATTTTTGAAAACACACTCTTCTACATCTGCACAACCTACAACAAGCACAGTGATTTATACTAGGCCTGCAATAACAACTTTTTCTGCAGGTAAAGAGACTTCTAAACAAGCATCATACTGGCAATCTGATACATGTGACCCTTTTCTGCAAAACAAAGACATAGACAACAAATGTGTAACTTGTCAAGCGACTAAAGCATCGACAGTTGAGACTACGAAACAGACAATAAGTTCAAGTCAATGTGACACCTCAAAGCCAACAGCGCCCCCAGCAGAGATGCTGGGCTTTGGAGACAAATTCAAAACAGTACCTGGAACGTGGGATTGTGATACATGTCTTGTCCAAAACAAACCGGAAGCGACAAAATGTATAGCATGTGAGACGCCAAAACCTGGAACGGGAGTAATGCCTGCTCTGACATTACCAGTGGTTACAGACAGCTCAGTGACAGTGACATCCTCCTCGAGCAGCACTGACACGACAGTCACTCTGGACTTTGGAGACAAATTTAAGAAGCCGAAAGGCTCTTGGGACTGTGCAATATGTCTTGTATTAAATAAGGCAGAAGATAACAAATGTGTAGCTTGTCAGTCTGAGAAACCAGGTATGGTCCTTTTTTTTTTCCTGTTGTTTCCATCTTAGCCTCTGTGAATCTTGTACAGAATAAAAGTATGTTGCATTTATGGAATATTTTAAGCAACGTGATTCCCAGATACAGTTGATGGATTAGAGGCTGTCTGCAGGATTGGTTTACAGGCACTTCAGAGGTCTCAGTCCAGGTTCCAGCCTGTCGCATAAATTGAACCGATTGTGAAACGTATCAGTACGGAGCTGGATCAATGCAAATATGCCCTGCTCTGCAGCTGGTGAGGGAAGATGGCTGGACTGGGTGACTTAATTTAAAAACAACATACTGATTTTTCACTGGCGCAAATGAGAACTCCGTAGAAAGAGTTAAAAACTACTGTGTTTTTTCTCTTTCAAAAAATAATTACAAAATATGGCCAAAATGCCTCTACTCACCATTTGTATGTAATTGAGGCAAAGCCAGATTTCAAGACAGTGTAATCTTAACTAGTCTTAAGCTAAAGAAGAGAGATGCCTATGAAGGTCAGTGATAGGCTTCAAGAAAGTGAGTGACCCGCTGGGTAACTTGTTCAGGGCAGTACTGGGTTGTTTCCCATTGTGCATGACTGTAATTGATTTTGAGCGTGGTTGTATTGTTTTTAAAATACGATTCTGATTTTAACTTTGACTCTAAACGTCACTTAATATGCCATTACATCAAAAAACACCTTTGCAAATATATCTGGGATGAAAGAAATTGAGATGGACTAGATTGGGCTTTTGTAATCATCCTGTACAGTAAGACTGAAATTTTGTGAGGTAAGATAATGGATTTCAGACAGAGTTGATTCTCTTGGACTTCTTTGTGGGTTTTTGATGGCTTTTAATTTTTCTGGGGTGGAGGGGGGCGTCTCAGAGCTGTTTTGAACATTTCTGTGGGGTCTGATAAACCAAATTTAAAAGTTAATGTTAATTTTATAGTTCATGTTCAAACAGGATGGTTAACTGTCTTGTTTTTCTTGTAGAGGGTCTAACACCTGTGACCAGTAGCAGTGCATCGTCATTTTCTGCTCCTTCTGGAGAATTTCTGGATTTAGACAAATTTAAGAAGCCTGAAGGAAGCTGGGATTGTGAGACCTGCTTGGTTCGAAACAAAGCAGAGGCCACAAAGTGTGTAGCCTGTGAAAATGCAAAGCCAGGCACCAAAGCAGATCTCAAAGGTAATACATAATGATTAAAACGAGGATGCATGTTCTGAGATTTATTTTTTGTTTTGCTCTGATATTTTTTTTAATTTTCTTACTTTTTAAGCACAATTATTTTTTCCTTTGAGGTGTGGTGTAATTGTTCATTTTTCCTATAGGAATATTGCCTCGATAAGATAACATCTGTTTCCACACTTTTCCCCAAGAATAAATTTATCCTTTTTAGAGAAAAGCTTTCATTAATGACATGCTTGTTCTTTACATGCCCTACATGTTGTTCATTTGGAGTGCAGACTAAAAACATGATCTTTCAAAGAAGTTCGTGTACTTTTTAAAGCCAGGTGGTAGACAGAAAACACAATTGTGAAAAGGTTGATGTAGAGAGGAAGCATGGGGTTTTCTTGTTTTACTGTTTGGTGGGTTGTTTTTTAAACAGTTTTGAGTGGAAAGATCAGGACTAGAGTGTTGTTAAAACCTTCATGTACTGCAGGTACACCATGGTTTACAAACCTGATGTTCACTTATTTCTGCAGGTTTTGGTACTGCTACCGTGTCCACAAATGCTGCCTTGCCATCATTTACATTTGGTGTTCAGTCGTCATCATCCTCTGAGTCTTCTCATACATTAGATAGCGCGGGAAGTTTCAAATTTGGAGAACAAGGGGGCTTCAAGTTTGGCATTGCCTCTGAATCTGCATCCTCCAACAATGTGGTTGGGGGATTTAAGTTTCCTAGTACTCCAGGGGACTTCAAATTTGGAGTTTCATCCTCGCTATCTAAATCAGAAGAGAGTAAAAAAGAAGGAAAAAGTAACAGTTTTACCTTTGGCCTTCCATCTACAAGTAGTCAGGCTCCTTCAACGTTTCGGTTTGGGGCCGCGAGCCTGGGACAGCAGGAAAAGAAAGAGGAACCAGTATTGGGAGGTTTTGCTTTTGGTACAAGTTCTGCTACTGCCATGGCTGCCAACGAGAATAAAACTGGAGTCAGTGGCTTCACGTTTGGAACTGTTGGAGACAAGGAGGTTGTATCAGCTTCTTTTGCATTCAAGAAGCCAGATGAGAAGAAGGATGAAGCTCCTTCAACAAAAGGAGGCTTCTCCTTTGGCAGTGCAGAGTCTGCAGCTGCCTCACAGTTTATTTTGGGAAGGACAGAAGAGAAGCAGGATTCTGTCACTTCTGCTGCTCCATTAGTGTTTGGAAAGAAAGCTGACACTGAAGAGTCAAAGGCACAGCCTATCTTTTCAGTTGGGAAGTCCGAGCATACAAAAGAAGAGAGCACAGCAAAACCCATATTCAACTTCAGTTTCGTTAAACCATCAGAGAAGGAACCTGAGCAAGCAAAGCCAGCTTTTTCATTTGGGGTCCAAACCAGTACTTCAGGTAAACAGAATATCTTTTGTCTTCGCTTGTCTGCTTATGTCCATCAAATAAGAACTCTGAAACTATACTAGAAAAAAATTGCTGAGATTTGATATGTTCGTGTACTAGAGCTTTAGAAAAAGTTTAATTCATGCATTGTGTGTTTTCTGCCCTAGTTATTGATATGTACACAATTAGCAGCAATTCCTTTTTTGATCTCAATGAGTTTTGACACCCATAAAAAAAATTGTGACACCTTAAGGAACTTAAGGAACTGCATCTTGTACAAGCACAGAAGTTGGACTGTCTCAATGCTAGCAGCACAGTAGGTGGTAAAATCATTAGTATGGTGAAATAGAGGCCTCACACAAGCATTTTTCAGAGAAAAAAGAGATGAGGGCGAGGATCTTACTCCCATGTACTTGTGCCTGTGCTACAGAGTGTACTGCTGTTTCTCTACTACTACGAAAGTCCAAAAATCACTCAACAGTTACTACACAGTTCTGTATTCCTTTACTTTGTTAAAAGACTGCAGTAGAAGATTGGAGTTCTTATTGATGATCACTGCCTGGAAAAATCCTGATTGCTAAATATCATTCGTATGACTTATCAGCAATGCTTTAGAGTATGGAATTCAGTATTAATTCCAGAAGTGGTAAGGGAAAGGACATTGGCTAGTAATCCTGAACAAAAGCAGTGATTTTAATCGCAGTATTCTTATAGTTGATCTGTTACTGAACAGATCTGTTTTGGGGAGATTTGGTGGCAGGGGAGGTGTGTGTGTTTGTTTGCTTCCCCTTCTAGTTAAAGTTCAGGGGTTTGGTTTAGTCAGGAAAATTTAATGAGGCACCTTGTGTAAAAGGAAGTGTTAACCAGCATTTTTCAACATGATGTAGTCCCTTAAAAGTGGCATAGATGAAAAGGGGCCATAAATGCTGGGGGAAAAAGTTAGTGGGAAATTGAGAGCAGGAACACATTCAGTAATGAGAGAGCAGCAGCTTAGGGAAAGCTGATGAATGACTTATAAATGACTTATATCAGATACAAGTGAATGGCTTATAGCAGATAGTTCTATTTTAAGTGTAAAACAACACTCAGTACTTTATAACGGTGGTCTTACCAGCAGGTTCTTCTCTATGGCTCCTAAAAGCACGTCTTGAAGGCATTCAGGTGCAGTGAACTTAGCTGTAAGAGTTGGGCTGGTAAGCTTGGCCTGATCTGAAGCTGTAGGCACAGGGCTGTAATTTCTGAACAGGCTACAAAAGAAACTGTACCACTGTGCTTTTCAGTGCTCCCTTTAGCAAGGCCATAAAACTGTTGCAGGCAATTGATGTTGTTCTTATAAGAGTACCTGAAAGATATTTTTGTTTGAAGAGGTCAGAGGTACTGGTTAATACTGGTTCAGATAATTACAGCCAACTCTTGGTGTTTGTGACCAATAAATAAAGCCTCGAGACTGCAGCGGGGCGTCCTTGCTCATCACAAGTCTTCCACTCCTTGATTTGTGGATGGCAGCAATCAGCATTGTTAAATCTGGATCTGACAGAATCACCAGTACCTGGAGCGTAACTGAGGTGTCGTTCAGGATTGCTCTTTGTACAGGGATTGAAACGGAGTCTGCTGTACTTCCTTTGGCGTTTTGCAGTGGCTCATGTCGTGTTCTTCCTCTCAGATCAAGGAGCAGCAAAACCATCCTTCAGCTTTTTGAGCTCTGCTTCCTCCAGCGCAGCCATACCCACCACTTCAGCCAACAGCAGCAGCGTGTTTGGCAGCGTCACCTCTTCCTCCAACCCTGCACCGGTCCCTGCACCCTTTGTGTTTGGACAAGCCAGCAACACTGTGAGCAGCTCCACGTTTGGCAACTCTGCAGAATCTACGACATCTCAGTCATTTGGCTTCTCCCAAGAAAACAAACCAGCAACCACATCTTCCAGCACTGGTGTAGCCGTTGCTCCGTTTGTCTTCGGTTCAGGAGCCAGTAGTAGCAATGCAAACCCTGGATTTACCTTTGGAGCCACAACCACATCAAGTTCAACAGGTACATTTAAAAAGATGTTTTTCTCATTTTTGCCATTAGATAGCAGACCAAAGAAAAACGTTAACGCTTGGGGCTCAGGTTTTCACAGATGGTCTGGGAAATACAGGTTAGAAATGAACTGGTATTGTTTTGTGCGATGGACAGCCCCTTACTGGCTTTTAATTTATTTGGGCACTTTTCCCCGTGAGAAGTATGGTTTCCCTCTTCTCAGTATCGGTCCAGTATTTAAGATTAGAAGTCAATTAATTACAGCTTCCCTAATTTTTCCTTCCCATACCTAAACCTCTCAAGTGTTGTAAATAACATCAAGATTTGCCAGGTCAGTCCTTTACAAGTACATATAAACATAGTATCTGTACACGCAATTGCTACTTCCTAAGGAGTGGCTTCTAATGAGCACAGTAGCAAGTGTTTCAGGTGTCTGCCCAGTCACTGAAGGCAGAAATGAGAATGTAAAGATTTTCTTCATGTTCGAAATGCATTACTCCCACTGAAGTCCGGCATGAATTTAGCCGTGTAACACGGCTGAAACGGCTAAATAATGGAATGGGTATTCCTGCTAGCTTAGCAGTCCTTGGAGATAGATGTAGTATCTTCCTTACAGGTTCAATTTTATTTTGATCTGAAGGCTTAATCTTGTCATTCATGGAAATTAAATTTACATTCATTTTTGTATACCACATGCAGAGAAAGAGCCATACTAAATTACAGCCATAAGCAGATCAACTGAACCTGCAGATTAAGCCATCTTTCAAAAATCTTCGCAAAAGATTTTTTTGTTGTTGTTGTTCCAATGCAGAAGCCTCCAAGTCTGTGTTAACTGCTACCATTTATGTTTTTCTTCTTGGAAAGAAAAGCAGCCAGCCATTCCAAGTTATGGTGCAGTAGATGGTGTTTTCTGTTGCACGATGGCTGCTTACATTACATTCCAATTAATAGTGCTGTTGAAAATGTCCCTTTTTGCTCATCAGATGTGCTGTATGTTCAGAGTCATTGTTCAGTCACGTATTGTTGTTTCATTATTTCTGCTGGCCTTGAAGAACCGAAACAGCTAATTGAATGAGCTTGTTATCTGTTGTGGGAAGGGACAGAATTACTCTACTAAACTGAGTTTCTGAGTATAGTTAGATTCCTGCAGGCATGATTTGGCCTCCAGAACTGATAATGGTAAACACTTGGACAGGGAAGGGGTGCAGCTGCTGACAAGAATGAAATACAGCTCCTAATAGATCAGGAGCTGTATTTTGAACCTTTATATATATATATATAATATATATATATGCTAATTTATGTATTTTAATATTCTATGTATATATATTCTTTATAAGTGATATAAGCAGCTCTTAGTAAATATAAATTAACATGTACTGTTTGTGGGAGTTTGTTTCTAGAACATGAATGCCTAAGACAGTAATTTCAGCCTAGACAGCCAATGTGTTTGAGATGAATGTTGTCCGACTTGTTAACATGCACCTTTTCTTGTAAGTAACATGAAAAGCAGCGAGCCGGGATAGGACTGAGGTAGTTTGTTGTTTTACATACTTGCCTGTAAACATTAAGATCTATCTCAAATATTTGAAGTATTCATTTACCAGACTTGGAAAATGTGATGCGTAGAGTCATTCTGCAACAAAAACAAACAAACAAACAAAAAAAAAAGCCCTGCATATACTGAAATTTCTCTTCTGTTCCCTGAGGGTTGTCCTCTTCGTTTGTGTTTGGCTCTGGGTCTTCAGCACCTGCTGCTGGCCCAGCATTTGGTGCCAGTCAGCCACCAGCATTTGGCCAGAGCCAGGGGTCCAGCCAGCCAAACACTCCGAGTTTTGGATCGCTGTCGACAACATTGTTTTCAGCGGGCTCTCAGCCTGCTCCTCCTGCCTTCGGCTCTGTGACGAGCAGTACTCAGCCCCCTGTGTTCGGACAGCAGGCGAGCCAACAGCCAGGTTTTGGCTCTGGTACCTCCAGCGCTGGTGAGTGCTGACCATTCTCTAACTATTTTGGTCTCGGAGTCGTTTGTTTGTTTGTTTGTTTCCATGAAGTGCATCCTAACTGTGGAGTAAGAAGACTTCTGCCTTCTGTGTGTGCTTAGCTGTAAGAATTAACCTCCATAAAAATAACGGGCACAGGGCTGAGTAATTTGCGTCTCACTCCTGAAGATGTGCTGTAGGTGTGCCAACTTCACCGTAAGTCCCACAAGAGACTGAGCAAACGCAGAGCTTGCAACCCCACCGCTAATTATTGGCTTTTATTTTCTTGACAAAAAATAGCAAATAAAATGAAGTGCCAAAACGTGGAGTATTCGCTGATCAGGTTGTACAAGCCAGAATAGCAGAAGCACTGCAAACGGGTTCTTTTTGGATTTGCTACAGAAAAGTTCTTATTTTTTTGGCTTTGTTAACAGGCTTTGGCGACTTATTTGGATCAGGGGCTTTCTTGTGGGAAATACGTTGCCAGAATTAGTCCTAAGCATGTGTGGGTTCAGGCTGTATTTAAAGTTACTTTTACTAATGAAATATGATATACATGCTGGGGAGAATGATCCTTGTGAGCATAAGAAGGTGTTGTTCCACACTAGGAATTATTAAAGATTAAAATAATAAAACCACCACCACACTGCCAGAGTATGCGTATCTAATAGGATAACATCAGGCACAAAAAGGGGAAAAAGCCTCGTTCCTCTCAGAAGTTCTACAAAATAGCCTCCATTACAAGTAACCTACATTTGTACTGATGAGTAATAAGTTGGCACAATGTATTAGTATTTTGTTAATTAAGTAAGAGTTTAAAGATAAAAATCCACATGTTTTGTCTGTTACTTTAATAGGAATCTTTTTTTAAGATTAGGTGCTGTGTCTCCCAGATTCATGACATTAACACAGCAGTTTGTTTAAACAGCAAATCTACATGATTCAATACTATAACTTAAGGCTTCATTAATAAACTGCAGCGTACACAGGTATAAGCTGTGCAGCAATTAGCAAGCAATTCATTAGCTGCGTCCTAGCAATGTTGGTTAAGAATCCTTTTATGATTCTCTACTGAAGTGAATGATTTTTTTCTAAGCATTGTTCCTGTTGTAATCTAGCATTTCTGGTAAACCTGCCTCCCACCCTGAACTTTGTCATCTTGAGTGAGTTTAAAGAAACATCTATTAGATATAATAGCAGGAACACGAGGATGGAAAGGATGAACTCAAATGACAACTTTCTTGTTCTCTTCTGCTTCCACCCCACCTTCCCAGGTCCTGTGTTCCAGTTTGGAAGTAACACTTCTAATTTCAATTTTCCAAATAACCCGGGAGTCTTTACTTTTGGTGCAAATCCTACTGCACCAACAGCATCGGCACAGCCTTCTGGCTCTTCGGGATTTTCATTCAGCCAACCTCCGGCATTTACAGTGGGGTAAGAGACCGTATCAGAATTTCGCTTGAGCTTTGGGTAATGTCGGTGGACTGACTGTGTGCAGCCTCTACTGCTGTTAAGTCGTGAGGTATTCAAATGAACCTTGGAATTTGGTGTAAATTTGGGATCCTTCCTTGATGTGTTAGCGTGACTGGCTAACTAAGCGACGGTAGTTGTAAAGGAGACTAGTTCTCAGAAATACCACGCATCAACACGTGCAATTTTCTTGTTCTTGAAAAATAAAATCCGTATTTAGCCATTGGGCTGCTACTTACCTGCTGAATAAGAGAGATTTAATTGCTTTTGGTTTCTGGAACTCTCCTCCTGTTCGTCATACGCTGTTTGTTGCCAGCTGCTAACTAGAGAGCCAGACGATAGAACAATTATTCTGGAATATCTACTCAGTGCTGCTACTGAATTTTCAGCTACACTGTCCTAAACTCTGAACTACTAATTTCTTTTGATAGGACTAATGGAAAAAATATTTTCTCTGCATCTGGATCTTCAGTTTCTGGTCGGAAGATAAAGACTGCATTTAGACGTAGAAAATAACCGGCTGATACGTAAAGCAACTTTCAAAGCAGCTGCTACCCTGCATTGTTCGATTGTTGGGATCATACCTCATGCTGGGATAGCTGAAGTCAGATCTGCTTCAAGGACTGTAAAACTCTGCTGCCCCTTCCTACCCTCCCTCATTTAGTTCTTTTGTAATGAGTAGAGTTGGCAACAGAGCCCTTCTCAAGCGAAACTATTCTAGAATCCGGCAAGTTATCTCTTTCACGGACTCGGCATGGTCCGGCTATAGACATGAGTATAGCCTGCACAGCGAATGGCTTGTACAATACCTCTTCATCTGCACCACTATGTGCGCTCATCCGCGTTTACTGACGCCTCCAAATTGTAATTATATTAGTGAGGGATTCTGTATAGAGTAGAGAATGTTTTAATGAATGATTTCTATGCTGAGTTTGTGCTGGTGTATGTGTGAAGTGAGTGAGTTTGGGTGTATTGTGCACTAAAATTTTCTGATAGAGAAAGACTGAATTAAGAATGATTCATGCTAAGGACTTGTTAGATCTGTAGTTCTCCATTTAATAACTATATATGCTATTTCTATATTTTCATTCTTACAGCCCTTTACCACGTCTCACCTTTGTTATTTTATTATTGAAACGTGTAAATAATTTTGTTTCTCTATGTACTTTTTTGGCATAACAAATCTGTGAAATTGAAATTTTAATTTTGTGTGTTACGGCCATTTTTGTTTAGTATTGTCTCAGATTTTATGTAAATCCCATTATTCAAAGTTGCCTAAATCCATTTAGAAAATCTTTAAAATTGGGAATTCTTAAAGTAAGTTTATTGGCTTTTCTGATCCATTTTTGTTTGGACCAAAAACCAGTATTGTACAAAGTATTAAGTATATATTTTTATATTTACTGAAATGGACTGTGGTGACTTTGGATAATAAGGAAAAGTTTAATATTAAAGCCATGTTTATTACAGTATAATTAACATGTTAATTCATGGGATAAATGCCATCAATAAAAACTATAAAATATTGTCTGGCAGTTTGAATTTCCAATGACAACATCTGCAGTTAGAACTGCACAAGGCAATGCACGCAGCCTGAGTTGGGTGGTGGTACATGCTTTCTGCAACCTCTGCTTTTTGACAGTCTTAAGCTGTCTTTAAGTAAAGAGTTGTGTCTCGCTACAATGGTTGCAGTTAATTTTTACAGTTTCTCACAACCACACAAACAAAAAAGTGATCTTACAAATGTTTACCAGCATTCTAATTGAGAAAGATGAAGCATACCTCACTGTAAATACATGTGTTTTCTGCACTGGTATAGGAGGGAGAAAAGCTTCTCAGAGAACAGACATTCTGGTGAAGGGAGAGAGAGTGCTCGTTTTTCTGAGGACTACAGCTGAACTTTAAGTAAGCCACAGCACATGGTTTATGGTTGAGATCCTGACACTTGCTGCAGCTAGAACCAAAAGCTCCCCTTCCCTCTAGTACCACAAAAGGGAGAAAGGCCTTAAAGTAGTTGCATAAGCTTTAAGCATCTTCCCCTAATGCTGCTTTGTATTTCTACAGCTGCCAGTGTTACAAAATAAGGTACTTTTCTAACCCTGTACTAGACTTGACAGGAAGACAAACTTTAATCTTCACTTTTGGGAAATGCATGGACCTCAAATCAGTATTTCTATGATAAGTGTTTTTCTCTAGCACTTTTACCTACCACATACTCAGCCTACCACTAGAAAACTGGAGTCTTTTCAAGGGAATACGCACACACACACGAGTCAAACTAAAAGTTGAAGTTTATGACAGTACAGCGTATACATCTTTCCCTAGGCAAGTCTGGTGTTTTTCTTTACCTGCTATGGAAGCGGTAGTATTTTCTAACAGGGTAAGGAGATAACTGTCCCTTAAACCTGAAACGTTAGCAATAACCTCTGTGCAACTGTTTTGCTCCTCAGGCCCATCTTAAAGCCTAGTTTCTGGGTCACCACTACAGGAAGTGGCCTAAAACTTCCTTTGGCATTCATACTGAGAGTGTAAGTAGGCAACACACACCTTAACATCAGCTTTAGTCAGTTCTGACAGCTTTAGCTCATCAGGGTGATAGCTGTTCCTCAACTTTTAATGTTAACACTCATGTCAAGGGTGCAATTCTTTGAAAGAACAGTGAAATAAGCTCTCTTGGGTTCTATTTCAGCTGCATGCACTTTGAGGGGTCAATTAAGCAGCAACACTGGTCTTTACAATAGCATGGGAAATGAAGATAGATGCAGAAGTTGCCTTAATGAACAACACCGTTTGTTAGCTCAGAAAGAGTAACATTAATATTCTGCATTTTTTTTAGTTTATTTCACCTAAAGAAATAGAAACAAGAACCCGTAAAAATAATTCTACCACCAGCCTCCAAGATTGAAGGTAGGGTTAGAGCCAACAGCCTCAGGGAGGGACAGACAAAAACTGGGTGTTGGAAGAATTCCAAGCTCTTACTAAGAGAGGAATAAAACATCAGCATTGTGGTGTGCAGTCCTTTCCAAGACACTAAATGACATAAGAACAAATTACCAGAGCTATGTAATCATGCAAAATATTAGGCTTTTTTATTCAGTAGTTGTTATTCTGAATATACAAACAATTAGCCAGAACATAAAGTGAACATAACCAGTATTTGTACTTCTGTGGATTTATACCCATGACACGCATTTCAGTTATTATTTTCTGCATGCTCCTGAAACTCATTCAATTGTTTTGCTTGGTATTATTCTGTGCAAGAAAGAGACGAGCGCTTTCATTCCGACCAGAAGCAGATGATGTGTACTGTTCACAGCTCCAGAATTATGTACATGCCAAGTCACTAACACTGCAGTGTAACGCAGCCTTCCCAAAGAAAAAGCAGCTAGTGTTTCACCTCTTCATGAGCTCTGACACGTGAAATAATGACAATGCTTACGAGAATCATGCAAAAAAACTTGTCACATCAATGTTCAGATAGATAAAATACTTTAAGAGGTGAGGAAATGTGCCCTGTGAAGTAATAAACACTGCACATCTGGCAATTTAATTAACATGATTTGCCTCACTGTCTAATACTGCAGTTCCCTTCCCCTCAGACAGTTAGCGATACAGCTCGGGCAACTGCTTGGAAAACAACATTTTCGAGTTACCTGCCAACACCCAAAACTGTAGGAACATTTCTTTTGAGGTGGAGTATTTCTCTGAATCTGCTTTCCCTAGACTGACAAACGGAACAGCACCTAGCTGCAGTTAACAGTACAGCCGCTTACTTCCCTGTCAATCTAAGGTTAATACTTCAGATTTACTGCGTCTTGTTTCTCTCAAACTTCTTTGGCATTTGTGAAAACTCCAATACTTTGAAGGTAGCTGCTGGCACCATACTGGAGCAACCCATTTCCTTTATCTTCTGAATCATTCTGCTTTAATTTGGGCAAAAGATTCCGATGGTCATCTCAATTTCAGTTTTGGGGTAGGTCTTTGTTTCATTTGGGGGTGGTGCTCAAAAAACAGTCTGGAAATCCATCACCTTTTGGCATCATCTGATTCCATTTCTTCTTACCACAATAGTTCCTGCTACAATATCATAGGCTGTTCTGTTGTGCTGAAAAAACAGCAGTGTAATGAATGCAGGAAAAAAGGAAGCAATAGAAAAATTCTTGATCAAAGCTCTTATTGTAGACCTGAAATGAAAATAAAACATTCGTTGTCGTACTTTGACTTTTCTGCTTAGGTTAGTAGTTAGCCAGCCTTCAGTTTAGTGCCTTGGTTTTTGTATAGCATTAAAAAGACAAAAAACCTGCAGAATTTAGAAGAGATTGTTTTACCACCGAACTTGGAGAATATTCATGATTGCCAAAACAATTCTCAGGTTTTGTGATTTAAAAATCACTCAGTCCAGTTACTGCAAAAGCCAATAATAAAGAAAGAAAATGGGCATTTCCTTCGTAAATCAGGTGCTTTCTGTAACATTACCCCGAAAGCAGCGTAGGCTAAGCGCACTTACGTTGTCATGCTGACATTTGAGGAAGGAATGACTAGCACACGGCTGGGAGCAACGAGTACAGATGTGTCACACGTCACAACTCGCAGTCCGAGCAAGAACTTCCCTGGGGTAGCTCCTCCTGCTCCCCAAATACAGATTATCTGCAAAAGAAAAGTTCGTTCAATCCCACACAGCACAGTGCTGTCAATGGGTTTGGCAAACTTGGTCTTCATCACAACTGCGTAAAAGCTACACAGCTTCACGAAACCCAAAATAAAGAGGACTTACTTCATCAGCCAACGATGACAGAATTTTATTTTTTACCTTATTCAAGAACTGACAACTGTTAGTTACAGACACTACTATTTGTGAGTAATTACCTCATAGAAGCAGACTAATAACCTGTAGATGAGAGCTACTACCATCATTTTCTGCAAGTCTTCCATGGATGTATCTTCATCTATTTCTTCTATTATGTAATGCATAGCAAATTTAGAGATGTCCCTGTTCAAAATAAGACAACTTGAGTGAAAAAACACAACAACAAACTGAGCTTATTTGACCCTGCTCCCACTACTGGTGTTTAATATTAGAATTTACTCCTTTAGTTCTCGTATTAAAAAGCTCCTCAACTTCTTGCAAGGTACACAAGGGTTCTGCAATAATCTAACTGCACAAATGGAATGGATGCAAGTCACTTCTTTACAGGGAGGAAAAAAAAAAAAAAGCATTCATAAATGCCTGGGAGAATTTGCAAGTCACCCTAGGAAAGCAACGGAGCTTTATCTCCTGTTGCATGACCAAGACTGATTTGTCACTCTCCAGTCCCTACAGCTTCCACTGTGTGCTCCTAGATGCAGGCACGCGGACATACAACTGGAAGGTTTCAACTTTAGCAATTGCAGCCTTCAGCTATTTACCCTAACAAAGCTACGCAAAGCATCCATTTGGAGTCAACTGTGTATTTTCACAGCCCTACAGATTTAACATTATGACCCAGCAGTGGCATGGACATGCTTTCGATGCAGTTAGACAAGGACTTGTCAGACTTCAGGATCAAAAAAGATAAGGCTTTGAACATATTATAAGTTAATTCAGAAAGTAAGAGATGCCTTCTCTTTCCATCACCTCCACTACTTGGCAGAAGCAGTGCACACAGTTCTCCAACTTCCCAGGACTTCATTTTGCATCATTTTCAGCCTACTAAAATCAGATTAGAAATACAAGCCATCAGGTAGGAGTTGGAGATTTTGGCAACTGAATAGCACTGAGAGGTCGGCATTTTATTTGCGTGTTTATTTGAACAACCAACACTAATAATATACACTGACACAGTGATTGCTTGGGTTTTAACCCTCTTCCACGCACTTTTCAAGCATCAGTTCAACCTAGGTGAAAGATGTTTTCCATACACTATCAGCTTACATTTGGTCACCATGGGGAAGGCTCTTTTAGCAGAAAACTTGGATTCAGAAATGTAACTGTACTCGTACTCCAACCTCTGGTCCCCTAACCAGGCACAAATATTTGATTTACACCAGCCTAAGTAGAGGAACTCAGTGAGCTATGTGACACCTACCATTAAAGAAGCAGATAGTCTTAGAGGTAAGCAATTGTTTCTGACCTTACACACGCAGACTTTCAGTGCCAACCACACCACATACACAACCACACCACGACACCTCAAAGAGCTTAAGGCTGTGTGTAACAAACCGTTGAGTTATTCTACTTACTTTATCCCACTGAGGTGCATAATACTTAAAACAATGGTCGCTTTGATGAAGAAGAGAATAAAGAAATCCACCATCTCTGCTATGAACCTGTGGGCCAGTGAAGGGATAACGAACTCGCGACCTGTAAGAGAAACAGTTAACGTGACCCAGATTGGAGTGCTCTAAACGAAGAGTTTATTGCCTGTTGGCTGACTCTCACTAAACCACGATTGTCATCCTGGGTCACACTAAGAAAATCTTCTACAAAATCTATCAACGAGAAATTACCTGAATTATTTGGCTTACAAGAGCCTTCTGAAATTCAATTAAACTCTTTCCGAGCTCAGAGTCCCCTTATAATGAGGATTACCAGCAAAATCCCACCCCTCTGAAGAGCTGAGGCACACTGGAGATGTATCCATTTTTGCATTCTTTCATTTAAAAGAGCCTCACACAGAACCAATTTCACTAAGTCTGAGAGTCTAGATCTAAGGAAGATTCATATAACTCCTTAGCAAGCCCTCAGCCTGTACCAAATAGCAGCTCTCAACGAAAAACGCATCCTGCTTTGTCTCATGTCGGACCCAGGAACAGCAGCCAATTAGTGTATTAGTCACACCTGACCATAAACATTCCTACAGACTGCTTATTAGGACGAAACACAGCAGCTGCCCTGTGATCAGCCAGAAAATGTAACCCATTTCTCAGCGTAATTGGCCAAGGGCAGGCTGGGGCAAAAGAAGTATTCACAGGAACAAGCTGTTGCTGCTAACACCACCTCAGAAGGCTAAAGCAGAGGAAACAAGGTTTATCTTCACCAGTTTCCAAAGAGTAACGTTGCGCTCATTAAATAATTAAAAACTAACTTTATCTAGACCCATCCACCATTCAGTATCTCCCAAATCCTGGTAACTCTGCGTTGATGCTGTTGCATAGTAATTTCCTCACGTAAACAATGCTAAAATAGATGCACTGCTCATGGTCAGAGCACGCCCTGGGTGTCAACTCGGTTCTAACTGGGGTTTCCTTCACGCAGCCTGCTCAGCGCCAGAGCCAGCAGGCAGCAGCAGGCAGCACAGGGCCGCCCAGCTGGGTAAGGTTGAAGCCAGGGGCACGCTGTCACTTGGAGGCACCAGGCTCAACAGCTGAATAAGGAGGAAGCTGAGTGTCTGGGGCACGGAAGGAAGGAAGGACTCAGACCCTGTCAAACTCCATTAGGCTGAGAAACCTCGGCAGCCCTTGACTCTGGCACACGTCCACCACAGTGACCCTGTATTAAGCTAGTCATTAAGGGGGGCTACAGTAGTAAGCAGGCAGCGTGTCAGGGCAGCCGAGGCGCCAGCACACTTTTTGTCCTGCTGTTCCCAGCGTAAGAGCAGTAATCTCCTACAGTAGGGCAGGGAGGGGCAAGGGGACAAAGCGTCTTAACCCGAACAAAGCTTGCTGCTGCCCAGAGTGCAATACTGGTGCTCTGACACCCAGACGGGGCTGGGCAAGGCAGTCATCAGCTCCACTTTTTGCCAGCCCCGTTTAAGATCTGCAACATTAACAAGCTGTCACGCATTGCAGCTTAGGTAAGCACGCCGGGCTGTCACCTGCAGGGGCACCAGCATGGAAACGCGTCCTGTCCTGCCCAGCCTGCTGCGGGGACAGTAATCCGCAGCAGAAGAGGAGATGTAATCACTTCAGCTGTTCCAGATACACCACCCGTTTGCAATCTGGAGCCAGGGCACCCATGTAATTGCACGGCTATCGCTGCACCACACGGAGACTTCTCCTAGTATTGAGCACTCCCCACAGCTCTGCTCAGCAGCATTAAGACTGCTTAATGCTCTTAACGGGGCTCTTCGTGCCCCCAAACGCCTTTAGCACACAGAATTTGTTGCTGAAGAACAACATAAGACAGCAGTAAAATAGCAAGGAGCGCTTCAGGCTAGACTTTGCCCCGTATCAGCGCCCGCTTCGATGACTGGCACGATCTGTTCGCAAGCACCCTGTAGTTCCAACTCAGGGCACCACTAAGGAAACCACTCCTTTGTGGGATACCCTTAAATAAAAGCCAGGCTCCCTTCCCTGTCAAAGGCAGGAGATGCACATCAAGGTGCTCTCCCCCTTGCTCTGAGGCTGAGCTTATACAAACGCAGCTGCTCTGTCACGCCGCACTTTGCCCCGAGGAGCAGCAACCTGCCTTTAACCCGGAGCCCGCCCACAGCCCATCCTGGATGTTTTATTTTTTATTTTTTTCCCCATTTCTCAGGGCGATGCTCACCGTCCCTCCACAGCCTCCTGAGGAGACCCCCCGCTCCGCCACACAGCACAGCTCCCCCAGACACCTCCCTGCTCCCCAAACACTCACACCCCAGGCCCTGCCGAGCGTGCCTACGCACTTAATAACACCGAAACCGAGAAATAATAAAAAATAAAAACAAAACAACGCCCCTTTGCGCGCAGCCCCCACTCACCTGCCGGCCGCCCCGCCGGCTCCCTGGGGGCCGTGCCGCTGCCGGGGGCAGCCCGGGGCGTGGGGCCGGGCCTGCTGCCCGCTGCCTGCGGCCAGGCGGGGGCCAGGAGGTAGAAGGGGCTGTAGTAGGCGGCGGTGGAGGCGGTGGAGGCGGCGGCGGCGGCGGTGGCCGCGGCTCCCCCCGGGGCGGCGGGGGCCGGGGGCTGCGGGGCGGCGCTGGCCGCGGCGGAGGCGGCGAGGAGGGCGGGCAGCCCGCTCTGCCAGCTGAGGTAGCCGCAGTACGAGTCCCACAGCCACTGGTGCACCCGCCGGGCGTACTCGGCCGCGCTCAGAGCCTTCCCTTCTGCCGGAGGGGACTGAGGGGGAGGAGGAGGAGGGGGGGGCTCCGCGGGGCTCCTCTCGCAGCCGCCCGCCGGGCCGCCGCCGCCGGCCTCCGCCATCTTGTCCGCCCCCTCCCGCACTCAGCGCCCCGCCCGCCGCGCAGGCGCCAAGGCAGCGCCGCGCCCGACCCAGCGCGGAGGGCGGACAGGTCAACCCGCCGGGCTGGGCGGGTTGTGAGGAGATGGGGGTTGGCCTCTCCTCACAGATAACCAGAGATAGGAGTAGAGGGAATGGCCTCAAGTTGTGCCAGGGGAGGTTCAGGGTGGAAGTTAGGAGACATTTCTGCTCAGAAAGAGCAGTCAGGCACTGGGACGGGTTGCCCAGGGAGGTGGTGGAGTCACCATCCCTTGGGGTGTTCAAGGAAAGCTTGGACGTGGTGCTTGGGGACATGGTTCAGCGGGTGACACTGGTAGCAGGGTGATGGTTAGACCAGATGATCTTGGAGGTCTTTTCCAACCTTAATGATTCTGTGATTCTATGATAGTGACACAGGCTGTAGTCACAGAGAGTTTCCCATTTTTAACACTGCACATAGGACAACTGACCAGAAAAAAATCAAAGAGCACCCTCTCTCAGAGTAGATCCCCATGCAATCCCAACTCATTTAAGAGCTGAAGTAGTTTCTGTGGTGGGAGTCTCTGGTATAGGCAAGCTGAGGTGAATTGACAAAGTGCTTGGCCTGTGCCACCTTAATTAAATGAAATCACACGTTCTGCGCCCATTTTGTAGCTAGGGTTCCGATGGCATGTGTGTTATAACGTGAGACCTGGGCAAAACCAATATGGGTAGCTGATTTGGGAAATATAGTGAGTTTTAGCACAACTATGATGAACAAACAGTGCAGAATGAGAGTAAGGAAGGAAGAAATGGAAAGAAGATAGAGAAGTATACAAAAGAAAACCATGCACTGTGGTAGCTTAGAAGTGACCATCTGATGAAAGACAAGGGCAAGGAGTGTGGATTTATGAAAAAAAAGAAATAATACCTCCCACAGTCCCAAGATCACATGTAAGATACCCCAAAATACATTATCTTAACATGGCTATTAACTGCTGATGACAATCTAGCTTGGAAAAGATACCAATAACATAGCAGAGCTTCCTCCTTTGTAATATTTCACCTTGTCCTTCATCAGCTATAGCGATGAATGAAAATGAAAAAGCTATGGTGATGAAAATAATTTCACTGTTTTTAAATTGGGTTTTCACCACAAACCCATCAAGATGAAAGTGGCTGGCCGTTGTGTGTATGTGTGTGTGTGTCCACATGCATTGTCATGGTTCTCTCAAACCAGATCAGATCTGTAGATACAATTACAAGGTCTCACAGGCTTCACATAATGTTGCCAGTCACATGTAAATTTTAGGGTAACCCCATACCATTTAGGTAATCCCATAACCAGTTGGGATTTACTGTGTAGTTATGTTGGGTATTCAAGGTGAAACTGAATGACTGATGAGAGGGAGAAGGGAATTAAAAGGTAGACAAACAATACAGTATTTCTTCATTCCCATTTTTTTCAGTCAGTAGTGTTTAGTTCTTCTGCCTTCAAAAAAACAGCCCACAAATTCCAAAATTCTTTGTAATGCTGGTGTTCAGATTATTCTATGCTGTATATGATAAAGAGGTGCCATAACAACAAGGCATGCAAGTGATGGGGAACTCACTGCCTTTCTGAGCACAAAAAGTCTAGTTTCACTGCTGTGTGATTGCCACACATGATGGGAGTGTGCATGACCTTCTGTATCACTCTTTTCTCCCTGAAGGGATGCAAGACACAGACTCCTGATGGCTCTTGAACAGGAGGCGTTTATTGCCCTTTTTCACTACTACATATACTTTCCCCGTAGTCCCACGCACTGTCCACGTGCCCAAACCTGTCATACAGTTGTTTAGAGACCTTTAGACACGTGCCTTGAGCCAGCCAGCAATTGGCCACTGCCCAAAGCTCATCTTTAACACTGTAGCCAATTTACTTTATCTCAACCTTCCTCAAGTTTTTGTTTCTAGCGCTTGTTTCCTCATTATCTCTAATTCAGGGACGTGTGAAAGTGTGAAGCCACCTGCAAATTCCTTTCCCACATCTCCCTAGTTTAGTGTGCCTTCTCTTGTGAGCAGAGTCAGAAAGGGGAATGATCTTGGGTAGTTCATTGTACTGGTTGATGAAAATAAGTGGTTGAGTGCCTTGACAGTTAAATATCCTCTTGTCTTGAAAAGAGATTTAGGCAAGAGGAAACCTTTTGAAAGGGAGGTAAACACCTAAAAGGAGATATTGCAGCTTTTAGGAGGAATCTGGAAAGGAATCTTAAACTCTTCCTGTGTGGGTAAGTGCTGAAAAACCAAATCTATCACTTTTGAGTGGGAAGCCTTTTATAATCAACAAGAAGTAACAGAGCACTGGTTTGCTTTAAATCTGGCTATTAGGAGCTACAGCAGTGCTTCTTTGTTCATTTTTGAACAAAGCATCCTGTTCTCAGGGCAAGGTCTTAACCAGTTTTTAAAACCAAGGGTTTGCTGAAGCATTCATCTGGCTGTATGAAAAGTTCAATTCCTTCCTTGCCTGGGGGATTCAGATCACATCTGCCTCACCCTAAAGTGTTCAACTAATAGGAGAGTAACAGGACTCTATTTTAAAAGAGTCCTTGGGTGAGAACTGGTGGCCATTAATCAGCAGCAGCCTCTTGTACTACAAAGCAGCTAATTGCTGTGAAGAGCAACTTGCATACATGCATGCTATGTAAGCATTTGTGTATTTATTTATTTGTATATTTATGTATACAGTAAAATGAAACACAAACCTTGGTTATAGAGATTCTTCGCCACTGAAACTGCAGGGTCACCACGGAGTGAGAACTCTACCCCTTGTTGGGTCAAGCCAAGTACAAAACACTGAACTTGAGCAGAAAAACAAGCGTATGCATTTACCTAAGTAGAAAGTAAAGCATGATATATTTAATTGTAGAGGAATCTACTGCACAGCTGTCCCCTGAATTGAATCAGTTTAGCCTTTCAGTGTGAAACCAGGCTGTCGCGTCCAGCTGAGGATTTTGGAGGGGAGATTGGCTCTCAAGCTACCATGGTCTGCTGAGACATTTTCTTTCTAACATGCAGCTTCAGGTGTGATACATACAGATACCAGTATCCCCGTGGTCACATTTAATAAAAAGACATGGCAAATTAGGCAGAGAAAAAAAAGGAACTTTTCCACCTTCATCTTGGGGTATGTAGGTTTCTAGTGTGGTTGCCTGTATTTAGCAGTATTGTCTGTTTTAAGAGTTGTGTGCAGATTCTTTTATTTGACCTGGTTTGAATGAAGAACAGTCAGAAAAATGCTTTACTCAGGAGTCTGGGAAAAGTAATATCTGTGCCACCAGGAAGCCTTATCAGTTGCCTCATTACCTAACAGCACGTTCTTTACTGTGCCCAGCGAGGAAGTATGAGCCTGCCTCCACTGCAGCAGCACTGGCTGGGTGGAGCTAGAGGTCTGGAGAAGAAAAGTCTCTGGTGGCTGGTGGTACTCAGGTTGGGCCCATGGTAGACAGCAAGAGTTTGGCAAGAAGGGTTAAGCCTAGGAAGTCACCACAGAGTGTGGGGCAGAGAGGTAGAGTGTTGTCTACTCTATGAAAATTTGGCACCCAAACAGATTTTTTTTCAGGATTATTTCAACCAGAAGGAGGGAACAGGCTCTCGTTTTCTGGTAGCCAGGACATTCTTTGGGGTGTGATACTTGTGATTTTCATCTAATGACTGCTTCATGCATCAGGTGCCTGGTTATGGACACCTTCTGAGGGCAGTAGCTACCTAGGGGTGATATTCTCACAGGAATGGGCCCAGACCACCTCCAGCAGGGGCAGTGAACCCATCTGAGATGTCCTTGATAACTGCTCTGCTTGCTAGCACGTCGTGTAGTCAGGTGCACCTAAGCTCCAGTTGTCTGTGAAAAAAGTGGCCGCCCCTTGCACATTTTCGAGTAACATGGAAGGAGTGAACACTGAGTTGAGACCCTGAAGGATTTCAGATGAACAGGTGTCTTTGGGAAGGAAATACGACACACAGATCTATGAAGATGCATTCAGTACAGTAACACTGAAGGAACTTGCGCAGATCCAGAAACACTGGGGACTCAAAACTAGTTAAGAACTATGAGTAACAGCTATGGCACTGGGAAGCCTTAACAAATACCAAATTCCCTAGGACACTGACAAGATTTCTGGTTTTCAAATGCAGACTTGAAATAACTTACCTTTTAATCATTAACAGCTCTGCTAAATATTAGTTTTAAGTTCAATCCGGTATTTTTAATGAGATGTGCTTTTAGTGGGAATATGCTTAGTGGTGTTCAGAAACAAGCTGAGATTAATCTTTCATAACGAGTAAATGCTTTTTTCTTCTTCCTTATTCATCCCACTCAAGCCTCCTCCTTGTACCGAGATGATCATTTTAAAATCAGAGTAGTCTTTCCATGTCTTAACAGTGACTTTTGGAGAGTAGGGTTTCCCAGCCCCTTGAGGCACGGCGTACACAGCCCCTGCAGATGCTGTGGTCCAGCAGTTTTTCATTGTCGGTAAGAGTTTGCGATTGCCAGGGCCTCAGCTGGTTTCTGCCATCTGGTGGATGCACGGAGTCACTACCTCAGTGCCTCTAATTTCCGCTAATCCTCAGCAAGCGATATTCTGATCAGCTAAAGTACTGTCACAGACCCCCAGACTGGCTGCGGAGGGAAGGGACCTCTGGAGGCCACCTGGACCTCAGGCAGGGCCACCTCGCCCAGGCTCTTACTTGGCACTTCCCCTTGTTGCACTCCATGAGGCTCTGTTTAAGGCTCCATTTCGGAAAGCATGAGATCTGTGGAAGCTTCTCAGAGGGAAAATGCTTTCTACATTTGAACACAGTTAAAATCTCCTGTATTTTACGGCTGATTCACAGCCTGGTAAATATCTGACCCAAGCAGGCTTATTAAAATGAATTACACCACTGGGCTGATTACACCAGACACATTGGTTCCGTAACAATATATGCACCAAAAGTACTGTTTTTAAAGTTTAGTTGTACACAAATTCATGTAGGGAGGAATCAGTCTTGGGTTTATTTTGTTCGCGTGGCATTCCTTTGTATTTTTGAAGGCAGGCTTCAGAGAACAGTCCAATCTACTGAAAACGTGCGACAAATATTTTTCGTGAGGATCGGAGCTGGCAGAACACGGTCACAGATTTGTGTCCCGTGGCTGACCATGCAAACTGGATAACAGGTATTTGCATATTTACAACGTCTGTCTCCCATTCCACTTTCCTGGTGTCTAACACTGTGTGATCTCCTGCAAAGCAGCATGTGGCTTCCTGTCTTTGCGATGACTCCGTCCCTATTCTATTTTTTGAAAAGCAAAAACCAGAATGCAAACCTGATAAACTTGCACCAGGTCACGATCATCTCCCTAGACATAATATCTGGAAAATACAGGTGTAGCTAAAAGTGAGATTCATGAAAAGCTGGATCCTGTGGTTGTCGCTGAAGTCATAAGCACAAAATACCAGGTTTCTCTGCTAGCCTGCAGAATGCCCACCGTCCACTGCCCGCTGGATTGTGGCAGCAGAAGTGACAATGCTCATTGAGATGGGAGGAGGAGCTGCTCGTTCTTGGTTCAGGCTTTGAGGCAGCGTTTAAGAAGGGGAAAGCATAGAGGAGAAAGAGTATGATACAGCAAGCTCCAAACAACTTTGTATTTAAACAAGTACATTTTCCTTTTTATTTCATAAGAAGTTTACTGTTGAAAAAATGGTATGTACTAAAGCAAACACCTTATACACATAGATTCGACATCAGATAGCAAAACCTTGCAGACTGTGCACTACTGGTTGTTGTGTTATATTGGGCTGACAGTCAAAGATACTGAAAAACCCTCAAGGATTAATGTACTTTCAAGGTAAATTAGGCACAAAATTAGCTTGTAACTAGCTCTGCAAGCATCTCACGGTGATTTCACCATTACAAAGTATTACAAGTGATCAAAAACATGTGCTGACTTTAAATTTTTAAAATTTTATTGGTACTATGTGCTGAAATAGTACAAATGTATACAACACTCCACCTTTGTTAAAAAAGCATGTACAATAGGGACTATAAAGTAGAGTCAGAGGGCTAAACAGGGCCTGTATCAGGGCTCAACTAATGGCATAAATTCCTGGCTTTGCTTTATGGCCATTTTTGAAACTGAGTAAGGCTTACAAATGCAGGGAAGAAACAGAAGGATATTTTGGTGGATAGGAGCCACAACAGCAACATTTTAAAGGAAGATTATCAGCAAGCAAATTAAGTGGTATCTGACGTATGCCTCTCTCAGTTTTCTGAAGAGGATGCGAGATACGCTGTCAGATTTTGAAGAATGAGAGACTGTCTCAGAAACAAAAGAAAGAAGATATGAGTATCAAAAAACTTTCAAGTGATTTGCTGCAAGGTTTTAACTTAGATGAGGTTTTAGTTTAGAAAGAATTACTGATTGGCAAGAAATGAGAGGACAACAGCAAGTCTGTGTGGACCATAATAAAACCTGTCTTCATTGAAAACATAGGGATCTTCTAAATATACATATTAGAAAAGTGTTTGATTAAAATATCATGTTTTTTCATCTTCCACTAGCAAAATGTATTGCTGAAGGTTGTTCTTTTTTTGCTTGCTTAAAAAACAAACCAAAACCCCATTATGATTGCCACAGCACTACGAGGAGCCAGTAGTTGCCTCTAGGGGTGCATTCTTACTGCATTGTACAGGAATAGCTTAGAAGGTAAAAATAAACGTTGTAGAGTCTTAATGCTGTTTTTGATTAGCAAAAACATGAAAAGGAATGCACTGAAGCCATATGATGACGAAGTGGATCATGCAGCATTTCGGCTCTATGTATAAAGTATTTCAAACCCATGGTGTGCCTGGAGGGTGGGGGCGTTACTGCGTTGCATTCACATGACATCATTTAGAGTTAAAATTGGAAGTGAAGGCAAACTGTGGAAACCTGAAAAATACTGGGATGCCTAACAAAAGCGTGCCAGATGAGTTATTGTTCCTAGCATGCAGAGCTAATGCTTGAAGGCCTATCACAGCAGTAGTAACTACTGCTGCTCCTAGTTCTTTACATTACTGCTTTGCTTATGCTGGCTATGGTCTGATCACGGTCAGCAAGCGCTGCGTGGTGTCGGGAAGTTAACCCACAATCTCTGCAGGTTCAGTGACCAGCTTGGATCCATCCCACGCTGTCTTGAACTGTTCAGGAACCGGAAATTCTTTCTGGTAAGAAACAAAAGCAGCAGCGATGGTTAGATAAACAGTGGGTACCTCCTGAAAACTGACGGAATACCCGTTAGTGCTACATGACTGGCAAAGCATTGATAGCTCAGACACGCCGGGATTACAGAGAGGCTTTCCTCATTACCCTAGGAAGCTATTTCACAATGCCACACAGGAAAAGGCCTTGTTGCTACCCAGTTTCAACTAGCCTTGGGATGGTGCAGCTTTGTCGTAAGCCCTCTCACACAATTATTTGGAACAACTAACTAAATAAACCTCACGCCAGAAATGACTTTAGACTCCATCAGTGATTGGCCTGGAAGACAGCAGAAAGGATTTCAGCATGGAGATTTAGCTAGGAGACTTAATTTTAAGGAGGAAAACAATAATATGATACAGAAGAAAAAAATCTGATAAAAACATCCTATCATTTTACATGTGATATACTTCAAGAGATGCTTTGTGGGATACACAACACAAAGCAGAACTTTGAGGAAGGTCTTTGTCCATTCTGTGCATGCAGTGAAAGCAGAAGAGATCCGTGGGTCTTCCTCAGATCCCAGTAAACAGAAGTGTGGAGGGAAGGACTTTTTCTTCCAGATCTCTCAGTGTTTTGATAGCCAGTAAATTCAGATATTACTGGTGTTTGGGGGAGAAACTCATCAAAGAGACCTTTTTTCTATTTAAGGAGTAGGTGAATATGAACCCACCAAAAATTGTTCTCTTAGCTGTCTGAAGATGGGCATCCAATAGTCACTTTTGGAAATGTGGAGCATCCAAATTCTCATCATGTATTTTCTTTCATAAAGCCTAAACTCTTCTACCATAAATATTCCAGAGTGAAAGGTCTGTGAGAAATTCTGTCTACAGCCATCCAGTGCAATTTTAAAACTCTCTTGTTGAACTGTTACGAGTGCACTTCACCTCCATGATCCCTTGCTGGTGTGTGAAGCGACAGAGCATGACTTTTCTTAGAAATGCTGGAGGGCCAAGGAGGAAAGTCTCACTAGAACGAGGAAGGAGCCTTTGCATCGGCAAATGCAATCCTCATGTTTTGGTGACTTTTGAGAACAACCTTTTGGAAAATTCTAGAAAAAGTAGGACAAATGCTACCCATATAGCAGCTTTAGAAAAAAACGAGTATATAATACTGTAGTAGCAATATATTTAGCCAAGCTTTAGCATCATCCTCTTCAGGCCTGAGTGCTCTCATATAATGTTGTGAAGTGAGTTTCTTTCAGAGATTATGTTTAGTTACCAATTTAAAAAATAAAATTAAATGGACAGGAGATGAAGCCATCACCTGTCAAAATGGGAAGAAATAGTGTCCAATCTTTAAAACTACTTTGTAATCCAGAAAAAAAAAAAAAAAAAAAAAAAGTGTTTTCTGCACTGATCACTGAGATACTGGTACATAGAAATTCAATTGTTTTGAATGTTTTTTGGTGAGGCTAATACATGAGGAATGTTAGCTTTTACTTTCCTAGCAGTTTTAGCTACCAAGACAAGTTCGGTGGGGGAGAAAATCCAAAATAATCTCACTCACATAATCACCATCTTGGGGGATGAGGACGTTCATCTCAGAGGACTTGGCACTCACAATCTCACAATCTAACGATTCCTCACTGAGGTAGATGTGGCAGCCTTCTGTTTTGTTAATAGAAATGGTTGGCACTTTCCCCATCACCTGCAGAAGGAAATATACTTATTATCAAATCTTGAAAAGCAAACAGAGATACTATTCATAAAATCCTTACTGCCTGCAGGTCTAGTTTTGGCCACCAGCATCTCATTTGGATCTTAGCTGCCTGCACGGTGCTTATATTTGGGATGGAAGCTGTCTGTTTGTTAGCCACTGAAGTTCCTGGCGGTGGTGACAAAGATCTATATGCAACAGCAAACTTATAATACGCAGCAAACTTTTAATATATGGTTGGATGAAAGTGCTTTCTCCATTCTCTCTACTTCCAGTGACATTTTTGTGCTGAAGCTTACGCAGTGTTCACCTTGTTCATCAGTGAGACTGGTAAGAAACCAAACGCGTCAACTCCAACCCATTCTGGGCAAATGAAAGATCCCAGCCTACAGCACCACTCACAAGTGTTTTGTGATGCGTTCTAAAGACTTCAAAGCTCTTCCAGGTTTTACAGCACACAAAGAGTTTTTGAGCACACAAAGGGTCTTTATCCCCTTCAGGCAAGATTCAGTTCTAAAAAAAGTACGGAGATCAATTTAATTAAATCTTTAAAGATGCTTCTTATGTCACCTGAAAAGCAAGCAAAGGATTTACTTGAGGGGAGAAAGGGAAATAAATCTTCCCTTGTTTACAGTTCTGCAGATTAAAAGATCTCCACCTGGCCTGATGGTTGTCAGTAAAAATTCCTCCTCCTCCTGCCCTCTCTGGCAGGGGCCAGGGACAGCAGTACACTCTGGACGGTGTATCAAAAGGGCAAAGCTTATTTTGAGCCATAAAGCAGGAATAGCATGTGATAATCACATACTTGCAAACACACAAAAAAATAATTTAAAAAAGTGTGTCTCTCATCATTCAAATTAAGAATATAATTTCAGCTTCAGTTCCTCAAAGTGGCAGCAAAGAGCAAGTTGTCTGTCCTTTGCATCCCACCTGGATCCCAAAGTCTGTTCTATGTTTTAATGCATCCTAAACTGATCTTTCTTTTCTTCAACAGGGTGTCATGCAACACAGAGAAAAAGGAGGGTGTGTGTAGTGTAACAGTTTTTGCAAACATCAGGCAAGAAAAAAAAAGCCTCTGGGAAAAAGGGGATTGAAGTAGAATGGCATTGAAGTAACTATAACAAAATCTGTAGGGTGAATTTACTGAAATTTGTTGCATTAATGTATCACGTATTTGCAATTTATGAGCTCAGGTCTTCAAAATACTGAGAAAATTGAGGTTCTGAGCACTTGGCACGCTCAAACCCTGCAGAAGCTGCCTGCTTCAAGCAGCTTATAGCCAGACTTTTAAGTGGAACTCCACTCTGCTCCGTGGCGTAGAAGCCTTATGCAATATTCATAGAACCTGCTTAATCAAAAGAATTTTTGTTCTTAGAAAAGATATTTCCCCTTTGTTTGAATATTAACAAGCTGTGTTTTTGCTATTCATTACATATGAATTTTTCATCTCTCATGAATAGTTCTGGCGGTAATGATTAAAATTATTTATTTTTTTAAAAGCACTCAAATGCGTGGGATCTTTAACCGCCTGTGCCATGAGAAGACATGTAGTGATCATGAATAAAACTGCTTGTGCGAGTTCAGAAAATGATGCACAGCTGGTAACAATGTCAATCACTTGCAAGAGTTTCAAAATATGAAAAAAAAAAAAAAACTTGCTATTTTTTACCATGGTGGCTGTGACCAGCATTTGTGAGGCATGGAGCGGGGTTGTCTACTTTGAAAGTCATACAGCAGGCACAGCCTTTTAAGCAAAAGACCTCACCTTTCATCAAGACTGGCATTTTAATGTAATTTAATATATATTTCCTTCCCTTTTCGCTTAAAATACATCCCAGTTAAGTGAAATACATCCGAAAGATGTACTTTGCTTAATACATCCCAAAGGCCTTTCCTGAGACTTGCTTGTGTTGGTTGGACACAGCCCAGTATCAGATCATGTACGGTCAGTCCCCTGGAACTGAATAAGTGAAGTGCCATAAATGTCAGGCAGGCTGCCTGGCAATAAATACCTTAACTGGGGGAGGCAGAGGGATTTGGCCAACCTCTTTTTGTGGTTTGTGGGGGCAGGACAAGGGGCAATGGCCACAAGATGGAGCCCAGGAAGTTCCTCACCAACATGCGAAAGAACTTCTTCACGGTGAGGGTGGTGTAGCACTGGGACAGGCAACAAGGGAGGTTGTGGAGCCTCCTTCTCTGGAGATAATCAAGGCCCATCTGGGTGCCTACCTGGGCAGACTGCTCTAAGGAACCTGCTTTGGCAGGGGGGCTGGACCCGATGAGCTCTCGAGGTCCCTTCCAGCCCCTACAATTCTGTGATTCTGTATTGCACGGGGCAATGTCCCATACAGAGAGGGCAATAGATGGATTAAAAATATGTGTATTTTCATTTCACAAGAACCACCAAGGAAGATGATCTCTGATGAAGCTTTGCTCACTGGTTGTCAAAGATGAGATCAGTAGAGGCTCACAGCCCATTTCTAGGCAAGTGTCTACATTATCTACTCCTGTAATGTGTCATGTTGCTAGCAGGGGAGATCTTCAAAATCCCAGTGCCTACTTCCACTTTCTGTCATTTAGCTGTCCTTTAACAGTCTATTCAAACATTTTCCTTGAGAGAATAAAAAAAAAAAAAAAGAAAAATAACCAGCTTCTAGGCTTAAAAAGCAATTAGCTAACTGCCAGCATTTGTTCTGTGAAGCACCACTAAACTTTCAAGTGCCAGGAGCTGTTTACCATGAAAGCAGCAAAATTAGGGCCAGAAGTAATAACATGTCTAGTGTATAGATCTCTCAGCTTCGCTGGAACCAGAAGGTGCTGGACTAAATGAGGTTTATTCAGTAATGCTCAATAGTTTTCACAGGCACTTTCTAAATACCTCGGCAGAATTTAGTGCATATGAAGATAGGTTTAGGTGCATCAGTCTCTTATTCTTGGTGTGCTCATAGGGGTTTTTAATGATCTCTTGTAGCTACACGTTGGGCTTTTTCTTTCTGCTTGCTCTCTTTCTCATCCTATCTTTGTTTTTCAAATAGATATTTACCTGAATCTGAATATCCCTGGAATTGATCACTTCCACGATTCCCACAACGTTGTCAAACACAAGGCCAAACTTTTTACAGTTGTCTAAAATAAAACAATCATAAATAGGAAAGGTGAGATAAGAGCAAACATATGCACACCTGCTGCATCAACTACAAACATTCCCAGTCTTGTACTGCTTAGCTGAGCATGGTGATCAGTCTATTGAAATGAAGGGAATGACTCAGATGCATTAGGAATCACATAAGTCAGTTTTTTCAAGACTGGCATTTAGAGCCCAGCTGAGCTATCCACTCACCAATAGTAATTGAATTGATTTTTCCTTTTATCTGAAGTGTAGATTTGTTACACTTGAAAATGTAGGCCACTTGCTTGAGTTCAGTGTTGGTAATGACCAGGTCATTCTTATCCTCTTGATATTCCTGTTTCAAAAGAAAGGTGATTTATTTGGTTCTTTAACTGGCTAACTGTCAACGTTCAGCACAATGTATCCTCAAGTCATCACACCATTACAACAGAACAATATCCTGCCAGTGGCTTAATTTTTTAAATTGCTGCCAGCAATTTAAAAATGCACTCGCGAAAGTGTTGCTTGGCTCCCATCCAGCTGCGTAAACTTCTGCATGACTACACTGCGGGCTGTTCCCTCCCTCTTTTAACCAACACAGCAACGTGACTTTTCACTCAGGTGCTTTGGTATCACAAACAAATCTATCTTTTTCCATCAGAAGACTGAGCAAAAGGGAAACACTTCTGTCTGTACTTTTAAGCGCGGGAGAGGTGCTTGCATGGAATGGGCGATGAAAATAAATCTCTAATTCTAGTGGTTAACAAAGATGGAGAAAGTACTCTGTGATAATACTGTTCTCTCACAAGGGTGGCCTTCAAGAAGGGATTTTAATTGAATTCTCCACTGGATTTGTTTCTGGGGGACTGTCTGATTTTGGCATGGAGCTACTGCAGGGAGTCCAGCAGAGGGCTACTAAGGCGATTAGGGGCTAGAGCATCTGTCAAAGGAGGAGGGGCTGAGAGAGCTGGGCCCGTTTAGCTTGGAGAGAACAGAGAGGGGATCTTACTGATGTGTATAAATATCTGAAGGGAGAGTGTTGAGAATATGGGGCCAGGTTCTTTTCTTTGGTGCCCAGCAACTGGACGAGAGGCAGCAGGCACAAACTGAACAGCAGGAAGTTCTGGCTGAATATGAGATAACACTTCTTCACTGTGGGGTGACAGAGCACTGAATGGGTTGCCCAGAGAGGCTGTGGAGTCTCCTTCTCTGGAGATACTCAAAACCTGCCTAGATGCCATCCTATGCAATGTGCTTGGGGTGACCTTTGGCAGGGACTTGGACTGGAGGTCTCCAGAGCTCCCTTCCAACCCTGCCCATTCTGTGATTCTTTGCCCTTTGGCATTCTCCAGTTCAGATGAATCGTCTCAGATTCTCAGAGACCGATGAATTAATTTCAGATCCTAGAGAGCACTAATGGCTAAACTGCAGCAAGGCTGAGCAATACAGAATTAGCCCATTTTTAGCTGCAACTTTCATTAGTTGAGTCTTGATCACGGACAACCTTTTGCAACACGTCCACTGCTCAAGCTGCTTGGCAGTGTTGAGGGGTTGCAATTCAGCGGTGTGGCTGGAACTCACCACTCTCCATTTCTTTCCCTCTAGCTCCAAGACAGGGGCATGGCTCTGCTGCGGGGAGTTCTTGGGGGAGGTGGGACTGGGAGTATGGCTTTTCGTGGGAGAACGAACAGGTGGGCCTTGGGCGCGTAGGCTGGGGTTCTTGTGAGTCTTCTGGTCATCAGAGACATGTCGAAGCCCTTAAAAAAAAAAAAGGTGCTTGTAAAAGAGTCTGTTTTCTTGTCCTAAAGGTATTCATATTTAAATAAGAACGATACTACCTAAATCATTTGCAATTGGGTTAAATTATCCTATGAATTTACATTTTTGATTTCCTCAAGATTTGCCTAGGTAACCACCTAAAATGTAACTGCACACATATTTTTAGCAATTCACATAAAACCTATTTAAAGCCCGTGGATGGCTCTCTTAAAAGCTTTCACAGGAAATGCAGCAATGTCTTCTAGTCCTTCCCTGTCTGCAGAGAGCTCTGCAAGCTTGCTATTGCATAATTTTACATCCATAAAAGCGAGATTCGCTTTCTAATCTGTCCTATCCGTACCGCATTAAAGGCTGATTTACCAGTTGTATGTATTTAAACTCACAGCCATCCGCTTTAATTACAACTGTCCAGTATTAATACAGAAAGTGTTACCACACTGCGGTGAGCTGTACCTTCTCACTTAACATGTAACACATTTTGACACAGGTTGGTGCACTGACTGTGAATTAGAAATGAGAATAAACTCTGCTCACAATTGCAGCTCTGAGATTCACCAGCTGCTGGGGATTGAAGATGTCTGGCTTGGTTGCCTTAAAATTATATGGAGACTTCTAAGTAAATGGTATGAATGTCAGGAATGCTGAACAAGTTTGAGCGCTGTTACTTCTAAAGGAGGTTTTGATATGCAGGCTCAGTGCAAGCCTCGGAAAGATCTGAGTTGCCTAAACGTAACTTAAAAACGCTGGTGCAATTTGGGGCAGTACATATAGCAGCTGTTGATGTAGTTTGACTCAAGGGTCACCGTTTGTTTTCTTTCCTCCTGACCTTTGGTAATTGCCTCTCCTTGGTTAAGCTGTGCAAACAGGGCTGAGCGAGATGCTGTTCCTTCATCCTTCGTGGTTTCTGCATCGAAGATGGGAGGAGGTCCAGGTGGCGGCGGCGGCGGAGGTGGCGGAGAGAGGCACGGCCCACTGCTTAGAACGGATCGCAGGGACATGTGGGATGCAACAGGGCCCTGTGTCACATGGATGGAAATAATTTTTAATCAGCTTTTCAAGGAACACTCTATTATGATAGCTCTTATTAATGTCTGAGGGTAACTGTGGGTTTCAGTGACTCCAGACAGCCACAGGCTCAGAAGGTCTGGCACCATCACTGAACTTAATGCTGTGAATCTTCCCTGCAGCAATGCAAACAGGGCCAGAAAGGCTGATAGACCACACTGCTACTCTGCTGCAGAACCCCCGCACCTAAAATGTTTCTACAAAATGCTTGTGAAGACTATTGTTAAATATCTTTAACTGTAAAGATTCCATAATTTATTATGCTTACATAAGATAAGTGATACACAAACACTTACCATACGCAAAAGTGAAAATGTCTCCTTCTTTTCAGAGACCATACTCAGTAAAGCATAACTCGATGTGCATTCAGAAACACACAGAAAATGTTCTGTCCAACAAATAACTGGGAGGATCACGAGCTGTCAGTTACACATAAGAAAGGTGCTAAACTGTATAAAAGATGTAAACTGCTGTTCTTCAGACTGTTCAAATAATCTGCAAAGATTCAGATTGTAGCAGAGTGCAAAGCTATGGTCATTCAAGTAATTTATTTATGAAATTCAGTATTGTTTTGATCTCTCAAATTCTTTTTTCTTTTTTTTTTTCAGTTGCAGAAGATCACAGCAGCACATGAATTATGAGTGAGGGGCCTTGATAAAGTAAGTAAACCAATCATTCTATTAGTTTGCATAATCAAAAGTACATGTTTTGGTTTGCATTGTAATGCTCATCTATAATATTATCACACAAACAGGAAATACTGATAATGAGCTGATTAAAATTTTATGCGCCCTACTAATAGAAAAGACAGAATGAATCTGAGAAACTGAGAGTCACTTTTTCCATCCTGCCACTAAGTGTCACTCTGATTCCAAAAACTGCTCATCTAGACAGCATCTCTGCAGCAGAGCAGAGACTGTTTCAGAAGAACCCTTGTGAAAAATTAGATTGGTTCTGATGAATTCAGCTACCTATACAGGTGTTGTGCATTGCACTAATACATATTTATTAGGGGGGCAGATACAATAGAAAAATGACAGGGGCTTACAGTGTCACAGCTCCTCTAATTGGCCACCTTTGTTAAGAGATACAGGTTGTTAAAAATGCATCCCTGGTAATCAATACTGGGAATAGATATTGCTTAGCAGGACTCAGAGAGTTTTATCAATTTTTTATGATGCCACCCCTTTCTGCTTCCCTCTAAACTGAAACATCAGAGTATTCATCCAGTTTATGCATCTCACAGGAGTGAAAAGTGTAGCTATTTTTTAAAAAGTAGACTAGTTTTAGCCTGTGGTCCCAAACTGGTGGTGGGAAAGGAGCTGAGTTGCACATGCTTTTTATTCTTCAACATAATTTAAATAAAAACACTTGGCACATTTGAATACCTAACGGCATGCACCCCTCTCAGTCAGTATGACCCTAGCTGGAGTAGCACACAGAGGTAATAATATCATTAATTAATGTCTTAATGTAACCCTTCTCTTGGCACATGGGTCTTCAGGATTTAGGTACTGTTGCATTTGAAGGAGCTGTTTATGGAATTTGTTAGTGATGAATACATTGCAAGATTGTTTGTCATGTTAGTGGCATTAAAATTGTACTGTACAAGAAGACTCGTTGAATTGCTGGTACTCAGGTGAGCGGTGAAGCTGATGTAGTAGCACAGTCTGATTGGTCCTGAATGGATCTGTGATCTCTTACAGTAATGAGTTCTCTGCTATTAAATGTTTTTAACCAAATGTAAACAAAGGAGAAGAATCCCCTTTAGGAATGGATTACCATTTATTGTCAAGATGTATCAGAACCAGATGCTGATGTCTCTTAGAGACATGCCATTGTTTCATGGATACGTCTGAGCATTTCTGCATACATACCTAGTAATTAAAGCTTATTATTTTAGACTGGGGACATCTTCCCCACTGGACCCTCGATCTATGGTGCCTGTCTTCCTGCTGGTGCTCATACCAGTAACGTTACCTGCAGCAGAGTCAGCACAACTGTGAATTACTATAGTAAAAAATGAACGTAAGTGGATTTAGCGGCACAATCAGTTATTGCTGCCTGAGGTGCAGTAGAGATCTTCCCTGTCTGTTGCCTGCAACCATAGCAACTGTATTCACTGTGTCCTGGTTATCCAGAATTATGAACAGTGCATTCACAGGGTTTTTTGAAATACTCAGCTATCTAGAAATGGCACTCACCTTTCACACTGCAGTGTGAACATGCAGCTGTGAACTATGTATGCTCTGTGTGAGTAGATTAATGGTGGTACTGGCAGGAGTGGCTAATAACTTGTGGCTTGAGATAAAAATTTGGACTTCTCATCTCTGAAAGACACTTTATGACTTCAGTATCATCCGTATGCATCAGTACAGCGCTGTCATTTTGCAGAAAGAGTCACTGTTTGAGGAGCAAGTGTCACCTGGAAGCAGAAGCAGCTGATGCTCTTTTGTAATTAACACCAAATAAATTCTGCAAAGGCTGCAAAGATGCATTAGAGAAAAATAAAAACAATAAATAAAAAAAAGAAGCAGCAGCAGGAATTATCTGGGTACTCAGCATACAGCACAGAATGGTGGGTCACTCCACCAATCTCTTTGCTTCAGGTGGCAAGCTGAAGGCCATTACTAATCCATGCAGTAGACTTCAGGCTCAGATGCTGCTGCTGAGCAGTGTATCAAAGGGCAGTTTCCCAAATGGCAACAAAAGTATTGGAATAGCTAGTAACAAAAGTGGAAGGAAATTGAGGGTATTTAATTGTGAGGAGTGGATGATCTCTCTCCCAGAACCCAAGAGAACTACCTAGTGAAAACACAAACAAAACAGATTTTAAATACATCAATAAATCTGGACGTGGTTTTGTGCCTCGTTTACTTTTCGAGAAGGGGCAGAGAGGGAAAAGGATCTGGGCAATTAGAAGCATGTTTTCCTTCTAGAGCAGTACTAGAAGAGTGGCTCGGGGAAGCTGTCACAGTGGCACAGAAGGCACAGGAGTGAACTGGAAATGCAGCAAACGCTTTGCACTTCTGGCATTCCCTGCATGCCAGGGAGATGGCATCTGCGCTGTGCTCAAATGTGCTGATGCAAAGGCGGTTTTAAAACCAGATTAGAGGAGTGGCTCCAGGAACTTTCTTCTCTGATTAGCTTTGACCCTGATTAATTCATAAACCTCCACGTTATCTACCTAAGTCACAGGCAAGTGGTTTCCTTTTCTTAGTCGCCTTTCTAAAACCACTTAGATCCTCAGGCTCTAGAATATTTCTGAACCAGACTCTTAAACTGTTCTGGTATCTGGCAGTACTTGTATATAGTCCTATCCAATTTCAGCTAAAGTGCCCTTCACAAAGTCCATTCATTTCTTTTCTGTATAGGGTGGCGTTTGTGCGAGCTGCTGGGAATAAAATAGCACGTTATATGCCCACAATAAGTTCATCTTTCCTAACGCAGCAGGTGCTTACCAGCTTTGCTATTTGCAAACAACTCTTCAGATTAGCCTCAAGCAGATGTTAACAACAGTGCATCTTTATACAAAGAGCATTAAGAGCCATTTGGACCAGCGAGGGCGGTTATTTGCAAGCCGCCTTTCTTCCTCTTTTATTTCAGCTGTTTGCCCCGGTGACAGCTGCTGCTCTCAGTGCTGTGGGGTCTGCAGCCATCACGTCAAGTTCTTCCGTGAGCCGACTGCTCTCATCACCACGTTGGTGTGGTCATTTCTTCACCATTGGCACACAGGCCCCGTGTAAGAGTTGTGTGGGGAATAGAGAGCTTCAGCCTCGGCTGGTGGAAATGTAACCCAAAGCGAAGCCATTAATGTTTAACCTCTTAGCTTTGCATCACAGTGAACTTGATGGGGTATAAATCTTGTTCCCGGGGCTTTCTAAAATAGGGGGAAAATGTAATTTTCTGAGTAAAACGGTATCAAGAACAGACGATGCAGGCCCTACAGCCATGCAGTAATAGCTCTGTAGAGGACAGAATATTCCAGAAATTTTATCTCAGGGAAAAAAAATTGTCTTCAGCCTCCTACTAAATGCTGATCTGAAGGGGGTGACAGGAAGGGGTTGGGGTTTGCTCCGTGCTGGATGGCCCAGAGCCACCTGCCAGAGGCTCAAGGGCCTCCCATGACTGCGCCTCAGCGGCTTCCCCTGCGCACAGCGACTGAAGCTGCCCACAGGCCTGGCTCTGATGAAGGCCTCTTGTCACGGTGCAAGGGTGTGCAGGATTGCAGCACCACCTCAAAGGATGTTGTGTTTCTGCCTGTGTCTTGTAGGACTGGCAGAAGGACTAGCACTTCTCTTTTTCACCTTGCTCTCAACCTAGCTGCCTCAGTGGCATAAAGAAATGACTGTTTCTGTTGAGGCAGGTGGCTAGATAAAATTCACCTGTGTCAAATCCCAGTTAATTCCCTTGAAGTTACAGTAGGGATTAATGAAACTCTTTGCTCTGGGTCTTGCCTATTGTACATTTCTCCTCTGGAGCACAGAGCAATAGCCACTCTTGTTAGGGAAACAAAATGAAGCCTTCCATATCACTGGTGTTGTATTGTACTGGGGGACGAGAGGGGCTTATGTGCCAGGCCCTATATGAACAGCCCCAGTGTTTCTCTGGGGTTATCTAGTTTTAGGCTGACACAGTGCAGCACAGGGAACAGGGGAATAAAGCTCTTGTGGTAGGAACCTACTGTGGAGTATCTGAGTGGACACCCATCTCTTGTCTCTTGTCATTTTTATGGAGGACAAACAAATTCCAAATACTTATACAATGCATATAAATAAATTATATATAATATATATATACTGCCTGTATATAACATAAAGTACCTATGTTATTAGTCATTCATGTTAAGATGCAGGTATCTATTTGTGGCTGAGGCAAAAGGTGGATTAGATAGAGGTATAAAATCCCTTCCTTAATTTATTGAAAAGCCTCATTTTCAAGGCAGCAGGTAAGCAGAAATCCTAACAGGGACTGCATTCTCCTTAAAAATAAGGTATCTCTGTTTTCCATCTCTCCCCCTTTTTAGTAATCCTGGTTTCACACCTAAAATGATTACAGCATTCTGTATTGTTTTTCCTATACATATGTACAGCCGAAGACAAGAATCACGAAGCTCAAAATATCATGTATCCACCTCTGGGAACAGGTGGGCTGTGACTTAGGGGCACAGAGCTCTCGTTAAGGTGTGTTTTGTGTAAAAGTAGCTTAGCACCACAGTTCCATTACCTCCTGTATTTAAGCCACCTGTCTGCACGGGGTTATGCTGCCCTCAAATTTACCAGACGAAACAGCTGACTTGCAGGGCCTGTAATCTTTGAGAGTTAGAATACAAAACAACAAAAAACAGACGAGGCTCTTTTTGCTTGTTACTGGGGCTCAGCAGAATTACTTATCTGTTGAGCTTGCAAACTTGGAAGCCCCTTTTAATACACTTCTGCCACTTGTCACCTGTTCAGGGTTTAAAATGGTGCTTACATCTTCACAGGTACCCAATCAAAAACGTTTTACCCAGCCAAGGTCTTCTAAATTGATAACAGGAGGCTTTTGCTGGCAGAAGCTGGTCTTTTCAGCTTGTTCACCGCAGTGCAAAGAGAGGTGATACCTTGCAGAAAAGTATTTTGATAGCACAGGAGAGAGGCAGAGCTATTTTATATGAAAATGTGTGGAGGTTATTATTTTAGACAAGCATGAAATGGCCAAGGTCTGTACTGAGACTAGTATAATTGCACTCAGACGGGCTAATGGAGGAATTACGATGACTCTTCTCAGTGGTTCCGAGCCATTTGTGCAACCTGTGGAGAATTTCAACTTTTAAAGAGTGTTTTTAGAATACTATATAATTAGTTATAAATATATATATATTTAAATGGAAGGAAAAAAGACTTGAAGGTACAGTATTGGCTTCAATGAGAACAGGATATAAATAAATCTCAACTGCATCAACTGCTGCACAGATGCAGGCTTCCTCTTAAGAGTTTATTTTGATTTGTAAATGGGGGTGGGGAGAGGGGCATAATATTCATCACTTGAGTGAAATTCTCTATTAAACCAAACACTGTAAAGAAGTTCACCTCTATTTTCCTCGTATTTCTTCAAATCCTGCTGGCAAAATTTGTCCTAAATGACAACTTTATACAAAGAGGGAAAACTTACTGCAGCTCTACTTGCAAGGGAGAAGAAAATTTAGGACAATTATCCCTGCGTAAGATTTGTTTCTTAACACTTATTTGATGTGCAGGAAACTACAGCAATCTCTCCTTATTGCTGGTTGTTTTCTTGCTGCAAAGTTAACCTGCAGAAATAAGAGCAGAAGTTTCACTTCCCCCAGCTTACTCATGCAGTCCTTGTAGCAAACAAACTTTTATGAGGCATTTTTGTGTGCTTATATTACAGCTGTTCATTTCTTTGCACCACCAAAAAAAAGAGCAGGGAGGAAAGAAAGAGCTATGCTTCAGTAGAATCCCTTCTTTAGGGAAGAAAAAAAAAAAAAAAAAAAAAAAAAAAAAGCATTTTCTATTTATTAGTAACAAACTAAAAAAAGACATAGCTCCCTGGTAGAGCTGTAGATTTCATGTTGAAGTCAGAAAGTTGTAGCAAGCAAGCCTGACAGTTGCTGCATGGGAAAAATGCAGCACTGGACATGCAAAACATTTTGTTACAATAACACTTCTTGCATAAACTCATTGACATCTGAGAATGTCGTATCCAGTGGCAAATTAAAACTTGCAAGCCTCCATTAGGTTGGTAATTACTATCGTTCCCATTATCAAGATGGCATAATTGAGATAAGTGAGTAGAGTGAACTGCTCCTCACCACAGGGTATATTTGTGGCAGACGGAGGCACATACTTTACAGTCAAAATAATGAACTCCAGAATTACACTTTTAATGAAATCCTGTAGATCCATCTGACATCCACTGACAGGAATGTTTTCCCTGACATATGCACAATCTAGTTAACATTAATTAAAAAGAAAACTTCAGATTATGATGGAAGTATAGAGTGACACGTTTTATTCCCCGGGATGATCCTGCTCACAAACACACACATTCTAAAATGTAATTTCTTCTGAGAGCACAAAGCCAACAAATATCCTACCTGTACCTCTGATGTCTAGAAATGCCTGTGATTTATGCAGGGTCTGGTTTTGTACCACCATTCTCCATGGATAGCAGAAGAGGCTCAGATAAAGGCCTTATGGTGCTAAGCTCTGCTATTTCTAGGCTTTCTCCTCAGACAGTCCCATGCATTTCAATAGGATGGCCTGAAGGAGTGAGCTATTGGTACACATCTTGGCAGAATCGGAGTCAAAGTGAGTAAGGAGAGAGAACTGTGGCAGATGTGAAAATCTGTAAGCATCAGTTTTTATCACCAATTTATTACAAAGCTGATAGAAGTACCTGTTATTGTCAGAGCTCACTGCTTAGCCATTATTCCAACGTTGTGCACCAGTTTTAGTATCTGTCTTGTAATTTCTTAAGACATTTCTTTCACTTTCCCCTAAAGTGTCTGCCCGTGTGCTGTCGGCAGAGCCAGGAACAGTACTGCATGCACTAATGAGCTGCTCCAAGGCTGGCTGCAGCTGCCCCGTGCAGCTTGATGGACTGGTACATAGGGGCTGGAAACTGTCCGGCTTTGTGGCATGGCCATGGAGCACGGCCAGAAATGTGCGTGCCACGCTATGCAGCACCTACAGATAAAGGGGCCAACTGCCCATTAAAAACACTCTCCCCTCTTTTTTGGGAACCCAGGCTTAATCTGATCAGGCTGATGCTATCGGGGTGTTTCAGTTCAAGTTAGGAGAATACAGCTCTAAGAAATGCAGTTGTTAATGTTCTCCCTGAATCTTTAGTCTCTTTAGAAATACCCGAATATGTCACTTAACAGCTTTTTGTATAATGCTTCCAGCATTGCTTTGTTGACTTCGACATACGGAGGCTAAATTATTGGTACAGTGTACTTATAAATGTGTACTTACATTGGCCAAAGACTTTTTCTATTTCCATCTGTAATAAAATAGCTTTTCTGTATCGTCTGCCTTTCATAAATGTACCACTTCCTTAATGCCTTGCCAAACTACTGCTTTCTCCTTTTATGCATGTAAGTGGAAGCTGCTGTGTGCCGTGATTAACAACAGTGTCTGGAATACTTTTACAGCTCTTATATATCATATTTCTGTTTAGGCCCTGATTCTGCAAACCTTTATGCTTAACTTCATTCAGCACTAATCTGTGACTTTCATTCTCACCTTAAAATGTATAACAAAAATCAAATTATCGCTTTAGTAACTTACTGCTTTCTGGAATGTATTTGTTGCCAAGCTTCATAAAAATATTTAAGGAAGCCATTTAAACAACTTGCTAACTTACTGGATTCAAATTTCCATACAGTCTCATGAAGTAAAACTTGAAAATATTATACATCCATAGGAAATGTGTTTGTAACTTAATCTTTCTGGCACACATTACATGAATGATAATTTAAATGAGCCATATTTCCAACACAACTTCTTTCAAATCAAAGTGATACCCAAACTGAGTGAAATCAATACTTCAGAGGCAGTAATAGACTCATCACTCAAGATGTAATAAGCCCTGTTTGCAGTAAACTATGTTTAATATGAATAAACAAGTCACACCTAAGTGTGTATTCAGCAATTTCCTGCACAGCTAAAGCAAGGGAAATAGAGAGCTGTGATGGCTGAGATGCTTCTAAAACCAGTCAAATATAATCTGCAATAGCTACACATCTGTATGAGAGTACCAGTGCTCAAAGCACTGAGGTTTCCTCCTATATCATATAACAAATATAACAAATCTCTGTAATGCTACTTCCATACCTGTAAAGTTCCAATAAAGTGAAGATATATTCATATACATGTATCTTGCTCTGTATGAACAAAACTAAATTTGTTCCAGATTCTCAGGCTAATTCTGCTAACAGGGTGCTACAATTTCTTTTCCTTTTCTAATAATCATTTAAAAATCATCACTTGTTCTCACATTCTTTAATTAAAATAGAGTAGAATGTAGCAAGTGTGAAATTTAGTACTAAATTAAGAAAGGGAATCATAATTAATATTTAACATTTTCCCTACAGAAACCTACAGAGTAGCAGATAATTCCGGTCCTTCCATTTATCAGGTTTCAACATTTTTGCATTGCTTCAAACTAAAATATACACACAGATTGTAGTGTCTCCTGTGTTTGAACTTGCCCTTGAATACTGTTAGGCCTTGTACAATGTGTAGAGACAGTAGTGAAGAGGAAGGTGCGAAGCCTGTTGCTGAGCACAAGTGCTAGACATTCTTTCACATGATTATCCCCTCCACAGAGGGGAGACAAAGTAACTTCTCCAGATACCTTGTTAAGATACTGTCTGTTTCACTTCCTTAGGAGCTGTTACAGTGGTCTGGGAATTAAATTATCTGGTGGTCTGCATCAGTCCTCTTAACAGTCCTTCAATTTTTTAAAATTTTATTTGCCTATAGAGAAGAAGTTATAGTCTTGGTGTGAATGACTGCATGTGCAAGTCTGTGTGCACTGGTAAGTTTAGGAAATGACAGCAAAGAGCTGGCTGATTGTATTTTTAACACACTCCAGCAATTCTCGTAACTTGATAATAAACACGAGCACATTATTCCAATCCCATGTAGAACATTGCATTAATGTAGACAGCAGACATAAACTCTTACATTTACACCTGACAGAAAATATATTCTTCGTGTTTATACCTCTTTTTAAGAACAATATTCATTGCCATCATCTTGCTATGCATCCCAGATGTAACACACAGATGTTTATAAAGAGAGCATAAATAGCACACAGTCATATATATTAGCTCTCTGTATATATATATATGAAGCATGCATTTCAGAAATTATCTCTGTATGTATAAAATAGTTTTATAAAGATGACTATCTAAGGAGTAAGAACTCAGTGCAAATTCCTTGTGTTTCTCTTCCCTGTTATTAAACCTATCTCTTTGTTCAGACTTTTTACACCATCCTTTTCGTTCCCCCATCGCACTCACCTAATTTTCCTTCATTCTGACGTGCCCTTTAAATTCTTTGGTTTTGCTTTTGTTCCTACATTCTACCGTATCAGACCCGGAGAACTGTGCCTTTCCTCGCCCTCTGCAGCTGGGGATTATGGCTGTAATCATCTCAAATCATTCTTCTCTCTTCCTCAAAACCTGTACCACAGTGGCCTAATAAATCTTCTCCGCCTGACTCTCAAGCTTTTATCAGTTGGGTTCATTGAGCATGACTTCTCTTCCTGGCCTAGATGTGGAGGTAATGACCATTTCATGGTTCTTCATGAGCAAGTGAAGGGTACTTACAGTTTTGCTCCAGGTAAGCCCCGTGGTATGATGCTCTTTGATATAAGCTTGAAGCTCAGACCAGATGTTCAGATACGACTTCACCCAGTCAACATGGCGTGCATCACTGTAAAAAGAGACATTATTTGTACGTGTGAACGTTTGCACGTAAAGCAGAAAGCACTGCTATTCATGCTTAAAGCAGGTGAAGCCCAGTGTCTGCTCTACAGCCATGGACAAATCAGTTAGCAGGCAGCAAGCCAGCCCAGCGCTGAAGATGCTGAGGCCCGCTATGCTGGAGAGCTTTTGGGCCCTTGCAGAGAACAAACAAGGGCAAAGGTGCCTCTAGCACAGACTGCTTCTTGCAGGAAGGGTTGTCATCATCCTGCTCAGGCTCACCATCAACTGAGGAAGCACGAAAAGCTATTTGGAGCTCTGTAGCAGCTACTCACACTCCATCTTGGAGTCCTGAATCTTAGAAAGTGAAATACCTGTGGGTTCTGTAAAATATTCTAGCTGCCAAGTTCACATGTAGCCAGCATAATGCTGGATCATGTAATAGTCATCTGACTAAAATATTTATACACCAAGGATTTCAAAAGTACAAACCAAAAGCTGGCTCTGGAATGATTCTTTGGGAAGCTTCAGTCTTCTAGTGGGGGAGTAAGTGAGAACAAGAAATATGTAAAGAAAGAGGAACTGCTTGTAAGATGTATCCATACTTATGAAGCTCCAAATAAGAATAGTTACTGAACCGTGACTGCTATGGACTGGATGCTCACAAGGGCTTGGGTGCTTACCCTCTATTTATTTCCCTTGGAGCCTGATGTTTAATAGTGATAAGGATCTGGGTCAATGGGTTTAACCCAAAGCCTACAGAAGTCAAGAGACAGCCTTTCGCTGCTTTGGAAGACATTGTGATCTGGTCGAATATTCAGTGAAAAAACAGGAAAAGAAATCCTTATTAGGAGAGGAACTAACTTTATACCTAACTAATGCAACCTGTTTATACCTTTTTGTGAGACTTTTTTGCTTCAAAATAAGTACTTCCAAAGCTCCATTGTAAAAATCTTCAGTTACCTCAAGCAGGTAAAATAAGGCTTCAAGAATAATACATAATGCATATTTCATAGATAAATGTATCTAATATGATATACATATAAAATAAATAGAAATGTATACATAAGATTTATATATATTTATATATATATATATTTATATAAAGTTTTCCTCACTAAAGAGGAAAAACTCAACTGCAAGTACTATTTTTCATTGAGGATATAAAAATAAAAAGCCAAAATCTGGCCTCCAAGTACCACATCAATAGGATTTATACATGCATTATTTTTAGGAGGCATAGGAAGGACCTGTATTTTTTCTCTTTCTCTGTCAGCTCACAGATCTCACTCATGGGATTGTTCTATGAATTCCTTGTGCTCTTTAAGAACAATTCAGTGTTACAGAAAAAAAAAATCACTTTGGAAACTCTGGAAGTAGATGCTCAGTTGTACACACCTCTTGCCTAAAACATGTGTTTTCAAGCAGAGAGCAAGAACAGCAACAGTATGAGTACACAAGTGAGACAAGGACACACAGAAGCTAGCTAGCCAATTTTATGGCACCCCAGAAAGTTAAATATAGTCTTACAACTGGCACAGAGTGAAAACCAGCATTGCTAGTGCTGCTGCCATTCGTGCTGCAACACGCCGCAGGTCAAAGATGAGGAGGGGAAAATAAACCACTGCGACCAGATCGTATCAAATGCTCTTTTGTTTACAAAATGCTTTTTGTGGTGGTGTTGTGAACCCTATTAGTATAGTTAATGCTCTCATCCTCACTGTGGCTAGTAGACGCTGGGGCTTGGCAACATACCTGTGCTTGTAGTCCTTTAATACCCTGTTAGTATAAAAGGTAGCAGCATCATTCATCTCCTTGACATAAGGGCCTGGTTTAGGAGACTAGGACCATCAACCCATGGTAGCAGGAAACAACAGAAGGAGAAAGGAGGTAAAACATTAGTCAGACACCTTCCTTGATATATTAGGTATATTATAAACACCTTCTTGGGTGCAGTAGACTGAAGAACTATGCAGAGGAGACTACAAAGTTCTGCAAGATTTGGACCTATTCTGGGCCACGCCATCCAGAAGTAGATTTAGAGCCCTCCCGACTGCCCTGGGCATAACTTACCACTGCTATCCAACCAAGTGCAGGTATGCTTTCGCTGACGGCCGAGAGGTGGTTGAACATTTTACTTCCTCTGTTTCTTTCTCTGAAGTTCTGGATTTCCTGAATCTTCTCTGATATTGGCTTGAGAAGCATCGCCACCTCATTCTGAAAAAAGAAAAAGAAAAAAAAAAAAAAGAAAAGGAAAAGGAAAAAGAAAAAGAAGAGACACTGCTGTTAACAATGGACAGTCCAAAAACACCCTGCGGTTTAACGTTGTCCTCCCTGCCTATTGTTTTAACACTTGGAAGGAAAGGTCAGCATATTCTCCACATTAAAGTAACAATTTAATTACCCTGCTCTGGTTGTAGCAGCAAAATGCAGTTATTAATAATGTGTTGCAGCAAAAATTGTTCTCAGCACTGGCAGCACATTTACGTGCTGTCCTGGTTGAGAACCACAGAGACCCTGTATCTTGGAGTTCGCAGGATGTTTGCGTTTTTCATGTGATACTCCTGGATTATTTTTTTTTAGGAGTCTTTACACTGCCTTGAGTTTTTCATGTTATTAACCAAGCTGTTCTTTCCATAGGAAACAAACTACTTGTTAGATTTATGGCCTCTTATCATCTGGCAACAAGACTGAGAAAGTAGTACGCTGAAGGCAATATCCAGTTTAGTTTTCCCTTTTGGTAAGTTTTAATGTTTAAATTTCCTTCGTCCGCGAGTAATGTGGGAACATTTCATGGGAAACACAGTGCCTGCAAAGCATGGCTTGGGGAAATTCCCCTGTGTTCATCAGAAAGGAATGGTATCCAGGGGAATGACTGCTGAGCGGAAGGAATAGTGTCTGGAGTGAAGAGAACAGCAGAATGAATGTTGAGGCTATCCAAGCTCTTCTCCTCTGCAAAGTGAATGTTAATCACATGGATCCAGTGTCACAGAAAAACTAATGTAGAGCATTAACTTGCTGAGAAAAATTCTTCCACGCAGAAACAGCACATCGAGGGAGAAGCAGCCATCAGTTTACATGCAGAGGAACTGCTGTATGCTGAATGTTGCAACTTCATAAAATGTTTCTGTAAAAACAGACTAATTCTTTATTGCCAATCTATGCCTGCAGAAGCCATGCTATGTCCCACCAAGGAGAGTGCACCAGTCTGATTTTCCCCGGCACTTTACTCAGAAGTCACTCGGCATACTTAGATATTTCCCTGACCACGTGGCAGGACTCCATATTTTTACTCCCCTTTTCTCAGCCCTACTTCTTCAGTGGAATTAAGTGCTTGCAGGGGAAAAGCAATCCTCATATTCTGAAGGACAAATGCTGTTGTGACACACACAAAGCAATGTGTGTGTATGTGCTACTTGATCTCTGCACAATACTTCTTTCCAGGCTCCCACGAGACCTCGGCTTTACAGAATATTGTGTCACCTTAAAATGGGCATGTTTGCTCTGGATCAACATAGCTCAAAAGATGCCCCCCGAAACAGGACAAAAATAGGTTCTGAGCTTTTGAAACAAAATTTGATCCAGCAATGAATGGAGCCTTAATATTTTAGAGATAATGTAATTTTGACAAAGGCTTGGGCATCTGACATGCAGGGGATACTTGGCCTCCTCCTGCAACAAAGCGGGCTGGGAGAAAATGAATGTTTGCAGTATTATTAGGGGATGAAACTAGTTTTTGTTTATGGCTTAATGACCAGCATAAGTCATTATTTCTGAAAAAACCCTGAAACCTCCACGATTGGTAGCTCTGGAAAACTGATTTTGTTGCCACAACATGGTATAGTCTGCAGGAACTCTCCCTTCTCATTTCTGCTTGTTTACAGCACACTGCAGCTGGTTGGTTCTTTCTTATTTTTCCGGGAAATCTTCTAAGTGTGACAGTAGTTAGCAAAACTGAAATTTAAGAAAGTGCTCGTTCTGCTTTGATATGATGCCAGTTTTCCTCCTATACCGTCTAAGGGATATTTACAGTCTTTAGCTTACTGTGAATCTTCATGGCCCAGTTCCAGACAAAGAGACTATCAGGGCTAAAAATACAGCTCGGCAGATGCCTGGTGTATCCAGACAGCGCTGGGAGGCAGCATGTTTCTGCGGATGGGGCACACAAGTGGGTGTCCGTAAATGGGGCTTCTGTTTGCAGCTCTCCCGCCAAATTACCACTCGGTTTTAGGAAAGCTGTGCTACCTCCGTGTCCTCTAGCTTCCTCTGTATGAAACAATGTTAATGTTTTCTGGTTTTCTTTGTAGAACACATCGATATCGTCAGATAGGAAGGCAAAATCAGGGCCGAACACTTGCCCTGATGGTTACACAAGACCTGCTCCTCCTCCTCCTTCACTTGCATTGGTGGAAAAACTCCCAACCACTTTTGTGAGGGATTCCTGTTACTGGTACAGGCAGAATTTCTGTCCCTCAGACCACAGGACTTAACGTGTCCAGTGAATCAACTGTTTATAAAACTATAGTGAATTTAAGTAATTCCACAAAGTAAGTCCACTGTGAGAGGTTTAAAGGTGAAAGAGATGTCACTAAGGGAAGTAGCTCAAAGCAACCATTCACTTGGCACTGTACTTACACCAAAACAATCCACAAATGGCTTGAGGATATGTTCAACTCCATTCTGTCAGCTTTGCACCGTAAGAGCTATCTAGCCTGCCTGCCTTCCACTCTGCATTTGTTTTATGCTGCAATAGTTGCTGCTTGTCTGGATGGCTGCACGTAACGTGTGTGTGTGTACACAAACTTCTTGTGATCCCAGCTTCTGTGTCACGGTCAGACACAAAGGAATAGAGGCCTGCAAGGAGTCACTTCATTGAGCCTTGTCTCCCTCCAGTCCGTTCTAAATTTTTAGTTAGTGATTAAACTGCAGATGAGTTATGGTGTATATGGCATCTGGATAGGGAGAGGCTCATTAATTCTGGCACTAATCAGTCTTGTTTGGCTCCACAATACAGAACCAGTTGTGCTGAGGGTTCTAGAAGAATAATCTCTTTATTGCAATGAATATTAAAACAGCTGGTTGTTAATAAAATGATTGTCTATGCTGTATCTCCAAGAAAAAACGAATTCAAGGAGATGAATCAGAGCTGTTGGAAAAATCTCCAGCATGCCTTTGGCATGTGCTAGATAAGATTTCTTGTCATTTAAGACACAGCACAGTTGTTTAACAGAAATTTAACGTCTTTGTATAAACACCATTCCTATTTTAATATCACTTTTGCTGAAATGTTTAAAAATGCAGAAATGACACAACTTGAAAATATCAGAAGTAATTCCCAGTGTGCCCACGTCCCTTTTACGTTATTATTAAAAACAGGTTGTCTTTTTAAATATTAATACCTAAACAACCAGTCAACTCTGAACCATGTCTTATAATTCTTATCCTAAAATCAAGAGGAAGACTACTGCACTGAGGAGCAAAAGCACTCAAAAAAAAAAAAAATAAAAAGTTAGAGCATGCAACAAGAACTGCCTTGGGCTTCAGAGATTTAGCAGTGTAGAGCTAACTTTATAAAAAGGCCTGGCATACCAGTGTTCCAACAAACTCCAATGAACAGACTTTTTTTTTCCACATTTTCACAGTACTCCCAGGAGAAATTCCCCTGATGACAGGTTTAACAGGACTGGGGCACTTGGATTTAATTCATAGAATGGGCAAACTGTTGAGTGGTGTTTTTTTTTTTTTGGTGTGGTTTGCCTATTGTGGCACACTAAAACGGAGTGGCTTGCTTAAACTTTGGTGCTTGAGCAAGTGACTACTTGAAAATCTCAGCCTTCATTTGGGAAAACTTTTTTTCTCAGGACCACTGTTGTTCAGAAACCTACCAGCAAGGCGCAAAACCCAGCAGGTAAATAAAAATACAGCTTTTAAAGATGTTATGCATTTGAAGCTAATCTTATAGGGTTTTGAGGGGTGAAGATTGTTAACTGAAGAACTTTTATGTTGATGGGTGGCAACACAATTCAGACCTCGCTATTAGAGTGTTTAAGCCAACCTGGCCTATTATGAAAAATCACGGTGAGAGAACAAATGCACTTTCAAGTTATGCTAAACGAGGGGGTGGCAACCTTTGGTGTAGGAGCAGAAAAAGAAAACTGAGAGCATTTGGGATCAGCAGCCCCTTTATTTTACTCAGCTGCAGCCAGAACAGCATAACTACAACCTTCAGTCCATGTTGTCCCCAGTCTACAGTTCTGTTGTTTTCTTTTCTTCCATCAGTTCAAAATCTCCATCATACTTGCATTATATTTTTCGCAGGCAAGTTTGAAATACAGAGTTGGTTTGAATCAGCTGTCTTTGTGTATGTTGGCAAGTCTAATGGGAATGCTTCTGCAGTGCAAAACGGTTGGTGCTGAGGACCTGACATTCATGCTATACATGTTCGGGGGTACAAACCCAGAAAAAACATTGCCCCCCTATGAACTAAACCACTTAATGGAGACACAGTCATTACATCTGCAACAGCCTGGTGCGGCTCCATCCCACACTTTTAAGGGGTGAAAGATATCATGGATGGCATCCACCACACTCAGTTCTAACAACTTCAAGGGTGAGCACCCGCTCTCAGCTGAGACTTAATTCCCTCTATTGTAAATGAAGGAAAAGATGCCCCTGAGGAATCCTTTCCATCTTTAATAGATGATACGGTATGAAGACTGCACTCAAGATATGCTGCCATTAAGTGTAAAGAGAGCCCAGAACAACACCTTATGCCTTGACAGTTAAAGCTGAAAAGCGCAATCCCATTCTGTTTCTGTAAATCTGCAAATAAGTCTTTAAAATTGGAGTTGATTTTTTTTTCCATATGGGTGGTATAAGAAGGGCTTGTCTCTTTTATTGCAGCTGTGTGTCAGTTTGAATGGAATCAGTGTTCAGATTAGGCTGAGGAATAATCTTTCTATGAGGTATATAGGAAATATTTTTTTTCAGATGCGAATCTAAGCTAGCTAGTAACTAAGCTAGTTAGCCTCCAAATCACGCTGCTCGTGGTGAAAATCTGGACTTCTCAGACCCTTACCTCTTTTAACTTTCCTTAATTCTCCCCCAGTGAAGCACTACCACTTCTTTGTTGGCAGTTGCCAAACTTCTTTTTGCACTGCTCATCCCCATCTCTCCCAGCAGGAGGTATTCCACATCTGGTACCAGGGTTTTGCTCTTACGATTGCAGTCTAGCCTCCTGCACCCTAATGTGTTGCTTTCTCTGGAAGCACTAACGGCGGGCAGAGGCCATCAGTGAGATCTTTCTGCATGATGACCACATTCACATCCCTGTAGTCCTCTGATATTTCCAGGGTTCAGAGGTCTCCTAACTAACTACAGAGAGACAGGAATTTATTCCGTTCTCATCTTCTTAGGCTGTAAATCCGAACACGGGGGTGTAACAACAATTTGTCAGTAGCACGGGTTTGGCCATGTCAACTCACTGCCACGCAACAGCAGGACCATGGCGCAGGGAGACAGATCTGCAGAAACGTCTGGTCAGCGTCATCAACACAGAAGCTTACATGCATTTGTGTGCTTCCAAAGTGACTTAATTGGTATTTGGCATTTATTCCTCTTAGATCGCACATAAACCCTCAATCTAACATTAGCTGTAGCAGTTTTGTGCTTGTGAAAAAAAAAAACGGGAACACCAACCCCAAACCCCACACGACAAATTATTAATTTAGTCATTCACGGGTTTGTTTTGAAACGCTGACTCTTACAGAAAACAGATGGAGAGGAACGTGAAAGGCACATAGCTGCTGACCAGTGGAGAACTCCAGGGCCTGGTACGAACTGTGTGCATCAGTTTCCAGCAGTGCCAAATCACTCCAATACTTTTGGCCAGGACTGTTTGGCTGTTCTTTAAAAGGACTTGAATGCTCTACCTATTGTTTTCCTTTCCACTACAGCTCCCCATGGGCAGCACATTCAACAAGGAGGGGTTCTCCTGCTTGAGGCACACAAGCCTACAAACATCCCACACCTCAACAACAACTACACAAATGAACTTTTTCAGCCTTTTGATTTACTCCTCAACCGTTGCTGTTGAGATTGTAGCCCATGCCAGTGTACCCCTGAGCATCTGAAGTAACAAAGTTCTGTCAGAAAATGGTGTTCTGTGGAGCCACACGTGTTTTGTGCACCACTTGTGAGATCTGACAAGTTTTTGTTAAGGGCATCTAGGTTTCACATGGACATGTCCCAGGACAGGGATGTCCTGGGCTTCCAGCCCTGGACACTCAAGTGGTTCACCTGGGATCTCCCCAGTGAAAAACTGTAAGACTATTTTCAGTTCAGCAAGAAGCCTCGGAGTGGTTTTGGTCTGATTCAGACCAAAATAAAACCAGAAAAAATTTGGAATAAAATGTCAACTTGAAAAGCTCTGCTTTTTAGTCAGCTGTAGCCCCGGTGCTTTCCCTTTTAGCAGATCACACACAGTCCAAAAATCCTGGGAAACAATTGGGTAGCACAGAGAAAGGAGCATACTGGTTTGGATTCGTGTTTAGCAGAAATAAAGAACATGATGCTTAATGGGAAAAGGAGTGTCCCATCAGCATAGTTCAGTGGGTTCTCACATGGCACAGTATGAACATGAACATTGCTATAGGGATTGAAAAGTAGTCTGGTGATTTTAGGATGTTATTTTAGGGCACAGGAGAACTCCAGTAAGAGCCTATGGGATCCCCAGCAGGTTATGTCAGATGTGTATGCTGGACAACACGTAGAGTGCCATCTTGGATAATGTCTTCCTTACAGGGTGATTCTGTTCTTAGTCCAAGTACAGGTGTACTGGGCTAAAATAGTGCAAGGAGCCCTTGCTTACTGGAGCCTGCTTCTTACACGGACCATGAAGTGCTGGAGAATCTCTGCCTGGTGGCACTATGTGAGCCAGTCTAGACGTAGGTGCTAATGTGCCTCTCTGCCTCTGTTTCTCTTCTGCACAGGCTGGGAGACGATCTGGTCCTTCTGTATTCCTGGATCCTGAGGGGTCTCTGGGCCTTCTTACATCCTAGTGCGCTGCCCTCAGGGCAGAACCCAGTCTCAGATGCCTCACTCTTTTCATTGCAGGGGCTATCAACCTGGGTGTTCTGGCAAACACAAATGAAGGAAAAATGGTGCAAGCAGACCTACACAATCAGAAAATGTCATGAGCCTGAGGCTGGTTAAATGCAATCTAACACCTCTGAGACAAAATTACGAGGTAACAGGTGCCAGGGGGCTATCTGGAGACTGACAATACGCTTCCAGTGACGCAGTAATCAAGGACTAAAGTGGACCTGAAACTAGGTAAGAGTTTGCAACAATATCCAAAAATGAGCCTGTGAACACTGCAAGGCAGCAATTGAACACTGTCAGTTGGTCCATCACTGAGGCTGTGACCACGCGTCGCATGCAGTTGTAGGCGTGCTGATAACAAAAATATGTCAACAGCTTGGCAAGATTTCAGAGGACAGGAGGGGAGAAGGGGTTCCCTTTGGAGCTCAGGATTCTCAGGCTCTGTCCATGTCACTCTTTGGCCCGCTCTGTAAATTGGAGACCTGAGGACCTTAAAAGGACTGAACCAAATTCTTCCTTAAGCTATTTCTAGATACAAAGGTGCAGGTTTGCAGCAGTCAGCTAACTTAAGTAGAATGGCAGCAAAACTTGTCTCAAACTCTTTTTTGCGTAAGTAAGTAATGAGTTAACAAGACAGGGAGTATCCTAGTCTTTATATTTTTGGAAAACAGTAAGGGTGACTCCAGTATATATGAGGAAAAGGAGTGGGAAATGGACTGATGTAAGCCAAAAAAAAAAAAAAAAAAAGTCAAGGTAATACGAAAACAAATCCTGCTAGGATGCAAAATAAGAAATCCCACGAGTCCTGTTACTGGAGTAATTTACAAATAGAAGAGAGAAAAAAAAGAGCAAACCCAAACTAACAGAGAGTAGGGAACTGTAAATCTCCATCTTTAAATTCTATATAAAAATTCTGAGAATGACTCTCCTCGAAGAAATTACAGAACTATTCTGTTTCTACAATGCATTTTTTGCTTGACTATGAAGAAATCAAAAACTTTAGGATTTGTTCTTATGGTTCTCAATATAATTTCAAAAAACAGTTTCCTGGGTTTAATTTTTTCCCATTTTCTAAGTGGAAAAAAGAAGAAAAAGAAAAAGAAAAAGAAAAAGAAAAAGAAAAAGAAAAAGAAAAAGAAAAAGAAAAAGAAAAAGAAAAAGAAAAAGAAAAAGAAAAAGAAAAAGAAAAAGAAAAAGAAAAAGAAAAAGAAAAAGAAAAAGAAAAAGAAAAAGAAAAAGCCCTCCCTTATCTCTCACTTTCTAATGTATAGACTCCAGATATTCAAGCAAGGTATTTAATTGGAATGTGTCTGCACAATGTTAGTAATTAAATCCATGAGTTCTGTCAGTCATATGAAGTCAGCATTTTAGTTTAATGAGAAATTACATAATAAATTGCAGTCTGAACTGCATCTGTAATTTAAATCTGTTTGCAGTACTTGTTATCATGAGTTGCTTTCATTCAGTTTTGCCTACTTACAAGGGCATTTTTCTGTTTGTAGGAAGACTTAACTTCAAACACACTTAAATAAGGCCTCAAGTCAACAATGTCAACATACATACCATGACTTCATTAACAAAAACCTCACCCTCTTCACGTAACAAGTCTGAGGAATAAAGTGAATGTGAGTAGCTCCTGATAAACACAGCAGCAACTTACCTTATTCTAGAACTATTTATTGCTGTGAGCTTTATAATTGGTAATTAATATTAATACACATAATTAATATTTAAAATAAGACATAAATACATTTATATATTGCATATAACATATAGTTATCAACATATAAAATTAATAATTAAAATTTTGAACACAAAGTGAAATGAAACAACTCATAAAGAGATGATATATAAATCACCATTCACAATGAATTCAGTGCCATGCCTTTGACCAGTGATCTCATATGTTAGTATTCAAGATCATTAAAAAAAAACAAACAACTTGATAAACAGATAAAGTTGTTCAGTAAGACTAATAACTTTTAAATTATTATGCAATATAATATAATAATTTTACAGTCCAAGTTGTATTTGACTTAGACTACAGGGAGAAGAAAATTGAGAACCAGGCTATATCATATTGTTTTGTGAAGGTTTATGTGAAAGGTTTCTTTAACATGTTATATTCTGAATTGCCCAGGCAATATGCTCTCAAAATGCCTTTTAAACAACTTCTCCCAGAATATAACAATAGTCTAATTTCTTTCCAATTCACCATCTTCTTTCTGCCATCTCTCTATAATAAACAACTTATAAGTTTTTTAGTTTTAACATTTGAAGTTTGGCGTCAGCAAATAATTTCTAAGAAGTGGATAAACTCAAGAATTCCATCCTGCTGAATGAGCCTGCATCCCGCAGCCATTAGCTGGGACATACACAAACAGGAATATCAAACAGTGGTTTTGTCATGTGATCTCTTCCCCTGCACACACAAATATAGAACATGACCATAAAAAGTAACAGAACATGCGCTCTGCTAAGTAATTTATTGCAGTTGATGCTAGATCGGTATGCCAGCTGGAATTACCTTCTCGGCTCCTACTATTTTCACATATACAGATAATAAAGGCTGTGCACTGCAGCAGATTCCAAGTGAAAAAATATCAGCATCATTATCAAGAAGCAAAACTCTGCAATAGCAACTTAAACAGGCTTAACTGTTTGAAAATTTTTGCTGGTGACTCACAGAAGGAGTTAAAAGACCAAAATGAATACTAGAGCCTTCAACATTTTCATAGAGGGGAAAAAATACTGCTTTTTGTATGATAGGTATTTCTCTTCTCCCTTTGCTAAGCAAAAAAAATATCTAAGGATTATTATACATATAGGAGCTTTCTTTGTGTTTGAATTCCTTGTTCATTAGTTTGTAAGCTGCAAGAGCTGAGCTAATTTATTTTTCCAGGGCATTTTCCCCTCCCATTTTTTTTTTTTAAAGGCACCATGTATGACATCCCAACATGACAGGAACTCAGTAAATCCCCTCAGTCTCCACACCGCTGTCTCTGAATGTCTGCAAAGCTACTATGCCATAATCGCAACTCGCTGGCTCATTCACAGCTTTACATTATAAAGCAAACAGTCTAGACAGCTGAATGACAGAATTACTCTCTTTTCTGTTGCATTTATAGATATGCTGTCATCTTCATTTGCTTTTCTCTACTCTGTGCATTCTGATACACTAATGACTAGCTTTCCTGTTTGGATTCCACACTGACTCTGTGGCTCTAGGCTGTAAATACAACCCGAGCCCAGAGGACATCACACCAATAAAGTCCTGGGGGGTAAGACCCCCACTGCTTTCCTTCCATAGGGTTATCTGGTGCTAAACAGCTTTTTCAAAACTGTTAACCAATATGGCTTTGCAAAAGGATCTTTTTTTGTCAGTGAGATGCAGATATAAAGAGCCTGATGCCTGGAACTGTCACTCTCTGCAGTGGAAAATACTATTCAAATTGCACAGAAAAGGCAGCCTTCAATTAGTTTCAGGCTGTCTATAGTATAGCCAAATGTAAATCTGAACAAAAAAAAATTTGTGCAAAAAGGAGAAAAGAATTAACAACCTGGTTTTGGATGCCTATCAAAAAGTATACCTAGCAGTCTTTATGTTAAAAAAAAAATTAAAAAAAAATCAGTAATTGGACTGGGTTTGTTGTCACTGAGGAAGGAACCTTAACCTGTAATATTCCTGGTATTTTACCTTTGAAATGATGTGCACACACATGTATTGTGGCACTTCCTCTGTGCTAAAAGATAGTTAAATGAAAGCAGAGAAAATCACACTGACACCATGTTATCACAGGAGGCCATATAAATAGCGAGCCGTAGCTTTTTCGGTCACCAGAGCAGGGACACCAGCAATTCAGAACACTGCATTACATTATGGGCCACTGGAAACTGTTCATTGGCAAATATTTTACCTATGAGCACGAAGAGTTTTGTGGGCCACTGGGTGCAATTGTATTCACAGCCAATATAAATGACTGCTTGAGGCCTGCACCAGTGGGAATTTTGCCTGTTCTCTGTGAGTCATGACCCACTTCTACTCTCTGAGATCAGGGACAGCTGCAAAAACAACTGATCCCTTCTTACTTGAAACTCTACAAATCTGAAGTCTCACCTGGAATATCTGTGTGTTTTTTTTTTTTCTTCTTTTTTTCTTTTTTCCTTGAGTATACTTGTCATTAAAATGTACTGATTGGAAAAACTTTCAATCTGTGTCTCAAAGATCCCCAATGACAGTGAGGTTTCAATAATTCGTACGAGTAGCAGGGAGTTCTGATTTGAGAATACAGATTTTAATAAACTATGGAGCAGGGACCTGAGAAAAAGACAGAAGTGGAGGACACAGTGAGCCTGTGCAAGTGAAGACTTGATCCTCTGCACACTCCTAGAAGGAAGGGTCAAGGGTGATCCCACAGAAGGGCTACCGGATCACCATTCCCAGGAATGATACAGTGCTACTGGGCCCTACTGAAACCACAAATGCCATACCGTAACAACTCCACAGCTTCCGTGAGCTTTCTAGTTGTGAGGGGTTACCGCAAAAGTAAATAAATCAACTTGATATAAAATGCTTTTTTCTTTTGTTGACAAAAAGCCCTGCCTCTCTTCCAAAATTAGCCTAACCTGGACCTCAGCCTGGAGAATATGCAGTCTAGGAGCTAGTATTGATTCTTTTTCTCTCAATAGCTTATTCCCTCACTTCAGAGTCGATCACACAGCAACCCTGTGGAGCTAGCAAAAAGCCATTGTATTGCATAGCATTTCCAGCTTCTAGAGAAAAACTGATCCCACTTACAGCCCTATAAAGAAAACCTCTTTTGGTTTCTGCAGTGATCTTATATGTATTGGTACAGAAAAGGTTCTTAACTCTGAACCATGTCTTTCTGATTACAGCAGTATCATGCTAATAACACTGAAAGCGAGCCTCTAAGTGCTCTACATAAATACAGTAACAAATAAAAGCAAATTCAGGGACTGATACAAAATATAAAGGAACACGGCCTTTTTAATACAGTGCCTCTTGAAACTCTGTGTTAGTTTTCTTACCTCTTGAGGCTCTTGACACTGAGATGCTAACACCAGGAAAGATCTTTGTGCTTGGAAAGCAGCACGTACCATCTCTGCCTGTAAGGAAAGGAGAAATATACATTAAACCTTAGCCTGTAACCTTCAGTACCTCTTTTTGGCAGCTCAAAGTCAAGTGTGACAGCTCAAATCTTTCTTGCTGCTTCTCATATAAATCACAGCAAAGCTGACTGGAAAAGGAATGTATTAAAATACTAGCTTAGCTATATATTTTTTTGGAAATCTAAGGTTAGGTTTCCTATCTTCTTCAGATAGGAAATAAAATGAGTTGATAGGCAGTCTCGGGCTTAACATGTATGAGATTAGTCATGGGAGGACTTACCTTTAACACTTTAGAGAATGTCTAGGCATTTTAATGGCAATATTTTTGCTCTGAGTGCATGATAACAACTTACTAGTGCTGAAACTTCTAACCTGCAAACTTTCTATTGCACTGTAGTCTAGCCTGTAGTGATGTTTAAGAAGAATTGAGCTTGGCATATTTGCTGAGGGACTGTGCTGTAATTCATTCCTTGCCTGTATTTCTGTGAAGACCCAAAAATCAATGACTATGAGAGATGGTGGTTGAAGATTTTGGGGCAATCTCCTCCAACAGAACTCCAGAATTTGTGTTAAAGCTGTGTCTGACAGTTTTTTTTGAACAATACACATTTTCTGTATATTATGAATGATGTATATTGATTTGAATCCAATCAGTATTCCAATATCACCTTACGCAAGTGGGTGAGTAGTGACTAGAACAAAGCATCAGCGGCACAGAAGAGAACTATTCATAAGTAGTGTATATTGCTAAATAAAACCAAGCCAAGCCAAATGCAGTTAAGTTAATCTAATATGAATGGGTATATTTATAACCACTTTGTGAAAGGGTGGGGAAGTTCATGCTGTTTTTCTTTGGGGTTTCTTCAATCTAAAAAGAAAACAAGTAAATTTTATATACAGGCCTATGTGGATGCAACTTAAAATACATAAAAGTCAGGAAATCCAAAGTTGCAGCAAAGTAAAACAGCCAAATTGTGTTTATCCATCTTAAAATGTGATGGCATGAATAAAACATTATCTGTTAGGATGAAAATCCCTGCAAGAACAGTAAAAGAGGCCCAACTTGGACAGTATTTAGGTAGAAGGTGGTGTTATGATCTGACAGGCTGAGATTTGGAAGAGGGCAATCATTTCTATAAATGGATAAAGAAATAAATTATAAGGGAAATTGTATGAGCATAAGAGACGTAACCTCTCCAGACACAGACATAAATATCATCAATAATAGCAAGGTTTAGGTATTTTTAGACATTTCAGGAGACTGACTTTTTGGTACAGAAATTTTTAAAACAACAACATGCATGGTTATTTTAAGCTTAGTTTTTGTATGTGAGGAGGATCTTGCAGAACAGCTGACCAAAAAATAATATTCTAGGAGGAAGTGATTATGAATGGATTCAGTTCTCCCAATATTGCAAGGCAGACAAAAATAAATCTATAGATTGATATTTTAGAATGGCAAGCTTTTAGAAAATAGAAAAATAATTGAATGAAGATGACTGGCCTGAGGAACGTAATGAACTGAATGAAGGAAAGAATGGATTTGCATTAATAATGGAAATAATCTATGCATGCTGGGCAGGAGGGAGAATTTGTGAGAAACGGCTACTCTCTGGGTGAATAAATGACTGAAGCAAGATACTAAGAATAAGTACAGAACCTACAAAAAGTGAGAAGAGGCCTTGATTATCAGGGAAAACTTTGTTTCAGGGATTATAAAATAAAGAAGCAAAGGGATGAAGGATAACTGCCTTGTTGAACTACGTCTAGCACAGAGAAGTAGAACAAAGCAATAGTTTTTTTGTTTGTATTTTAATTCTACTGGAACAATAAAGAAATCAAGGGATGAAGTGAGGCCATGGCAGTGACCTCAAGGGTAAGTTGGGCATCCTTACGTTGTTCTTGATGTTTAACTTAGCTACTGTTGAATAAATACTTTTCCCCAATCTTCAAGGAGTTTGATATACGTGAGGATAATTAAAGGATAACTAAGGAGAATGATGATAGGTCAATGGGAATTGCCCCAGTTGAAAGGGAAGTCAAATATCTGAATTATTGGGCCCATATCATCTTTGTTCATTACTGCAGACCTTGTTAGATGGAAGCACAAGTATAAAAGATTTTTAATACCTATCATTTACAGATAGTACCAGGTGAAAGAAGTATGTAACGATGGATTGGGCAAATATACCCAAGAAACAGGAAAAAAAAGTGTGCCAACTGCTTTCATGGGTATAAGTTTGATTTCAGCACCATACACATTGAGAAAAGATTCAAAACGAGTGATTAAAAACAGAGATGCAAATTAAAAATGAGAGAAATTGCAACGTGTTATTTTCTGTGGTTAAAATCATTACTGTTGGGGATTGTTTTGAGCTGTCAGTTTCTTAGACAAGGATAATGGACCAGATCTAGTCTATAGAGATATTACATAAAATGTTGTTGATCCTCGGGGGAAATCCTTACTTTAGGTGAAAATAATGCAAATTAGTATAAAAATTCTAGGTTAGAGAAGAAGCTGGAAAAAGTGGAGACAACAGTAGGGTACACTACAGAAGGTGTTATTTGAGAGGAGGGAAGTTGCTAGCCATGTTTCTTAGGGTTAGTTTAAAGAACCATCACTACGTTTGTTAGTGTTCTAGGAGCAAAAATTACATGTACACTCATAAAATTTGGAGGCAACACAAAGTTGTGAGGTTTAATACTATTGAGAATGGCTTACTCATCACTCGAGAAGAGTAAGATAACTTTGTTGTCACAGGTAATATGAACAGGACAAAGTTTAGCAGTTCTATCCTCCTCCTCCCCCTGCAATTTAAAACAATGCTAAATTTGGGGTGTAAACGAGGAACAGATTGATTAGAAATGCTGAAGACTGGAAAATGTAGGTAGAAAAGCTAGGGAGCCAGCTTTGTGAAAAGTGTTTATGCATTTCTGCAATGTACGTGGCAAAACATTTTCTGGTATTCCTCAAAGAACCAATGTTATTTTAAGACAGAACTTTGCAAGCTGATAAAACAGAGTATAAAACAAGAGCAAAGTTCTCTTAGATAGAGAAAATTAAGCCTGTTTTATGAATTCTTCAACATATACTGAGCTGGTAACATCAATGAGATTTGAAAAAAAATGTGTCTGTCATTTTGTTTACGCTGTATTAAATCCATGCTTTTGGGTTCCCACTGGTAACTCCTAGAGACTGAGTAGGACTTTTTTCTCCACTCAGACTACAACCTCCACTCAGATTACAATGTCACAACTGGTTTCTTGTCAGACTTTTACTTATTTTCTGCCAAAGCACTGGAATTTGATCATAGCTAGAGACAGACTGTTGGAAAATGTACAGTGATGTTCCTAAAGGACCGTCATTGCCTCATACACATGCCTTGCTCATCTGACCAACGTGAAACTATTGTTGGATGTGGCATCAGGATATACTTCTCATCCAGACAAGTATCACTCTTTTATATTTATCAGACTGTGATCAAGGCCACTTTCTCAAATTGTTTGGGAGGTGTCTCTTAGAAGTCTCCTGCTGTTAAGGGCACCTATGACATTAGTAACACTCTTGAGTTATTCCTCTGGTACACTAAAGTTGTATCACATTTTTTATTACCCCCTATTTATTGTAGGACATTGGAAACATGCAGTGGTCAGAGGACTACATACTACTGACTGTGGATACTGTATCCCCAAAGTATATCCAGCCTCAAAGGTTTTTAGCTGTATGAAAAACAAAGCACTCACATCTCACACCTTTGAATTTAAATTTTAATGAAAATACTAACACATTCTGTGTGCTTTTACAAGCACAGTTTTAGAGGACTTCTGCCACAGTTACTCCCTTCTTTCTTCAACAACATTGAAAATGGGATTCTGAGTTTTACTACATCTGAGCACGCAGTATTTCTTTCCATGCATCCCATGGAAGTATTAGAAGAGCTTCTTCTCATTATGGATGCAGTAGCTCAGTCTATCACCGTCCCAGTCCTTTCTCTGAGTCTTTGAAGTGTGACACTTCATTGCTACTTCCTTCTAGTTAGCAGGCAGGCTGTGTAACTAAGCAGACAGCATTCTTTTTTTTTTATTTTATTTTATTATAGGGAGCTGACTCTTTCATTAGACCCCCATATCCATTGAAGACTAATGAGTGAAAATGGATTTCACTCATTTCACTCAAATGGATTTTCAGAGGGGATTTTTCTCAACAGCTTGTGATACTTAGCCAAGAGATTGCCACAGAATAAATCAGCTGAAACTCTTTCAGCTATAATGAATGATAGTAATGAGGCCCGAGTGTCAAAAATGCATGGGAATCATGAGTAAATTTATCAGAGTAGACTGGAACACAAATTTGCACACATTTATCTGCAGATAGAAATGGGATATTTAGGAGCAACAGATACTTGACGTCTAAAAACTTTGCGTAATCTTTTTGGGCTTCTTAGGATTGTGCATGGATACAGCAATCATCAGACAGATTCTGCAGCTGAGGTAAGCATACCGAAGGAAGCAAATTCCTCAAAACCTTTCCTGCTTTGTTTTAGCTGCTTGTGTTAAAGGCTGGAGAAGATGGCTGTGACCGGGCCTGAATGCCACAGCTGTCTGGTATGCCATTCCCTATCAGTAAACTCAGGTGTGCTTGGTAGTTGCCTTAGGTGGTTGGTATGGTTAGAAGAGAATTTTGACGTGTTCGACGTCAGCCCAGTTCCACTCCTGTTGAAATCTGAGGCTGACTGCAGTGAGTAGTCACCTCTCCATCCCCATCACAGTCACAGCACAGACAGTCCTCTCTACAGTTAAGCCTGAAGAAGTTAATGGAGGAATCATACATATCTAGAAATCATCTTTTTAATGACAACACATTTAACCTACTCTGTCACCGTACGGTGCTAGGTTTTGATATCTCCCATAAATGACTGCTCAAAAAATTGCCAGAGGCTGTGAGAGATGTCCAAGGGCTCCGACCCATTTAACGCAGCATGAGGGTGGATTACACCCCAACTCGCACCGTTTCAGACTGTGTTGACATAGCTGCACTGAACCAGAAGCTTCAACTGCTACCAGCCTGGTTTGGGAAAGTTCAGTTCTCCAGAGCAGACATGATCTTAGGATCTGCCTCTTTCGCATTTTAAACATTTTATTCAGTCTAAGTTGCCCATCACTCTGGTATCCAAGCAGTAATGAATACAAACTTTATTTATGTGACAGCAGTTTGGCAAACTACAAGAGGAAGACTGGCACATGCATTCAGATCTCAAGTTACAAGTAAATTCAGTCTTTGGAAAAAAAAAATCAAAACTAAATAGAAGTAAGAGAAACAGACCAATGATTTCCTAATGAAATTTAGTCAATAAAATTAACCTATTGACCCGATAATATTAAATTTGACAAAGGTAATTATATTTAATAACGTATTTCCTCAGTCACAGCACTGAAAAGAAGAATGTAAATATCAGAATCCACTGAACTTCTGTTAGTGGAGAATGACACACGTGCATATATATACCCTCTGACATTACAAGTGATATTTGTAAATCAAAACACAGATATGTATATGTTTTGGATTTCTGAAACAAACTTACTGACTCTATTCTGAAACAAAATATTAAACAGGACATGGGGGAAAAGAGTGGGGATTTAGTGATCCTGAGTTTTAATCATAGTTTCTGCAGAAATAATTTTGGGTCCTTTGGGTCTAAGAGACACAGTGACTGATGGCAAGTGACATCTACAGACAGAGCTTCACTGCTGTGAGCAAATACCCCAATCTCTCTGTAAAGGGAACAGGACTGCCAGGGGAAGAGAAACAGTCTGCTTTTACATTCTGCTTCCAACAGCCTCTTCAAAGTGAAGTGGTGAAGTGGCTGGTGGCTTGAAGGGCAAGAAATGGAAAAAGAATGGAGTTTAGATTAAATATGGGGCTGCCATAGAAACTATCCAGGCCAGCTGAAGAGACAGCATTTATTTTGTACAGCTAATTGGCTGATATAGATTTATTTAAAACTGGGCCAAATGCTGACGAGTCAGTGGCAGCTCTCCAAACAGTGCACTTTATACTGGAAAAGAAAAAGGGAAGAAAGAAAAAAAAAACTGTCACCTTTCTCTTACTGGTCCATATAGAAAACAGGGTTGAAATTGTCGTAAAAATTGAAGTCAGTGGGAGATTTGCCATTGATTTTGACGGAGCCAGCCTCCACCTCAGATACTTGCTATTTTCAGACAGACCCATTTGGCTACCACCAATCATCTGTCCTGCGATTTTTATGTATTTATTTATTTATTTGTAGCGTTTTGCAGCCTCCATAGCGATGTCTATATTAGGGAATTTTTGCTAAAATTTCTCAGCATTGCTACTGCCGGTCCAGTACCAAGCTGAGGTTAGAGCAGCGCCGCTCTCTCTAGCTGTTTCTGTCTGCCAGCGTGCGAAACGCTGTGTCATGTTAACTGCATGCAGCACCAGCCAGCATTATTTATTTGTTATTTCAGAGTAGCATCTGCATCTAGGTTCACTGGTTTGACCTTTCAGTGAGCGGGGCTGTGACATAAAACACTCAGGGCTCTCACAGCTCTTATGTCTGGTGAAGCTCAGACAGTATTGGTCTTAAAGATCTTTCAGTGCTAATGACCTAAGACAGTTGGATAGTTACTGTTTGGGCTAAGCTGTTACTCACTTGTCATTTTATTTCTCTGTATTACACAAGCTGTAGAGATGTAGGGGAGTCTCACAGAGATCTCAGGGATCTGCACGTCTTGTTGACATGTGTTGACATGTGCTTTTGCCTGCACCGGCTGTAGGAACCCCAGTTATTTCTCTGATGGACTGTTTTGCCACTGAAGTCTGCTGCTAAGCATTCCCCCTCCCCATCCCCAGCAGTGGCCTTACAAGCTCTTCTCAGTGGAGGTCCAAATACGTGCTGAGGGAATATCTGAAAAGCTATGATTAACACGCTTTAGGATGGCATTCACGTGTCCCCATTTTAACAAATAAAAGTTCTAGGAACTCCAGATGCTTATCACTGTAAATTAAAAAAGCTACATCACTTGTTTAGGCATCACTTCATAAATATTCTTTTAGCAGTGTTCACTTGGCACTCTGTAAAGGACCTTATTTCCTGACTTTCTGTGTCTGAAAAATACTGAATATAAAGACTGGAGATTCATCCTTTTCTAAGAAATTGCACCGTCTTCAGCAAGAGAGCTTGGAGAAACAGGCTCATGTATTGAAATGGCGTTTTGCATGTTCTGCCTCTTGCACACTTCAGGACAACTTCTGACATTATTACCCACCTCTTCCTGCAAACAGTCCCACAGAGCTCCCTAAAAACACCTCAAAGGCTAAAAATGCCAGAATCCATCCCCTGGTAATTCACTTCCACTTGTATTGCCTTTGAAGAATCCCAGACCCAGACCAAAATGCAGTAATATGGAAGGAAGTTCATATATATGAACTATACAAGGAGTTCTATAGCAATAATTAAGGTTTCTTCTCACCTGGTGCATGCTTTGCTTTTCAGAGGTGCTAAATACCGAAAGGCCAGATTTACTTGGAGGTTGGGCCTCAGCCTCTTTGAAAGGCAAAGTAGATACTGACATGCATGTTGATGGGATTGAAAAGCTACTCTGACCTAAGGTTGTTCTTTAAACAGGACATGTACTGAAACAACAAAAAATAAACATTGCAGCCTGGAAGAACTACTTTGAGATCTTTAAACCAATCTTTTTATTGTAGCTCTGAGCTTTAGAATAAAACCCAGTTAAATAGATGAGACAAAATAGCAAAGATTGAGCTGTTTTGCAGTTCAGATTAATTGTAGAAATATATAGTTCAATTTATGGATGTCAGTAGACTAACAGAAGTGAGCAGTGACAGTGACATGGTTTAATTTCTCCCAGTGGGCTCTTCAGCATTCAGAAATCTTGCCGTATTGATCATGCAATTCAAACTGTAAAGAGGCAATACATATCTTTAGCCACATTTTATCCTCATCACTCCTGACAGCACTCCCAGCTTATTTAAAACAACATTCAAACTGCGCATTGGTTTCCCTTGTGACTTAATTCTCATTATCCACTGAACTCCTTTTTACTAGAAACTGACTGAAGAGCCAGATTCTGAGCTCATTGTTTGTTTTTTTGCTGACTACAATGAACAGCCTTCTCAGTTTCCAATCCCAGCATTTCTATACACTCAAAACAGTTGCAACCACCAACTAACAAAATAAAAGCAGGTCAGGGATGGGGTGGCAGCATGAGTGAAAAGACTGTGCATGTGCTTTTCGGAAAGAATGGGACCAAAAATTAATAAAAGACTTGCTCAAAGCCTGTAGCAACAAATGACGTCAATCAAGTACGGGAGATAAGTGTCATGGTGTGGTACTCAAAACTCAGATGAAGTTGGTTTTGTTTTTAAAAAACAACAACAAAAAACATCCATGGATACCTATTTTTCAGCTTGAAATATATGGGCTTAAATAGTGTTACAGCTCCAACAAGAAAAATCATAATTCCTCATAAAAGAAATAAGAACCACGAGCACTGGTACCAGTAAAGAGTTTTCAGTCATGAGGAGTTCATCCTGATGTTGAAAGCAGGAATGTTTTCTCTTGGCTTCTCTGTCTTAGTTTTCCTGATGGACCGAGATAGTTTCATTTGCCAGTGGTTCACTGGAAATTGCTATTGTAAGTAGTCCAGACCTCACTTTTCAGAGGTTGAGTGGCTAAGATGACCGTCACCTATGCACTCACAAACCTGGACCGCTTTTGAATCAGAGAGAAAGATAAAAGTCTGATTATCTTACCAAGGCTTCTGAAGACTTCCTCATGAACCTGGGATCTCCACCAGCTCCACGTCTCACATCATCCCTAACTGAGACACAGTCACACTGTGTGGCTGTGAGTGCAGCTGGTCCATACCTGTTATTTAGCTAACTAATTTAGTCATGTAATTGTATCACCTCATGATTTTAGCTTAAGCTGAGGCAGTGTTTTTCAACCTGTGGGGCACTTATGCCTCTAGGTCTGTAGACTTTTTGTAAGGAATCCATGGAAAACCACTGAGAAAAACAGGTTTCATGTCAGTAGGTTCAAATTTGTTCATAAAGGGCTTCATTGAAAGATTTTTAGAGGCTAACAAAATTAGCATGAGCTAGAGCATATGATCAGTTCTTATTTAGAGACTTAAAATGGCTGAAAAATCATTGTGTGCCTTGGTAAATTGCTCCAATCATTAATTACATTAATTGGTAAAAGATGCACCTTAAATCTAGTCTGAACATTGGGTATCATTCTGAATCCATATGGGAGATTAAAGAGCCTTTCACTATCAGTTGTGTTTTTTTTTTTTTTTTTTTTTAAGTGCAAGTTATCATCCAACATTTTCATGGGCAAACACGATGGAGTTTTCTTTTGGTTCCCATCGCATTTAAGGCTTCCCAGTCATACTATTCTGATCCTTTTCTTCTGATTTCTTTTTGGAATCAAAACCTCCTGTTTTACTGGGTAACCACATACAGATGTAATCCCCGCTTTAGGGGCCAACGGTTTTAGAGCCTTATCCAAAAAACGGCCCCTGATCGACTCCACTACTTTGAAACAAACATTTGGATTTAGATTTGAACTATTCCCTGTGCAAAGAAGCAAGCCCCATGAAAACAGGTTATGAAGACTGTTGACAGCCTTGACTGTTTGTGTTTCTGACTTCTTGTGCTTCTGACTGAGGAAATGCCATATGGACTGTTCTCGTTATGTATTCCCACCACCACTAGCCTAAATTTCCAGGTGTGTGTTTCTTGTGCCAGCAATACACTACTAAAGGCACAGTACTGGCCGCCATCACACATTTTTCAGAAGGGTCTGTGAGAATTTTGTGTCTTCCTGGCCTTTTTCAATAAGAGGAAAAGCAAGTGGCATTTGGTGCAATGTCAGTATCAAGAAACAAACAGCTTGATCCAGGTTTCATCAAAATTAATGGAAAAACTCCCACTCTTCCAGGGGGTGTTGGTCTATACTAGCCATGGCCATGTTCTTCATGCTTAAGAGCCATGTTTCTTGCCAACCAGGTGTCTTACAGTTAGATGAGTGCAACCAGGTCTGCACGCCACTGCACCTGACCCAATAAACCCCACTTGTTTTAAAGCCAGATCCAACCCTTAGGCCAGGAGTGAAGTCATCCCTTGGAAAAGACCAATCAAAAGTTGTAAAGCACCTAAAAATGATACTTGTTCTGGATTAACCACTTGCCTACACTGTGCACATTGTATTTCCAGCTTGCTTGTCATAATAAAGCGAATATTCTTCATTGCTTATGCTATGAATATCTTATGTTAGACATGCAAGGTGAGAAATATTACTGAATTATCATTAAAAATAAATTCTAATATTGATACATTTCCAAGGTTGCTTTTTTATTGCTGATTATTTGCTGTTGTTCTTTTTGCTTTCACTTTGATGGATGGCAGAACTGTTTTCTATGTTTAGTCTATTTCAGCAGATTATTTTCTAGACTGTAAAAAATATTTGTCATTATTCTTTTATTTATTTAATTTTGTATTTCCAGGTCCTATGGTAGCTACTTGGTTTGGTGTTTATTTCATCCACCAGAAAATAGCTATCACAGAAATGCAAAGGCAGGCTGACAGCGAGCTTCTCTTTGGGCATGTTGACATCATCCTCTCCTCTGAGCTCTAATTCAACTTTCAACACAATGCCTAAAACCACACAGCCTCTGGGCACAAAAGAACAACATGGAGAGTACACTTGTGCATTCTGTTGCCCTGTAAGCAAATTGTCTTGTTAATGAGGAATCAGCCAAATAATGGGTTTGATAGTCTGTGCTTTGATTAGGTAATATGAAGCGCAAAAGTGTTTGTTCGGTATGTCACAGACAGAATATCCGGTTCGAAGTTCAGGGCTGTGAATGTCATTGACTAATTCTTCAGCATCTTTCACAAGAAAAGGCAAGATACAGCTATGGCATGTGTAATAACTACTCTTTGGAAGAAATGGGAACGCTATAATTTTTTAACTTTGCTGATGGGCCAAACTGGAGCTGCACTTTGCAGAGTGTGAATATAAAGATAACTTGTAAAAGATACCTCATTAAAGATAACTCCTGCCTTCAGATGTCTGTCTGTATTCACATGGACTGTGCCTGGAAGGAGCAGAGGAGAATGTCATAGTGTTTGAGTAATAGATAAAGAAAAGGAAACCTTTGTGGGTATGTGCATACAAACAGCATTTCCATAGCGTGAACACTGCTTCCTCTGCTCACAATGGAAACAGATCAGTGGATGCACACAGAGAATCCCTACAGGTGGGATACAGTTCTGTTAATTGCTGCTCCCCTGGCATGTTGTTTGCATGGTCATACAGGTAATTGAGTTGTATCTTCACTCTCTCCCCGTAAGGAACAAGCTAACCAACAGCCTTTGTATTCCTGAGTGCTTCAATCTATGCTACATGATGTAGTTGGTTGTCTGTCTGAGCTCTGCATTTCAGCAGCTGGAATTTGATGGTAGAGGGGAGGAGAAAGATGTCAATGTTTCTCTGGTTTACCTTTCCAAGCTAAATAGCTTGGATGAGAGAAAAGGGAATATAACTGAATCACCCAGTCAATCTGTTCTTTGAACTGCTGGGGTTTGGAGATTAGAGGATTCTTACAAATAAACAATAATAAAAAGGCAAGTATTAGTGCATGTGTTTGACAGGGAGGCTGTAATTCTTCTCTGTTCCATATCACATGAAATACTATAATATGGAAATTTTATGTTATCTGTCTTTTTCTTGTAGAACTAGTACATTCTCTTCTTATCATTATGTCTCATCTGGTACATTGTTCGAACTCGAGCCAAAGTGTCCCATCACTTGAGATACCACAAAAACAAAAACAATGCATAGAAGCTCATCATAAACACATCACAAAAACCTGTTCTTACTCTTCTGAAATCCTGCTTGCTATGCTTTGTCATGGCAAAGAGCCCACCAAATCTGCCTGCCCAGTGTTCCCACTGGGACACACTCTGAAGGTAGACTGTCTTCCTCAGGCAGCTCGCCATCATCCTCAGCACATTTTCTGTAGCGGTGGATGCATCAGGGCAAATAATGAAAGGACTTGTATCTCTGTGGTCTAGCAATCATCCACTGCTATCATATCTGCTGGTTACGAGGGAACTGTCTATGCTGTAGGCCCGCAGTCTATGTTTTACTGCTTTTGAATTCCCTCATTTTGAGAGAAGAATGGTCCAGTGTTGGCACACATGGTCCATCAGCTTCAGGGCTGTTCTAACCTGTAATAGTTGGTGACAGCCTCCGAGGCACTGGTATGTCAGGCCAAGGACAGCTGGTTGGCAGCAATCCTGGCCATGCTCACTATTCAGCAACTTCACATGCTCTGTCGTTATGGCACAGACAGCATACAGGTCCTTCATAAACTCTGCGCCTCTAGGGGCATTTCTGTATGCCACAGAAACACCCATATAATCACCACATTTTTATCCCACAGTGATAGAACAGGAAAGGGATCTCGTCCTAGCCATTAAGGATAATTTGTTTTCAGTAGACTACGTAAAAAGGCTAGCCATTTTATCTGTCGTTTAAAAAGTGGTTAGTTTCTTTCATGAAGTTGACCTCAGAGCTTCAGCATTGTACTGTAATTTGAATGAGAAATATGTTGCTCTCAAGACTGAGTCTAAGCAGAACACTTCTTTGATAAACTAATCTTTGTAAAATCCACTGTGCTGCATGGAGCCAGGAGCTAGCTGTTAGTTTTCTTTTTTATTTTTGTTCTCTTTCAATAGACTATTTCAGCATGCTGAAAGAACAGGCGTGGGGCGCACAACAGATACGAGTTATGGCTGTGTTCTTCCTTTCATCAGAAACACAAACCGCACAATCCCTACAGCAATCAGCACGAAACACATCATGTTAAATCCCTTATATCTGTAGCATAATATAAAGTCTCTCTTTCACTCATATTACCATTCTGGTCAGTCAGGTATGTGAGGTTTTCTAGGCAACAGGTGTTTTCTGAAATAAAATACAACCTTCCCTTCAGCTAATTATGTGGCAGAGACAGCAGCTGCAAGTATAATGCTGAGGACACATGGTCTATAAGACACCCAGAAGAAAAATACTCCTTGTTCCACTTGTTAAGGTAAAGCACAGATGTTGCTGCAGTGATAAGTATGAGCATAAGGCATCCACGGTCTGCTTCGTGCTGTAAATTCGGGATCTAAGATTTCAGAATATTTAATAGGCTGCAATCAGAATCACCAGTTCCTTTATGTAAAGGAAAGTCATTTATGTATAATCTTGTAGTCCTAATACTTGCTCCTTATTATGGTTTGCATTACACTATCATCAACAATATGCTGGGGACTATCCACAGACATGGCAGATAAATTATACATATTATTTTATATGGACTCAATTATAAATGTCAAATAGTGACAAATGTGCAAATTAATACATTTACTGATTTAAACATTTATAGATACTGTAAATTACAGAGGGTTTAGTCATTTACAATGTTAAATGTGAACTTTTTCATTGCTTTGTGTTGGGGTGCAGTGCCAAGGCTACTTCTGTATATTGGTTTTAAACTGTTGAGAAATCAACTGCAAAATAATGGTGCTTAATGAACTTCATGACCAAGGCTAGGACAGATCCTTCCAGGGATCTGTTCTCTGCTCTGTTAGGTGTATAGGGATTGTTTCCCCAGTTTATTAATTTTCCTCTTATTTATTTTAAGAGCAAAGTACATACATAGCAGCTTATAGAATAGCTGTTAATGTAAAAAGACTTTTTTACGTATAATTTCCTTTTACAAAAAAAAAAGGAAATCCAGCATTTCCTTAAAAACACAGGGATCCTCTAGAACCACCCATTCTCCTTACTCCCTCTAGATCTTCAGGCCTAACCAGCTCAGAATCTCTACCCTACTCACAAGAACTTGTAACACCATAGACAAAACACAGTTCAGACAGTTCACAGCTCTTGCTCTGTGAACAAACTGCTTGCTTTGGCTGTCTTGCAAAGTACTTATGCTGTCCTTTCAATCCCAGCAGCTTGCAGGGCTGCATGCTTTTCTGGCTGCACTGCTTGTTACGCGGGGCAGCAGCTGCAAGGAACTGGGAAATCATGAACACACATGGAGATGGGCCTGACTGCAGGGATCCATTAGATAATGTCAAAAGCTTCACACTCAGACCTAGCTCAAACTGACCCTGTGGGTATCTTTTGTGGGTGTTTTTTTGGCAAAACCTATACTGGTAAGCTTTGGGAACTGTGGTAAAATGAGTCCATATTTGTCCTTCTACCACCAAGTTTACAGACGGCAGGCTTAAAAATAAAATGAAAAAAAAAAAATAAATTAATTTCATCATTTCTTCCTATTGTTTGTTGCTCAATTGCTGACTCATGTTCTTAACTACATTCCTGTTCTGCAAAGGAACCTTAGCAGCCAACAGGACAATTCAAATTGCTTGCAACTGAGAACATTGATATATTTTGCATGCTATAATCTTAAGCCTTTGGTGCTGTAGAAGAGGGGCAGCCTCTTATGAATCCAGAAGTCCTTCCCCAACCAAATGCCCTCAGTGTGTTATGCCTGTGTTTTCAAGGACTAATCATTCAGAGAACTGCTGTTAAAATTCTCCTCTACTCAGCAATCAAGGCTGGTCCCGCAGTTTCCAAGACTTGTACATTTATACCGTGGGTGGAAAATTTGAGTAATACTCACATGTGTCTTCACATCACCTTCAAGAATCTTGCTGTACCTGAGAAACTCAGCAACACTTCCATTCAGCAGCCTATCAAACGCTTCGACATAGGGTGCTATGCCTGCAGGAGAAGAGCATTCCCTTATAATGGGCTCAAAAAGCACATCATGTATACAGCTTCTATATTCTTCCTGTGTAGTACATGGAGGAGAAATACCATAGAACCAGGGAAAATTGCTTTGACTTAATTTCTGCTTTACTCGCTGATTTGTGCAATTGGTGAAAATCAGTGAAAAATGATGCATAATGATTGTTTTTCTAAATAGAAAGAAAGAAAAACAAACCACCTGCTCCAGGGTATAACCTGGCAAGGAGCATGAAGGGAATTGTCTTTGTATACTGTAAGTAAGAAGCCTCTTTTATATTAAAATAACAGGTGCTATAGTAAATATTTCCCAGCCCTTCAAAGGCCTACTGGCCCGACAAGGGTGATTGTCATAACAAAATCGTATTACTGTACATAAAACAAATACCATCCCCTAAAAAGAATCTGCTCTTTACTGAACTACTATTTTTATACCATACACCCATTCCTGCAACTCACTGTATTGTTTGGCAGTCATTTACAAGTTATTTGATTGCCAGCAAGGTAGAGTCTTGTCAAACGACTGGCAGTCAATTGATGCAGTGAGATGTGGTATTGTAATTTCCTTACTTTGTTGTGTGACCTTATAAAACTGTCCTCGAAGAAGGAAGGCTCAAAGAGTTCTTGTAGCTAGCACATCCCCCTGATTATGTATGTGCTATATATACTGACGGAGGAGTAAAGATGCTGTGTTCTGTATGGTATACAGAGCAGTTTCCTGATCGAGCGGACAATCAGAAGACTAGGATGAGACTCAGTTTCTTACGTAACTAGCTTTCTACATGGCTTTATGTGATAATGTTTAAGATAGCAAAAGTAATCTTTCCTTGGATGCTTTCCAGCCCACTCCTTCCTCCCTGACATATCGTCAAGTCTATGCCTCAGAACCTGTACCAGGTCCAGCATGAGCAATGCATGTGTGAATTTATGGCATCTGTAGGATCTGAGAGACCAAGGTTAATATTCTTCCCAGCCTCTCTCCCTCCTTAATGAAGCCTAAAGGCTGCTCTGAAGAGGTACCAGGCTTTCTCCAGAGAGTTTGCTTTAACCTTTTGGCACTATATGACAATTGTGTCCAAATTCATAATCTTGAAAGCCCTCTTTATTTCATAAGAGTCATCTGGCTCCTTGACAGAAAAAAGAAAGGCTTTGGCAATTGGAGTTTGCAATGGCCTGTGTGAAAAAAAAACACACTGTAGTTAGACAGCTAGGCGGGATTTCAAGGCTCCTTTTGTTCCCTTGATGTCACTCACCTTTAATTCTGAGGAATTTCTGGGCTTTCTTCCATATTAAGTGTTTGTGTGTAAACCCCTCGAATGACCTAGTGTACAAAAGGTTTTAGTTGTGGAGATGCTTTCCAAAGCCCATTTGCCTTCTTTGTCAAAATCTGTGTGTGTCTCCAAGAGAATCATTGTAACCTTTTCCTTTAGATCAGACTTCTAAATAGCAGTTCACCAAATGGCAATTGTGCTATGCAAAACTAGAAAGCAACTGTGCTATTTTTTGCTATTCAATACAGCTAACTCCCAGGAGAATTTACTATAGTGGGCTGCGCAGAACAATTGAATGATTTGTTTGCAATCTTGTCATTGTAGGAAACAAGTAAAGGTACATTCCTCCCATGCTCCCCACTATTTTGTTGTTTCCAAAAATGTATTAATAAACAAGGCAAGCTTGCTTTTTGTAATGCTTCCAGTTATGGAATGGTCTTTTAGTGGGAGGGGGCACGGTAGAAGAAAGCAGCATATCTGTTTCCTCTACAAACTTTAAAAATGTCACACTCTTTGGCATAGAGTCAGTTTTAAAGTAGGAAAAGAAAGAGAGACCTGTTCTGTAAGACTGATGGCTCTGCAATTGCTGTGGAGACTGACTGAACCTCTCCCGAGACACAGTAATGCAGGCATAGAGAATTACGTTTGTGGCAGTCTGTGTGCATCCATCATCCAAACTGAAGAACTGCTGCTGTCCTTCCTACCTGCATCAGCAACAGCTGGTTCCCGAGTCCCCAGGTGAGCCAGCTCAGCCTGGAGATGTGGTACAGGCTGGGAAGTGCCCCGTGGTGCCGCTCATATCAGTTTCTGCTGCTGTTTCTCCCAGCGGGTGTGTTTTATAATCTCATTCCTACAATATTCATCAGTCGGTTTCTTCTGAGGATCTGGATTTAAGGCTCTGCTCCCCTTGGGGGGGTGTGAAGTTCTTCACCTTATCCAGCCCTTAGGCTAGGGCAAGGATATAGTAATTTTCATGAGGGTACCTGACATGGTGAGTTGATCTCTTTTTGTAATAGCAGCCCTGATTCTGCAATTCTGAGCTCTGGATTAGTACAGAGATTCACCCAAATGGGTTCGTTATAGGATTGCCTATGTTTTTAAGAAAATGTGAGCTTCCCTCTGGTGATTGATTTATTTGATAACTTGTACATGGATTGTGTTTCTCCATGAGCTTGCTAAGGTTTACTAGCTGTCTAGATGTTCTCCAGACTGTACACATTTTATCACTGAAGCTTACACTGACCAGCCAGCTCATCTGCTCTGGGAAGCCTGCTGGAAGCTGCCACAGAAACGCACTGCTTGAAGTCAGCTGCTCCACAGCAACTGGCAGCATGTAGGCCTACGGCACAGGGAGCTGGGGGAAGGTCCCTCACATATCTTGCTGGGCGAGGGCTGGCATACAGTTGTGATAAAGCAGCTGACATCCAGTAGCTTGCTTCTGCCAGTAAAGAAGATGCCAGCCACTTGTACAGCAGCTGAGCCCACACTGGGATGCGCTCTGCTCTGGAGAAGGCAGGGAAGGGCTGAGGAATATGGAAAGTGAAGGACATGAAGTTAAGAAAGGGATATATGCAGGGACTGTGGGTAAAAAAAAACAAAACAAAACAACCAAAAAATAACAGCTCTTGAGAAAGGAAAGGGTACATCTATTCAGTCAACATCAGAATTGACGCATTTATAAGGTTATTTAGCCTGTTAGTTGCAGGAACAACAAAAATAAAAAGGGAGTAAAAAATATGATTTGGTGGTATGACGTGAATAAATGAAGACATTTCTTTCATGTATCTCCAATGCAGTGCTTGGGAGATCCACTTGAGAAGGGACAGCTCAAGAGAGATCAAAGTAAGGCCAAGGATGTGTAGCAGCCCTTAGTGAGCAAGTGCTTATGAACAAACTCCTATTTGAGTAAGGATGTTAATCAATTAAATGATGCTGGTCTGCACTGTGAAATTCAGAGAGTTGGAAAATAAACTCGGTGTTTATATCAGTGACTTCAGGAATATTTATGCTGTAAATTTTTGGGTTGTCTCATTTCTACTGCTAACTGGGCTCAAGCAGACATTTTCATCTTGTGAGTTATCTACAATATAAATGCTAAAATGGAAAGTGCAATAAAGCTTGAAATATGGAGGGTATATTTAAGAGACGAGACAAATCATGCATTTTCTAGGCTATTTCAATTTATAATCATGCTTAGAAGAAAAACACCTGCTCTTCTTACAAGCTGACTTTTAACAACAGAAGGAGGTGGTACCTCAAAAAAGCAGACTTACTTCCATTGACACCGTTAATGGCATCACACTCCATTCCACCAGAGCTATGTGAATCTGAAAATAGTGATTCAAGTCGAGTCACTGCCTTCTCCAGTCTCTCCATCAAGCCATGAGTCTCTGCCATTCTGAAAAAAATCATTCAGGACAAAAACAGGGTTAGAAGAATATCCACGCTTCATGTCACGGTTCTGCTCATCTGGTGGCTTTATCAGCTTTCATGGCAAAGCTCATGGGTTTTAAATATTGTCCTTCTGGCTTATAAACAGTTGCAGGGAAGCAGCTGACATTGGGGGACTTGCTCCTGTGACAAGAAGGGATACGATCAGTGGTCATCCCATGGTTTTCATTGTAAATAGCAGATACAAACCACTGCTGTGTAGCTCTGGGCAGCCTGCATTTGGGCAGTTTGTGAAAAACATATGTGGATGCTCCTAATCAGGTACTGAGATGCCTCTAGTGTTTATAAATGTATTTGGTAGAAACTTATCCCTACAGCGATTTGCATCAGCCATTTACTGGGGCAAAAATACAGACTTAATTAATACTTGACTGGAACCCAGACCTTAAACATATACCTCCTGATTTTTCTAAAGGTATGTGCTGAAATTTGTCTGGGTCTTTCATGTTTTGCCGTAAGATTTAGTCACTTTATTAAATGACTACACAAGAAGCCACAAAGGTTTCCTCTTTGTTCTTCTGATGTGATTTCCTATCACTTAATTTTTTTTTCCTTATGAAAGTACCTGATATGAATCAGTGTTTCTCAAGCTTTTTAAATCGAGCACTAATTAACCTTTGGGAAAAAAAAAAAAAAAAAAAAAGCCAAGAAAAGCCAGGGCCTACTTATACAGTGCTGCAACAGTAATTCTTGATGAAAAATGAAACAGAAACGTGGCTAAATTTTGAACAACTCACACATCCTTACATTGCCCCACAATGTGATTATCTGTTTTCTTCCATGCCAGGAAGTGTAGGCACTGACACTTTTGAACACCGGCCAGCATCTCAGGGAACACAGCGCTCTACGCACTACAGACTGAGAAACAGTTACATAAGCGAAGAGAAAGCTATGTTTAACCCCCCCGGTGTTTCATATAGCGAGCTGAACATCCATGTTCCTCACTTAAGGTTGTGTTTTATTCTGCTGAGCGACGTGCAGCAAGGGGCTGGTGGTGACCTTGATGAATGTGATCCTCGTGGGCAGCTCAAGCAGAGCTCCCACATGAAGGCTTGTGTCCCCTGCCCAGCTCGAGGGTGGTGTGGAAGTGGGGACCACGGGGGAATCGGCATCCCCAGACAGGGGAAGCTGGCAGGTAGCAGCTCTGTGGTCCCTGCCCTGTCTCTGTCAGGCACTGGACATCGGTGTTTGGCTTGTACAGTCAGAAAGGTTAGGCATGCCTGGAATATATGTGTAAATGCATCAGCTGCTAATGAACAGCCTGTTAAAAGTGATGGTATTGTTGAGGTAGCCAAGGGTAATACTGGATTGCAATAACCTGTGCAACGCTGCGCAGCACTAGCAACCAAAGCAGGCAACAGTGCTTCACCGTCCCCTTACCCTGGGGAGAAAATCTAAATGTTATTATTTAAAGTAGGGTAATATAAAAAGAGGACTTTTGTTTTCCAAATCAGTATTAATAATCCTAAAGAATATAAATAATCATTTTTATTTTGAAAATTTAAATGTGAGAGAAGCTACTAGGATTCTGGAAACACATGCAGAGCTCTCTCAGTGAGTCATGCCCTCTGTCAAACAAGGTGGGACCTTCAGATTTTACCCTATAAATATAAGGGGGTGTGAATTTGACCTAAGAGCGGAACAGAAGATTTTACAATGAGAAAGTCTCAGGAGAACCATTCTCATGAGAAAGTTTTGTCTGGAGTTTATGCTTTTTTTTTTTTTTTTTTTTTTTTCTTTTCTATTTACATTAAATAAAAAAGCAAACCCCCAAAGGGGGATGACATTAAGCATTGTGCATATAAACACTGTCCAAAATTCAGAGGGGGGTCTCTTCTGCTTATATTGAAAATGTACTCTGTTCTGTTTGAAAAATCAATGAATTCTCAAAAACAAACAAACAAACAACAACAACAACAACAACAAAAAAACTTTTTGTAAGGTTGCAGGTATCTTGGCAAGGGGTGATATGAAGGTGTCAAGAGAGCTTCTGAAACATGTAAACTTTTCTGAGACTATTAAACCTTTTCTTAAAACAAAGCACTCTTATTCCTCAAAAGTATTATGGGCATATTCTTTTCACATTGTACTCTACTATGTATAGGCTTAAAAACATGCCTGTTTTAAAAGTTATGTTTTAAAGTAGTCTAAAGTCAGGCTGGTCTAATGAAGCATACTAACAGTCAATTCTTTTCATTAGTATTTCAAAGTATATTTCCAGTACGTTTCCTGTTTGTCTTTACTTGAAGACATGGTCTGGCTGGTAACTACGTTAGCTTCCATCTGCCCTAAAAGTTTAATTGATGACATGCACAGAACTTCTTTGGAAGAGCTGCTCCTTGTTTGCCTCTTTAGCCTGCTTTTGCCTGTCAAAGGATCCAACTCTGACTTGACTACATGCACTTGGACTAATCTTACAAACAAACAGCAATGGATCAGACTTGTAATGCTCCACCCAAGAAAGTGCCCTCTGTAAGATGCTGAAAATATGGGTTACGGTGTCAGAAGCTCAAGGGAATGACTTGATTTAATAACCCCATGGACATTTTTATCCATGTGTGCAGGATACGTGCAGTTATCCTGTGTAGGAATAAAGTACAAGTACACTTTTGCCATTACTATATATAAGACTTAAAGAGTAAATTGGTCATACATCCAATAACCTTACATTTACACTTTGCTTTACCATCAGCCAGCTAGGTTTCTTGCAAACAAGACTGACATTAATGTTACTGATCCGAAGTAAAGACTCCACTGAGCAATAGCATGACAAATCTCTCGAGCCATTCTCAGCCTAAACATTGACATCTTTGCCTGTACTTGGGGATTCACATATCTGACTCATATTAGGACAGCCTTCAGCATTTTCTTGGCCTGTATTCAGAGTCCCTCTGATTAGTTATCATTCCACACTCCACCGTGCGTGGTGAAACCGATACTACAAACCCACAGCTCAAAAGGAGTCAGAACACAAGTGGTACAGCTTGACTCCACGAAGATACTGTCTGTGTGATGTAGCATCAGAGCTTATGTTATAAATAAATAATAAGACCAGTCTATTTACAGTGCCAGATAAAATCTTTGCATGTTAATAAAAAGTAAAGAGGATGTAAATACATCTGTGGGATGCCTCCACTTCCATAAAGCACAGTTTTACATCAGGACAGATTCTCTATCTTGTTTCCACCAGGATTTTAGTTAAAGCTTTGATCTTGATGTGGATTATCAAGGTTAATCATATACCTTTCCATGGAGCTGATGCTGACTACCTGTAAGGAGTTAAGAACAACACTGCTTCAACTCCAGCGTGATCCTGGGTGGAGAAGCACAATGTTCTTCACTGAAAATAAGGTCGGCTAAGAGCTAGGAAAGGTGTTAAATCACATCTAATGATAATTACTTAAATGTTGGCATTACTAACTGTCTCTTGAACACAAAAAATAAGGAGGATCCGTAGAAATGCCCAGTTTACTGTTGGTGGTATCTTTTCTGGGGGTGCTACAGGCATGTGGCAATACAGCCACCTGTCATTTCTTCCCCCCCAAGAAGTGAGGAGGAGCACAATGAAGACCAAAAAGTAGACTTTTTATAGACAGGCCCTGGGAGAACAGCACTGCTTTTCTCCCTAGTTTGGCATCTGTCTTAAAGCACCATTTATCAATTATCAGGGGAAAAAACTAGTCAATAGACTAAATTGCCTGACACATCCATCCCAAATAGCAGTCAAACTGGAAGCCAAAACATACAGGTACTATGCTTGTTATCACTGCTTGTAACTTACGGCAGAAGACCATATTGCTCTGTGTCAAGGAGATACAAGCTGTAATGAGCCCAAAGGGAAAAACAGGCTAGAAGCATAAGGGAAAAAAATAAACAAAAGAGATGATGACTTGTCAGGCATGTAAAAATGACAGGTTTGAACACAGGAATGGTGCCACCCTGTAAAGTATGGTATTCTGACAAACGTCATCAAAAGATAGTATGAGATTTCATTGTTTGTTTTTATTCCTAGTATTCTTTCAATTTAGAAGAAAAAGAAGTGATTTGTTCTTTTTTCTTTTTTTTTTTTTTTCTTTCTAAGAACCAGTCCTTTCAAATCCACTTGGCATCTGAAAAAATGAAGCCTGACCTGACTCATTCTCATCATCCGAGATGCTACAGGTTAGATTTTGCGTTTCTTCTCTATTCCAAAGAAGGGCAGTTGCCTACACAGGCAGCAATTTGGTATTTTTATTGTATCTAGCATTCCTACACTGCTTGAAAAAACACAATCTTATTCTTGAAAGTACAGCAGCCAGTACTTGTGCTTTCTCTCATAGTCTTAATAAATTGCTACTGAGATATGCAATAAACAAAATATATGAAACCCCAGACTGCCAGCTGGTACTGTCTTGAAGCCAGTTTCGAGTATCTTATAGATCCAAAATGCTGTCTCCTCTCAGTTCTTCTGCACAATATGTATCAAGGGAGGGGAAATGCATACACATTCTTGAACATCCCCTCAGATAACAAAAACATCTTACAGCACTTTATTTCTGAAAAAGTAGAAAGAAAAAAAAAAAAAAAAGGCAGTTTGAGGCACAGCTGGCTGGCTTTCCTGCACTGTCATTCAAATGTGTGTACCAGCTCCAAGCCGAGTTAAGCAGGCAGCCTTTTTGCTACCTGGGGCATCAGAGCCAAATCCCCGCGGCACACCATTCTAGTCCAAACGATGAAAACCTATGGGCTTGGCATCTCAGGGGCTGCTCATTCCCAGGAGGAACTCAGACGCAGCCTGTTATCAGCTGCGTGGCCAGCTATTTGGGTTATTGCCATAAATGATTTTGGGTGGAGACTGCAGAGCAAGGGAGCATTGGTTAGAAGAAAGTGTGTTGGTAGACAGAAACGTTACCTTGTATGGCTCGTGTTTTGTTTCCCATTAGCTGTATGGGAGGAATGTAAACAGAGGCTTGTCAAAGTGATGTCAAATTGTATTAAACCAGAAGACCTCTCAGAAAAGGCCTGCATGAGGAGAATGATTCAGGGGACAAATTAGAGCTTTTGGTGACCCTTTTTTCTTGTTTTGTCCCTAGATCTGCTACAAGCTCCTTTGTAAAGCTCTCACGTATAGGTTGAATTTCTCTTATTTTTTCCCAGTAAAAGATATAATATTGTATATTTAATGGTTCTTAGAATTCTGAAAACTTTTGGGTTTCGGTTAAAAGGGACAAAAGCTGGAAGAGTGGACAAAAACGGGTGACATCAGCCTTTTGTGGTTGGTTGTGCCATTTTGACTGATTAGTTGGTTTGAAGTCTTGGCTGGCTCTAGCATATTCATCATAAAACACTTCTGCCTGTAGCTCAATGTATGTGTTAAAACCATTAATATACTAGAAATGAGTCTGTTGCTATGTGCAAAAGTGTGCTACCTACATTACCTTGTCTGTAGACTTCTGTCTTTAGAATACCCTTTGTGTTATTAAAGGATTATTTTTTGTTAGCAAAAAAATATTTTTGTGTAGAAGAGGAAAAAGCAGGTTCATGCTGTCCCTCCTCCATTTAACTAAGTTTTTCCTTTGGCTTTATGCTATTGGTACCACAAAACACACTTTTCTGCTTATCTTCTGGCTCTTCCCCTGCTTCTCTCTCTCCCAGCGATCAAGCTGTTGTCTACAAAAATAAACAGGCAGGAGAGGAATGGAGCATTTTTGTATCCCACTATTTTAAAAATATTACAGAACTGCTTTGTAAAATAATCTCTATTTTGACAAGTACCCCTAAGACTGTTGACGTACTTTATATTTCTTATCACAACCCATTTTAGTCCCATAATTACGGGTGAGCAATTGCACGTGTCAAGCTGTGTGCTTACAAGTCAATGTAATAATAGCATGGACCGTGGTTAGGCCTCTGATAATGTAATATGAATTCTTTAAAATATGTCATGTGTTCATGTATGTGTTTAGTACCTCCTGGAATATCAGTTCACTGCTAATTATATGTAAGTTCTGTGAAGAGCTCCCATCCCTTGCTGAATAATTCTGGCTGTCTTACCAATTTTGTGATCACAAAGAACAAATTCATTATTTAATGATAGACTGAAGCAGTCAAGGTTTGACAGCCTGTGTAAGCATGATTGACTTAAAATAACCAAGGCAACCCAGTTTCTCAGTACATTCTCCTGTTCTTTTTATGCTGCCTCTTCATGTTTGCACTGCTCATAGTCCTTTGTCTTGTTTTTTTTTTTCTTCTTTCCCTCCAATGAAGTGTAATTTTTTGTGCCTCTCCAATCGACAGATACACAGTGTTCTTAGCCACCTCATTTACTATGTATTAGCACAGTGTTTTTCATGTAATCAAGCATCCTAAAGACCTTACAAGCCATTTAATTACCTGTCACAAGTCCAATTACTGTATGTAAGCAGACTGCCTTGCTGAACAGAGAAAACACTGCGTGCAGGCATTGATTTTATTAAAGTGCTTCAGTTCAGTTCATAATGACTGAACAGTGAGATTCTTTACGCTATGGTTCCAACCAAATTGAATTTGCACTGCCCAAAAGGGTAAACTCCACAAAGCACAAAACCTTGCATCGTCTTGCCGTACTTCTGAGATGTGGCAGGAGAAAAGCGAATGCAGAAAGTTAAAAGTAAACAGGCAGTGTTTCAAACTAAAAACACAAATTATGAAATGTTTTTTTGCAGAAAAAAATGAGACTGCTGAGTTATTCAGTGCCAGGGTTAGTAACAGTTTTGTCTGCTGGCAGCCTGGCCTTTCGGAACACCGCCACATCCTAGTTTGCATGCAGATCCATACTGCTCCAAAGCCTGAACTTCTGACTTTCTGATTATCAGGGATTTTCTTCACCATCAATGTTGAAGGATAATCCCTTCTATCCAACAGGTATTTCTCATTTATACCTGCAAGAGTAGGCGTGACAGGTCAACTCTGGAACGCATCCATTACTTGAGCGTATCTCAGTTTGAATTTGAAAGTCAGGGGAAACATTCCTCTGGCCATGCAAAGGAAGTCGCTCTGATGCAAACAATCACGCAAAATGAAACAACAGCAGCAAAGAGTACTACAAATTGAAATGTCAGTGGACATCTGTCAGATGTCGGAATAGTTGGGCTTAACTTCAGCCAGGTTAGCTACCGTTTGTGTTCCTACCAGAATGTCCTGCTGCAATTATGATCTCAGGACTATGGTCTGATGGTCTCATGGCTCAGCCTGCAGCCCGTGGCCCTTCTTCCAGCACGGCAGCAGCCCTGAGGGCCGAAGCAAACTTTGAGCCATCTGCATACTCCCTTTGCTCTGCAGCTGCTGTGGCTTCGTCTGTGATCTTCACTGATTGCAACAACTCAAGGCCTTGGCCCATCTCCCATTCTAAAATTCAGGCCACTGATTCTGCAGCACTGTTAGCAACACAATGGATTGTGCCTGTGCTTCTGATTGAGGATGAAATGGGCCACCTGCTACTAAAAAAGACCTTTCTATTTCCTGCTCTAACCTGGTTACTACTGAGAGGCCCTAAGTATAAGGCCCATGCAACCTTGCTCACTTACAAGAGTCGAGACATTCAGCTATTTATCCCTCCTGTTTAGTGTGAGGTATCCTGAAGCTCAGAAAGATCAAATTAGACCCATCTTAGGTGCTTATGTTAGCCTCTTCTGTGCTGGTTGCTTTAGAGGACCCAGAGCTGTTAGCTGAGTTATTCAACTATTTCTTCCCTGTAAACAATGACAGGTTACACATGGAAATGTAAATCATTCTCTGCATTCCTTCCAGAAAGCAATTAATTAACTATTTAAAATAATAGAAGATACAGCTTTCATGAACAAGATCTCAGTACGTCTTCCTGGAAAAATAAGACACTATGCAGTTAGGGACTTGACCATTTACCTGTCTTCTAATATACACCCCCCAAAAAATAATTAAGCCTTTGATTCCCAGCATAGTGCTACTGGTGTTTTGGATTTTACAAGCCATTCCTCTACTGTGTTCTTCTCTGAAACACGTGGGTCAGACACAGCAAGTTTCAATGGCACCTTTTTTGGTAATAAAAACACCCTGAGGTTTGACATAGCATACGTGAACCTACACAGGTGAAATGCAGACAACAGTACTAAGAATGCGGACTGGGGCCATAAATATGCCATACAGTCTTGCTATCATGGTGACAAAAGTTAGAGAGGTTTAAAAAATAAAAACAAAAACAAAAACAAAACCTCTTTCCCTTGCTGAACTAGCTGAATCAGCAGAATCTCTGCCATAGGTGCAGTTGTGCTCATGTGTGGTTTTGTCATTTCAATGTACACTGCTTAGTGAAGGTGTTGATATTCTGACATAATTCTATCAGTAACACTCTCCAAGAATATTTGAGCCTTTCAAGTTCAGAGCATTTCTTATTTGGAGAGTCAGTAAACCGCATCTGCCAAAATTACTCATTTTTTGAAAATATGAGAGCAACTAGAGCTGTCTGTATACCTCACAAAAATGATACTGATGACAATTGCCCAATTGCTCTCCCTATTTCAAAAGATGTACTTAAATTTTTTGAGAAAGGAATTATTTTTTTTAATATATTTTGAGAGTGCTTAATCAAGCAAAATCTTTTAACCAGTTCATAATAAAACAGCAGTCTGAATAACTGAAGTAATTTATACCTGATTTACTGGAGGCATTTGTTTGTTTTTGCCCAGTAAGCATGATGTTAAAGAATTTTCTCTTTCATCAAGTCAGATGCTCTAGAAGACAGCAACTGCAACTATTGAGTTTGCTGCTGTTGCACACAATGTTAAAACACATGCAGGACAACAAGGAATATTTTTAAAGATACTTGGTTGTTTGCTGTTTTCCTCTCATGTTCAAACGTATCACAATGTTACTGTCCCTGACAGGCTACAGATGGGAACATGGAAAGATTGTGTGACGTGCTCCAGGTAATGTTGCAAGTCAACGTCAAGGTTGGGAGCTGAACACAACTCTTCTGCTTCCAGCCCTCCTTGCTGCACTGTACTTCTTTTTCTAATACCTGCTAATTCCAATTCCCATGAATTTTAGTACTGTGGGAATGCTAATTCTATAGTTTTTTGTTTGTTTGTTTGTTTGCTTCTAGTTTAGGCTCCCCTTGGTATTTTAAATGGCTAACACAGATTATACACTGAGATTAGAAAATCTAATGATACAGAGTTTTTTCAATATATGTAATCTTAGTACTCTTGCTAAGATTATATATATCTTGACATACCTCTTTATGGCATATAAGGAATCATTTTTTTCCACTGAGGCAAGTGCCATAGGTGACAAAGAATAATGAAAACATGTCATACATTTGCTCTACTGTAATAGTAAATAATGCACATCCTCTTTATTTTTATTTAATTGAGAAAACATATTTTATTCATTACATTTGGAGTTGTGCCTCTCCACCTTCCACATCTCAGCAGCATTCATTTAGGAGGGAAGAAGCAGAGGAATCATAAGAATATTCTGAAGACTAACATTTTTGTTATGACCACGACCTAAAAGGTCCTATCATTCAATGTAGCAGGCTTTGCTACAGGAGGTATATTGCTTTTCTTCTTGTGCAGATTTGCTCAGAATAGAACCAATCAGTGTTATGAAATCCTTGTTTTGAAAATGTACAGAATCGGAAGACAGTTTATAATCATTTGCATAGTAAGCAACTAAAAGGAAATGATAGGATTAAATCTGCATAAAATTGGGAAAGCTAACTATCAGTAAAGTCTTAAAAGGGCAGCTTTGAGAATTCTGTGTTGAGTTTCAACTCATTCTGTCTAATGCTTTTCCTATTCTAAATAATTTTTAAAGTTACATTTCTGAAGTAGGCCTGGTTTTCTGCCTGCAGCTTCACAGAACAATGAAACACAATAGTCCATCAACCATTGCCACATTTGTCAGACTTAGAAAAAAATAATTAAAATCTGAAGTATTGATCCCACCCTGCTCCTCTGCAAAACAGACTCCTTCAAATTATTTCCCAATGGACTGGCCTCTTTGTAGGATTTTTTTTTCCTGAAAATATTTTCCATCATTTGATAACAACCACACTTAGGTAATGCATATAAAGCCACTTTTTTTTTTTTTTCTTTTTTTTTCCCCAGATAGTCTTTGTTTTTAAGATTGCCCCTACTCATTACGAAATCTGAGTTTTACATGATGAAAATCATCACTGTCAATCTGCTAAGACACAGAGCACTAGCAATCCTCAAAGCAAAAGGCAGATTTTACATTTTTAGGTGGGGTCACGACAAGTTCTTCTTGGCTTTGTGCTGGCTGAGCCTCTGGGGGAGCGAGTACTCCTTCCAAAGGCCAACTTAGTGCAAAATGCAGCATCTCAGCTTCACAATTCTTCATTTCTGTCTTCCTCCTGCTCCCCCAGAACGTCCTTCTGTATTTGCAGAATCCCTTATGCATATGTATACATGAATATAAGTGTATATACGTTATTTCTTCAGCTCTTTCTCCCTAGGATGCTGTTTAACCCCGTGCTTTCCTCGGAGCGACGCCTGGGTGCTCCTCAGCGGGCTCCCTCCCCCGCCACCCCCGCCACACACCCCCGGCTTTGGGCGTGCAAGGAGCAAGCACTTCGGAGCCCCGCTCGCCAGCTGCCTCCACCAAAATCAGCTCATCTTACGCTGACGAAGAGACTTCAAAGCCCGGCATCACTTGACACAGCCGGGTCCACACCAACGAGCAGAGGGGCGTTTCCACAGCCTGTCAGGGGCACCCCTCGGGGAGCCACCCGAGGCTGCCCAAAGACCGAGGGGTCTGGGCACAGCCCCGGGGGCGGCTCTGCCGTTTTCCTCGGCGTTTTCTCGCCCTGCCATGACTTCGCTGTGCCTGCTCGGGCCCGAGCCGGAGGCACCGCCGAGGCCTCTCCCGAGGGCGCTGCCCCAGCCCCGAGCCCGGCCGCAGCCTCGGGGCGTCCCCTCCTCGCCCCACAAAATGTCCGCCGCCGCCCGGCCCCCCGCATCCCGCCCCTCGCTGCTCTTCAATTACCTGTTTTGATGACCCGTGCAGCCTCTCTCTCTCTCTCTCTCTTTTTTTTTTTTTTTTTTTTCCCCTCCTCTCTGCAATGACAATCCGTAGCCGGTCACTCGCTCCCCCCCTCCCTCGCCTCGTCTCGCCTCGCCTCTCCTCGCCGCTGCTCTCCCTCCTCCTCCTCCTCCTCCTTCTTCTCCTCCTCCTTCTCCTCCTCCTCCTCCTCGTCCTCAGCGGGAGCCGGTGTCAGTCAGTCAGGCACATCAGCTGCCCGGGCAGGCAGCGAGAGAAATGCCCAGCGGCTTCCGGGAGTGCCAAATAAAGACAGGTCCAGAGCGAGAGACGGTGACAGAGATGGAGAAAGCAAGCAAGAAGTGGGTGGAGTGTGAAAATGGAGGGAGAGGGAAAGGCTGAGGTGTCTCTCGGCGGCGGCACAGCGCCTGCGAGGAAATGGCAGCGGAGCAGCATCACGGAGGAGCAGGCACGGGCACCCCGGGCAAGGGCACCCACGAACCCCTCGCTTGGTGAGCCAGGCGTGCACCGAGACCATCCGCTGCCTTCTCCAAACCTGGCCACATTGGGCCAGCCCAACAGCTGTGCCCATGGTGGGGTGGCTGTCGCCTTCGGTACAGCCACCAAATTGGGGCTTCTCGGTGCCTAGGCCTCGTTTGTCAGGCTCCGTGGGTTTCAAGCCGAACGGAAGCTCGTGGGTTTTGCAATTAGGTGGTGCTCATCACCACACCGTCCCAAGGGCCGTCTGATCATCCACCTGAAATGAAAGCTGCTTCACCTCCGAGTACTGCTGAGCTGACTTTCTGCACAGACGCCTGGGGAGAAGACCATGAATTCACAGCCTTTAAAGAAACTGTTTGCTCTTGCAATGGAAAAGGACTCATTAGTCAATAATTAAAAAAAAAAGACCACATGCATTTTCCCAAGTCAACCATGTGGCTGTGCAAAAATTGGTGGCAATTTGCTCTATCAAATCCATAGTTTATTTTAGAAAAAAAAGTATGTTTCACTTATGATGACTTGACAACAGCACTGTAAAATGTGAAATGTAAGCATTTGTTCTAATTATGCCTCTGTTAAACAGGGAATGAAGAAGATTGTATTTTAACAAGGACACCATAGCCATAGCAACTCGTAGACCTCAGTACATCTGTACAGAAATGAGATGCGTAGAAAGCAATAAGCAAAAGCAAGATGACTGCAAGGATCAATCTAGGATCAAAATTCACTAGTGTGGACAATGTAACTGGCACCAGAAGTTGGAAGAAATCGGTGCTGCAGCCTCCTGCATGCAGTAAGAGGAATTACTTCTCCTTGGCATGTATAGAAAGCCAGACAAAATCAACAGAACAGCACAGGAACTGAAGACCTGATCGCAGAAATGCACAGAACACAGCAACTGCTTAAGAGAAGCAATAAACAAGCCCAGAAGCAATAAACAAGCCCAGGGATCTCCTTCTGGAAAGGAAACCCAAAAGGATAAAGAAACATTGGAATGACTGAATTAAAGCTCAAGGTCCGTATTCCATAGTACTCAGAGGAAAAAAACAAAAACAAAACAACAAAAAAAAACACATCCCAACACCTGTGTAGTGTCAATGTCATAAACAGAAAGTTTGGGATGGTAAATGCCATCAGATTTCTGCAGAATACCAATTTAATTTGAGGAAAACGTCATTAACTTAAGAAAAGTTTTAGAAGTTCTTACTGTAAGAGCACAGTCAAGCACTCTACGTCATTCTTCCACATCACATGCACATAAAAAGGAGGGGAAAACAACTGGGCATTTTCTTTGCATGGAACTGTTTATGAGGCTACCAAACTGGCAAATGCCCTGCGTATCTAAAGTAAATTCCCTGTAGCACATCTTCCCTCCTGACTTCTTCTAGTGCGTTCTTCAAGCATAGGAGCTACACCAAACAATCAAGTTCTTTTGCTCTTTTCACTTCCCCAGGGGAATGCTGGCAAATGTCAAAGGCTAAGACTAAGATAAAGGGAGCACAAGTAGTAATAAATTTAGCAAGAAGGGAAAAGCAGGAGCTTCTGTAATTGTAAAACGACCTCATAATACAGAGGAAACACAGCAGCAAGTAGAGATGTAAGATGTAGGTCCTGAAAACAAGGTATTAGAGAAGCGAGCCTTGCCCACTTCAGTTTCTCTATAAATAAGGGCAATCTCAAAAGGCAGTTGTTCTATAAAGAACTTTGTAGCCTTAACTCTGGCCTAACAACAGCCCTCTAAAGAGAACAAAAAAATGAGAGATGTGCAAATTTCGGACTTTGCAAAACATTGAATGTGTAAAAATACTGAGTAGATGACATGCTATTGCTCTAACCCATCCAAAAATTTTTTTTTAAAAAAGGCTTGGACAGCAATAAAAACATGTTTTAAAACTGCTTGGTGTTGACATCAAGTGCAACACTCAGCAAGGGAAGCCTAGAATATCAGATTTCAGTGCTGAGTACTTTTCCTTCAGTCTAACAATGCATTCGTATAATGGCTTGGGTTTATATGTAGAAAATAAATTAATGCCAGTATTTGCAACATAAATAGGTAAAGGTTATTACTTCTTTGGTAGGGAAAGGATCACCAACTTCAGGATTGAAACATTCAGTCTTCTAAAAATGTAGAAAAGTGTATTAATCCCAGAAATATATATATATATATATGATACTAATTTATGCCAAACTCCTCCTGAAATTCTAAGGAGCTCTTATACAAAACGTGTCTATACTAAAAGCCCTCTCGTTGGAAGATATCCAACTGAAATATAGTGCGTCATGGAGTATAGTGTATGGCATTTAATATAACTTTTCTTTTTACTTTTTAACTTTGCTGCTGCAGACAATCTGTGCCAAGGCTGATATATTTTATTGCCTTTTATAGAAGAATGCATTTCTGAAGTTGTGTGGGGATCCCAAAGTGCTTGTCAGAAGCTGCTGTAGAGATCAAAATCTCTATAGAATGACAGAATAGTAACCTACTTAGAAGAAAATATCTGGTGCATATTTTATTTTATTTGTAGGCATGTTTTTTCACAGAAGAAAACTGTCAAAAATGTTAATACCTACCTTCTCAGTATTTGTTGAAAATGGATTCTGAATGTATATGGTTGTTAAATTTCCCTGTTGCACCTAAATGAATCGTAGATGAGTTTGGAGAAAAGCACAAATACATGTATGGTTGCTCATTTCCTTGATTTCATGAGATCTATCTTTGCTGGGGCAATGCAGAAGAATTAATATGAAGTAAAAACGCATAAGGACATATTGAGGTGTAAACAAATTGGAATATCTTGTGGAAATCGTGGTAGCGTGACTTGATAGATCTGCTTAAGTAATATTTGAGTGCATTCAGTGCTGTCAGGATGTCCTTTGCTTACCAAATCTACAGTTTAGTCTTCAGAATTTGATAAACAGCACACAGTTGATTAACTAAATGGATCAGTGAGGAATGCTTTGTGGGTGCCTTGTACAGATCCAGCATTAATACAAACAGGGGAAAAAAAAAAAAAAGGAAGATTCTGCCAAAAAAGTGGACTCTGTCCTCTCTCACTAGCGTGAAATAAGGCTGAATATATCATCATCTAATCAGATTAGCTATAAAATAAGATTAAGGCAGGTTCAAATTACATTTGGCTGATAAGTTGTCACTGTACTGCTTTTGTCTCTTTGTATTCTCTCTTATACAGTAAGCTCTGGGGGTGTGGACTCTCATAACTGTACATTAATTAGATGGATGCTTCTCTTTAGGCATGGCAACATAAAAAGTTAAATAAGAAGCACGTGCTTATCATTAAGGATGTGAGTAATAGCATCCCTGTGTAGCAGAGCACTTAGGCATTCCAGTTGTATTTGAGCAGCTTGTAGCATAGGGAAGGAATTATTCACTTGTTTATAATTCAGTAAATGTTTAGGGGTTTTGCTGAATCCAAGGGGAAAATGTCCTGATCTCACAAATACTAACCTGTGTGACTATTTTCTCTAATGGCAATTTGGTGTTTTAATTCATTCCTATGGAGCTGTTCTATTGGGAAAGCTACTCAGTGAGTATCATAAGCTTGGGCTCCAATTCTGCTAAGTATTTACATTGCCTATGTATTTATTATCAGGAGATACAGGCTTCTGTGGTACTGCTTAAAATCCCGTTTTAAACAGTGCTGGGTTTTGTTACAGATTTCAAGCGAAGTTTCATGATTTTAATTACAAGAAGAAATTTGCAAGGAATACTTTTCATGAGGGTGATTTAACTGAGAATCAGGGGAAGGAAAACAAAACTTGCAGGTGTGTGAATGCAGCATTACACCATCTGCAACTACTCTTTGTCACGTAGGAAAACTGTGGAAGGAGCAGTCAAAATGATTGACAAAGCATTGGTCAATGGTAATTTTCCCATTTTAGAATCACCAGCATTTCTGCTCGAGCTTCTTAGCTGTTTCTTTCCATCTAGGCTGCATGGGACCCTCTGAGAGACCAGCAGTGTCCTCTGGCTATGCATCAGCATCACTAAGCAGAGCGAGGTACCGTGTCAGGCTTTGTAGTTGAATATACGGTTCTGCTTTGGGTTTCAGGACAGCTTCACCATGGTTCTGGGCCACTGTGCCAGCCCTAGAGATGAGCTGTGAAGCATCTTGGTAGGATAGTTTCAGCTTGACCTTGTGATTTTCAGTGCTTTGTAGTCCAGCCATCTGTGAGGAAAATGCACGTGTACCCAGATATTGCTGAAAGTCAAAAACTACCAAAAATGCTTCCTGATCTTAATGCCATTGCTGCTTTGGCTCATCCGAAGTGTCTCAGCATCCTCACGAGTTCCAGTCCCCTTCAGGACTTGCAAATGGGTCAGGCATGAAAATCTGCTGTTTTAATCTGTTTTCTTTCAGCTGCAGTTTTTTCTTACTAGATCTTTCGCATTTGCCTTACTAGTCTTTCACATTTGTCTCCCACTATGTCTCTTACTCCACCATGCATATGATAGCACTGATGTTGTTGTTGGTTGTAGTTTTTACAAACAGAACACTTCATAGGAAAGCAAAGAGCAACGTGAGCAGGTAACTAGATGTGTATTCTGACAGGTATAATTTAGTGTTGTTCCAAGCACTTTATTAGACTGTGTCCTTATTCAGTGAGCAGTTCATCAGAGAGGATGTGTGTCAGAGAAACCCACTTAGAGACAGAATCCCTTTGTTCTTTATTTCAAATTAACTATAGTGAATTTGCTGCTGAGTAACATTTGCTACCCCTTCTACCAACAGTGTTCTTAGCTGGTTTTGTCCATCTCCAAGCTCCTTGGCTCTGGGTGGGTGAGAAAGCCACTCAGTCCCCCCATTAGAACAGTTCACTCTGGCAGAAAATAAAGACCTTTGCCTCACTATTTACACCATGCTTGGCCTTGTCACGGCTTAGTATGCTTACTAATCCTAATATAGAAGGTAGGGGGGAAGTTCTGAATGTCAGTGTCTGAGGTATTTTATGCTTTTCCAATACAGAACTGGAATGCCGGGAGCGATAGCAGTGTGAATTTTCTTCTGCTCCTTCAACCTCTCCCCCAACCACGGACTTGGGAGACTGAGGATATCTCAGTTTTACATCCTCCTGAAAAATGAGACAGCTGGCATGGATCCCTAGGTACAGTACATTACTCAAATTAATATGCAGTTTTGTCAGCCTAAATTATTATTTTACAAATGATGACTGCCTAGATTAGGTACAAGTTGCTGATCAGGCACAGCAGCAAAGTGCCTAGCAGAGTCATTTACCCTGCTTTTCACCTTCTCCATGGCAAATGGAGACCCACCTTTTTAGTTTGCAGTACTCTGAGAGCTTCTTGAGAACAGCCACCTTTTCTGAAATCTGTCCTTCTCAATGTATTCTTTTCTCATTCAGCTGTTGCAGAATTATTTCTTCTGTTGAATTTAGAAGGGCTTTTCATTTTATAAGGACCTTAGCCTGATATACTTTGTACAGTGTCTGACTTTTTTCCCTTACTTTTTCAATTACCATAATCTATGAATTAACTTCTACTATGAAAATAGAGGAACAAATATAAAGCCAAAAACAATTTTTGCCTTTTTAGCCAGATCATCTTCCAGTCTACTTTTTTTTTTTTTTTTTTTTTCCAAGAAGGGAAGAAGGAGCAAAGAGAAGGAAAACAACATATTTAAGTTTGATGCCTAAAATAGATTAGAAAGAACTGTAAATACTTCACACTGCTGGTGTAAAATCTTGTTCCCCCTCAAGTCAGTGAATGTTTTGCCAGTGACCAACAGGATCAGCAATTCACCCTACATTTCCAGGTTAATGTTTCACTTGAATAAATGTGGGCCAATGATTGAGGTACCAGAAACAATCTTTTTGTTTCAAAACCAGTTATTTATTTCATTTTTATTTTCTTGCTTTACTGTATTTACTTGGGCTCTGTACATACTGCACAATATTTCTAGAAGCTATCATTTTCTTTCAAGAATATTGCTTGCTCTCCTGAATAATTCATCTTGGAGTTCTCTTTTAATCCCCCCATCAAACGTGACATTCTTGTATCTTCATAAAGGAAAAAAAGGAAAACATCAATCTAAAGCTGATTTATGAATTAGACCATGAGCATTAAAAATATATAGTGTTGGTGTAAATAAGAACTTCAGCTTAGATTCTGGTTCAGTTATATCAGTACCTCTGAAACAATACTGTTGGTTCTATATAAGTTTCCCCTAATGTAATTTAAAACTGGCCCTGACTTATCTCTAAGTATGAAAAAATGAGCACAAGAAAGAAATATGATGAAGATTTGATTTTCCAATATCAGCTAATATGGCTGACAGTATACTAAGGTTTGAAGGAAAACAGAATTGCTTAGAATATAATATAAATTCAGCAGTAAATAAAATATTTATAATATTGTGAAAGAACCCGATAATAGTTGATAAAAAGATTGTTTTATCCAACATCCCACATATCCTTCTAGGATAAGATGTAAAAATTTTCGATGTAAAAGAAAGAAACCAGAAACACCTTCATAAAGAATCTGTGGCCCACAAGCACTTGTAAGGTCTTCCCTTAGATTTATAGTTATGCATGCGTTGTAGGCAGCTCCAACTCATAAACTCAGGTGTTGCAGCTTATATAGTGTTGTTTAAACGCTGTGTGTCTTGTGGTGTTTGTAAAACATAAAAGGGTATTAACCAAAACAGCTGTGTATCGCCATGAAGAAAGTATTGCTTAAAAAGTCAAACCAGCATTAAAGGCACATGTCGATCCCACAGTACATAAAAGGCTGTTGCTCACATCTGAGCTGACCAATCCTGAAATGTCAGCCTCTTCCAGCCACCAGCTTCATTCTACCTGTAATAATCAGCCAAACCTATCAGCTTGGTTGAGTGGTTTGACTGTGGCTTCTGTGACTTCCTGTGTATGCACGTCAGTGATAAGCAAAGGCACTGGGGGACCTTGGGTTGCATTTCATCGGCAGCAAGGAATGAACTGGTGAGAGTTCTCTTGTACAGCACTTAACAAAAGGAAAATAAAATGCACTGGAGAAACAATAGAGTGAAATCTTTTAGGGAAACAAAAGAGAAGAGGGCTCTCACATTAACATTCTTGGAACCATAGGCTGATCTCCATTATCAGTTCTGGTGAGCAACGCATATAATTCCTTCTTCCCAAGTCATCCATCAATATCTATAATGGTTCACCAGTGTTAATGTCATAACTTTTCAAAAGTTGAAATATTTCTGTAGTATAGCTTTCCCAGGAATCCTCGCTAGCAGATCTTCCTTAAATCTTTTGTTTTCAGTGTTATTGAACAAATTTGGTAGAGAACCTGATGCTCCACATAGGGGGTTTGTTCAAGGTTGGTTTGTGGAGTGGGTGTCCTGATTTTTATTGCGATACATTTCCCCGGCCAAAAGGTTGCATGTCTTGAGTGGTCATTAACCATTCAATTAATAAAAGCAGAACAGAAGGGCCTATTATTTGTTTGCTTTCACTAGTTACTTTATTTTTCACTCTCCTGTTGACATTTTGGATATGGGTTCTAGGACATCAATCACTACCTATTTAATTTCTTCACTTTCAGATATGCAAATATTAATTTTGTAAGGAATACAAACAAAACTTAGATTTACAGTTACCATGCGTATCTGACTGTTGGCTGAATGCCAAAAACTAAGAGCATGAGAACAATTAGCTTCACGTGTGAGTTAAAGTACATATCTACATATTCACGTTACCTAATATTGACCAGGAAGAGGATAACGAATGAAGGTTCAGGTCATCACAGATGTTCAAGTCTCTTCCTCTTACAAGAACGCATCTCAGTGTAGACACCAAGTAGAAGATTGCCAGTGCAGTTTTATCTGTCATGGGGTTGTTTTTAGAAATTGGAAATTTATACAGGAACCTTTCTGAGCAAAACACCTGCTGATTTTAGTCCGTTTTTTGTTTAAGGGAGAGCTCCAGGTTTAAAGGTCTGTTTGTTCCAGGATGATTGAAGCCAACACAAGTTTAGCCATTGATTTGAAAGAGCAGGTGGCTGTCCTTATGGGCCTACTCCTGTTCCAGCTGAAGTCAGCTGAGCTGCTACCCTTATTTGATAGGAGATAGCTGTAATTCAGCAAATAATTAGCAAAAATGTCAGCAAGAACCACCTAAAGCCTTTGTGCAGCTGAATCAGCTCACCTCTGAAGAAAGCTCGTCTCCTTCCGATATTGGGGCTATTGACTGGTGCAGCTGCTGTGTGGGTGGGTGTGTGTCTTGCCCTGCCACCTCATTCACTGCCTGTGCATTTCACCTCCCACGCTCCACCTGCACAGGGCACGATTACTCAGTTTCTGTACGGCAGCAGAAAGTTCTGCCTGGTGTTAATACTTGGTTAAAAAGCAATCACATTCCCTCTTTTTTAAAAAAGCGTTTTTGGGTGCTAGGGGTGCGCTTCTAGCTCCCCTTATGCAGCATTCATAGACTTCAGACTAGCTGGAGAGGTGGGATTACATGTGAAATGATAAGAACAAGTGAACCCGTATTGTATTGCAACTGGTGTGTCATGTATATGACATGTATATGATGCTTCACATATGAGTGATCTAGTTTGTATAAGGATTCCAGTACTAAGGGTCTCATCTCTGTTGCACACATTGAATTGCAATGTGTCATTAAAATCTATTTTAGATATCTTTTACTGTTTTTCTTTGCTAATGCTTTTTTTTTTTTTTTTTTAGTTTGGACATCCATTTAAAGCAAATAATCAGGTTAGTTTTTCTTTAACTTTCCTTTATTTACATGATACGCAATATAAAATTTTCATATATCATGTGATATATAATGTATGTATAAATATCTATCACTGACTCACAGAATTGGTCACGTTGGAAGGGACCTGTGGAGATCGTCTAGACCAACCCTCCTACTTTTTCTTGGTTTCTTAACTTCAGCGAGGGAGTCCTTCCATGCAGTTGCTTCTGCCTTATTTAAATCTATTTTTTCCTGATGTAACCTAAAAACATGAAAACAGGGAGCTATAGCTAAAAATATATAAAACTGATAAAAGCATGTTTTACAAAATTTAACATACTTTCATCTGAAAGAATCATCCAAAAGTTCAACAGTGTAGCAGCTGTAGCTCCTTTGAAATTAATAATAGTGATATGATTTATATCATCTACAGCTCTGTATCTGAGTTATTCTGTGATTCTTTAAAATCATTGCTCTGAGTTTTTCCTCTTTAAAAACTGGTTTGACCATTCTGTATGTGAGCCACACCCTGAAAAACCGAAAGACTTTGCACACATAATTTAAGATGTACCCTAGTATCAGGGTTAAACCTGTTTCAGTCTGTCATTCCATTGCTTAAAGTGCTGTGGAACTCAAGGGTTTCTATTTGCACGTTTAGCAAATCAATTTATTATAACCTGTCATGGCTTAGAACTTGCTTCCTGCAGTTGGAGGTGTAAAGTGTGCTTTTATTCCTCTAAAAATACTTGTTAAAAAAATCTTTTTTTTTTTTTCTTTCTAAGTGCATTGATTGTGGCAAAGAGCGCTGCTTGATAGCTCTGTAAGCTGCACACTCTTCGTTATGCTCAGAGCAGACAACGGACAGTCAGACCTCCTCCCATAAACCCCAAAACGTGCAGCTTTTCACCCAAGTGCAGCTGCTTTTATGTGCTCTTGCTGAGGCTTTCAGCAATGCTCACAGTTGCTGACCACCAGGAACTGGAGTGATACCATTCCTGATTGCTCCTAGACTCCTGAAAAGGTTTTGTGGGAACTAAAAAACTGTTTTATTCATTTTGCTTCAGGCTGTCATGATGCTATAGTCTGAACCACCCCTAGCTTTAGAGCTGCAGAATCCCTGGGAAGTTCAGGAACCTGACTCTGTGGTGACCTTTTCTGAAAAAAAGGTCAGCATGCCACATGCAGACTTGCCAAGTCGACTGCTTTTCCCTGTAGACTAGTGCTTTGTGGTCTTATCCATGGATCTGTTAGGAAACTTGGACAAGCTACTTTTTGTTATTTCAGGCACAAATTGTTTGTTGAATGGAGCTTCGGACTAAATAAGAGTGATTTCAATACAATGGAAGTAAATGTAGAATTGAAAGTGCTTACAAATCATCCTGTGGCTCCCTCTACATTATCTCCAAATTTTTACAATTTTAATGAAGATTTCTTAAATTAATTCATAGGACTTGATTCTGGAAAATCTCACTCTCCCATTTTTTTTTAATTATTTTTTATTTTTTCCCCTCAAATTTGAAAGGGGAGTGGGACTTATTTGATACATTGGTATGTATTGGTACATCTTCTAACTGTTTGAATTAGCTTGGGATCAAAAAACAGCCTCATTACTGCCACCTCATTATTGCTACATAATTGTTTCCTGTGCCAAAGATTTTTTAGCATGTTTTTTATTTCCTCTTTATCAAGGGGACATATTTTTTTTTTTTTTGGGTACAAAATCTGGACAGGCCACCGCTAAGTATTTTAAATACAATCACAGATTGTTTTCTCAGCTGAGGATGGCTTTGGGTGGCAGTTTTGCTTTGACAGTGGCTTGGGGCTTTTTGATTTTAACTAAAAATTAAATATGGTCCAGAACAAATGTGTTCTTCCCATCCTCTTCTGTTTGTGAGATAAATCATTGTTAATATTGAAAACACTGCAGAATTTGAAGATAGTATTGTATTCAACTTCTCTGGTATCATATTTTTCCCTACTTTCCTTATCTTCAGATGAGGTTGTTACCTGTTTAGGGCAAGGATTATGTCTTTGTGTAGTATTAATCAGCTAATATATTTTTGGGGACCGTGATATAAATATTTCTCTTAATATTTTAGAAGTAGGCTCTTATCTGTAACAATTATTTTTACCTATTAAATGTTTCAGGTCAGATTCTCAGTTCTTCTAGGTCACCAGACCTGTACAGAAAGCTGCAGAGATCTGCTGATTTATAGCTGCTACATGTCTGTCACAGCATTCATGCAATTGTTTGAATGATTTGAAATATAATCTCCAACTAGAAATGTGCACGCTGTTAATGATTTAAAACTTTATTTATGTGACTGTAGCAAACATATATGCCAGTCAACAGCAGCTTCTGTAATGTATATTGCCAGGTCATTGTCCAGTCATGCCCACAAAGCCTCCCCAGTAGACACAATTCAGATGCTGGCCACAGATGTGCCGTTGGGAAGCAGGGGCTCTGACGTTGTGCTGGTAGGCATCAGTGAGCCACGGACTGATCTGAGTGCAAGATGTTATTCTATTAATTTTTTATTAACCACATAGGAAGCCTCCGTCAAGATACTTACAGCAAAGTCGGAACGTGCCAAATTCCTGCGTGAGTCACAGACCAAATGCTGTGGATCAAAAGCTCAGTTGTTGAACTTTGCATTGGGCTTTATAAGAATAACTTGCACTTGAGAGCCTCAGTCATACCTGTCATGCTGCGGGTTCTGCATTCAGATAGCTTTGCAGTGCTACAGCTCAGCACAAATGTCTGTATTTAGAAGGTGTTACGTGCTTTATGAAATAACTTGTTATCTAACCTGCGTATCAGTAGCTATACAGGTAGTGAGTAAAGCTCACATCAATGGTGAAAAAGCAGTGGAATACGTGCCAGTTGGCTCTTTGGTTGTTTTATGATACAGCTGGCTCAACTGCCTCAAATCAAGTTTTATGATACAACTGGCTCTTCACTTGTTTTATGATACTTTTCCCATCAAGTTGCATCTGTTTCAGAAGAGTGATGGATCTGAATCTGTGAGCCTCCTGTCCTTTGGTATTATCAAAAGGACACAGTGAGGTATTTTGAGTCTGGCAGCACTACTGGCTATTTTGGCTGGTGGTGTGTGGGATAAAGTGGGATTGCCCGTTACCAGCTCCATGGGTATGTTGTAGCAGCAAACATTTGGTCGTCTCTATGGGTTGTACGTACTGACAGGACACTTGGGGTGCTGTCCTAAAAAGAGGAAGGAGACTAGAAACGATGCATAGCCTAATGCTCGTATTTACACAAGTGCTACATTTGAATAATGGAGGCAATGTTGGACTTTACAGCATGATCCTTGATTCTGAGGCTGTAAAACTCTGGTACAGGAAGAACTAAAACTTTCTAACAATCATTTTGTTTATATGCAACAACTTTTAAAACATTTTCCACAACTTTGTAAATAACCTGCCTTTGCTATGACTACTGACTTATAAAAAGCCTGCTGCCTTATTTTGTCCGAATAACAGTCATTTAATAGACATTCAGTATTGGTCCACTGTCTTAACTAGGTAAAAATGACCATTAAAACTGCAATAATTCCAGCTCATCGCTCAAGTATTTTGAAAGCACTTATATAATCTGCACTTCTCTTAAAACATGAACTAATACCTGTATTTTTCTAGCTTTTTTTTTTTTTTTTTTTTTTTTTTTTTTTACGAGAGCACCCACCACACAATGTCATTGGACAAACTCAGTGAAAGCCACAAAAGAATAAACTATGACCCACTGATACTAAACTTATTTGAAAGTCCCTTCCTCTACACAGTCCTCTGAGGTGTTTGGGTTTGCAGCTGTGTGGTACCACACCTGTGTTTGTTCCATGGTGAGTGCATCTTTTACATTCCATGCGTTGTCTGGCTTTTTAATCCACATGCAGATGCATGCACATTTATTCACGCTGCAGCGAGCAAAAGTCCTCATAAAGAACTGATATACCATGCAACACCTTCATGGAGAGGGTGTTCAGGCATTGGGATGGGCTGGCCAGGGAAGTGGTGGAGTCCCCATCCCTGGAGGTATTTGAGAGGCATGTAGACATGGCACTAAAGGACGTGATTTAGCAATAGGAATTGGTAGGTCAGGATGATGATTGGACGTGGTGATTTTGAAGGTCTTTTCCAACCTGGATGAGTCTATGATTCTATAACACAGGAGAAATGTTGTAGGAAAGTCTATGTAGAAAAGGCTTTTAGACAGCTGTGTTCATTGAAGTGTGTACAAGTGAAAACAGACAACTTTGTCTCAACACTAAAATAGTTTGTTGATTAAAAGAAGATACCCAATATGCAAAAAATACTTGTGTTTTAAGCATAAAATGAATGTGTTACATACATGTTTGGTATTCCACAAATATGTGAGATAAAATTCAATATGCAATTATGTGAAATTGTTTACTATATTTGGTTAATTCCTCCCATTCTCTCATACCTTAGTGTTCAGTGATAGGGATTCAAGTCTGTGACATCTGTTCTTCACTTACAGTGTGTGACTTTTAGAGTTACAAATGTTCATTTGCAAAAGCAACAGGGAAATATGTACCACATGTAATATAAACATTGTACAGCATCTACGCAGTGTCAGCTCATTTAACTAGATGCTGACACTAGATTTATTGGAAGATGAGTATTGAAAATTAATCTAACAAAAATAATAGTCCTTCCCTCCTAGCCCTTAGAAGACCTTGTGCACTTCATTCACCCTTGTAAATGAGCATTTAAATGGACTACATACTTATGCAATTTTTCTGTAAGGAATTTTTTTTTTTTTTTTCAGAGAAAACATCATTTCAAACAAGAAGAAATGTGGTGGAAGATATTCCTTCCATTTTCATATCTGCTTAGACAATTTTTCCTTCTTTAATGAACTATTTACAGGAGATGCCACTCTTTACAATAGACATATTTTGATAATTTCAATTACAAATTTTCACAAAGTAAATCCATCTTGATCCTTCTGAAATGGCAAGTAGTTAAAATATATCTTGAACATTTTCCTCCAGTGGTTTCAAATGGTCTATTTAAATGCAGGCTATTCTTACTAATATTCCTTACTGACAATCTCTGATATCATAATCTAAATTTATATCTTTCAGGCTGCTAGAGATTGTTCTGTGAATTAGCAACAGAGTACTATTGCTGCTGATAAAATACATCTGTAATTTATCGTGTTGCTGTATTCCTTTTATGATAGTCTCTATGAACTATCTTCAGGACTTAGTTCAATTTTAACCAGAGATGCAAAATCTGGCAATCCCTGTCTTATATTTCTATTCAAAAACAAGCAAACAAATAAACAGTGGAAAACATATATATAATAAAACAGAGCTAGAATCACAGAATATCCTGAGTTGGAAGGGACCCACACGGATCACGAACTCCTGGGTCCCCAGAGGACCACCCCAAAATCAGCCCATGTGTCTGAGAGCACTGTCCAAACACTTCTTGAACTCTGTCAGGCTCAGTGCTGTGACCGCTTCCCTGGGGAGCCTGTCCCAGTGCCTGACCACCCTCTGGGTGCAGCACCTTTCCCTGACCCTCCCCTGTCCCAGCTCCATGCCGTTCCCTCGGGTCCTGTCGCTGTCCCCAGAGAGCAGAGCTCAGCGCCTGCCCCTCCGCTCCCCTCGTGAGGGAGCTGCAGGCCGCCATGAGGCCTCCCCTCAGCCTGCTCTGGGCTGAACAAACCAAGGGACCTCAGCCGCTCCTCATATATTTTCCCCTCCAGACCCTTCATCTTTGTAGTCCTCCTTTGGATGCTCTCTAATAGTTTTATGTTCCTCTTATGTTGTGACACATGAAACTTTACCCAGTACATGAGGTGAGGCCTCACCAGCGTGGAGCAGGAACTAGATGAAGAATCCCCAGATGCAAGCTTTATCTTAGCTGAGCTAAGATACTTAGCCTCCACTTGCCCCCTTTTACAAGCAGCCAAAAGAAGCTCCTTCCACCAGTAACTCAGAGGATCTACACATCTCTTGGCCAGGGAGCAAGATAATTTTCCTAGAATAAAGTCAGGCCTGGGGAAATGACTTTGCATTTTCTGTTAGACACAATTCCTGCTTTGTACCAGACTACAGTGTTCAGTACTCGTCAAATACCATATAGGACTGCAGTGTTTGTCATCATCAGACAGCACTTGTCTGATGACTACAGGAATGTGACAATAAGAGGGAGATTTTTTTTTTTGCTTGTTTTATTTTAAAGAGGGAAACTATTTGATCACATTCTTGCCATTTAACTTGATGCAACCCTAGATGTAGAAAGTGATTCTGTATTTTGCATGCTGAATATATAATCCCATTCTCATTCCTCACTATCAAAGATATCTGGTGATCTCATGTGGAAGGTAGAGTGCTGTGTCACAGTCACCATATTTGGTTTCTTTGGAGCTAGGCAACCCCAGCTTAGCCTAATCCATATAACAACATTTCTTATTAAGAGGGTTCTTTTTTAGAGTATTGATAGTGCTTGGCAAGTATGGAGAGCTGCATGTGCTAGATGACTGCTTAGTTAATTGTGGAATTTGATTTTCCTTTATTTCATGAGCCAACTTGCAGATTCTTTCAAGAGCATTTGAAAAGCTTTTTTGAAGCACCAGAAACCAAGCTGGGGAGGACCTTGGGTAACAATCATCTGTGTTCTGAAGAGCCCAAAGCTGTCCTGACTTCATCCACACTCATGCTTGTTGGAAAATGTTTGTTAATGCATTTTATTAAAATAATCTAATCTGAAGGCAAGACCACAAGACCAGATCCAAAGTTCTTTGAAGGTATCTGAAGAACTTTAAACGATTTCCCTGTACAGTGGAGATGGCCACTGTGGCAGGGGAACAGTTTTTAAGCAGTGTGAAAATGTCTGCAACTGTCTTTAAAACGTTTCTTCCAGCCTCTCTTCTTCTTTATCTTGCCAATTTCATGCTTGCTTCTATCCTGACCACTGTAGTGACCAAATCAGTTCTTAAAGTGCAAGCTCCTCTTGATGTTTTCCAAAACCTCAACACACAGTTCCTTTTTCATTCTAGAGCAAGCAGATCCAGGAGTCCTTTTTTTCCTCTCCCTGTGCCAGGAGCTTAAGGGAGGAAAGGAAAAGAGGATGAGGAGAGGAGCCACAGTGGCAGAAGAGGGTTCCTTCCTTAGGCAGTTTCTAACAGGTGCTCCTTTTTGCAGACTGCTTATAAATGAGATTTTTCTGAGTTTGTGACCTATTTCAAAGTAAGTGCTGGATGCTGACACATTTTGTCTTTGCTCAACTGTGGACAGTGGGCACTTGTTGCTGAGAAAGTGCTTCACCCAGTCCACTCCAGTGGGTAAATCAGCTTCTATCTGGATTTTATAAAAAGGGTCTTTACTCCCCCCCCCCCCCGCCCCACTATCCTTCCCTGAGCCTTCAAGCATGTTTATTCAAATGATGTTGTTGAAGGGGAGCTTGTAGAAGACCCAGTTGAGATCCTATAACATTTAAGCACCTCCCCCTGGCCAGATTTTCATTTGACTTTTGCCAAAGTTAAGAAGGAAAGAAGTCTAATAGCTTTGAATTTAATTTTGAGTAAATTTAATTAGATGACAATTAGAATTACCTATAGCCATACAGGTTTGGTATAAACTTCTGCAAAGCCAAGATAAAATGAAAGTGTTACACATTTCTTAAAGGGCAAAACAGTGCATGAGAATAACCACCAAGTGAGTGTCTAAACAGTCATTTACACGGTGTCTACAGTTTGTTTCTTGACCATGAAAGTCAAAGGACTCACATGTGCTGAAGTATGGTTCTTAAACATACATAAAGCCTTTTCCATGTCAGTTCCAGAGACTGCAGTCTACAAAAGCAGTGTAATGATCAGGACAGTGTTGAGCAAGTGATTCTAAACCATAAATTGAAATTTCTTCTAAATTTCAGAACTTTTGCACACACTGTAGGAGCTTGGGCAATATTTAGAGGACAGAGAGCAAGATACGTGAGATCTGTGAAAGAAAAAGAGGTGGGATTTGATTATCTGATCATTGATCGTTGTATTTTTGCCACCTTGAGGATTTAGCAGCATGCCCTCCTCCTGTCGCCTTCCCAGCATTCACCAATAGCCAAAAGAAATGATCAGTTTGGTGCAAATCTTTAGAGGATTCGGATGAAATTCCTATTAGGGCAAAAAGAGGCTTTTGAAATCTGCTGTCAACCCATTAGCCCCAAAAACCACTCCAAAGTGATGTATTCTAGGGCAGAGAGAGAATGAAAAATATCTAGAGCACCAAATGTGGCAGCTGGAAATGATTTAAAAAAAAAATAATACACGAGATGAGTAGGCCAGTAATGTGAGGGGTAAGAGAGGCAGCTGGGAGATTTAAAAGGGAAGGCCTGAGAGCAGCTGAAAGATGCCAGCAGTCTGTTAAAGAGAATGTCGGAGAGCTAAGTGGCTGTGTGTGTGAAGAGAAAGCATGCCACAATGATAAGAAAAACAGCTGGAGAAAAACAAAATCTCAAAGCCTCTGAAACAGGAATGGATATGCAAATTCTCTTAATGCTATTGAAAGAGTGAATGAATGATTTTTTTAATTTTTTTGCCTGCTGCTGTACTTTCCTCGTTTTCTCAAATGAACCTTTCCTCTAGAATCCCCAGGAGTCCTTTGCTGCTGCCTCCTCCTCCAATTTATCTCCGAGTTTTTCGTTGTTTCTTCCACAGAAAATAGGTCACTCTGAAAACTCCTGTTTACTTGTTAGTAGTCTCTTAAACTACTGTTTTAACAGTGTATCTTTTCACTTCCTGAGCTTATCAAGGCTTTCCCTGCCTATTATTCAGAACGTGGAATCCCTTCGGAGGAATACCATTCTCTGTGAAGAAAATGTGCTGGTAGCAGTTGATTTGAATAGCTCAAAATCTCATTCTGGGTAGGACCTATTAGATTTAGGTGGCTTTGTATTCCAGAGAGCTAGCTGGAGGAGGCACATTTGGCAGGCTTGAATGGTCTGACAAACAGTCTCTAGAATTTGGCAGGGTCTAAAACAGGCTTGTAATAAGAACTTGGTGACTTTGGAAAATAAGCTATAAAAATGCACAATGGGGCAGATTTTCAAGGCTTTCTGCATTACAATTGCACATGTATTTTATTATACATACAGCTTATAATTTAATTCCATACATAAATAATAAAGCACCTGGTCACATACGTGAATTCAATTTGGGTCTGTGTATCAGTGATGTAAAGACATATGCCCGTGTCTGTATAGAGTAGCATGTTCCTTACCTTTGAAATTGTGGCTCTGCTGTTTCTCAGCTGTGAAAGCAAGAAACAGTATGTGTGTACTTTTTTTTTTTTTTCCCTAGATCATAAGGAGCAAAGAGCTTATGTGAAATGAAGAGTACTGGAGAAGATCTTAATACATTCTGTCCCATCAAAAATTGAAATACAACAACATGAAAAGAGCAAACATGCTGTCTAGCCTCTCTGAAGCTCTTTGCTAATGACCTCCAATGAACTAGAAAATGTTAGAGAGCGTAGTCTCAGCTTGAAGCCTGAGAGGGGGAAAATCACAGGCAGATTGAAGGATGGAAAGAAAGTGAAAGAGGGAACAGAGGTAGTCAATAATTATTTTTCAACAACAACAAAACCCTAATCAGGCAGCAAATTTTTGATAGCTTCCATGCTGCCTGACCTATGCTGCTATGTCCAGACCAACAGAAAAAAGAGCAGCAACAGCAGTTTTAGAGGGCATGAAAGTAGAGTCACAGAATAAGAAAATAGTAGAGCAAAAGAAATAAAGAGGTAGATAGTATAAAATGCATAAAAATATATTAGAAATTGCAGAAAGTATATTAGAATGAACATTTTATGGAAGACACCTGAATGATTACCATTTATTATTGGTGAAATAGAACTCATAATACAGCATATACTAAATATTTTAAATAAGGAAACTAATAGGTTCATGTCAGATGTCTTACAACCCAATCTGATAAAATGCCAAATGAGACACAGAGAAATAGAACTTTTGGCAGGGAAAGTTATGTGTGTCTGGCATAAGGAAATGCATTTATCAGTGAGAAGAAATATTCACGGTGCAGATTAATTGTTTCTAAAGAAAGTATTTACGTGAACTTTTCAGGTACCTGAAAGCTTCGACTGTGTATTTTAAAAGAAAATATTTTGTTTTGGAAATCCTTGACATTACATTCCCCTAACAGGAGCAATTAACAAAAGCATAAACTTATGAAAAATTTTACATATATTCTAATGTCACACTTCTTGTGATTAAATAAATTTTTCTATTGCAATAAGAAATTTCAGCTTCCCTGTGTGATGAACTCCTCATTTTCACCCAGCAGGAAACTGGGCAATTTATTATTTCACATTCTGGTGTAAATAGAGATGGCCTTTTTTTTTTTTTTTTTTTTTTTAATAAAAAAGAGTTTATGAGAAATGAGTGCAGGTGCACTTATCTGAAAAGAAGTGAGATAGTGTATTTGAGAAATAATGGAGGAGCCACTGTCTGTCTGTTTTTTTTTCAATGCATCACCTTTGATAGTTGAAATAACTCTGCCTTTTAAATGTCCTGCTTTCCAGCCTCTAGGTTAAGAAGATCTTTGCCAGTGGCTTTGCACCACCTTGTGACTTTGGAGAATTTCCCCTCCAGGAGGCTACCCAGGTTTATGTTCCCATGGTGCTTGAGAGAGAGGGGGAATCTCAGTTTTAGAAAGAAAAACAGTTCAGTCAGTTATAAATATGAAATAGGACAATGATGGAGAGACTGAATTTTCAGAACCTCCTACAGCAGCAGGATGAACCTGTAAAACTAGACAAGCTGCTGTGAAGTCTACAAACTAGAGATGCCTGAGTTTAAATGGATTGCAGTCCTCCGATTCCATAGTTGGCATGGTTCCCCCACAGGCTGCCCTTTGAGTGATCTTACTCCTTATCATTTCTCAGAAGATCCCAAGGTGGGGTGCTTCCTACTACTTCTCAGGAATGAGAACACCGTGAGAAGTTTCAGTGCACAATTTTTCTTACTGAGAGGGATGTGAGGCATTGGAATGGGCTGCCCAGGGAAGTGGTGGAGTCACCATCCCTGGAGGTCTTTAAAAGACATTTAGATGTTGAACTTAGCGATATGGTTTAGTGGAGGACTTGTTAGTGTTAGGTCAGAGGTTGGACTCGATGATCTTGAGGTCTCTTCCAACCTAGACAATTCTGTGATTCTTAGACTCTGGGGAATAACTTGAGCATCACTTTGACATTTCCTTTTCCCCTCCACACAAAGTCATTATTAGAAGGGGACCCAAAGCTCATCACAAACATTAACATGTACCTACACATCCCATCGTTCCTGCATATCACACTGAAGAGCAGAATTATCCTACCGCTATACACAAGCAAGTGTTGGAGTGCAATGCCATAGGACAGATTTTGGAGCAAGTCAGTGCCTAGTAGAGCAAAGTACTGGTTGTAGGGTTTACCTGCAACTTGCTCTGCTCAACCAAGACTTTGTGAATAGCTCTCTGGAGTTGCCAAATGTTCTTCCAAAGATGAGTGATCTTCTAAATAGCAGGGTCTGTGAACAATGAAGGAAAACAGTTTTTTTTTTTTTTATTTTTGACATGGTTGCTGATACAGGAATTAAAAGCAAGTTAGTATCATTAAATCTTTTACCAGGGCGACTGGCAGAACTTGAGCCTTTGCAGGTAACCCTGCCTAGATTTAATAACATCCCACTGAAAAACAATTTGTTCTCTGGTTGGCATGTTTGTCTTTGGGAGCCACCAAATGGGGAATAGCTACCCTCATTCTCAGGCAGTAAAGACCTGGAAAATTTGCTTTCAGTTTTAAAACTCTGAACAATCATGCCATCCTCGTAAGCACATTAAATACCACAGTAAATGTCAGGAATCCATGTAAATCTTTTCAAATTTGCAAGCAATAGCACTTTCACTGCCACTGAGCAGCCTGCACTCCCGACCCCTTTAAAGCAAACCTCTCAGCCTCCAGCAGTCCTCTCAGGGTGATTCACGCAGATCTTCTGCTCGCAGTCTGGGCCTTGGCTGCGGTCCCTGGGTATGGAGCTGAGCTCCATTGTGCCCAAACCTTGCTATTCTGTCCTCTCTGCAGTGGCGTCTAGGAGCCAAGCAGTCTTCCTGAAACAAAATACTGTTAATACAGTGCAGCTGCATTTCAAATAAACCCTATCTTACATGCTATAGAGGACACAGCGCCTGCTTCTCCCTAACACCGCCGTTCCCTGAGTTTAGGAAGGCTGGATTCCTTGAGGCTCCTCCGCAGACACTGTCTCTCTGCCAACCTGTATTCTTAGCACACTGCTGGCAAGCGCCGCTACCACCATCGGAATCAGACCAAGGCGCTGCATACGGTCTGTGTTATGCAGACGACATGATTCAAGGTCTCTCAAGCCAGCTTGCTTCTTCGAAGTTCCAGTGGGCACCAAGGTTTTCTTCCCCAGAAAGGTACTACGGGGCTGCTTTGTTTGCCCTTTGCTTAGCTTCTATTAAGCTAAACCAATGCATGCACACAAGAAAGCCTTTCAACTGCCACGCGCCCTTCGCAGGCCCTCAGCTGAGCTACAGCAGCCCCATGAGAGCAAGCTCCCTTCTGACAGAAGGCCTCTGAAGGCTGGAGGACACGCTTCTCTTTTCACACTCTGCCACTGCTCTCGGAGCTTTACTTTAGATTCTGATTTCTTCTGGCAAGATCCCAGGTGCTGTTAGGCAGGAAAATTGCTGTTCTTGATAAGGTCAGAGGAAAACCAGTTTCAGGATGCAGTAGTGTAAGTGGAACTGGTGACATTTGCAGAAAAATAAAGCCTGGAGATCTTTGTACTCTCTCTTACATTAAAAACATTCTGAATTATGATGGTGCTTTGGTTACTGAAAGGATGCTCTTTACAGAATATGTGAAAAAGAGTATATGTATTTACTTGATAAAAGAGTTCACTGATGGAAAAAGGCCAGTATTGATGAAAATCAGGAAAGAATAATGCTTAAACTTGCATATTGTAATTACCTAGTATTTGGTTTATGAAGACCACATTTTCTGTAAACAGTGTTTGTAACATATATTCATGCCAAGGAATGGGCACTAGTTTGTAACCATGCATTGAAAAACAGACTGTGGATATCCCTTATTGCACTGATGTGTTGCTTACCATCTTCCAAAAGTAGGAAGAAAGCGTTGAGCTGAGAGATCAGCCCATTTTTGAGGTCCTTTATCAATAAAGAAATTATAATTGAGACTGACCATCATTTTAAAAGGTTTTGAACACACATTCAGGAAAAGCTTGTGCTTCAACCTGGTTATGTTTGTGGTTTTTCCCTCGCCATTGTTTACTTATCTGTGTAAAATATCATCAAATTGCCTGACTTTTGTAAGTATTTCTAACAGAGTTGCATTCTTGTGCCAACAAGCTTTGCCTCTAGACTTTCTTTACTTCTATCTTCATTCAGAAATATTGCTAGTGATCAAATTAGGAGATGAATTCCAGTGGTTTGAGCAAATAGCCAGGGAATCCCAATTTTTGGCAACAGTATGTCATCCACAGCCTTGAGCAAGTAATCAGGCCTCCCTTTGAAGCAGCTGGAAAATATACTGATGCAGTATTCTTTTGGAAACTATTCAATTGTAACGGTTCATGTCAGCAAAAAATCTGAACGTTCAACTCTGATCATTTCTAAATGCAGGGATATTTTGTTTTTACACAATTTATAATTTTTTTTTTTTTTTTTTTTAATGAACAAAACACAAAATATTTAAAGAAAACTTTTTTTTTTTTTTTTTTTTTTTTTTTTTTTCTGGGAGGGAATTGTGTTTAAGCTTTCGCTTATTTTTGTCATTACTAAAAACCAGGACCCCACCCCCAAAAAACAAAACAAAACAAGTTTTTGGTAAAATCCTTTATCTGCATTGCTGGGTAAAAACATTTCATGTTCTTCAAATGTGTCATAAAGATTGATTTGTGCCCTTTGCAAATGCAGAGACAAAGCTTTTTTTAACAAATGAATGGCAAGCAGTGAAATCACTGAGCTTTCCTTATGATCTACCTTTGTCAGTTTGGGCATTTTGTCGTCTTTTGCTCTGGTCTCAAATGAAGTAAGTGGATTCAGAAGAAGGTGAATTGTGGATAGGAAGGGTTCTTTCTTTAATAAGATTTTTTTTTTTTCCCCAGATTTCATGATGTTTAAATAAATTTGAGGTAAAAGACTATAGACTTTTCCTAATGTGACTGAAATGATTCATCCACTCTTAAGCAGGAGGTGAGTAAGCACCTGCAAGAGCCCTTGCCCTGTACAGAAGTGCAGAGCTCTTGACCCACAACAGCCACATCTAGAGAGGGGAGAACAAGCAGGCACACCTATGGAGCCTGATCTAAAGATTTAAAAATGACTGTACTGAGCTCAAGAGCATATCTATCTCAGAGAGCTCTCATCAATTAATTTGGATTTCTGTATCTCTTGACTTTCAGATGCTTGGTGATGAAGCAATCTTTGGGGGGTTCCTCCCTAATCCACGAGTGATTAGGTCAGAAATAATGATACTGTAAGCTAGCCCAAATTCATAGCTTATCACAGCAGAATTGGCACGTCGAACTGGGAAAAGTTTCAGAGCTATTTTTCTTCACACTGAGAAAAGCTGATAATTGTCCTATGTGCATATCTGCATGTTTGGATGCAGTCATAGTTGGAGCTTTTCCTTACTCTTTGACCCTATGTCAGGCTTATTTGTTCTCACAATTTTTGACTGGGCTTTGGGGGGAAAAAAACAAACACAGCAAACCCCCAAGGCCCAATCATTGGTCATAGTAAGCAAAACGTAGATTCACTCATAACTGTTACTATTTTCAAAGCTCTTAAAAACCCTTCGTTGCTGCTACTCTAAGATATTTTCTTGGCTTTGCTAAATGCAGTATATAACAATATAACAAATCTGTGCCTTGGGATTCTTACGCCTAGTAATATGGTGGTGTGAAAGTAATAAACTAGTTTAAAAGAGCATTTCCTTATTGTTTTCAGAATGTAGTTGGAACAGTTGGATGTAAGCTTCTAGCATGCATTTTTTATGGACTTGCTAGTCAAGAGGGTGTAATATATACTCTTCTTGATAATAGGAAATGTAGTGTCATGCTGAGTGTTTTTTTTTTTTTCTTTTTTTTTCTTACATTACCCTATTCTTCCTACTGTATCACAGGACTGAATATTTGGTGAAAGTTAAAAAAATCCATCATAATCTTCAGTTTACCCATATTTTTTTCATAAAAAAATTTCCTATAGGCCTGAGCTTTTTACAGTTAGACCTTGCCCAGAGCCTGTTTTATTGCTAGTAGTTTGAGGAAGTATCACCTAAAGGTTTGAAATTCAAACACATAGGAAAAAAAAAAATGAATGAAGTTACATGCTTTGCAGTCGGAATACAATGCTTAGAGGTTTATGTATTCTAAAAATGGAAAATAAATTGAAATTGAACTGAAAACAATTTAAATCAAGTGTGCAGGCAGTTTGAAACTTAAACATAGGTGCAGAACAGAATGCTTTTTCTTACAAAGTTTTGAGCAGAAGTAGGGAATTGCTTAGTTTGAAGAAGCTCAGCATCTGAATAGCAAGACTAAGGGATGTTTTGAATGGTTGCTTCGTGTTTTAATCCTAGTATTTTCATTTCACTTGTTTGAAAAAATTCCATAAAAGTTGCAATGAACTCTAGTAATGCCAAATTGCGTTCATTAGTTATTAGGTAAATGCAGACATTCAGAAAAATGGCAATTCTAGCAGCTTCAGCTTATCAATGCAAACTTTCAAGGCATAACACCTCTTTGATCTACACATTCCTGAACGAAGGTGTTCCTAATTTCAGTTTCTCTCCTCCCTCTGCAAGAAGCTTGGCACCAGTCACTTTTCCATGTAAAATGTTTTAAAGGTTTTGAAAACACAATTGAAAATTGTATTGTGTGCTACTTGTTGTTACACATACATATGCCATCTCTCAAGTAAAATGCTAACATTTTGGCTGAGTATTCACGTATTTCAAAATTAAGTACTGCTCTTTCTGAGCTATTTTATATTGGTCTTGGTCTATGAACTATTTGCATTTCGTGTATGTGGGGTGTTACTGAGATATACTTTATACACAGAAGTCTGTTCAGCTACACATTTAGCAAGAATAAGGTAGTGTTCATGTTGCATGTCCAAAGCTAGCTTTGCTGGTGGAACTTGCACATTTGCATTTCCACGCAGGTTATTTAAATTGTCAAGTTACGGAGCCAGCATGCAATTGACCTTTATAAGCTGAATCATAAACTTACTCTGTTCCTGTTGCAGCTTATCTCAACGCAGCCCCGCTCCAGGGCAGAGAGCACTCCCCATCACACCACACCCCGGGGTGTCTGTCACCTCCATGTGGAGGCAGGGGAGGGTCCCAGGACACTGTCAGGGGTGTATCCATGTAGGACGAAGATGCCTTCTTTATCCTAGATCAAATAATAGGTTACCATGCCACACATTTTCCTGAGACATCTGTGCCCTCCATCTTCCAGTCAGAGGGACGTCTGCTTTTAATTACTACCTGATACCACGTCCTGTAGACAGACCTACTCTGGGGAAGATCAGGAAGGGGAAGTGGGAGAAGAGAGTATAAAAGAGCATTTATTAAGGATTTTCTGCTCACCTCCCAGATGGACTGCAGCCAAGGGTACCAAGAGCTGGCTCCTGTCCCTGTGAGGCTGCTTTCTATCATCTCTGAAAGGATATAGAGATCGGGAGAGGTTTTCCATTACGGGAGAAAGGCAAATGATGCACCCATCTCCACAGAGGGCAAGAAGGACAATGCAGAGAACTGCAGACAGCCAGTCTCTGGGACAATCGTGGTGCAAACATCTTAGAAGTTGTTTCGGAGTACATGATGAAAGGGACAATGGTGACTGGGAAGAGCCAGCAAGGATTTTCAAGAGCAAATCATGCCAGACCAACCTGATTGCCTCCTGTGATGAACTGACTTCATCTGTGGATGAGGGGAAAGCAGAGGCTGTTGTCTGCCTTGAGTTTAGCAAGGCTTTTAGTGCAATATTGCACAGAATCCTCACACCCCCTTCTTGGTTTTGCAGCCTAGATGGGCAAAATCCTGACCAGGGTGTTGTTCAAATGGGCTCATACTCTGGAAGCTGGTTACAAACTGAATTCCTCAGGGGTCTGTCCTCTCAGATATCTTTATCAGTGACCGTGAGTAAGAGACAGGATGCAGTACTATCAGGCTGTGGGCTAATGATACTAAATGGAGGGCAGAAGCTGGTGTGCTCAAAACCAGGCCTGCTCAGAGGGATTCACACTTGCTAGAGGACAGGGCCAGCAGGACCCTCTTGAAATGCTGTGGGGACAAATGCAGCACCCTCCATCTTGGAGGGACTGGCCCCCTGTGTAGGCCAGGGCACGAATTGCTTGGCAGCAGCTCTGCTGAAACACACGGGAGGCCTCGGCGTGGGCTGAACGCTGTCAGTGCAAACCCTGGCAGCAGCGAAAGGACTGATATGTGACCATATCAAGTGGAGCACAGGTGGTAGATCAAGGGAATTGATAATTCCCTTTCACTCAGCACTCACTAGACCACATCTGGCAGAATGGATCCAGTCTGGAGTCTCCCAGTGCATGAAAGCAGTTGGTAAACCTGAATTAATCCATCAGAGGGCCCACAAGATGGCTGGAGGCTGGCGCATGAGGCTTAGAGGGAGAGGCTCAGGCAACGGGGTTTGTTCACTGTGCAGAAGAGAACAGCAACTTTGCGGTTCCTAAAGAGGAGCTTGCTGAGAAGATAGGGCTGGGCTCTCTGCCAAAGAATGAGCAACGAAGATCGTAAACGAACACGGGAGGCTTGGGTTAGATATAAGGGGAAAAAAAAATGATACCATGTGGACAAATAGGCAGTGTAACAGATCGCCCAGAGGGGTTGTGCGGTCTGCATTTTAAGACCCAACCGGACAAAGGTATAAGCAACCTGGGCTGGATTAGATGACCTCCCAAAGTCCCCTGCACTCTCGATTCCTTTATGATGACTCAGGGTGGATTTTCTCAGTCTTCTCTGTAGAATTTCGTCCATTTAGTACAGTTTACATCTACCTGTGCATTTAAAGCCATTGCATACGTTTCTCCCCCACACTGGGAAAATTACACAGAAGGTTGGCCCCCTAACTTTAGCTGGACAAGACCTAAGACAACTTGAGCAAAAACTTCAAGAGACGGGATGCGACAATTTTTTTTTTTATTGTTTTTAATATGAGTGAATAGATTAAAAGATCTAAAATGTTTTAAAGCAATATACATACTGAATAAATAATATGCACAGGAGAGTCATGTCTACATTATAACACTGGCTAGTATTCAGAATACTTAAAATAAATCCAGTGACATTGGACAAAGTCCATAAAAATGCTATCCTGTCTTCCCTTGTATGAAATTGTTCAAGTATAAAAAATCCAATACAGTGTTAAAATACTAAATTCCATTTCAGTCAAGAATAAAAATTGCAAGTATTGTAGTTTCACAGGACAATGTAAAGCAGCATTTCCTAGCAAAGGGAAAAATAGTCAGTCTACATACAGATGAGTGAGAAAACTGCACTAATGTATTTGAGAGGTCTACATGGACATCTATTAGAGGGAAAAAGAATGAACTAGCAATATTTTATGTAAAAACCTAGAAAAGTGTTAATTTAAGGGTACCCTCATACAGTGCACTTACTGAATTTAAATAAATCCAAGTCAAAATCCTTAGTTAATTAGGTTAATATTTAATATGCTACATCTAACCCTACTAAATAATTTATGCCATGAGATGAATACATAATTTTACAGTGTCACATCTAAAGTTGCTTTCTTTAGAGCGCAGCATAGTAAAACTTTCAAAATAAATATTTCTTTTTAAATAGCATAACAATTAAGGCACAGTATAAATCACATACCATTAACCCTTCAAGAACTGCAGTCTTGGTAACAAAAGTTGCCTCGTGTACTGTATGTTCACTAATAAATATTTTAAATACAATCCTGAAATAGATATTAAAATTGTACAAATGGTTTCAGAAAAGAAAATTCCCTTAAAACAGTTCTTAAAGGTTTGAATTCATTAAGCTTCATCCTGCCTTTATTCACAAGTTACGAACAGATGCAATAAATAGAAAGAGAAGGCTGTTGTAGTAAAGGGCTGATCCTATTTTAGAATCAGAATAGCTGACACCAGCAGTTAAAGTTTCCCAAAAGTGAAACAGGATGGGGCGAGGGATTAGGATGTGACAAGCTCATCACATGAGCACGAGTGATGTGTTCTGTCCAGAACTGTCTGTGTTATTGATTGTCTCTACAGCTGTTGCACCCCTTACTTCCACATCACTTGCTCCATAGTTCCACTCATCCAGAGGACAGATAAGAAAATAACTTTGGTGCCTGTCCGCCATCTTACTAGCAGGCCATCTTCCTCGGATTGTTCGATGCCCATTAGTGAAACACTGGGAAGATGCTATCTCACGAAGACAGCTTCTGAAAGCTACAAAGGACGATCAGTGCTTTAAGCTTGTTTCCTCTTAAAATGGATAAAGGTTACATATTGCTGACTCAGTTTTTTCCCCGGCTCAAACTTTTTGAGTACCATATTCTCACTTATAAAAGGCAGTTTTGCTTCCCTGATACTGTAAAAAATACACCTTTGCTTTTTTGGTTCTCGTTTCTTTGTTTTAAAATATGAAGTCCCATTGCTACTCTGCCACTCTTTCATGACAGTACAGTATTATTTTTTTTCCATTTTCTTCGGGATTGACACTTGAAACTAGACATGCCACGCTACCCCTCCCCTCTAACAACATGATTTGGATGCATACTGTATGAAGACAGCGGTACAAAATTCTTTAGTTTCGCAACAGCATCGCTTTCCTTAAAGCTCCTTAGTTAACATCAATCGTCTCTGAACAACTACTTATACTGGAAGGCCGAAAAGAGGAAGAGAAAGAGCGAGCTTCCCTCAGGAGTCCATCTGCTATTGCATACGGTCTGCCTGCAGCTGTTGGGGTTGGTACTGGCCAAAAGCCGCGGCAGCCGCGGCAGCCGTCCCCGGTGCTGCTGCGGTGATGGGCTGCTGCACCGCGTAGCCATAGCCCCCCGCTGCCACGTAGCCGGCGGCGGCAGCAGGCGAGGCGGCGTAGGGGTACTGCTCATAGGCGGCCGCGGCGGCTGAGTACTGGGCGTACGCAGCTCCGGTGTAGTCGATGTAGGGCGTAGTGGAAGCAGCGGCTGCTGCGGGCTGCACGTGGGGTATTACCACTCCGGGCTGCACAAAAGCCTGTGGATAGACATAGTGAGCTGGGATCCTGTTGAAAGATGGGAGAGGGAGTCAGAGGGTGGTAGGCGAGTCGGTGCCGAAGCGGCACATCCATACTCCGAACTAAACCAAACTCAATTTAGTTGTTGTTATGTGCATAGGGTTGCCACAATAACGAGGCTGGATGGACCAATTATCAGATCCCTGGCCCAAAGAGGTGCGTTGCTCCAAAGCAAAGCGTTCTAGCTGACTTAAACAGGAGCGTTTAATGTCGCTTGAGGATAACACATGTAATGCTGTTAAAACCTTTAGAAGGACCAGGATTTCTGATGTCACTTTTAAGGCAACTCTAAAGGAGTAATCTTGATTGCAGTATTTATTTTCAAAACACCTACAAGCATTGTTTTTTTTTTTGTTTGTTTGTTTGTTTTTTTTTTTTTATACTGCTCCTCACTGAACTACTTGACTCTTAGTGAAATTATTTCCTGTGAGTACTCTTATTAATAGTAACTGAGCAGTTTGACAGTGTCACCGTAATGGGTTTGACAGTAGCCAATAAGGCAACAAAACGGTTTAACCCTGATTTTATGTAAAGTCTTCTCGGGGGTGGGGGGGGGAGGAAAGACAAGTGTATTGTGGCAACCCTACTTAAGTTGCTATGCAGACTCAGCACACATTAATTTCTCTGCAACCTCAGTCACCCTTATTAAAAATAAGAAAAAAAAAACAACAACAACACAGGCGACAAAGGAGTTTAAATAAAGTTCACAAGTGTGGTAAACACAGCAAGAATCACACTTTCCAAACGAACTATAGTGCAGCTCACTCCGTCACAAGAGGCCATTGAGGGGAAGCTACATAGATGCTATTAAAATCCATAACAGTGACTCCTAAGTACATGTGCATCACACTTCTATAAAGTTCATAAGGACACAAGGGTCAAACCTGTTTGATTATCAGGCCACTGATGTCCTGTTTTGTGCCAGCTTGTTTATTTCTATGCAAGACATACAGCATAGAGTTTTTTGGGAGGTGGGCATAGGATTAAGTCTAAATAGATCTGGTGCTTAACAAAAGCAAAAAACAAAAAAACAAAAACAAGAACACAGATTTATGGCTTAAGCAATAACCATTCCGAACAGAGCAGTACACACACTTTCCCATCTTCTCCAAGTCACAAAACTTGCTTACTTGGCTTGTTTATTTAACCCTTCAGTTTTGAAAACTGGTCATGTCATTGTTTTAGCACACAAGCATACATATAAATTCATCTCATAGTCGTGTTTTATCATATAATGCAATTTTTAGAAATAACGTATCTAACATAATTTTCATTTTACATTCATAGTCCTGTCTCACATCTGAATTTCCACAGGGAAGTCCTTCATGCATGGAACTCAGTTCCAGAGAGTGCATCTTGATAAAGCCATGAAAAACTGCTTGTGCAAATTTACTACTATTTGATACTGAAATTTACCTTTACACAGAAGTCGGAAGACTGCACGACCCTTTTAGTGCACTGTAAGCACAGATGCAAATTGCAACAGTACAATCTGTCCTCCAAATGCAAGTTTTCATTGAAAGGTTTTTGTTTGTTTAATTTTTAAAATAACTTCAAGAATTGCTTAACTGGGCAACAAGGAAACATTTCCATCAGAAGGGACATTGTCAACTAGATTCACAGCAAACTACAGCTTAAAATACGTGATAACCAGACTTTGGAACAGCCCAGTTTTCTTTTAAGAGAAAAAGAGCTCGGTGGAGTGGATAAGAGTGCTAGCAGAGAGGAGTTTTCAGTTGCCGTCTTTCAGAACATGACACCACAACATGAACACCACAATCATAAAAACCCAACATGTCAACAGAACTCATGTCCTACTGTGTGAAGGGAGAAATGAAAAAAATGAGAGTGACAAATAGGGGGTGGGGAGGGAAAGAAAACATAAAACAAAACAGTAAGTTGGGTTTTTAAAACTCACCTCATTTATGAAGTGATTAGCCAGAAGTGCATTTGAAGCATACTTAAGCTGGCTCTGTGCATTTAAATATCCATCATTACCTGAGCTCTCCATCCGAAATGGATGAGCAAAAACAAGCATTTTGTATTGGTCACCAGCCAAGCACAATCCTAACAAATATAACACCAGGTTTCTTAAGCATTAAGTAAAGAGGAACAAAAACAAATTTGAAGTCAGTGAGAGCCTTTTCTGTATCACGTAAGAGCCCATTTAACATCACATCACAGTACTTGTTACATACGGCATTGATGAGACAGAATAATTCTAACCGAAGGGATACAACGAGAGAGCTTATCTAGGTGCTTGTGTTGTCTCAAACTGATGGTACTAAGATTTTCTTAGGACATTAGGACACTCGACCGTATCCTTGAACAAGACGGAAAGATACATGTGCTCCCACTTAAACTCTTGTGACTTGTTTTATTAAGCCAAGAAAATAACAGGTGGCGAAGTTATGAAACATTATCTGTTTGCCACGTCTTACCCTACAATAAACATAAACCCTGTGCAGGCTCCTCACCACCATGCCATTTCACACATGGTGATTGACAGCGTAAGCTGCAGTGGGGCTATTTTTGATCATCTGTCATGCTGCAACTGTTTTGAGTCGAGTACAACGGCTTTATATGGCCAAAGTAAATTTCTACCTTCTGCAGAGGCCAGCACATGCAGACCTCAGCCATTCAGAGCCTCACTGCTTTTAATGCTCTGCCAGGTCAAAAGTTGAAAAAGCAATTTCCAATTAGGCTGGCTATCCTTCGACTCATTAATTTTAAATAAAAGCTGCTGCTTTGTTTTTCAAAGTAAGTGTGTGAGAATTGTACGTGGTTTAAGCATTCTTTCCTGGCAGTAGTTTTTATTTTGGAACATATATTTGTTGTTTTAAGCTTTTGCACTAAAGGCGAAGGAAAGCCACATTTAACTTCAGCAGTAACTGTAGCTTTGGGATGTTCAAAATGAAATGGCATTCGCTCCTGCAACGTGCCTTAAGACTTTCATTGTTGTTGTAACAGGTTTGTGTTTTACTAAGACCTCTGAATACAAGCCTATAAGTGATAATAAAATGGCAGCTAATTGTTTCAAAGGAAAGAAAGGACTTTTTAGACTAATGCAAAGAGCTGTGTCATACAGAAATTCATCAGTAGTAATGCATAAGTGACTCTCAACATTACATTCTTGAGAAGGTAGTTATTGAACTTGGAAAGAAATGTTTTGCTCTGGACCATCATCGGGTTTTGTAAGCATAGTTAGAGAGTAGATTTTAGTCAATGAACAGACTTCCTGAGAGCAGGAATAGGGTACAGAAGCATCAAGAGATACAACACCCCTGACATGCTTCCTTTTAAATTTGTGTCTGGTAACAGTAAGAGGACATTAGCTTTCTGTGGGTTAACTTTTGACTGTTGAGGCTTCATACCCTAGCTCCAGATTATCAGTAGTCTAATATTATACAGATCTGATCACAAACTCAGGAGAAGGCATTTCCTTCTCTCTTAAGGAGGGCTGAATTGCCTATCTCGTAGAAGGCAGGTAGTATCAGCTAACCATTTGATAATAAACTTACTAACTTGGGATTTAACTAGGGTCTGAACTAAAAACTAAGAGGATGTTCTCATTTTGTGTGAGATACAAGTTTTAGACAATAAACAAAGGGAAAAAAATTCGCCAGCAGGACAAGTCATCACCTGCACCAGTGCCTCAGCATAACCCCGTATTTTTCCATCGGTGCTAAAGTAAAAATTACAGAAGCAAAATGAGAAAAACACTTTTACGAGGCAAAGTCATCCTCCCCCTCCATAAATTCCTATTGAATTCAGAGATAGTATTTTAATAAACAATCCTGAAAACAGAGCGGTATAGATAACCAGTCCTGTGATCAAACAGCTTCCTAGGAAACTCACCAACAGTATGACAGATGCTGAATTTAAAGAGCAGGGTGAAATGTTAATTGGTGGCCGAGTTGGTCTCTGCAGTACTGAATAAAGAAGAATTCCCAGGATTTAAATGCTTCATGCATTGAAGCTAATCTAGTTGCTGGCTCCCTCCACCTCAATAATGTTGTGCTTAATTCAGAATATTGCCCTTACTGTATCTTCTCAGTAAAGTAATGCAACATAATCCAATTATCTTCAGTTTCTTGCTTGGTAGGTGGGGAACCATAACAAAACACTGCTGACCATGCCAGAGCATGGCTGCCCCTCACTAATTTGCACTCTGGTAGGAAAAAATAAAAATAAAATGTTTGGGGCTTTTATGCTTGGATTAGCAGAGTGTTGGTAGTGATTCATCACTACAACCTGTTCAACACAGCGTATTAGTAAAGTGTACTTTTTCAGAGTGCAACTGCACAGGAGGAAGAAAGGCTTTAAGGTGACCACGTATTTCAGTGCAATCCATGCAACATCCTCTACGAGTAAACTCTTAGATGAAATAGATGCCAGTAAGCACTGAAACAGCCCCACTTTATTCTCAAGTTAAAAAAAAAAAAAAAAAGAGAATGAAGGTGTTCATTCATCCTAATAAATGCTGTTCTTCCTAAGCCAAACTGTTTTCTTTAGAAAAGACACAGGTTACTGGAAATTTTGAGGGGGAAGCAGGGTTAATCATCTCATTTGTTTGCACATAGCAAAAGAATGGCAAAACCTGGGACTAACATTCATTTTCTTCAGATTTATATACATTGCATTAGAAAAAAACACAACCTTATTCAGCCTGCTGGAAGAATTTCCCTGACCTGAACAAGATTTAAGTGACCTATTGTAGGCTTAGGGTAGGTAAAGCAAGAAAGAGCCCTACATTTGCACAGCCCTTGAAGCAAGGGAGTGCACAGGGTCTTCTTCTTTTTGCTGTGCTATGAAAATAGTCTCTCCATGGCTGATCTGTGGGCATTTCACTGGGTCCTCTGAGCACCAGTGCTTGAGCAGCTCTGCAGACAGCACACTCCACCTCCTGCCTACCTTAGCGCAGGCATCATAAACTGATTGCTGCATATACCCTGTCGGCTCCTCACGCTTCAAAGAAGTCAAACAAAGTACAGCAGAGGAAAATCATAGGAAGATGAAGAAGGAAAAAAAAAAAACAAACAAAGTTTTCTACAACCTCTCCAAGTGTCTGAGAAGAGCAAACATTCTCTTTTAAGAGTTCATAAAGTGTCCAGGAAAACTTCTTCCTACAGTTCTGAGGACAGGAACTTTGCCTATAGATGAACTGAGAAGCTGTTCTTGCTTAGTAACAGCTAGGTGCACTATTCTACCTTTCCTAGTCAAATAAACAAAACACATTTGTGACGCATTTTCCCTACTTTATTGTTAGCTTAACTCATTAATTAGCAAAATGCATTATTTTGCGATGTGCTTCTCAGCCAGTGTGCATTAGTGAAGTGACACTGTATGGGAAGTTTAAAGCAGACCTCACCTCCTAATTATATGCCTATAAGAAGCAAGAGTTAGAAATACTTAGGAATGGTATACTCGAGTAAAGGAGAAATGTGCTATTTATTAAAGTCAGAGTGAAGAAAAAAAAATCTCCAATTAGAAAGCCCAAATGGACGCACATTGTTAATAAGGAGCTCCACACCCCTCCCAAGAACAAAACCCCCAAAATTATGAACATGCAAGCAATATGTTGATTTACTTAAAAATCAAGAAGTCACACGATTTAGCACTCACTACAAAATAAGGTTAAAAAAGTCACAAGCTACAGCTTGAAAGCAAGGAAACAAAAAAGGCCCTTTGCTCCCCATGGCAAAGTCACTCCTCAACAACAAAAACAAAATTAAAAAGACCCCCCCAAAAAAACTTTCACTACAGCTCTTTCAAGTAAATAAAAGCACACAGTTTAGCTATCAACACCACTTCATTACTGTAATAAATAAATAAAAAAAAGCACACGGAGGTCTATTGACTATATGAAAAAAAACATACATGCATCGTTAATCACCATTTTAGCTTGTTTGTGTTTGAGTCTACTGGTTACAGAGTTTAATTCCAAACAGAACTATTCCACCTCTTATCATCATATCCTTCTGATCAGTTATCTTAACTGTAAACGATCCCTGTCAGATTAGAAAGAGATAAATAACATTGAGTCAAGCTGAAAAACGAGAAACGGGGCACAGCAATCTTGCATAAAGTCATACCTCCTTGTTTTATCATAGGGTCATACGGGACTGGACTGCTTAGGTGGAAGGGACACGTCCCACACAACTTGACTCGGCTACAGCATTCAGAACATTACCGACAAGGTGAGCACATCTACGGGCATACGTTTGCAAGTCTGAGAGCTTCAGTATTGCTGGTGAGTTTATAAGGCTGCTACTGCAAGAGGCCTTCAAGGATCATACTTTTTCTTTCTGTTTTATTTTTTTACAAAAAGACTTTTCCTCCCCTGTTTGAGGTCCCATTGAACAGACTTACCCAAAAGGCCTCTGTATGAGAGCTGGATGAAGCTGCTGAACACCAAAGGCAAAACCTACCAACAGAAACACATCACATTCTCTGTATGAGTGTTCTTCTGCTCCTTGTTTATGCCGTACATGCACACGCACACAAGCACAGAGTAACAGCCTTCACCAACCACCTCCAGTGACGGTGCCTGCAAGGCTGTAGCTCCACAGTCTAGAAAGCAAAACATATCAACCCATACACACACACACACACGTGCACACAGAAATTAAAACAGTGATGTGCACTTTCATAGAGACGTTCAGAAGAATGACTTTGGCTGAACAACGAGCACAAAGTTTTCATTAACTTTGTGCTCCATCCTGGTCCTTAATGCCAGCCCCTGAAGGATGATACAGGATTTATGTACTTTCAACAGGATCAAATTTGAGCCCTCTCTGCACGAGGACTGAGCATGGGGGTCAAATCCTAACTTAATTTCTCTTCTCCAAATGCTGCCCAAGCATAATGACCCCCCCTTTCCTTTGTGGGCACTAAATTACTCACGAGAGCGTTCCTCGGGCTAAGCACACAGGAATTCAGAGCAGCTTCCTTCAGAGCAGCAGCGTGCACACACACACTGCGTCCCCAGCTCTCTCGGTGTGAAGTTTGGGAAGCGGACAGGACATCACACTGGCTCAGATGTGGGCTTAGGAAGAGCCGTTTCATTTTAAAGTCTGCCTAATAGCTCCCATCTGCCTCGGGACGTTGCTCTAAGTTACTGTTTGTATTAATAAGACCGCACACATTGGAGGCGATTCATCCCTGGGCCGACCTTTCCCTGCAGCGATACTGTAAATGGTCAGCGCCACCGCGTTCCCCGCAGGGGGAATAACCACTGAAAGTGTCCGAGCTGTGCAAATCTTCCTGGAGAACTTCAGATAACATCAGCCCCGATTGCTTTTGGCGTTTAAACAGGGCTTGTGTAGGGAATAGCCAGAAAAGTGCCTACACGCTGCCTTCAAAAACCGAAACCAAAGCACACCCGCGGGACGTGCAGCACGGCGCCACCTTTTAAAAGCTTCTCTGCCTGCAGAAAGCTCGGGCGCCCACAGACAAGCCGTGGGAGGGGGTCCACATCCTCACCTGGCTGCATTATCCTCGGCTTGGCACCCAGGTACGCCAGGTTGACGTTGGCTTTCCTGCCATCGATGATGGGGTTGGGGTCCTTGCAGGCTCTCTCCGCAGCGGCTCTGTCAGCCATGGTGACCTGGGGAGGGGTGGGTGGGTGGGTTACGGTCACATAGGGTGGTAGTGGGGCAGCCCCCGACCCTCAGCCACCCTTCGGGGAGTGGGCTGAGGGGCTGAAGGGCTGAGGGGCTGTGGGGTGGAGGGAACGGGCCGGGCCCTGCTGGCGGCAGCCTGCCGGGCAGATAACCCTGTAATCGGGGAGCAGCAGGCGCTCTGGCAGGGCAGCCAGGAGGAGATTCCCCCAGCTCCACGCCTTGGTGGGGAGGGAAAAGGGAAGGAAAGGAGAGAAAGAGGAAGAAAAGGAAAGGAAAAAGAAGATGAGGAAGAGAGGAGGAGAGGAAGAAAGAGAAAGAGAGAGAGAGGGAGGAAGAGAGGAAGAAAGAGAAAGAGAGAGGGAGAGAGAGGAAGAAAGAGATAGAGAGAGAGAGAGAGAGAGAAAGAAAGAAAGAAAGATCAGAAAAGGAGGGAAAAGGGGGAAAAGTAGCAGAGGAGGGGGGCGCAAAGCCCCCCGCCGCCCCGGCCCCGCTCCCCGCCGCCCGGCACTTACAAAGCCGTATCCCCGGGACTTGCCGGTCTGCCGGTCGGTGATGACCACCGCCTCCTCGATGTCGCCGAAGACCTCGAAGTACTTGCGCAGGCTGGAGTCGGTGGTGTGGTAGGGCAGCCCCCCGACGAAGATCTTGGTGTAGGTGGTGTCCTTCTGCGTCGTGTGCATCTTCCGCCCGGCCCCGCGGGGCGCCGCGCTCCGCACCCAGGGGTGGCGGCCGGGGCGAGCCCCCCGCTGCCCGCTGAGCCCCTCGCCTCCGCTCCCCCTGCTCCCGGCTGGCCGGCCCCCTCTCTCCCGGCCCTCCCGGCTTCCCCCGGCACCCGGCTAAGGGGCCAGTCCCTCTCGGAGCTGCCTCCTCCCTCCCGAGCCTCCGGGGCTCTCGGGGTCGGCGGCGGGAGGAAGAAGAGGAGGAGGAGGAGGAGGAGAGGCACCGGGAGCCGGCAGGAGCAGCGGCTGGCAGGGCAGAGCAGCGCACAGCACAGCGGCACGGCAGCGCGGGGCCTCCCCCCCCCTAAAAGGCACCGGGTCGGGCACTCTCGGTTCCTCCTCCTCCTCCTCCTCCTCCTTCTCCTCCTCGCAGGGGCGGGGACGGCGGCAGCCCGGCCCCCCCGGGGCTGGCACACAGCTGGTGGCAACAGCTGGATGCCCCCTGCACGCTGGGACCCCCGGGCTGAGGGGCTGCTCCGGGAACGGGGGGAGCCCAAAATGGGGCTGCGAGACCCCCGAGAGCCGCTTGGGCTCGGGTGGATGAGGGGAGCCCCGGGGGGGTCACCGCGGAGAGCATCTCATGGTTGCACCCCCAGCTGAGACCCCAGCCCCTCGGTCCTGTGCCCCCGGGGGGGCAAAGCTGGGGTGCTGGGGTGGTGCTGGTGGCTGCTTGTTGCTCTGGGCACAAGGAGAGAGGAATTGGGGAAGCTGCTTCCCTCCTCTTTCCCCTCTGCAGGAACGAGAACCGGGCAGGACCCCGAGGAACAAAAGAGAGGAGGCCTGCGGGACACGGAGGGCTGTGGGAGCCGGGGGGGAGGGAGGCTCACAGGGCGGCAGGAAGGATGGGAGGAAGGTTAAGGACTGGAGAAAACAGATGTGCACATGTGTATGGGCTGCTGGGCCATTCCCTCGTGGTCACGGAGACTTGGTAAGTGCTGGTGTCTCTTCCTCCTTCTCCTAGTGCTTTTGGCTGTTGGGCTTTTTCCTATGGAGTCCCTTGTAAAAAAGAGCAATGCACCGGTTTGCAGAAGGGACTTTGACAAAACTTTTCAGCCCCTCCAGTGCCAAACCTTACCCATAATGACAACACTAACCCCTAGACTCTGGCTCCACTTGCCCCATTTCTAACCTTGGCCCCATCTGATTTTTTTCAGCAGCCTTTGTCCTAGCTCTAATGGCCTGTACAGTACCTAGGCCATGCTGTCGCTAAAACTAGCCCCAGACCCTACCTGAGCCTTAAGGCTGTCCAGATTAAATCGTGTGGGTTAGTATGTTAGCACTAACTGAGTCAAGCCTAGCAACACTAGCAGCATCTTGAGACATGAAAGGCTGAGAGCTGGGGTGTTTTAGCCTCGAAATGAGGAGGCCCAAAGAGAATCTTATCAATGTGCATAAATACCTGATGGGAGGATGCAACGAAGACAGAGCCGGGCTCTTTTCAATGGTGCCCAGTGCCAGGACAAGAGGCGAGGGGCACAAACCAGAGCACAGGAGGTTCTGGCTAAACACCAGGCAGCACCTCTGTGCTGTGCGGGTGATGGAGTGCTGGCACAGGTTGCCCGGAGAGGCAGTGGGGTTTCCCTTCTTGGAGATCTTCAAAAGATGCCTGGACATGGTCCTGGGCAACCTGCTCTGGGTGGCCCTGCTTGAGCAGAGGTCTACGACTAGACGACCACCAGAGGTCCCTTCCAACCCTAGCCATTCTGTGGTTCTGTGGTCCAGGCGTAAATGTTGCTTTTCAGTTCCTGTGATGCCAAGCCCTTAACCTTGGCCTGAATCCAGTTAGGCCAGCTAACTCTGCCCAAAAACTTCTCCCAGCATAGTTCTCATATTGGTCTGGAAAATTGTGTTGAACCCAACACTCTAGCCACTTCTGCTCTGAGGGTTAATCGTAACCTTAAACTCTGCCCCAGTGACCTGAACTTAAATAGTAGCCCAACTAAAGGTGTCCGTCCTCCCCAGAACACTACAGCACACACCACTTAGGAGGACAGTTAACTTCTCAGCCCCTTGTGGGCCCAAAGGATGAACTTTGCCTAAAACCAAGCACAGCCCATCACATTCCCTGTTCCTTTCTGTGCCCAGCACTCCTGCTTGTCTTGTGGTGTCTGCAGGAAAGGTGAATAAACCTCATTTTGCAGTCATTACACAAACTGTTGCATTAAGGCCAGCAAAGCAACTCTTGCCTATCCCAGAACTGCATTGCAGCTGTATTGAGGAATTTGCCTCTTTCATCCCAAACAGATCTTTATTCTCTTGCCCAGCAATCCTCACTTGCCATAGCTTGATATTTTATGGCTGACTACATCAGCTGTTTTCCAAATATCATCAGCCTTCTACAGTCACCTAATGCTAGCAGATCTTCAGCACAAAGGTTCCTTCTAACACGAAACACATCATCATATCATGTCCAATAGAGCGGCTTTCAGAAATCAGTTCTCAGCTTAACTTGCCCCTAGAATCCAGTAACAAATACAGTTTGTTTACCATAATTTATTAACGACTTCATACAGTCAATGTTAAGATGCCTGTACCAGACCTGTGGACTTTATGGGTTCCAGGGATAAACAGAACATTTGAACTGCCTTGGTATCTTTAATCTCGGATCCCACTCTGGCAGCTACGTCCTCTTCCCATCCCCCTTGTCCAGGTTCCGTCTCCAAACCCACAGCTGCCTGCTGTAAAACTTGGTAACCTATGCCTTCCTCTAGCATAGTCATTCAAGAAATTCTTTCCTGGTGGTAGTCCTCTTCCCAGTCTTCTAGCCCATAGATCCTGCAGCAATAGATGGAGCTGATCAGTCCCACCAGTTCCAAATTGTATCCACAGCCCAACAAAAAATTGAGCCTAAGTGGAAGATTGGTGATTTTGACTGACCTAATCTAAAACAGTCTGTCTTCCAGGATGCAGAAACAAAACTTAACTTTCCGTATCTATATCCCAATAAAGGGTGTACTTCTTACATTTAGCTAGGGTTCACCAGGCAGACCTTACACTAGCCTGAGTCCTTATGTTGCAAATCAAAACACAGCCGCAGTTACATCATTAACTTGAGGTCCAGGAAGCATGTTTTAATGAAAAAAACACAGCTGATTTCCCTCAGATGTCACCAATCTTCTTACGATTTTGGCAGCTTTACAGGTTCCTATAATGAACAAGCCTTCCCTGGGCCTTCTCTCCTAAGGTGCAGATGTGATTCCGAGCAACTAACCACAGCCTTCAACAAAGAAAGGTCACCCCCACGGCAATAGACTTGTCTTGTACTACAACTCTACTGCTGCAGACCTACAGACTCCACAAGAACAAAAAATATATCTTCAGCCTGTTGTGTCCCACACCTGTTTTAATCATGACGTTAAAATTTAGTCAAGCAAAGCGTTCTTGATTTTTTTTTTTTTTTCCCAGCCAGTACTGTTTCTGCTTTCTCTACTCCATCATCTTTTCTACTATATCTATCTTCTGTAAAACCCCAGAAGGGTAGTTCTTTCAGATTTTACCCACCTCAGGTATGTTCTGGCCTGATTAGGGCTTGTGGTTTTGTGACGTGGGTCCAGGTTCAGCACTGTGAAGCCTGAAGGGCAAGGTTCATCTGTAGAGCCCGGAGGTACCACAGGAAACTGATGAAGTCATGAATCCTGAGATGGGGACGTGTGACTCAGCTTGCTGCCAGACCGTTGGGTTTTGAGATGTAAAGGTGTAGATTCTTTTGTACAGCTTTTATTGCCCTGCAGTGAGTTCTGCGGGCAAGTACACCGCAGTGATTATCTTGGGTGCTTGTGATAATATTTGTTTTGTGTTTTGGGAGGGGATGAATCACTGCTAGCGATCAGGTTGTGACTTTGCGATGCAGGTGTGGAAGAAAGATGCTTATTCCCATGTCCTCCAAATGTTGCAGCAGCGATGCCACTGGTGGAAGTGTGACAATTCAGGCAAGCAGTGAGAATGTGTGGAAAGAGGGGTGTATATGTAGAGCATTCCTGGGAGAGATGACAAACTGGGCTTCCTGAGCCCATAAAGAGATTTGGAAACCCAACCTGGGTCAACCATGCTGCAGTAAGCACCACAAACAGGAGACCACTGTAAAACCAGAGAGAAGTATCGGTCCAGTAGGTTGCTACTTTGCTAGATTCAGGATCTCAGTTTTGAATCCAAGTAAAACGTGGGCACCTAGGTCCCGCTTTGTTCTTTGGTGTAACTGTGAACCTCTAGCAGGGATGTAGTGAATGGCTGTTAAATGCTACTGTGGCTGACGATTGCCTTCTACATAATTTTAATGGCTGTTATAAATATATCTTCAGCCTGTAGTGTCCCACACCTGTTTTAATCATGACTTTAAAATTTAGTCAAGCAAAGCTTTCTGGATTTTTTTTTTTTCAAAGCCAATACTGTTTCTGTTTTCTCCATCGTCTTTTCTACTCCATCTATCTTCTCTAACAGCTGAATCTCTTCTTTCTTCCTGACCATACCTTAAATCCTAGGCTAATTATCCTCATTTTCCTATTCTCATCCTCGGTCTGTTTACCTAGAGTGCAGTGATCCTTTTCTAGACCCTTACAGCCTTTGCAGGAGCTGTCTCCCAGCCAACAGTAAGCCTAGCTCCTCGAGCATCTGCTTTTCTGCACGGTAGCTGTAATTCTCCATTCTTGATTCTGTTACCTGGCTTAATCCTGCGCAGAGTTCACAGGGATGAATACCAACAGGGGCGGTTGATCTGAGCTCACTTAGAGTTAAGGAGAACTGGGGATGGCTTTCTCGCTGTCCCTTGGAAGAGCCAGGGTTCATGGAAGGGCAGAAATCCTTTCAGGAGTGATTAAGGTATGGCCACTCTTATCCGGGCAGAAGTGATGGGCCTGACCATAATTGTGGGTATTAGGGTTCTGGGCAACAGGTGTTAATAAGCTAATCAGCATCAACAACAAGAGTGGTGCTGGCTGGTGTGTAATGAGTTTAAGATAGTTTTGTGGCAGACAGCACACTCAAGGTTTGGACAAGGTTAGCTTTTGGAGGCTCTTGCAGACAGAAGAAATGACAACAGATCTTCAACCGCTTGTGTCCTAGAAAGTAGCTATCACCCATCCCATATGACCTCTTCCTTTCAAGAACAACCATCAGCTTAGTTTATAGTTCCCACAGAATTCTGAATTTCGACTCTCAGCCCTAACACTAGCCTTGACTCAGGACAGTTAGAACAACCATCCAAGCCCAAGCTGTTGCCCATTAGATTTCCCTGTGGACTAGCCTCGTCCTATCTCAGTGGCTCCTGCAGGATTTGTATACAATATCAGCAGTCCTTGCTCTTCTTTTTTCTTACCTTAAGCTGAAACTACCAACGGGACCACAGCCTTTGGAACCCACTGGTTCTAGGATGACAGTTCTGTAACCTCATTTATCAGTCACCTTAATCCCAATCTTCAGTCTAGCCACAGTTTAATTTAAAAGAGGGATCGTGTCCAATTTTACCAGCACCATCCCCCTTCTCATTTGATATTTCATACAGGATTAAGATGGTCATAATTCTCCATCCAGTTCTCCCTCAAGCCTTAGTTTGCCCCCAAAATGAACACTGACAGTAGCCTTTACACATGAATTATTACTGCTGTGATTCAAAGCAGGTTTTTTTTTGTTTGTTTGTTTGTTTGTTTGTTTGTTTTTCCCGACTCTATCAGACTAACACATTCTCTTTTCTAAAACCAGGAGAGGTGTTAACCCTGGCCATTAACAGTTCAAAATGTATCCTATTAAGCTGTACTACAGCCATTCTACTACCGTATTAGCATCCTCAATTTAGGATGGCAATTCCAGTAAAATTCAGAAATAAATACTGCTCTCCTAAACTGTACCCTAATCCCAAATATTAGGCTAGCCTTAACGCAAGGGAGGTGACCACAAAGACCCCAGAGAGGTAGTTCCTTCAGATTTTACCCACCTCAGGTATGTTCTGGCCTGATTAGGGCTTGTGGTTTTGCGACGTGGGTCCGGGTTCAGCACTGTGAAGCCCGAAGGGCAAGGTTCATCTGTAGAGCCCGGAGGTACCACAGGAAACTGATGAAGTCATGAATCCTGAGATGGGGACGTGTGACTCAGCTTGCTGCCAGACCGTTGGGTTTTGAGATGTAAAGGTGTAGATTCTTTTGTACAGCTTTTATTGCCCTGCAGTGAGTTCTGCGGGCAAGTACACCACAGTGATTATCTTGGGTGCTTGTGATAATATTTGTTTTGTGTTTCGGAAGGGGATGAATCACTGCTAGCAATCAGGTTGTGGCTTTGCGATGCAGGTGTGGAAGAAAGATGCTTATTCCCACGTCCTCCAAATGTTGCAGCAGTGATGCCACTGGTGGAAGAGTGACAATTCAGGCAAGCAGTGAGAACGTGTGGAAAGAGGGGTGTATATGTAGAGCATTCCTGGGAGAGATGACAAACTGGGCTTCCTGAGCCCATAAAGAGATTTGGAAACCCAACCTGGGTCAACCATGCTGCAGTAAGCACCACAAACAGGAGACCACTGTAAAACCAGAGAGAAGTATCGGTCCAGTAGGTGGCTACTTTGCTAGATTCAGGATCTCAGTTCTCAATCCAAGTAAAACGTGGGCACCTAGGTCCCGCTTTGTTCTTTGGTGTAACTGTGAACCTCTAGCAGGGATGTAGTGAATGGCTGTTAAATGCTACTGTGGCTGACGATTGCCTTCTACATAATTTTAATGGCTGTAATAAATATATCTGAAGCTGGATGTTAAAAGGTGATCTAATGGTTCTTTTGGAACCTAGTAATGTGACTTCATTGGAGGAAGCCCCAAAAGCTATCAGTTACAATTTCAATTAATTGTTTTTACTCAGAGATTTGTGTCTTCTTACTGTCAAGGCAAGGTAGAGCAGACAACTTGCCAGCTTACCAAATGTTGCCACTTGCTGGTATCAACGTAACTGTATCATCAGGCTTTTTATTTATTTATGAACACCATATGCCTGTCATGTCAGGAACCAGTGGACGTCATGTGTTCATTCATTAGGTTTCTGAAAACAACAAAGACCCCTGATTATATTGCACACCATTCATTCCCGCTGGTGCTTTATTTCGGTGAATAACAAAGGCCTGCAGAACACTCTGTACCCCATCACGTAAACGCGGTTGGAATTTCTCTATATATTTATACATACGTATATACACACACTTGATTTGGTAATGCTATTATTAGAATGCTTAGGGCCTAAAATTCCACGTTTTTTATGTAGGGCTGAAAAGAGAAGTCATTATTTTTCTGTTAAACTCGTAAGACAATCAGCTTGGTCAGTGAGACTTGCGCTTCTGCTGAAGCTCCATAATGGCACAGCTCCGTGAAAGCATTCAGCTAATAACATCAGACATGGTTTTGTCTTCTGATCCACCAGCCACATCCCGATACAGCGAGGAACAGGATGTCTAACCAGTGCTCTGCTCAGTGTACACGTTACTGGGCAATAGTTGGACTGCATCTGGTAAGGCATACTCCAACAGTAAGTGGTAGGTAGTGGACTCTCATGTTCTTGAACAGATCACAGCATGAGAAACTCAGAAACCATATCATCCTCATCATCTTGACTTTATTGCTGATATACACTCTTTATCTATGATTAGTTCTTGAATCATCAATTCCTGCTAAAAAATTCTTAATTGGGAAAGCTCCTACCACCACTCTTCTGACCATGTGTCCCTGTTCTAACACATTTCATCACAGGATTTTTTTTTTTTTTTTCCAAAGCCTATTAATCTTACTGTTTTCCGAAGTCCCTTTTGCTGTGGTATCTGGGCACTAATCAGCATGATGACTCCTGTAACCTCACTATCCCCAACTAAATCACCAAATGTAGATCACCAAGGGTAGTTTCAATCTGGTGTGGACGTTCTTCCTTTAAAAGGGCGGTGGAGGAGCTAACACAAAATTTCAGTGACTCAGCAAACAAAATTCAAAGCTTGTGAAACTGTGGGTGAAAGACATATTGCCTGTATATGGGCAAGTAATAGGTATGTCAGATGAAGCAGGGGTGAATGATAGCTGTACCCAGGAGGTTGAATGCATCCATAAAGGGTACTGTGAGGACATGCTGTTGGTAGGGGAACACGTGGGAAGGGTAATAGAAAAAAGAATGGAAAGGGCTTATGAATACCAAATGATTAATGACATACTGAATAGCACTTCCCAGTGCTAGAGCAGGTCAGAAGGTAGAATGAGGCTAGTGCCTGGCATGAACTGAATTTGTCCCACGATGGTGTAATATGGAGGGAGTGATGACACCCGAGGCTGAACCTGCAAAATCTCATTGATTTGTGTGCCATAATAGCTGGATGATTCCAGGAGAAGCACAGCCCTCTCTATCCAACACCTGCACATCTTTAAAGTGTTTTATACCCACCCCCATCTTGACACTTGATGGAAGAACCAGTGGTCAGAGCTGCCTGCTAAGCCATATACTTGTAGCCTGGACTGATAGACCCAGATAAATCGTTGCTTGCTTATATTTTGGATCTAAAACAGAAAGTCCTGGTCCAAAGAATGTCACTGTGAAAAAAACTCTCAGCCAGTCTAAATTGATGGAGCTCCTCTAAAGGCTATGACTCTAAGCCCAGTTACATCAGGTTGCATCTGGATTTCAGTCAAGATAAGCAGGAAAAAAAAAAAAGCAAAAAAAAAAAAAAAAAAAAAAGCAGAAATACTAGGATTCTGGTGAAAGACTAAAGCCACTAAACGCTATGCAGTTATTATTACATGGGATTAAACTGACAGCTGACAAGCAGTATGCCAGACATTAGCCTCGTTAGTGTTCATCTGTTAGTGGGCTAGTAGAAAGGAAAAAAACAAAAACAAAAGAAAATAAAAAACCTGGATAGGTGGAGAGGAACACAGAGAAAAGCTCATTCAAACACACGTCAGGTCCCTCTAGTTCTTAGCCATGTTGGAGGAGTGCTACTGGGGAAAGTCCTTAGTGAGCAACTAATTACCTGTCACACGAACATCCCAGTACTGCAGCTCTGGATCCAGGAATTGGCTTCTGTGTGGCCTCGTAGGCTCTCAGTCCTCCAGAGAAGTGACTTGCACATTCTTATCAGGGAGCTGAAAGGCTCTGATTTATGGCCTGGAGATACCACATCCTCATTTGCCAAGTTCAAGCCAACACTTCTTTTAGCAGGATTTAGTTCCTCTTGCACCACTTGTCCTGGGGAAACTGAGTTTGCAAGCAACCTAGCTTTCATTGAACCACTGAGGCAATCAAACAGGGGCCAAAATGTGCCCTTACTTACTTTACATGAGGAGAAAAAGGGAGGTTTTGGTGTTCCTCAGTCCTTGCTCAGTGACATGACTGATAATCCCAGCTTGAGCAGAGAAAGGGAGGATGAACTGCTCCACAGAACTGCCCTTCTCTTTCCCTTGAAGGCATCTGGGGCAAGAAGGAAGAAGAGAGGATGGAGGAAATTTGTGCTCTGGCTTCTTCACCCAGTCTTGAGCTGTCAAAGTGGAGGAGTCCCTCATACACTGCCTCGGACACTCAGACTAGTGCTTGGCAAGGGCTGGAAGGGAGAGTTTAGGAGAGCACATGGACTTTACCCACGGGTCATCCTATTTACACGTCGTCCTCTCTCAGGATAGACAACTCTGCTAGCCTCACCCATACCGCTCTGGTGAGGTGTGTTGTAGGAGTACGTAGCTTGTTTACTCGCTCAGCCACGTTCCCTGATCCAAAGGTATCAAATGTTGCTCTCAACTATTTTTAGTCTGAGTTCCTTACTATCCAGTTTACTTTACGTGGTTTCCTTGACTAAAATTAGTGCTGAGACAACAACAGCTTTTAGGTGACTCTACTTCTGGATTAATATGATTTGTTTAAAAAAAGCAGCAATGTTTGATGGGCGTTTGGTGCTTCCATTTCAGAAGGATCTTACAGAGATTTACTGCCCTGTGCCGGGTCTCACTCCTGCTGCGGTGGTACAGTTGTTCTCCACCGTGACACAGCATTTTATCCTTTCTGGTTCAGAGATAGTTTAGTTTAGTTTAGTTTAGTTTAGTTTAGTTTAGTTTAGTTTAGTTTAGTTTAGTTTAGTTTAGTTTTGTTTTCCTGGCTGGGATTTTCTTTGTTATCATCATCATCATCATTATTTTTTAATTCTTTTTGGTAGGTAGAATCAGCTAGGCTAGGATTTGGCCAGAACACTGGAGTGGAGGACACTTTGTGCTAAGAAAAACCGCGGAGGCTTTCTTCATTCTCCCACCACAGGTCAGGATGTCTGCAGTACACTGTGCCAGGACAGTAACACCTGCAGGTCCCCAGCCTGTCTTCCTGCCAGTGACTCAGAAGGGAGGAGCTCCACTTGCACTGCTTTCTATAGTCATGCTACAAATCCGAAAGTCAGATTGTGTCAAAAAATCTGTTTAACCTCTAAATTCCTAGCCCTGAGGGCTACAGCTTCAAAATCTTTATAAGTTGTTGCTTCTTACCAGTGGAAATTTGAGCATGTTAGCACTTCATTGGTGTAGCATCTACATACTCGTTGCTGCAACCCAGAATGATAATGTGGGGATTTCAAGCATTCCTGTAGCCCTTATTGCCCTCAGTTGGAAAAGGCATGACTTTTGTCTTTAAAAAGAAGAAGGAAAAAACCCTTCGGACTTTGTCATGAGAATAAAAATAGTACTGTTTGGCTGGCTTGTGATGTTAGTCCCCTAGTCTTAATTTTCACAGGTCATCTAAGGTGTGAGGTTATGAAGTAGGACACAGAAAACGTGTCATGCTCTAATGCCTCCGTTTTCCCCTCTGGAAAGGACCTTTGCTAAGATGCCGCAGCTGTGAGTGTGTTAGCAGTGCTGCAGAAAAGCTATCATGTTGCCCTTTGGTTAGCCATGTATAAGGATCAAGTCGGATTTAATTCCACCGAATAATTTTCACAGCTTTGAAAACCAGACCCTGTCAACATGAAACCATTTAAATTTCCTGTTAATTGCTTATAAGGCTCAGGTACAGTGCTTGGATTTTCTAAGACACAAAATGTAGACTCACTCTTTTCTGTCCTAAGACATCTGGTCTACCCAGTTAGCGTTGGTCAAGATCTGCTAATTTACAATTTACCAATTCAGTACTTTTTCAAATCACAGTCTGAGCAAGAATTTTTCTGCGATTTGATCATTTTACCAAGATCAGCTAAGGAGTTTAGCAAGGCCAAGTAAGCAAGAATCAGTCTGCTCTCTGACCTGATCTCACACATTGTCATTTCCACAGGGAACTGCAGCTATGTTGTGTTACAGGGTCTCTCGAGGGAATTCAGGAACAGGTACGAAATGCAGGAGTGTATCTGGGACCTCGGTGAGGTCTGTGGAAAACTGACTGGCTGCTGGTCTGTACATATTCTGCCACGGTTCAAAGCACAATAGCAATTTAGGGGCCTGGACACCAGTATCACTAAATCAGTATTATGAGAATAAGTTGGATTCCTGCACATTGAAAAACAGGATTTTGCTGCTCTGGCTCTCTAGCTACTGTCATGCGCAGACTGTCATACATTTCTTATTATTAGTTGTATTAAATGAAATAACAAGATAACAAAAACTTCATATTAAAGCATGTTGTTTTTTACATCCCTGGGAAAACACATGGTCATTTCAGCCTATCAGCTATTTCTGTGGTATTTATTTTTCTCTGTTCATCTTTGAAACTCAGTAAGGAAATAAAATACCAACATAAATAAATGAAGAAGAAGGCTTCTCAACACTAATAAGCTAGACAAAAGAAACAGAACACTAGATAATGTTTACTTATTCATGATATCTTCATGAATGCCATACTTTGGAGGGAAGGGGAGATTTTTGTTCACGTTCGTCTCTCAAGCATGTTAATCATGTTTTATTAAAATGGGGGTGGAGGAAGCTGGCTTGAAAAAGCTGGAGAAGCTAAAAACAACCCAGATTAGAAGTTCATGTGAAATACTGGAGAATAAGAGGAATTGTTTAAAGTCGGTATTATATGCAAGGGGATAGGAAAATGTTTTCCTATTCTTATTTAAGGAGAGGAAATGTTTTTGAAAGGATGCATGGGTGTGTGGTGGGAGTAGAGATTCTGTTCTTGGGGGCACTTGGTTCAGTTCCCTGTTCTGTCAAAACGTCCTGTGTCAGCTGCACTGGGTTTGTCTGTGCTGTCAGCCTGTGTAATACGTATCCGCAACATGTGAGAAGGCCCCTAGGAAATAACTGAATTCCTTGTAGTGAGTTAAGTTAAGTACATGTGTAAGTGTTTTTGAGATTTCAGAGTATCTCTGCGGTTCAGATCCACACCATCTGCCTCTCGCTGCGTCTCTTTTGCATTAGCACATGGCACTGGGAGCCCTTGCTTGGGGTTTCTCGGTGCTGCCGTGACCCATGAAGTGTCAGGAAAACATTCCTGAAAGTGAAAGCTAGGCACCACGCAACAGTTTTCTTGCCTGACTGAATCAAATTTGAGAGAAAAGTAGGAAAAGAGAGACACGGGGAAAAGCAATCCCCTGCACCAGCAAGGGATCAGCTGAAATGTCAGATCAGCCCCAGCCAGAGGAAACCTCTCAGAGCCCCGTCCCTGCAGCACGCCGCGTCGCTTCTCCCAGCACAGACGTCCTGGGGAGTCAGGTTGTGTTTGGCTGTCTTCAAGGCTATGTGTAGCAAAAACACGCGGCACCTCGTAGGAGTAGATGCAAGGATACAGCCACTAGGGCTGTTTGTACGATCCAGCTGATGTCAGTGCAAGTTATCTGATAGCGGCTCTGAAAACGCTGGCAGTTTCCATGCTGTTAGGCAAATGAGGCTTAGAAGAATTAACATATATATACAGCCAGTACCCCAGTATGGAGCAATAGGAGTTTATTTTTCATGGCATGGTTTTGTTGATTTCTTGTGTCCCCAGGATTCCTTTGCATTTATTTACATTTTCATTTTAATTCCTCTTTTTTTTTAAACAACGTGTGCATCATGAAGCAAAATGTCAGACAGCCTTACATTGTAGCTGTCACCCCATTAACAGGAAGCTGGTAGCACCTCTCAGTTCCCTGTCCTACTAACCCATCCGACCTTAAAAGACTTCAGATTTTTATGAACCTCTTGTTCGCACCTGGAAATGCTCCTTCTTTTATATACAGGGCAGGTCCGGCAGCATTTAATTTTACTAGAAATACTTGATTTTTAGAGACTGTAAAATAAAGATAACCTCTTGCCAAGAGCCTAGCCGTGAGCTCGGGAACCAGCCGGGGCTGCTGTGCTGGTCCTGCTGCTGCGGGGCCGATGTGGGTGAGAGGTCACAAGTTTCCTTTGCTCTCCCCGCTGTCCCCAGAAGGTGACTTGGGTCAGGAGGGGCTTGAAAGCTGAAGACCAGAGGGAGGGTAGTCCTGGCAGCTCCAGCAGTTTGCTACTCATTTTCTAAACACCTTATAGCTCTTTTGCTAGCCTGAGTTTCTTCTGATAGATTAAACAAACCACCACCAAAACCCACACACACACCAAAAAAACAAACCCCAAAGCTCAGCCGTGAATGCAGTGGGTTTGCAAATCAGAGACTAACCACGCGTTTCCTCTCCTCCGGCATCTCCACCTGGCTCTGCTGCAGTTTTGGTCACGTGCAAGGTGTGCCTTCAGGTTTACAAACCTAACGCACCTCTCGCCTGAACAGGTTCCTCTCTTATTCTCCGAGATATCACATAGTAATTATAACAAGCAGATAAATAAACGTGCTCGGAGTGGGATCGCAGTCTGAAGCCGCACATTTGAATAGACACCAGAACCTGTGAGAAGGCATCTAAAGGTGAATGTTAACCATTTTGTTGCCTGTGTAGGACAGGTGATGTCAGGCACAGGGGCTTCTGAAGGCTGATTTCATACAGACCCCTCTCTTCCAACTGATTGATACCAGTGCCTAAAAGTTTCTGCTGAAGCTTCTCCCAGAACTGCAGCAATCAGCACGTGTACTTCTTCACCACCTACCCCAGCCCTGATGCAGACTCTTGTCTAACAAGACAGTGATCTAACTTTCCTAACAGTCAGGGCATGGCAAGGATCTCTTTTCCCTACCAGCAACCCGTTTTCATGAAATTTGTATGACCTTAACTTTGGGAACTGACCTCCTCTGCTGCATTTGGTTGACACCGAGCAATGGATTTAGCTAGTGATTAAAGGGAAGGAAAGAAGTATCTGGACAGACAGACACTCTGACCACATAGCTCTGAGGCTGCTATTTAAAAGAACAGGAAAGTAAAAGCAGAGGGAAACCGTGGACCTGTCCTGGATGCACCATCTCATCTGGCAATGGGCAAGACTGGTGTTTGTTTGAAACCATCTTTAAAATCTTGGTTTAGCTACTCAAGAAAAGAAATGAAGAAGTGAAAAGAAAGGAAGCTCACACAACCTCGTGGTACCTTCAGGCTCCACCAAAGAGCAGACAAGCTCTGGAAACCCCACAGCCCACCAAAGACTCTCAGTCCACACTGCATGGCATTCACAAAACTCCAGGGAGGTTGTGGACACTTTTGGCAAGTTCAGTGACTACGCACAGAGGTGACTTGGATATTTCTACCATGTACTGCACATAGGGTCTCATTTTTGTGATTGACATGGCCAGGAGTGTACTTCGCAGATGGGGCCTGGCAAAGTGTCAGCGCCTTTTTATTTTCTATTTTTGCCTCGTGTGGACACAGCGGTCAGCCAAGACTGTCTGTTGAAAATAAGAGGGTGTTTCGTGCCGTCATTTTTTCTAGTCATGCTCTCAGAGGTGAAGGGGTCACTTTAGTAACAAAATGCAGAGTCAGAGCCCAAGGATTCTCGCAAGGTAGCAGAGACTTTCACCGCACCAGTGGGAGATAGGAAGGGGCAAGGTGATAGGGAAAATCACTGATCCCAGTTTCAAATTCCTAATAATTTTAAAACCAGCGTAAAATACTACTGGCAAGGAATCTTTGTCTAAAATACTCCGACATCACATTTATTGTCTTAATCCATAGGAACACATTCAATAAAAAACAAACAATAAAAGCCCAACAACTTTTGCCATCGTTAGGAATGTGGGGAGGCCATCGCTGATTAGCAGCAGAACTACATCCAGGAAATATTAGTTGCCATAGCGACCATACTAAGTTGATTCCTTTTTCTGCTGTACAGAGTTGATTTAATTAATTCAGATATTTATAAATAGCTTCCCGTAGGGCCAAAACTAATGGCTGCAAAGTGAAGTTGCAAAGACTTTGGATGTGCAGCTCCGTGCAGGCAGATGGAGACCCTGCTTCAGCAAAGCAGCCAGCGTGAGCATGCAGCTTTCAGCGTTATTCTGCATTCAGCAGAGCTGTGTGTGCGCTTAGACTCACATGTGCTGAAATAGTTTGCTGCAGTTGCTAGCAGATCATGAGCATTTCTGCATTAAGCAGCGTTTTGTTCTGATCTCATTCTCACAGAATCCGGTAAGTTATTAAGTTGTTAAACCATTAGTCATATTTAGGAGTGGCCAGTTGCTTATTTTGCAGTTACAGTGAGCATTACAGAAAACGTGGGCATGTACACCTTTCATGGTTTCATGTTCCTTCCAATAACCCCCAGCCTGTATAATTTGTTCTCTGCAGTCCTTTCTTCCTTTTTTTCTTTTTATATTTTTTTTAATCTTTTTTTTTTTTTTTTTTTCTTTTCACCTGGAAGTATGCAAATTAAGCATGCAGGATGTATACTTTACAGCATGTCAGTTCCCTTCTGCAGGAAATTCTCTTGAAAGCTTCACCGTAGAAAGGTGCCAAAGGTCTTTCAGCTCCTCAGCATCATTTGCAGAGAATAGGAGTTCCACACCCACTGGCTCTGTGTTGTCCCAAGTTTTAGTTCTGCCTTGTAAACGCAATCACACTGTCAGGTTGGGAGAGGGAGTCAAGAGGAAGAGGTTAAGGCATTTACCGTTCCTGCTGCTCTTCTGAGGTTTCATCCCCTCCAGCAGAGCACGGCCTATGCAAATGGTTCTCTGCACATTTGGCACATCAGGGAGCATTAGCCTGTTGTCCAGCATCAAGGTAGCAAGGGAGAGCTGAAACTGGAGGAACAGGAGGAGAAAAGTGCAGAAGCATCTCAAAAATGACAATGACACAAGTGGCCATCTGCAAAGGCTAACCAGAAAACTGGTTGTTTCTTTAACACCTGTAGCATCGTCATCCACACTCCTCTCACATTTTTTCAGACCATACTTTGTATCACACATTCAACACCTTTTCCGGCCTTCTTCAATCTCTTTTTTTTTTTTTTTTTTTTTTTTTTTGAATATGGTTTTTGCATTGCAATTATTTGTTTATTTATTTATTTAATGTAATGGATGTAATGGTCAGAATCCAGGTGGTACCTCTACAAGAAAAAAGTTGTGTCTTTTAAAAAAATTATTATAATTTTTTATGCACCTCAGCTTCTCTGAGGTGCAGTTCTCCCTTTCTCCACCCAGAAGTTACATAGTCTTTGCCATTTTCTTAGGCTTACAGAGCCCCAGGCTCTGGGTGCCTCAGATGCACACAGAAAGGGAGGACGAGGGGGCTGATATTCAGAGTTCACCCTGTCACCTGCACTGGGAATCCACAGGTAACACTTAAGACACCCTCAGACTGTTTCTTCAAACTTCCAGTGGCAAAATCTATGCCATTTGGGCCTCTTATTTCTTTTTCCCAAGGCAATACATGGCGAGGGAGGCTGCTGGTGCAGAACGTCCCCCTTGGAGCTGTGCTGCCGGGGGAGCAGGCCCAGTCAGCTCAGAGACTCAGGCCTCCTCCTGCAGCATTTATTTTGGACTATCCACCAGCTCTGGAGGCCTGGTACCCACTTTCCTCACTTTTCTGTGTCTGTGGGCAACTTCTCTTCATTTTCACATGCCCAAGTGTTGCATGTTGCATGGAGGGGCTTTTCAGGGAGCAGCAGCAAACTCCCCAGCACTAGCGTGGGGAGTGCTAGAGTCTCTGTCCTGTTCCTCGTCCTGTCCCAGGGGAACAAGCACAACAGTGTCTCTCCCAGCAGGAGCCTTTCAGGATGGTCATTTGATAATTTTGAGCTTTTCTGTTCCATAGTCCTCACTGTAGTTTCCTCCGAGTGCAGTTGCGTTGAACCTAGTGGGAGATTGTTCAAATAAATAAGAAGTGTCTCAGTTTTTAACCCAGTAAGTTCGTGTCTTAAGAGTGGCAGTGTCACGACAACTAGCTGCTTCTGTTGTTGGTGCTGTATTTATCAGGGATTTTGAACTTTTACACCCCAAAATAATGCAATAGGCATGGAAAGGAAGTCCCCCTTTCCACATCTCATCACACCCCTGGGTGAGGAGGGCTTTTCTGTATCAGAAGCCAAACCAGACAAAATCAGATGAAGGAGGAAGGCGCAGGCTTTCCTCTGCCTTGGCGAGGCCAGAAAAGGACATGTTGGAGAAGCCCTCAGAGGAGGGCCCGGACAGCCCCAGAAGGATTAAGCGGTGATATACTGTCCGGAGTAAGCAGAGCCCAACCTGGCAGCACGCAGCCCCACGAAGCGCGGCTCCAGCGCTCTGTGTGCACGAGGCTGTTGTCCGTCAGCTCCAGCATGACCCCGTGCAGGCTGTTATGACAGCTGTTGGAAACTGTTATGTCAGTGTACCCTTTCGGTCTCTTCAGGAATAGAAGATGCTGGGCTCTTTGGGATTTTTTTAATGCCCTGCTTCGTCTGGATCACAAGCCAGTGAGACATTGATAATTTTAACCACATACTGCACAGGCCTATTTGTTTATATTGCTGGGACATGCTCTCGGGTTTTGGCAAAGGCTCCCAGAGGAAGCCTATGCTGAAAGTGACTGGAATAACTTCTCCTTCTTTACACCTTTATCTTCCCTTCTTCTGAAGAGCATGACTGCATTATCACTGTTTTCTTTCAAACGAAACTTCTCTGTCTGAAGTTTCCTTTTGGAACTGTGTTATTTCTTTCCAGTCCATTTGCAAAGAACTTTTGTAATTTCATAACAAATGCATTAAAAGCTGTTTCAGCTCCCAAACCTGCACAAACCTACAGCGATGCCAATTTTACGATTGCATTCTGTGCTTTTCTACCCCTGCTGCTGTTTGATTTTCAGAGAGAAAGGGAGAAGCTAAATATTTATACAAGGGAAACTGAATTTACATGATAAATAAACAGAAAAAGCAAAGAAATAATCCCCCCTCTGCTCTTTAAGTTTCAGCAACGCTGCGTGTATGCTGTTTCAAAAAGAAGCGTGCCTCCTACCCTTGTCCCAGCTCCAGCAGACATCCCTTTAACTGCTCCTACTCCTTTTAAGTCCTTTGCATAAAAGAAAAAACTCCCATTGTGTTTCAGAAATTCAATATGATAGGGAAGCCAGATAGGCTGTGTTTTTTTTCTAAAAAAAAAAAAAAAAAAAAAAAAAAAAGAGAGAGAGGTGTCTCCTGGTCAACTTTAGTATGGCACGGAAATTTGATTATCACTTGTTGACAGGCATGCAGGTCACGTCAAGTGTTTCTGAGGTGTCTATTTTAAGTTAAACTAGAATTTGTATTTTGATTAAGAGAGAGTAAAAATACTTGGACAATAGATAAGTCTTTGCCTGTGAATGAAAATTGGAATATGCAAGTTATGGTCAGGCAGGCTTCTGTTAGGGATGTGAGGCTTTGCCCACATGTCCTAATTCTGTTTTTTTTTTTTTTTTTTTTAAATGAGACGAAAGAACCCGCACTATCATCCCTCCCGTTACTTTGAAAGAGAGAAACATGATCACAGCAACACAGGAGACCGAATGTGAAATTACTTGTGAAAGATAACTGGAGATTTTCTTCTTGCACAATTTTAGTCCAGCAGCAAAGTATCCACCTCCTTCTACGTAACCTTCTGTTTTCTATTCCACAAGCCTGAGTTTCTGAGCCATCATACCATGGCTCAAGCTTCAACTGTTAACTACACCACGGGACCTGGCTCCTTCAGCTTGCAGCAGGAGCTAATTCAACTGGAGTCAACAGTGAAAACCCAGAATGGAGCTGGTGTGTGGTCAGGAACAGCTCTCAGCTGAGCTTTCATCATGCCTTCAGGCCTTCAGCAGCAGCAGCAGCACGGCACAGCCCTCCCTGAGCCCCCAGCAGCTGGCTGAAGCAAGCTGCCGTGCTCCACATCCCTCGGTCTGAAACTAGGGGTTTCGTCTCAGGTCTGTAAAGTTAGGAGCAAAGTACAGAGCCCATTAGAAGCCATTTCTCCGTGCCGATATTTGGGGTCAAGGGCTCACCAGAAGTGGAGTCCCAGTCTGAAATGGGGTCATGACCAGAAAACATTTGAAAATGGCTAACAAGGTTTGAGAGTCATCCTGGGTAGAAGAAATGTTAAGTGCTGCTTTCCAAGCAATTGACATGTGAAGCCTGGAGGCACGGATTGCGTTGGTCAGTATTCAGCTTGCTCCTTTTGGAAGCAGGCTGATTGCTGGAAGAAAACAAATCATCTGGAGATCCGAATGTTTCTGAAGAGGGGGATGCTGAGACTTTGCTGGATTCAGTGCCTGTTTAGTCTGTACCCAGCTCTGAGCTGAAAGGCAACACTTGTGATAATACATTTTCTTCACCGCGGAGACAAATGCACCTCCTGAGGGAAAAACAGTTGCTTTGACATTTCAGGCTGGGAAACCTGTCCTTGACACATGCACAGGCCCTGATACACGGTGCCTTGGCATCGCGTACTCGCGGCTGTCTGGGAGGCTGGCACCGTCCCTGCTCAGAGGCAGTGGCATGCCAGCAGTGCAGTGGAGCAGGTCCCCAGCGGAGATGTTTGCACTGGGAAGGCAGCAGAGCCCTGCAAATGCTCTCTCTGTCATAGATCTGTCCTCTGCGCTAGCCGGGGCACCGCGCACTTGCTCACACACGGTAACGTATTTATGTTAGGGAAAGCCCCAATGGGGCAGGAAAAGAAGAAACTGAGCTTATGCTGTGTTGTGGCTGCCAGCAGTCACAAACTGCACCGTGGCAGGAAGCTGAGTGTGAGAATCAACAGTTTTCAGGCTTCTTCTAGGAGCGGCAGTCTTGATTTGTAGAGCTGCCAAAGACCTGCAGCACTCCTGCTTTCAGCTGGATGGGGGAGTAGCCACTCTGGAAACGCAGCCACGGGGTTTAAAGTCAAGGACCTGGCTTGTAACAGCACCGTATAACTAAATATCAGTGCCCAAGGGGCTAGGGAGCGAAAAAAGTGACTGGCCAGAGAGCTCACTATGGTGGAACGTAAATCACTAGTATGAGTGACAATGTGAAACACAAAAGAGGGAACATTGCTGTTTTACAATCTTACTATGGGGGTTCTGCATCCATAGTCACCATTTCATAACACTGCCTGGCCAAGACTACGTTAAAACTGGATCCCAAGCAATGCACTCTTGGCTCAGCGAAGGTGATGAGGCTGGGATAGTTGCAGGGAGTTCGATACGGCCAGCTTTACTGCCTGTTTGTGCATCCTCACCCTTAGCAATTCCCCTTCAGCAACATAAGTGCTCATTCACTAGCTGATCACAGAGCTGAGAGGTTATAGGCCCATAAAACCAGAGGACACTAAGAGAGGATCTGTACATGTGACAGGCGAACAATCATGCCCAAGCACAAGCTATGCCATTAGTATTGCTTACTTTTAGAGCGCTATTCGCCCTGCATTGTTCCCTCTCCTTAACAATTAGTCATTCAGGCTCTTGAGAACTCTCGTACAATGAGCCGTACAAGCTCATCAAGCGGATCTCACACAATCACGGTGTTACATACAAGATTTATAAGACAGGACTGGTTGGATGTGAATGTGGGAGTAATGGTCCATAAGCAAATGTGACATAAAAAGAAGTCAGCCAGGGAAGCAGCCTACTGAACTCGGAAAGCCTGGCTGCAGTGGCAGATGCTGCTATTTCAAAATGGCTTTCATCTTTTGAGGGGAAATGGAGTCATTTTGTCATAGGAGAAGTAACTGCATAACATCCACGGTGTTTACATGCTAGTCAGTGAAAGGCAGCCCCTGGTTTTGAAATCATGTAGCTATATGCATTTTCCTTTTGAATGTGGTGTTAAGGGAGCCTGTGCTCCTCTGTTCCCTCCCCCTTCTTTCCCTTCTCCTTTTCAGCAGAGAGACCTCACCAACAAAGAGAAAATAGATTGAAAGCTCTTGCATGCAGACTCTTTCAAGCAAAGCTTGAGAGAGACTTTGGCACATAATGTCTCTGACATTATGTTTACTGCCCTTAGAAAGCAATAACCAAATACATTCTGCTGGCAGTTAGCAAGTGCAGTGATTTCAGCACAGATGAGAGAAGAGAGGACAAAGAAAGAATATGCTTAGAGCATCCTTTTCACTATGAACCTATGGGCCAGCTGGAGTGTTTACAAAGCTCTAAGGCCAGCCAGCAGGGAGTTGCAATAATCTAATTTTAATTATGTGACAAAAGCATGAAGAATCATTTCAAGGGCTAACAGAGGGAAATGGTTGCAGCCTGCCAATATTCCTTAGATGGTAAAAGAAGACAAGTTAACCCACAGAATTTAGTTGTTTCTCAAAAGACTAAAAGGATCTATCAAAACTCCCAGCCTGTTGTTGTTAGAGAACAAGCTGGTTGCCAGAAAACAGCTTTAGATGTTAAAGAAAGTTCCCAAGAGTCATCTAGGCAGAACAGCAATACCTGCGCTCCTCTTCTGAAATGAAAAATATGCTCCAGTGGTGAGAAAACAAAGTCCCATAATCACATTAGACTAGCTAATATGCAATGCAGAGTGTACATGTTGTTAGGTACAAACTGACGGAGCTTCAGCCTGTGTTCTCCAGCATCACAGCCGTCTGGCAGGATCACAACAGTGCAACAGCTGTTTTGCTCTCCCAGAGCAAAGCAGAGTTAAAAAAGAAAACAGAAAAAAAAAGAAGAAGAAGAAAAGAAGGGAGGAGCAAAGCTCAAATCCTCCTGCTCTGCACACGCCACTGCCCTTTGGGAGAAAAGGACTGTTGTCTCCTGACAATGACAGGACAGAGCTGACAGCAACCAGCCAAATCATTTTGACTCCATTGAGGAGATGGCCATAGTGAAAACATAGGGAAATAAGTTACATTTCATGTTAGCAGCAAATGAATCCATGGGTTATTTTAGTATACCCTTATTCCAGGATGCACTGAATCTGAACTTTTAATACAAGATCATCATCACTTTGTTGTTCAGCAGAGTTTTATTCTGTCTTGTGGCTCTCTTTCACCTGCTGTTGCGTGGGGATTTTGTATTTTGGCTTTATTATTGCTTGAGGAGGAGGAGTTAACAAAATTTCATGCTTTTTGCAGTGGCATTATTGGAAATATTGCATTTTCAACCAATTCACCTTTGACAATTATACGATCGCTGGGGCTTAATGGGGCTTCATTACTTTCCTGTAATGGCATAGATTGTCTCAAAGCTTGGTGATGTGCTTGAGCTATCCTTCTTGCCACAGCATCACTTTGATTACAGCACTACAAAGGATGCCAGAAAGTGCAAGCAGCCTGGTTTTGCTTCTACTCTTTGTTATTCCACCACGCGAAACAACACATTGCTAAATAAGTGCACGGCTTTCAAGTTCAAGAAATGTTAAACTTGTTCCTCATGTAGAAAAGCTTTAGTTAAAGTACCTTACCGTAATTCAGGGCACCGCCGTGTGAAATAGGAGCACACTACAACAATGTGTGTGTTAAGCAAACCCAGAATGTGGTGTGTGTCGTCACTGCCTTAGCATAATCCTCTTTCCATCTGGGTCTGCAATTTTGCAGACAAGTGATATCATGGAAAATGGATTTGTCTCCTGTATAGCCAATGGAAAAGCGGGCGAAAGTGGTTTGGCATTTATTGTGCATGTCCACAAAATTTGTGCGGTTCTTTCCGTAAAACCAGCTAGGTCTTTCTGTAGCGGGACTTTGATGAAAGCCTCTATACAAATACAAATGATTATTGATGCGTTCTACGAATCATTATTAAAATAGAAACAAACTTAAATCTCTTCTCTGCTAACATCCTGTATTCCTCTCTTCTTTAGAACACTCTCAGCGATTACCATCACTAAATTCAACCTCAGAGTAATTATTCTCAGAAACGCTACCAGTGCTCATTACCACCTGCAAGCTACCTTTCCCCATTATGTGACAGCGATGTTCCCATTCTTGATCAACACTGATGTTCAGATTTGTATAACTTGAGGTCTTTTTCTGTGAATCTAGCCTCTTCTGCATGGGATTTCCTTCCAACGCCAAGTGCTTTTGGCGCTCAGGTTAATAGTGCTTTTTGGCATGTGTCTGGAGTAGGATTTAAGGTGTGATGTATGCTGCCTGGGCAGCACTCCTGCTGCTGCTGTTAGCCGAGACCACAAGGGTCAGGGCAAGAAGGGGAACAAGGTGAATGAGGCAGTAATTGCTGTTAGGGCTGGGAATGGTTCTTCCTTGCAGCAGAAATCACTGACACATCTCTGGAGAGATGCTGCTGGGGCTAGGGAGAGATGTAGCATGATGCTACATTGGGACTTAAAATAAAAAATAAATTGTTTCTGCAGTCAGACAACAGCCATTAGCCTGCTGATGCTTAAATTTAGTTAACGAACAGCTTTACATGCATAAATGAAACACTTTTTCAAGTCCTCCTAGCCAAGCTGTAATCCTTTCCTGCCTCTTGGGAGCATGCACTAGGCATAAACTCAGACTGATGGATTCTAAATTCATTGGATGAATTTAGGAAGCACATTAGAAAAAGGGAAGAGTGAGGAAAAAAAGAAAAAAAGAAAAAAAGAGAAGAATTCAGGGTTGCCATCAGCTTTCTGATAATATAAATGTTTGTATATATGTCTATACCCATCTGCTGACGTGAGTAATTCTTCAAATATCTCTCAAATAATCTATATATACTCTATTGTTATTTCCTTAGTAATCTGGCAAGGGACATCTGCAGTCTCTGGAAAAATAAAGTCATTTGCCATGAATTTGGCAGACTAGGGTACTACCAATTTTGATAAATAGTCTACAGGGGAAAAAGTGAGAAAGGGTAAGACCTGATAAGTGTAATTTAGAAACAAACTAGTTTAACTTTTAATTTTAAAAGTGACCCTCTTTCATTTTTCCAATGAGGTTTAAAATCTAGAGTCTTGAAGCTAAATTGAATAATTATTCAATTCCTTATCCAACCCACATGATCTTTTTTCATTTATTTGATGCAGACCCTGAAGTGAAAAGTCCATTATTCAGTCAGCTCCAAAGAGTGTTAGCTTGAGAAGCCAGAAGAGGGAACAGAGGTGGGAGAGCAGGGCAGAGTGGAAGGAGTGATAAGCTCAGTACTAGCTGTTGGTTGACATTACAAAGATTGTTTTTGTCAAGGGAAGAGGTGGAAATATCCTCTGTCCTTTTCTATTTATTTCTATTTCTTTAAAGAAAGCCAAATTTCACAGTGGCAGTCCCAATTGATTAAAAGCCATGTACATCAGGCTTCGCTCTCGCTCCAAGTTACCTCAAGAATCATGAGGCTGTTATCTTCAATATCCTTTTCCCCCTCCAACAAGGTAACTTCTTCTCTTCTTTTGTTTATGTTGACTTAAGCTTCAGCAATATGACAATGGAATTATAGACTTTTAGTGAAAATCTTGAAAAAGAGTATATCTTGATTAACACTGTTAGGCAAAGAAGTAGGTACAAACATCTAAGAATGCGTCAAAGAATGTGGCCTCCAGTTATTTATCAGCAGTAAGTGTACTGAATCCAAAACGTCTTGTAACACAGCCTGATAGTTTCAGATGGGAGCCCTCCAGAAGGCATGCCTGCATCTTTACAAAATACTGATCTGGAGCTAGCTTGACAGCTCAAATTCCAAGTGGGCTATCTGGTAACTTCGTGGGTTGAATATAAGCAATGAAAGAGTCCAGAAGTTTGCCCGCTGCTCCATCTAGTGCTTGTATCTTATAGGATCATGAAGTATCTTTTTCTTCTGAACTCTAATATCCTAGGAGAGGCCTGGATATGGCAAGGAGCAGCTTAACTGCTAGGGAGCACTTCTTTTCCACTGGCTTCCTTGCTCATGAGGGCTCTCTGTTACAAAGCCTTCTCTTTTACCAGCCTCTTTTCTGCCTGCCAACCTGCTGCAGTGAACAAGTGCTCCCAAATGCAGGCTGAACTGCCTTTGCAAAGGGGTGATCCTTCAGGAACATTTAGGGGAAAAGGAATATATAAAGCATGAGACATATTGATTGCTAGGGTCCTGGTGATAAAAACACAGTATTTATGTAAAAAAAATGGGTCCAGTTTAATGAATTTTGTATTTAATATGACTATTTCTAAACTAAAGTAGCTTATTTATACCCAGTAAGTGTCAAATCATGGAAAAATTAAGTCTCTTGGCAGTATACTCAAAGGGACATAATGTAGAGGATAGAAGATGGAGTATCACAGTGGTCAGAAATGTGGGGAAAACATAGTTTCACACAGTGTCCACTCTAGAATTGTAAACAGTGGCAAGAAAGGTTTCTGAGTATAAACTGAATTGTCAGAAATTACTTGGTTAGAATTGTCTCTGTTAGTTTTCACTTTGGCCAACTATTGCTTCCCAGGCAGCTCCCAATCACAATTCAGAAGATATTTTGGGTGAAGCACCACTCCCATATACAGATGCACACGTGTTTTGGTGAAGAGAGAATTTAATAAGATGGTTGCTGGTGTTCCTTTCCATTTGGCCCAGGCATAGTTGTTTTCCCAAAGCGTAGATGAAGCCACAGTGTAATGCTGTGTAACTGCATTTTGATCCCTTGCAGACCTAGCCTGAGAGCTTTGGCTCTGTAACTCCTACTGTGATAGTTCATGTTTCTATCCCTAGGCATCCAGGGAGTGTGATAGGAAAGGAGATGGCTCTCACAACCACGCTAGAGTACATCAGAAGGAAATTTTTAGTGTCTTATATTACTTTCTACATTTTGCAATTCTACAGCTGGATCTATACATTTGATTTTTAAGTATAACTGTAGTCTAAGTAGCTCTTAGAGATGTTATTGCTAATAATAATCAACTTCTGTATCACTAGCTGGCCTTACTATCTTCCAAAATATAAATAGGATCAAAACAAAGGAAGCAGTCATATCAGCATACTATAATAGCCAGGCACTACATGTTGCCACAACACACTAAATACTCTCACCTGGAATGGAGAAATTTTTCTCTATGCTGTCTTTGTAAAACTCTTTCTGAATTTATTTGTTTATCTTCCTCGTTTTCTTTCTCTCACTTTCCTCTCCTCCAAAACAAAAGCAATTCTTGCCCTAAAACTGCCAGAGAGGAAGAATGGACCTAGCACCTGCCAGAGATGTCAAGTACTGAGAATAAGAAATGGCCCGTTAAAGACAAAACCCTGAAGAAACAAGAGAAAACAAAGTGGAGTGGGAAAGTGCTTGTAGAGAGGAAGCCCATTCTGCTGCTTGTATATCCGTCAGGTCTTTATTTCAGAACAAATCACTCCACAAAATAAAATCCCAGGCAGAAGCGTTAATGGGGTAGCCGTGAGTGAGGGCACTCGTGGGTCACGCAGCCGGGTAGGACATTCGTACCCTGCTCTGTCCTCACCCTCCCAGAGATAGCCTCTATCAACTTGTTTGGAAACACATCTCCGGAGCTGGCTGCTTCATGGCAACAGGGAGGCTGGGACCGGAGCTTATGTACGCTATCTCGGCAGGAGAGCTCCATTAATATCCCTGACAAGATCTCTTTATCCTGTGCCTTCCTAATCTGCAAGACAACAGGGAAAGAGAGGGAATTCTCTGAGCTAAACTGAGTCCCTGCTGCGTGCAATTGTTACCGTTTTTACTTTGTAAAAGTTGTGTCTTTGTTTTATCAGATGCTTTGATTTTTTTTCAAAAGGAGAAGGAGGGAAATATTTTTGTTATTCCTATTCTGGGAGGGGTTGCGCAGCAGAGGCTTCTATGTCCTAAAACATGCCAGCATCCAGCCCTCCCTCCTCATGAATCCTGCCCTCTCCCTATGCCCTCTGCCCCCAGACTTCCCCTTGTGCATGAAGACCTGGGAGTCTTCTGCCGGTTGGGATTTCTTCAGTAGCTGCTTATGCAATCGCTAACGTCTCTTCTCAGTAGTTGCTGGGCCTGTGCTGGGAAGAGAAATGATGGTTTCTCTTCACGAGCTGCCTGAAATTAGAACTTACTGGCTCCTCAAAGGGAAACAGCACTTCTGACAGCACTTGAAAAGCAGCCAAGTTGTTTTGAAATGTCAAATAAACGTAGAAAAAGGAAGAGAGGTTGAAGGGCCCTGATTCAGATTTTTCATTTAGATCCCTCTGTACCCTTAGTACTACACTGAGTAATTAAATGCAATGTTCTGTATATATAGGAGGTCAGATGACATTATATAATGGCCCTTCCTGGCATGAAGATGTCTGAATTCATGCCAAAGCATCGCTTTTTGTAGCACAATTTTACCCCCACCATGTAATAATTTGGCTTGGTGTTAGGTACATTTGAAGAGGCAGCAAAGCCTGTATGAAACTTTAAGGATTGACTTTAGTTTCATCATTCCAGGTGGCATTAGAAGTGTGCATGGAGCAAATCAGGAAGCAGTGCAGCTTCACGAGAGACAGCTTCTGAGCGCTGCTGCGGCTTGCTGGCCGAGCACCACAGGCTGTTTACAAAACAGAGGCTTATGCAAGATGCTACAGTTTGGATGTCGAGTTCAAACGCTGCAAAATTGGAGGCATCTCAGTTCCTGCCAGCTCCTTCTGTCTCCTGATCACGAGGGGGTTATTTCAGATTGCCCCTCTTGGTCCAGGTGTGTATTTCCTTTCTCCCTGGAGTCACAGGGTGTAGTGGTCGGCTGTGCCTTCCCTTTTGTGAGAAAGCTGTTTGCCCCAGATGTTGGCACATCACCTTGAAATGGGAGAATTTTGGTGGTCCAGCAGAAAGCATCAGTGTTTTAAACATAACATCCTCCTCCAGCATACAGAGAATTGCAGTGCAGCAGGGACAAGGTAAAGAGTTGTGACGCTGTGTGCTGGAGGGAAGGAGAACTGGGTCAGAGAGAGGAACAGCGCCCGAGGAACAGATGAGGAAGGCGAGAGAAAGGTACAAAATCCTATGCTAGGGGAGAAGAAACACAGCCATGGAGGGAGCAGCTCTGACCACATCAAAGAAAACTACAGCAGCACTCTTGCCTGTCCAGGAATGAACTTGCAAGACAAACACAGGTGTCAGTCTCCAAAGGATCTGACCGTGTGCATTCACATGAACACAAACACGTTATTGCCTTTCCCTCAGACAGATGCAAACCCCTGTCAGAGCAAACCTGGCTGTTAGGGAGATGGCTAGTGTGGCTTCGTGTGGAGAAGAGAAAAAGCTAACAGATAATATGCTCATCATTTTATTTCTCTTTAATTTCTCTTCATGACATTCTCATTCTCCCTTGTGACTGTGTGAAGGAATCCACATCTTTTAGCTAAGTCTCTTAGGAAACTGTGACTGAAAGGGCCGTTCATCTCAATACCGTGCATGCGGTGCGTTTTCCCTTTCCTGTTCAGAAACTCTTGGGGGAAAAACAAACGCACAAATACATAAATAAACACACGATCTCTCCGCTGGCCATGCCCAGGCACCTGCTTAGCCCCTTTGCTCGGCAGGCTGCAGCCGCCGGCCATGGCCGTGGCGCGGGGCAGGGTGACACCTGCTGGGGACGGAGGAGGGCGCTGAAATGGCGGCGCCTCAGCCAGGAGGGGCCAGCGCCCAGCCCTCATGGCGGCCTGCGGCTGCCTCAGGAGGGGAGCGGAGGGGCAGGCGCCGAGCTCTGCTCTCTGGGGACAGCGACAGGACCCGAGGGGACGGCATGGAGCTGGGACAGGGGAGGGTCAGGCTGGGGGTTAGGGAAAGGGTCTGCACCCAGAGGGTGGTCAGGCACTGTCCCCAGTCACTGAGTCAGCTGGAGTTGAAGAAGTGTTTGGACGGTTCTGTCAGACATATGGCTTGATTTTTAGGTAGTCCTGTGTGGAGCCAGGAGTTGGACTCGATGGTGCCTGCGGGTCCCATCCAACTCTGGATATTCAGTGATTCTGTGATACAAATTTTAGTCCCTGCTGAGGCAGTGCATGGAGCCACCGACCTGCACACACGGCTTGGTTGGCCCACAAGAGCTGAGACAAGGCAAAAGGGCCCAACCTGTCCACATGGCAGCCTGTGCTACCCTACCGGCCGGCTGCCTTCCCTGCTGGAAGTCCAGTACAACCCTGGAGAAAATGCCTGGCACAGGGGGAGGCCGGGGCAGCAGGTGTCTTGCATTGGGTGGACACGCTCACCCATTTTGGTTCCCCTTTCTTGCCCCCCCATAGTTACTCTTATGTCATGTTGGTCTCAGGACACCAAAGCCTTCACCGCATGCATTAGATGTGGGTAGCTTATCCCTGTGACATGCAGATCAGCTGTAGCTACCTCAGGGAGACCTGGAGCAGCAGAGGAGCTGCCAGGCTGTGCAGGGCTTAGTATATGCTCCCCGCAGAGCCCTGCACTCAGAGGGGTTTCACTACGTGTTGAAGCTTCCTCCCCCGACCATTTCTTCATTGTCTTTCATCTTATAAAAGACTCAGGATGTTACTCGTGTTGGTCTAGCAGGGTGAGCCAGACAACACAACCACCCCTTGACAAAGCATATACCAGGCTGCCTACTGCTGTGCATCTCTCTGTACCACAAGGCCTTCTAGGACTCTGTGCTGCAGGGAGCTAAATCCCCACTGGGAAATAGTGGAAAAAATGGCACTGGCTGGGGACAGACAATAGTCTGTCCTTATGAAGCTGTGGGAAGGCTTTGGGTGACCATTAGTAATTCAGTAACTTGGTCTTTACATTCACTGCAAAAGGAGGTAAGTTAGCTTGGTAGAACAGTCTGGATGGGTAATATACGCACATAGGCAAATAAGTTTTTATTCCAAGCCTGGCCAGGTAGCCTTAGCTTAAAGTACCTAAGACAAAAATCAGCAAACAGCCTGGGTTAACCGTGTGGTAAGAATATATCCTTAGATCTCTTACTTCTCACATCTATCAGATTGTTAGATAATTTCAAGTCAGGTGAGCAAAGTTTTTCTGTTTTGTAAATTTGTCTTTTTCCTCTGTATTTCTACTGTGCTTTCCAGGCAGCACAGGGTAATTTTCAGGTTAATTTTTATTTGTTAAGGTCTCACTCCCCCCCCCCATAAAAACAACCAGATTGGCCAGACCCGGAGGTAGACTGTAGTACTGGTCTGCTTCTGATGGGTTTACTCAGTCAGCTTCTTAGGTGGGATCCCAGCTGGTTAAGAGCTGAGCTCTTGCTCCTCCCCATAGTGATTTAGCACAAGTCTAATAAGAGAAAAGGAAACAGAAAAACCTCTTTCTTCTTGAGAGTGACAGGGAGAACTACTATGAGAATGTAAATATTAAAGGCTACCTTTTCCTGTTCCACAGTACCTGGCCTGTGATTTAAGAGAAGAGTGGTCCTGTAATGCAGCTGAACTTCGTGGCTTGGAAGGTGGAAAGGAAGAAGTGGTACCTGTAGCTGGAGGTAAAGAAATAAAAAAGCCAGCTTCGGAGCAGAGGTGAGTGTGGTGTGGGATTAATGCGTGAGGGAAGTGGATACAGCCTGGGGCACAAATGGAAGTGAGGACTGGGCGTATTCAGAGACAAACCAGAAGGAGATGGTAGGGCTGGTAACAAGCAGAGCATAAATGCCACCGTTGTTTTACTTCCAGCTTTTGGAAGAGCTGGCTGCAGTATATGTTGTGTGCATGTTGGAGGTAGGCATGGGGCATTCAAAAGACTGACCAGCTGTGTTGCTCTGTTATGGAAACAAGTATCTCCTTCCTATATATAGTGATATCTTGTGTGTACATTATATATCTCAACCAATTAGTTGTTTTCTCCATTGTATTTCTAGTACTTGTTATGTCGTTTCCTTGTAAGCACAGACATTCCTGTGGCTTGTTGTTGCCTTGCTATCTGAAGCTCTCACCTCTCTGCCAGTTGCCCTGCACAGTGAGTTAAAACTCCTTTTTCCTATGCTTAGGATCCCACCATGTTCTTCTACCCCAAATCCTTGCAGCTGTTCACTCGTCTGCTTTTCTGCCTTTCTGAGTGATTACAATGCATTTCCAACCTCCTGTTCTCTGCTGCCTAGGAAAAGGGGATCTTTCTGTGTGGTCATCCAAGAAGTGAGCTAAACTTAATAAAGTAAATTTAATAGAACCATGGTAATGTGTATGTGCTCAAACTTAGATACATAAAGAGCAGACAGGCGGGTCACTAATCTATCTCTTCCTCGCTTTGCTTATTTGTTTTTTCTTTAAATTAGTGTGTAAGAACTTAAAATTAGATTCAATTTCCCCAGGTGAAATAGGTGGTAGCAGGGCTCAGCTGTCCCCTCGAGATAAATTGTTTTACTTATGCTCCAGAAAAAGGCAGTTGCAGGGAACAGAGAGGTTCCCTTTTTTCCAAGGTGGTGTAGATCCAGATTGTTTCACTGATGCAGTTGTAAGTTATATCAGACTCGATAGTAGAGCCCTCGGTGTAATCATTTGTGGTTTCTTCTGCAGTTATTTCATTTATCAGTGCACCGAGCTCCTCATCTGAAGGTGAGGGCTGGGGGGTGTCTGTCCTTCCTTGACTTCCACAACTTGTGCAGTCCTTCTCAGTCTGTTCACCTGTAGTTTGGTGGGCAGTTGCTGGAAAAAATGCAATGTGGTGCACTGTATTGCTCAGTTCCTCTTCCCTAATCTAAAACAAAACAGAAAAAACCAATTGCTTTATAAAGAGGGATGGAAGTACATAGAAGATGTATGAAGCACATGCAGGAGGTGTTTTGTTGTTGTTTTTTTTTTCAGTTAGCAGTGAACTTAGCCAATTCATTCTGGTGTCCATAGAAGATGCATCTTTTTATTACAGGAAAAAATGCTCCAGAGGCTTCTCTTTATGCATAGTTTTAGGATAATCTTTGAGCTTTCAGAAAAAGTAAACTATCAATATGGCCTTTTGACACCTATTAGATTAATACAGGATCCACTGGTCAAATTTTGGTAGTACCTTGCACATAAACTGTCTGCATTAGGTCAGTTTATAAAAAGCAGAGGATTTTAGGTGGTGAAGCAAATGCTGGAGGACACGTAGCAGAATCAGATGACCTGTTATTTTCTGTTCAGCAGAAATCTTCATGTCCTTCTCTGTAAAATCATCTGCTTGTTTTCAAAACAAATTTTTTCCAGCCTAGGTGGTGGCTTCTTCAGTGTCTCTTCCAGGGCATCTCTCTGTAGAGACATTAAAAGCTTTCAGCAGAGTGGATTTTCATGTTGGAGTGATGCTTTGCTGCTTAACTTCTGCTTTCTTTTCCCCTGCATAGAGGTGATGTACTCTGATACCAAAAGAAGCCTGGGAATAATGTGCTAATATCCTCAGTGTTCACTCATGAGTGAGTGTTTGCAGTGAGAATTCCCATTATCTAGTGAGTGATGGGTCTGAGGCTTGCAATGTTGCTGTATGCCCACCAGGTGTGGGAATTTGGTCATGAGGCCATGGCTGTTTAGGGAAGTTACTTTACTACTACTGCCGAAGAGATTTAAGAATGGTTTTGTTAGAGCTTCATAATCATGATACTGCTGGCCTCTACTGCATGCAAATGAGCAGCTCAATCCTAGATCTCTGCTGCTGAGGGCAGCGCTTACTCCTAGAAAGGTGTGGTGATTATTTGAGCAGCCAGGAGGCTGAAGTCTACTGCTGTCTGTATGATAAGCAGTTTTAGTAGTGTTGAACTCAAACCAAGGACCTATGGTGAAATACTCACTGTCCTGTTTATAAGTCTCCTGAGTTATCTGCTCCCCAGACTTCTGCTGCCATAAATAACCCTAGAAGTCAGGCCTCACTGCCAGAAGTGTTAAGTGCTGCAAATAGTGTAGAGGATGACTCAGTTAGTTAGATGAAGGCACGGCATGAATCAGTAGGAAGAAACCTGATATACAAAGGAGACATTTTGGATGCAGATGACACGCCAAAAAAATCTGAACAAAGTAATGTTCAATCATCATAAAAACGAAACAAAAGACTTCTTTTTTTCTTCCCCTTTGGGGGGGAAAAAAACAACAAACAAACAACACACCTCTTTTCTAGTGACAAAGGGTACTCTAATGAAAGCCTAAAATGGGAAGGTATTGAATACTCAGCTTGTCATTTCCTTACCCAAGATAAAAAGTGGACTGTACAGGAAGAAATAAATTGAGAATTCTTCCTTATATGTCCAAACTAAACAGGGTATTTAGCAAACAGGTTGCTTTCTGGGTTGTTCCGTGTCTGTATAAGGTGAGCAAATAACTTTGAGCTAAATAGTTGTGGGAGATCAAGGAAGCCACATAGAAAGCTGACTGCAATGGAAAAGCTAAAATAACCTTTGCACATCTTTTGTAAATGCTAACTCATGGTAAGTGGACCAAATTCCTGTAAACTGCTCAATTTGAAACTAGCTTGGGGTTCTTTTGGTTACCCTCTAGCTTATACACATAGGTAGACTTGCAAAAAGGGTACCTGATAGATTATATGCCATAACCACTGGTACACTAATGAATTCTGTGTCCAATGTTTATTTAAAGCTTAATGTAAACTCATCAGGGGTGAGGATGAAGCTGTCACATCTGACATCAGCTAAAATCTTTTTGAAGCACTGGAATAAAAATAGCAGTTACTTTGAAAAATAATAATAAAAATAAAAAGGACAAAACATAATAAGTCAAAGAAACCTAGCCATCTATATTTTAGGTTGAAATCTGTCTCTACTGGAGTTTTAAGTAAGAGCTACTGTTAAAATTGTAGAGGCTAGTTTATCCTGTGATGTGTGCAGCTCTTCCTGGCTCTGTTAGACTAGACTGATAAAATGTTGCTCTCAAAAGTTCTGGTCCTTTAGAGCAGTAAGGTGTAGAAACAGGCATCTTAACCTATTCTGCTCAGAGTCCCTTTGTTCAGAATGAAGTGAAGGACAGTCAAAGGGCTGAAGGCCGAAAAGCTGTTTCACAGTTTTGGCAGCACTAGGAAATCCTGGGAAGATGGGTAATGCTGCCATGGCTTAAGGGATGCAGATACTTGTATGGAATAGAACTGAAAACAGGAAGGGAAAACGCTTGCAAGGGTATCTCAGTCTCCAATGTTACTGTAAAAACAAGCTCAAACCTGGTTGCACTAGTCTTTTGTAGCGTGGTGAAGTCTGAGCGCTTTATTTCGTTGAAGCTGGTGCTGGACTGAAATTCAGCACAAAGCCATTCATGCTTATACACGGTCAATTTTAAAATTTCAGGTGTCACTTTACCCACGTGTTAATGCTCAAAATTCCTAGCTGCGTGTTGTAATTTGGGATGTGTTAGGGTATAACTCTTTTCTACTGTGTCTATATTCAGTACATTTAGCCCCTCTATTCAGAGGTAATCTGCTGGATTTTTAGTTCTAATGTAATAAATTATTCTTACAGGAGGCAGCACAGGCCAAATTTTCTATTGCTACTAGGGGAGAGCTAACAGTTAGCACCTAGTGACAGATTTATGTTTTCACTTGTAGGCTGCCCAGCAGTGGGCCCAGCCTGAATGTAAAATATTGCTTGGAAAAGTTGGCTTTGTTAGTGAAAAAGTACAAGGCTCATTTTTTTTTAAAGCTGTATTGATTATTTTTTTTTAATATTAAAGAGAAAAAAAAACACAACCCTCCTTCTGCTGAGAGGAAGGATATAGAAACTCTCTAAGGAAAAATAGCTCAGACTGAGCTTCTGTCAATAAAATTGTGTAATTTAATACTAGACACCTTTTTAATACAGGAGGAAAAAAGAACAGACACTCTCCTGTCTCAGAAGGGGAAAAATACAAAAACCTGCCTGCAGTATGTTACCTAAATCTAGCCGCAGAGGGGATAATCCCTTCAGGCACTTGAAAAATCTGTGGGGAAATAAGGCTAAGGAGAAGCTGTACTCAGATATCCTCCAGCCCCATTCTCCAAAGTGATGGCAATAGGAGGTGTGTTGTGCAGCACCAGTGGCCAAACAGCAAGGTGGCATTTGCTTGTTTAGTCCTTTTTATGAAGGCTTCCATCTTACCTTAATATAAGTGGCCAAGGTTAGAGATGTGTAAGAAGCAACTGACCTTTAACACAATGCTTGACAAAAAAAAAATAAGCTTGAATTCAGAAGCAAAAATAAGTCTTAGGTTAATACTCAGAATAGTTTCTTAATCAAATACTTTTTCTATAAAATGGTTACAAAACTTTTTTTTTTTTTTAGTGGTTTCTCAGTCTGAGATCAAATGTAAATTTCTCAGAAATGTGAATATTTAGGATTTCCAAGTTCTTCACTGAAGTGTAATTGTAAGTCCTGGAAGTGATATTTCTTCTGGTTTTGCAGGCTTGAGAAACAAGTTTATGGCTTGTAATTTCCCAGGGAGTCCTTTAATACTGTCACAGTCTCCTCTGTACCCATTTGAAACAAGCCTGGAAGCTGTAAACAGCTAAAAGAAAACTGCTGCCAACTTCTGCTGTATTAACATCCCCGTAATACAGTTCTCTGTTGTTAAACAACTTGCCAATGAAATCTTAGAGGAGGTATGCCTGGATGCTTTGCATGTGCAGAAAGTGAATCTCAGGGAGCTCACAGAAGGGTCAGAGCTCTGTGGCAGAGGTCCTGTGTTACACCATGATGCTTACCTTGTTTTCATGCACCTCTTCGGTCCTGGCAGTAGTGCTTTGGCTCCTGATTATCCCCTGCATCCTCAGCTCCTCAAGAATGTCTGATGATTTTTGTCTCTCTGTTTCTTGCAAGGGCTGTGATTGACTGATGAACTCACTGGTGAGCAGTGCATCTTCAAGAGGTGAAAACACTAGAATTTATTACATGTAGAGCACTTAGATCACAAAGATTTGTTTGAATGCCATTTCCAATGCCAGAGGTTCAATTGAAGAGGTTGCACACTGAGAACATCAGTGGAGAAGGCCTGCTTGAGGCTCTCTGCACAGCTTAAACATAGCAGTAAGCTTTTTAGTGGTTGGAAAAATGGAGTTCAGCTTCCCACTGTGGCCAATTACACCTGGAGGGCCGTATGCAGGCAAGTATGGAAGCATGTGCCGACGGCTTGCCAAGGTAATTTCTAAGCCTGTTCCCAAACAGGGGCCATGGAGAGCTCTTTGCAATTCAAGTTCTCTAATGTTCGGTGAGCTGATTAGAGAAAGACAATGTGAGACTGATAATACAAGCCTGTTCACAGGCCATCTTGTAAGGATCACCGTGCTCTTCTGTTAAATGCTAACTTTCACATGCTTTCATTGTCTATGATTTATGTCACAAAAGGACTGTGTATGATCATACTTAAATGCAGCAATACAACAATTACCTATTTATAACCAGCAATTAAGAATAAAACCCAAGTTATTTTGATAACCCTTCTGAGTGGCTGTTCAGTTTCCCCGTATTAGATATGATTAAACAACGAATAACTTACTGCCAAGACACATCAGGTCTTTCAACCCTCAGCTGACAGTTACACCATCTGCCCAACCTCTTCTGGCAGAAAACAGAGCTTTTGTATGAAGAATACTTGGAGTTCATCAAAGTCAGCTATCTGACATCTGCCACTCTTTATAAGCAGAGTGGGTATGGCAACATTGGCTCTTTTATATCTGGTAGTCAAACAAAAATGCAGAACGTCTACCACCTTGTATAAGTTGACTCTGTACCTCTCCTAAAATAACCGAAAAGTGCTGGGGCTCAGCTGTCAGTCAGCACATGTAGATGCCAGAAGCCAGTGTACACCAAAACATACCTTGGCAAAAAAACAATAAAAAATCACGACGAGTGGGCAGCATTGGCAAGTGGTGTGAAATTGTATTGGTTTCACTAATGCATGCACTCAGAAAAAAAAAATGAAGTTGATATATCTTGGGTTTCTTGTCTTGAAGCAGAAGCCTTAAGCATGATTTCAAAAACTTTGTTTAGGAGCCTCCTGTGAAGTTGTCTTTTAGCAAGGAGGAAGAAAAGGAACTGTAAATGAAATGCTTTAAGAGCAAGCAAATCATTTTGTTCAATCTGAAATGAAATCCTTTCATCACGTCCTTCTGTGGCACTGGGAGTTAAGTCCTCCGAATGAATAGCAAACACCAGCAATTATTCCTTTTTTGTTCAATTTGGGATATTTTATTGCAACCCTTCTTTATTATAAAGAGCAAACAGCCACTTTAGATATTTGACTTAGTGTTTGAAACGTAAGCTGGTCGTAGCACTTGAAAAACAGAGTTAAACCACGAAATTGGGGACTTTATAGTCACCAAAGACAATGTTGCTTTTCCATTAGTATCTCTCACTACATCAGTATCCTAAGGTTAAAGAAGAGTTTGGGTTTAAATGTGCCCTTGTTCTTAAGAAATTTAGAAGAGTTCTTGGCAGATCTCTGATTATTACCGTGACAACTTCTCGGATTTTTATTATTATTTCTGTATAATAACTTGCCCTGAAACTTTTGGTTGTAAACTTAAGGAGTGATGTGTAAATACTTACTGTCTACATCTGATGCTAGTCAGGAGAATTGCATTCACTATTCTGTTGTCTGAAACAAACAAAACCCCTCCACATGATAGCAGCAGACCAAGAGCACTAGCGTGGGCAGTGCGTGCTCCTGGTGCGCCCTAATCCCTGTTAGCCAGGGCGACCTCTGGGGACAAGGCTGAGCAAGTTTCTCTTGGTCTGCTCCAAGAGTCTGCCAAGAAAAGTGTATACCCTGCCGCCTGTGCTGGTAGTGAGGGCTGAGTCACGCTGCAGAGCACAATCGGTGGTTAGGAAATACTTTCCACTGCTATTGCAAGGCTTTAAAGTAGAGCTAGGAGCTCGACCCTTGCGGTGTCGCAGGGTGAGCGTTACCGTGGGTTGAAGCTGGCTGTAGCAATAGGCTCTCGTGGTGATTCATTCCTGGGTCTCTGTGGAGCTGCTGTGACCTTCAGTTACTATTTACCTCTGCTTTGCGCGTTGCTTCTGTTTTGAGAAGGTGTAAATCTTTCTGCAAATTCCTCGGGGGAGTCTCCTTCCCTGGCCTTGCCTTCAACGTTGCTTCCACTCTCTGAAGGGCTTGCTGGCCAAGCTGCCCCATCCCATGAGGTGGCTGCCCCTGTTCTAGCAATGCTGCCACTTGTAGCCTATGAGAAAAAGAAGAAAGAAATGAGAGAAGTCCTTGAGGATTCATAAACATTTCAGGAGAAGGCAAAAAGTCTAAAATAGTCCCAGAGATTCCACAGGTTCGAAGCGGAGTGGAAGATAGTGGATCCTGGTATTTATCCGTGTTTTGTCACAGGTTGATGTTCATGGTGATGAAGGGCCTCTAATAGCATTTTGGAAAGGAAGCACCGACCTTAAGCCTGAATGTGTCCATAATTATACTGGAGCATTGTTTCAGTACTTCTAAGTGCCATCTCTATCTGGGTCAGTGGGTAGGAATTTAAACTCCGAGAGTTTTAAATTAGCACGTGGTAAGGTCTTACCCTATATACCTTCTGAACAAGAGCTTTGAACCTGCAAAGAATGCAGGAGTAGAGCCCAGATGTGCTTTTGTCTCTTCTCGGCACGTTTCCACTTGATCCAACTCAACTGTGCAAACCTCACAAGGTGGTCGTGCACGTGTACAGTGGGGTATTTGCATATACACAAGTCCCCTGCCTCATGACAACATTTTAAGGCAAAATCCACCTTGGTCAAGTGTTGTAATCCCACACTGGTGTGGGAGATAAGTGCCTCTAATCGCCTCTCTCACAAGATAAGTGACACAGACTGTGAAGGGCAGCTTTTCCAGTGCTACAAGATCAGGTCATGCATGTGACCAAATGGTGGGTCTGCTTCCCCTGTAGCGTAGGAGTTGGATTAAGCCAAGTGATAACTCTTCTCTTAAAGAGCTCCCTGAAAGCATCTGAGCTACGGTTACATCAGCAAAAACATGTCTCTGGATACACACATCCTTACACGCTCACACACTAAGACATCTAGTAACATACTTTATAGAGAGCCTAGAAGAAATCACTACCTGGCTTTTGGCTTCTTGTTTCTTCTCTAGCTCCTTGGAAGGCAGCTGTGCTCCAGCGACCCTGTGAGAAGTACTGCAGCCCATGGCGAAGCTGTGACCATCTGCCTCTCCTTGCTGCAGGTCCAGGGAGTGGAAATGCCCTCATCTCTTCCTTAGGAGCTTGGTTATTCATTATCACCATGGAGTCCAACTGTTGCCAGGGCCTGTTGCTATAATAAATAGCACCACAGAAGGCTTTCTCCTTGTGTCCTAGCATACAGACGTCACCATCTCTGTCCAAGCACCCTCATCTGAAGTTGAGAGGGAGAGTGTTTCGTCTGTGCCAGCTGGGGATGGGGGGCTGAAAGCAGCAAATCACTGCAGGTCACTGGGAGGGGTAGGGAACCTCCTGGGGGCACTCAGCTGAAGGTATTTGAGTGTCTCCAGCTTTTTTTTCTTTTGAGGAACAGGATACTGTCAGGTAAAATAAGTACACATATTGGTCTCTGACTGGATTTCTTAAGCATTCTTCATTACCATTAGAAATTGGAAAAGACAAGCACTGAATCTGCACTTCCAAACAGCAAGGCAACCTTTAAATGAAAGTAGATGTAGTCAGGAGGCAAGGACTGGCTGTGGTTAGGGAAAATGTTTTAAATGTCCTCCAAAATCATTGTACAGAACCATTACCACTTGCTTCTGTCCACGTCCTTTGAGGTAGATGTTTGTAGGAGATGGGGGATTGGGGATTTGCTTCCAAGAAGTTTTATAAAAGATAGCAGAGAAATGTTAATGGAGTGCTGTCAGTTGAAGATCATAACCAGTCATGTCTCAGGTTACTTTGGCTGAGATCATCAATGGTTATAGTTCCTCTTGTCTGCAACCCAAACCAGTCAGCTGGTCTGGCTGGAAATCCACACAAACTCATTTGCGTGGCAGTGAGCCTGAAGTGATCTTCCCCACCTCAGCATGCCTTTTTTTCGAACTGTGCAAAAATGTTGTTGATTGTTTTCCCCCATACCCACTGTCCACAAATAACCAGCTGGGACCTGATCGTTATGTCCCCCTTGAACTCGCACAGAATTCATATCAACCTTTTGGTGCACTGCTTTGTTGCTGTTTCTGTTCTGTCGTTCCTCCCCTCTTACACATTTGCAGGTCGTGTGTGGTAATGCTGAAATGTGCTTGTTACTTGGTGCATGCCAGGATGTGAGGCACAGGCTGAGTTTCTTGCTTGAATTCCTGATTAAACACTTGCAGTGATAGTGCAGTTCTAAAACTAGTTTATAAGTAAACGATAGCAAAATTTTAGTCACTGCTGAAAGGTGACTTTTGTTTGTTCCTTCAAACATAAAGTAATAAAGTACTGAAACTGAAATTCAGTTTCTAAAGTTAGGAAATTGATCGAATGTGAAATCATAGGTTGTAGCATAATCAGAAACCCGGTAAGCTTTGATTCATATTTTACAAATTAATTATTGGTACATCGATCGCTTGTCTTCCTTTTTCAGAAATATACAGGATCTAACAAGTAGCATGAGAAATGCACATATCCATATTTATGGAACGAAAAAGACCTTCTTAGTTCTCACAGTTTGTACACTTAGAGCCTGATCCTCGATTATGTTGTGCATGTGATTAAATTGACACGGTGACCATTGTTTTTGAGCAATGGGAGCTACAAGCTTTCACGGGCAGGCTGCTCTCATGCTGGTGCTGGCTGAGAATTATGGAAAGTCTTCCTCATTTTAGTAGCTTTTCATCAATCTGTAAAATGAAGAATAGGCGTGTTTTAGTACTAGCAATGCACCAGGACATGTGTTGGTTCCCAATACGTACAAATGTAGGATATTTTCCTTCAATAAAACCCATGGGATATAGCGTATGTGAAGCGCAACACTGTAATCGGAGAGAGAGGAGCTGTGAAAAAGCTAGTAGTGGTGGGAAGGGAAAAAGTGCAGGTCTCTGTGCCTTGCCTTGTGAGAATGAAAGCCAAAAGCCAGTCACACGGATGTGCATGTTGGGAAAAATCACTATGAAATCAGAAACAGCTGTTTCCATAACTGCTTGTGTTACACGGAGGAAGCTGAAATGTATGTATATTTTAGAATGAGCAGAGCTGTTTTCGGATCTTAAATCCAAAACTGTTCGGTGGCTTGCAGGACAATTTGGAGAACTGAATGACAGGCAAGGCCTCTCGGTGTCTGCAGCCTTATCAGCTGGCTCCCCTCTCAGCTCTTAGATTAGTGAGCTGCTGCAGAGGTGAGAAAAGGCCTATCAGCGTAATGGCATTCCCGATACAGAGCAACTTTCCGCTGGGCTCGGCAAGTGGAGGATTCTCAGGTGGTATCACCAGCCCGATATGTGCTGGGATAGAGAGCACTCTCCTAGCGCTTGAAGGCTGGCTCAAGTTATTAACAAAAGAAAACAAAACTTGGCAGATTTGAAGGGGGAGAGGCCAATTTCTGAAATCTTTAGTCTGACGACATCCCTCTTGTGTTCAAACAGTAGCAAGCTACAGGGTGGGTTTTCCAGGAGCTTGTAGCGTTGATATTTCTCTTTGAAAAATAGGCTGGAATAGTTAGGCAGCTGCAGAGGAAGCGAACAAAAGTAGTTGTTTGGGAGAGAGATGCAGACTAAAACTAATTTTGCAAGTGAAGTCAAAGCCCCTGGAAACCACGTGAGAGCTGCTGCGCTTCAAAGACTGGTGGCTTAGCTGAATCCAAGGGGGCTTTCACAGCCAGGCACTACATGTATGTGATGTTTCTTTCCCTGTAGTCTTCTGTTCCCAAGTTGAAATGTTACCTGGATGGAAGCAGATGAACTTGTCAGGGCTTCCACCTTACGGGTGGGCCCAACTACAGGCCTGGCAAAGAGCAGCCCTGCGTGAAGTGCTGGACTTCTGTACCAGGTGTGTACTGAGCTTTCCCTGTGTTTGTGCCGTGGGTTTGACACCTGCCAAGAAATTCTGGCCCTGTTGCCTCCACAGAGCGTGTGCTGCGGAGGCACTTGAGGCAAACACCGATCTCCTGCTGAATTTTGCCCTAGAGCAATGGGACACAAGAGCTTTCCAAAAACACACACAGATGGTGGTGGTCATGGGGGAGTTTCAGCCCAAACAAGTCACCTGCTCTCAGTAAGACATCAGTAAAAGTTTACCCCGGTGGCAGGGTGAGGCTCTGGGCACCTCCCAGATGGGCTGAACACCTTGCTGAGCTGGGCTTCTGTGTGGAGCCTGAGTTTTGGCATTAAGCTTAATATTTGGAAGACTGGGAAGGGGAAGGAGACCAGAGAGCCGCCTGTTGGTGGTGTATCACGGAGCCAGCTCCGTGGCTGGCTTTCCTGCCTGTGCAGTATTTCAGTGCTGCATGTGGTCCAAACGCCGTGCGTAATCTCTCCATGGTGACTGCACAGCATTTGTTTCTATTTAAGGAGAGAAAGAGGTTTGGGTTTTCTGCCAGAATTCCCACTCAGGTAATTACACTTCTGCCTGCCGAATTTCCCCAGAGCTTCAATTGTAGTAGCTGTTCCTCACTCCCACTCCTGAACAGCGCCGGCACAGACCTGCTGCAGAGCTTCAGGAACCCAGCTCTGCCGAGGCGAGCGCAGCGACCCTGCCATGTGTTGCTTTTGCTCGCTGCGCCCCTCGTAAAGCTTCCTTCATCCAATCGTGCTGCTCTGCAGCTCTCCTCTTCCCGTGCCCGACTTCGGCATAACAAGTGGGTCTTGCTAGTGATACTGCTAGATGATAGTGAGACAGCCAGCTGGAAGCCAATGAAAAGATGGTCAGGAGCCAAGAGAAAACCATATGGAGAGAGCGGAATTTCTCTTTGCAGAGTTAGAAGTGAAAGTGTTTGTCTTTGGATCCTACTAGCTGTTTTTTCCCCTCTTTCCATCAGTTTTATGGGTGGGAAGTAGTTACAGTTGATTAGCAAATTCTTCCAAATCACTTCAGCTAGAGCAAATGTTGTAAACAGGAGAGATTTCAGGCAGCTCCGTCAATACTCAATTCAACAGGCCAGCCTTTTAATGGAAATAAATATTTCATAGCTATTAGGCTAATGTTAACTACAATACCGCAGGCGATACCAAAATTATATAAAACCAAGTTTCACAAAAGGTGGGATAAATTAAATGAAGGATCTCACGTCTCAAATTTAGCTGTTGTGGAGGTTTTTCTGAACTTACGACAGCAGAGCTAATGAAGGCCAGCACGGTCTGGAAAACACTCCCTCAGATGCTCCATTCCCTTTGAAGTCAAATAAATACCCACCTTGTTCACTCAGTCTTATGCAGAGAGAGATTTAACAGGGATGGTGTCCAATGTTAATAAACTATTAGTAAGCTAATAGTCGGCGAGCACCCTGTAGTAAACAGAAGGGAGACAACTGAAAGGAATTATCGATTCATGGAATTGAGTCTCTCTTCACAGGCTGTTCACATGCAGATTGTGTTGCTATTGAATCTATTTCTTATTCAGATTTACTAAATGAAAGTTATGCTGAGAGTGTGGGTTTCAAAAAAAAATAAAAAATGCTGTTAACTAATTCTGTATAGTTCCCATCCTCACGTCTCAAGCTGCTTCGCATATGTTATTGTTTCGCCTTCCCCAGCTGACTGCATGCCTCTCAGCTGTAACAGCTCCCCGTCCCTCCGTGAGCCCGCGTTAGGAGGAGGCCTGCTCCAGGTCTCTCTTTGGGGCTGCAACTTTCTCATGAAGGTGTGATAGTTCAAGAAAATGGGAATAATAAGTAGGAAGTGAGAGTTTTGGACAAAACTGGGTGTCTTCCCGTCTAGTAAGAGAAAGTTTCTGCCAGTTGCTGTTCCTAGAAGACTCAGGTACAAGGCTAATGAAGAGCTGAGGGCAGGTTATGCCCGGCTGTGTTCCTCTTGGTAGTGTTCATGGAGGCTTTTGCATAGTGTTTTTTTTTTTTTTCTCATCCCCAGCATAAGTATTACATGTTTTTTGATCTGCATTGAACACCTGTAGTAAATACTGGTGGAAGGCAGGCAGGCTCTGTGTCAGGTGGGCTGGGAGCAGGTCAGAGGCACCACTTCAGCTTGGTGCACTGACTGAGCCTGCCTTCTGCCATGGTCGTGTGTTTGGGTGTTGACCTTTTGCAGTCGCTGCTTCCACTGCCTCGTTCAGCAGGCCCTTTCCCTTTTGTCGGGGTTGTCCCTCCACTTCTGTCCCTCTTCCCTTCTTCAGAGCAAGGCCGTTCAGGCTGGGTCTCTCCTTGCCCAGGGCTGCTTCTGTTTCATCTATTGTCTTGGTTCGTTGCGGGACGTGGGCCACGGCTTGCTTTGTTTGCCCAAGTCTGCATGAATCGAGTGGTGGCCTGCTATGAGTTTTAGACATTCTTGTGGTGTAAAGGAGTATGTGGGAACAAACTTCATGGATCTGTAGTCAGAGAATTAGCTAAATAGTTCTTATTTAACTCTGGTTTGTGCTCAGTTCCTGAAGTCCTCTGCTATATTTTAATGCAGAGTCCTTATGCAAAAGCTGTTCAGATTCAACTGCTCTGTCTGAATGGGGAGTGGTCTAGATTCATGTGAGAGCTGAGATCAGAAACCTGCTTGCTTCTATTTAAAGGTTTGTTTTTTTTTTTTTTTTTTTTTTTTTAATTAAAACAAAAAAGAAGCAACAATACCCAAAGATGTTCCAAAATTTCTTCCAAAACATTTTTCACTCTTGTATGTTTCAGAGCAGAAAACTAGCAGAAATGTGGAGCTGCTTCAGCAGTTGTGGAGATAGGAATTTAAAATAAATAAATAAATAAAAAGCTTAAATACAACAGCTCAAGAGGGGAAAATAAAAGAGGCTGAAGAGTGTTTTCGAGACGCATACTGTCTGCGTGGCTGGGATAACTTCTAGATTGGGAAAATACTACAAGTCTGTTCATTTTACGTATGGACAAGCGGTGATACACCAGAGTGCTGTATATCACGTGTATACGCTGAGTGTAGAAATGCCTTGTTCCTGGGAAGCCTCCATCTCTGGAGTGGAGGCAGCAGCTATTTTTAGTGGTGTGCTGCGACATTACGCAGGAGAGCACAGGGTGATGCCCTTTCCCAGCTCACTTCGTAGATGAATTTCCTAATTTACCGAGGCAGGGTCAGATGACAAAGCAATACCAGCAGGTGAGCATGGGCACAGCTTCATCCTTTTCTTTTTTTTTTTTTTTTTTTTTGAAAGAAGCTAGTAGCAAGGCTGTGCTGCAGAACAGTCAAAAATAGATAAATAAAACACATACATGCTTAGCAGATTTAGCCGATTCTCAGGCTAGGTACTGTCCTCTGTGTGCACGAGGCCTGTCATTGCACATGAGGGCAGAATATCAATCCCATGTGTTTCCGACACAAACAGTTGATCCGAGGTGAAATTCTGATGTGAAATCTTACAATAAAAGTTTGCAGCACTGCTGTGGGTGTGTGGGGACTTTGGTGAGCCTTGCCAGGTTGTGAGAGTTTCTAAGTCAACATTTTGCTTGGGTGATGATAATAGGACCATAACATTTACTCTTCTGTTGACAGCTGCTCTGCTGATTTCCCTCTGCAAATGACTTTGGGTTTTGCAAGTATAACTGGTGAAGAGCCATGTGAGTGCGACAGAACAGCCTTTTACTGCAGTAAATGGAAAAAGCGAAATGCAAACACAGTCAAAATCTTGCCTCTTGTATCCTAATTGCTCGCTTTTCAAAGCGGTGTGGTTGGTGTTTTTGGGGGTTATTTTGTGCTGTCTTTTTTCCTGGTGTGCATTTGTGTATTTCTGCCCCGCCCCAGGCTAGACCTGTTTTAACATAAAGGTTATTGTGTGCTGTCGCTGGGGTTGGTAACATATAACATTCGGTGAGGTAGCTACTAAAGGATGCTATTTTGGCAGTCATCAGAGAATATATGTGCAAAATGTAGGACTGTCTAAATCAGCAAGTGCACACGGGGTCTGCATTTTTCTGCTTAGCAGAAGTGGTGGAGTTATTGTAACAGCAAAGCAGAATTGCAGGTTACTCTGTTCTGATGACTTTTCTTCAGGAACACTGAAATATTCACATAAAATTGTGATTGAAAGCGACTGATTTCAATGCAGTTTAAAGCCCTGTGAGGATCCCACCTGCATGCCTTTAGAAAGCTTGCAAGAATGTTTTAATAACTTGTCCTGCTCCGTTTGTAACGATGCACAGTGCTGGTACTGGGAGGGGAGATGATGTCTCATTGTGTGTGTTGTGGGCAGACACCTTCAGCTGCAATCGCAATATGAATACGAAAATGCATTTAAAATCATTTGGTCATGTTTTGAGCTCTGGAACCTGAGTAAAGGAAGATGGAAATGGGTCTGAAATCCATTTGGGACTGTGACTTGGTTTGTGAACCTGTCACCAAAGATCTTTAAAGCCGTATGTAGTTTAACATACGACCAGCATAATGGTACTAGTAATGTTTTTCTTTAGTGTAAATTAAGCAAATGCAGAGCCTTCAGACATCCGCAATAATTCCTCCTGTTGTTTACAAGCGACTCCCATTGAGGCCATCAAAGAAAAACGTATGGGCTTATTGGTATCATGTCAGCTTCTCCAAGTGCTTCAAGCTGTGCCTGTTCCAGAACTGATGGGTATTTGACGTGCCCTCTGCAGCTCCGAGAAACCAAAATATCCTTAGATGTCAAAAACAGTTCCCAGGTGGGAGCCTCACAGCCAGAAGGATTAAGCTGTCCCCTGGCCCTCAGCCATCACCCCCCCTGCCCTATGTGCTTCTTCTCAGGTATGGTGACTTAGATTTAGCTTCCTCCAAAAGGAATTTCCAGCTTTCGGTGCTCCTTGTTCTCTTATGTGAACATAAGAGCACCTTCACCTTGAAGGCAAGGTGAAGAAGGAAAGCCAGCAGAGCTTGGATTCACCATTGCTCAATTCAGCAGTGCCTGTCTGAGTGTGTTGAGTTTCTCGGTGAGTTACTGATGAATGTTTGTTTTGTTGCAGTTTCCAAATTCTGAGCTTAACTTTGGTTTTGCTTGCACAAAGGAGAGTTTTGCTGCTGAAGCTGGGGGGCTGTTGCTGTTTAAGACTGGTCTGAGATGGGAAGCAGTTTAATGAAGCCCATACCAATGTAGATAACGGATAATGTCCCAGGGCTTTAATTACTGAGCTCTAGAGATCTTTTCTTGGTGTCACTGACCATATTTTTTTTTAAAAAAGGAGAAGATTCATGCTCTGTTTTTATTTGCACAGGTATTCTGGTGTCAGAGCTGCTGCTCCATGCAAGGTAGGATCTCTGTGTAGTTGCTTCAAACACCCAAAACCAAACTGGTCTGCCAGGGCTGCGTGTACCACGGCACAGACAACGCAAACTGGATCAAAGAGCAGCTGTGGCTCAACCGCAGAGCCAAGGTCACGTCAGCAGGTGTCCACCACCTGTTTTAGTCGGGCTGAGTCTGGCACAGGAACACGGGGTGGGCTTGGCAGACGTTTTGGCAGCGTTTTGGGCCAGAGGGGCCCCATCGTGTAGTGTGTCTGGCAGCCCCGTCGTGCAGGGGTGAGCCTGCTTAGCCTGCTGGACTGGGCGTTCAATTTTTTTCATTGTAGAGCGTCTGCAGTGCACCTTCCTTGGGGCTGGCCCTTTAAAACAGTCAGACCTGGCTTAGCTGGAGCTTTTAAGCGAAGGTCTGGCAAGCGTCTGCTGCTTCTCCTCTTCTTTTACCTCTTGAGGATTTAACTCCGTTTCAGCACGATCCCAGCATCTCTTCACAACACCACCAGAGAACAAAGCTTAGCCTCTGATTTTGCAAAATGCCAGCTTCCATCTTCACTCCTCTGCTGTGACTCAAGTCTGCTCTGCAAGGACAGAGTCTGGGGCTAGGAAAATAGTCTGGCTTGTCCTATCTTCAACACGTTCATCCCTGAAATAGCCCTGTGGGTAGGGAACTGCTACATCTCTAGCACAGAGCTGGGCGGCTAATCACGTAGGAAGTCTGTGGCAGAGATAGGACTCAAACCTGCGTTTCTCCAGGGCAAAGCTGGCCCCTTGCATGGAGGTAGCTTTTGTGTCTTTGCTTGTTGTTCTTGCTGAAACTGCCATTTGGCCACTGAGAGGGGGGAGAAATGCTCACTTTTGGACAGCCCTGCTCACAGCCCTCCTCTGAACATCCACTTCAAAGCGTTTTTTTTTTTTTTTTTTTCTTGCTTAGTGTGTCTCCCTCCTGCCTGTTCAGAGGCAGCGCTAATACTAACACCTCTCATCAGACGTTCATCTGTAGGTCGTTTTTTGCCAGCTGAAGCACGGGTAGGTTGCACAGATCTGCTCAGCAAACAAGTGTTCCCTTCACTTGCTGCCCAGGCTCTGGTCTGGCTGTTAGCAGCTGGCTGTTGGGGTTGTGTTTTTGTTCAGCAGAGATCCTATTTATAGGTGGCAGAACACATGCACGTCCTTGTCTGTGCTGCTGCAGATCCTGGTTAATCTCCCCTGCTACCAAAGCCTAGCCTACCAGCCAGCATCCTGTGTCTTAAAATTAGCGTGGGAGAGCCGTAGAGGGTTTTTTCTTCCTCCCCCTCTTCCCATCACTATCTTGACGCTTTGGAGCAGGCTGATAACGCAGAGACAGGCTGCTTGTCTAAAAGCTGGGGGCAAATCTTTCCCTCCCGGCCAGCCCCTTCCAGGTTACGGAGGAAGCGATCTGTGACGGTGTGAGGAAATGTCATTAGTTAGCGAGCGCTCCTGTGTCAAAGGATCCCATCTGCAGCGAGGTATTTAATGAGCCTGCGCTACACCCCGTGCTTTACCCAGAGGAGGGCAGAGTTGGATTTTGTTTGCTTCTTGAAAACGAGATGGCAGGCGAGCTATCCGTGCTGACAGGAGCCTGGCAGCTGCCTCATTCCTGCTCAGGGGCTGGGGGGAGAAGAGGGTGCTGGTTAACACCCCGCAGAGGAAAACCTATCCGTGTCTGCATGCTTGGTGCTGCCGGTGGGATGGGGAGATGACCCAGTGCCTTCCCAGTGCCTCCAGACCCCCGAGGAGCCCGTCTGTGGCACTGTGCTCTTTAGAGGCGCTGCTTGCTCCAGTCACTCGCGGCGCTGCTCGTGCCTAAAATGAAAGCAGTGATCCTAGCACAGCGCAGAATGAAGGTCTTAATTGCAGAAGGGGAAAAAAAGGTAAAAAGAAGTGATTGCAGCACACTTCTAGATGATGCTTAGCAGCAGGTTTGTCTTCTTAACTACTTCAGTGGCTCTGATGTTTAAGGGATTATGAGGGGTTACGGAGGAGGCTAGGGAACCAGCCCCCCCCTTTCCGTACTTGTTTCTTGCAGGGTTCACACAGCTCTGGGCTGCTTTTCTCTCCTTTTGTTAGAGAAGGAATTTCCCCGATCTCGCACATCTTCACTGCTCCCTTCCTGACTCACGCTGCTGTGTTTCACATGTAGAGTGTCATCATCTCCCATTGCTCCTGCCCCTAGCAGCTCCTCTGCCTTTACAGTCACGCTGTAAGCCTTATTCAGCACTTTCTGCACTGCTGGTTACACTATTTTCAAGGAGTGTTGCAGCGTTTTAGGAACCCCAGACCAAATGAAGCCATTGGTGACACCTAAATCTTATTGAATGCCATACCTCTGGCCTTTGTAGATCTGTTTCTAGGCTGTCCTCTGATGTGTGGCCTGAAACTGGGACGAGTGTGGTGCTTCTCCCACCTGTGCACAACAGTTTTCGGCCCACGGAAACCAAGTGTGAGTGTAAATATGTCTGGATCTTACCCTGTCGTGGCTAATATATGGGCACAGGCCCAACAGCTGAGCATCACTCCAGGCTACACTAGAAATGCAGCCATGGGCCCATAGGTGAAGGAGTTGTAATACAGGCTGGACACTTGGCATTTAGAGGGTTTTCATTCTGTTTAGCAGGTTATCTCTGTTACCTGGTCAGCATTTGCTAAACAGGGAGCACTGGGCAGTTGCATCAGCCTGTCCTGGTCAGGTTCCAGCTTCTGCATGGACAAACTGTGGAAGCTGAAGGAGTTCCTCCATGCAGCCCGGAGCTCTGTGTCCTTGCTGGGGGCAGGCCCCAAGGGATCTTTCTCTTGTTCAAGTGATAGAGTTGTATTTGTGGCCCTGACATAGCAGCTTGTGTCTTTGTCTGGGTGTTCATTTTGAAGTACATGAGAGAGATTCCTGCAGTGGGCAGAGATCTGCTTTTGTTTGTGAACAGGGTACAGATTAGCTGGGTAATTAGTAAATGTGCAAGTGTACTTTGCTTGCCCAACTCAAAATGACTTCATCCACAAATGCTTAGGATGACAAGAAAAAAAAAAAAGCTGGCAGTCTATCACTGTACTTTAGAAAAAGTGACTCATTACTGCATGGGTTGTCAGCGGTATTTCTGGGGGTGCTCTCCTGATCTCCTAGCTGAGCTGTGTGTATGGGGCACGTGTGGGTGTGAAGTCTCTGCTCCCATGTGCTGTCCAGGATCTGCCCTCCCTCTGGGAAGAGAGGCTGTCTTTTCCAACAAGAAGATTCTGGCTCTGTCTCCAGCAGCAGCCCACCCAGTCCCTGCAAAGACCTTGTGTTATGGTGTTCCTGTGCTGAACAGGTAGGAGCTGAGATGGTACAGACATGAGCTGTTTAGGGAAGAAGCATTTCTAAGCTGTTAGCCAAATCTTAGATAAATCATTGTCTGCATGAATGGCTGCTGTTTTCAGCCAAAAGATATTGCTAAGTAATGTGCCCTCATAGAGGGAAAGAGAGAGATGTTCTGTCTGGCTGTCCTGCCCCGAAAACAGTGCTGTTAGCTGCTCAGACAGAAAGCACGTGGATGCTTTGGGAATACCTAGAGAGCAGCAATGCTTTGGTAAGAGGATAAGGGAAAGAAGTCTACTGCAGAGAACGGTGTCCAGAGAAATCCAATTATTAACCAGTCTTAAATAGTAAGGCTGTCATAAACAGGACCTGAAGACAGGAGACAAAGAGTTGGAGCAGAAGAGTCACTCTTTTCTATATTCGAAGTGTTGTTTTCCTCTAGTTAGGAGACACTCGTGTGATGCACATGGCAGAAGTAACAATGATGGTTCACCTTGTTTGACATTCACGGGTACGTCTGTTTTAATTCCGTCCCAGAAGCTGTGCGGTGTGGCTGGGAAAAGAAAAAGACAGTTCCTGTTCTGCATTCTGCAGAACAACCTGGTTTCTGTCCCTTCGTTCTCAAGCAGTCTTTTGTCACACAACTTGCTGCTACAGAGAGTTTGAAAATAGGCTCGATACGTGCCTGTGCTGGGAGGTGTGTGTAAATTACAAATTGTTTGGGAAATTACTCGTTACGGGTATTCTTAAACAGGTTGAATCAAACTGTGGATTTTCAAGCTGTACACAGGCAGATTTTCAGTGCACCTTCCCTGGGAAGACCTTGAAAGCAGGAGATGAGGTGGGTTCGTTGCAAAGTGTTTAAGCAGTAAGCTGGGCAAAATGGGGGTTGCGGCTTCGGTGGTGGAAGCATGAAATGTAGCCGGAAATCTGTGGCCTCGCAGCCATAAGGTGGCTCCCCAGTGCTCCTGGCTCTCCTGCAGGGAGCAGCAGGCCCAAGCTCCTTTAGATCAGGTTACAGAGGGGTGGCGTGGGCAGCTTGGCTTGACATGGCTGCGACCATGAAAAAGCACTGTTTTAATGAGAAAAATTAAGCTAAAGCAGGAAGATGAGCCCGGGCCTGGACAGCAGTGCTGGCTGAAGAGGAGGCAGAAACTGCTTGGTGTCAGCAGCTCTCTCTGGAGGACCTGCATTTATTTTCTCTCTCCGTGCAGGGCTGGTAACAAGTGACTTTTTGCTCAGCTAAGTGACCTTCAGTTTGGAGGTTGGGTTGGAATTTGGAAGTCACTAAAAGTTTGTTTCTTTCTTTTTTTTTTTTTTTTTTTTTTTTTTGTATTGTTTTATTCCACTGCCCTTGAATTTCTCGTAGGACGCTGCTGTTGTGGAGCTGTCTCTAGAGCAACCAGAGGACGTTCTGTGAGGCTTGTGCTTGTTCAGACAGCTAAACTAAATTGAGGGGAAGCTGTGCTCTGACATATTGGGGTGATGATGATGTTCAAATCTTATCAGAAGGCTCACTCCTCCACCCCTATGGGAGTCGATACAGAAAGCAGCCATGTAGCTAGACCACAGACTGGAGTGCAGTGTGACTTGGGGGTGGGAGAAGCACCGTTGGCACCAAACTGACCAAATTCCCTTCCCGTGGGCCCATGCAGGCAGTTCGTGACCATGGGTTTTGAGGAAGAAACCACGCAGTGGTCGGTCTCGGTGTAGGGAGGAATTGCAGGCAGGTGTGGGAGCGCTCCCAGAACAGAAGTGAGCACCCAGTGGCTTTCAAATCAGCCTGAGCTGAATTTCAATGATCAGAAGATATAAATTAAAATTGGAGCTGAAACTTCAGATCGAAATCTTCACTTTGACTGCCTGGTTTTAATTTAAATGACTTGAGTGTTCCTAGTGTTTTGATATTGTCAAAATCACTGTGCGGCAACAGGTCCCAGCAGATTACAGGAACACCTTGTAATATTGTGTCTATTAAATTAAAGCTTTACGGTACCAGGATGTGGTTTGAAAAAACTCTTTGAGGAGTTTGGGAGCAGGGAGGAGGAAGTGGGCTGCTGGTTCCTGGGGGGAAAGGAAAGGCAGGTAATGTCAGCGGTGCCGCAGGCTCGCTGGGAAGCTGCTGCATGTCATAGTGTTTCCTTCCACAAGCCCTGGTGGAAGTGCAGAACAGCAGAGTCCTGCTGGTGCTGCACCTGCAATTTCCAAGAAGAAATTTCCAAGAAGAAATCGATGCCACCTTCCCAAATGGTGCGAATGAAGCCATCCCAGGCTCGCTTCCCTGCACCCCCCCTGCAGCACCTTTCCCGGATAACAATCTCCGTGCTTCCTTTCAAGCCTCCCCACAGTGTGCCCAAGTGATGCGAGTGATGTCCTGAGCTCAATTCCACCAAAAGGTAGCCCTTTTCTATTTTATTTTGAACTTTATTTTTCCATGTGCTTGCTTCTTCTCTCCATCCCCTTGGGTCAACACCCCTGGACATGCCCAAATGCTGGCTGGCACGCGTGGGCTCCTGCCTAGAGGCTGTGCTGCATTATGCTTGGACTCCAGGATCCAGCAGGAGGGAGAAATGACTGCACTCACTCACTAATGCGGCCTTTTGGGTGAAACAGGGTTTTGCTTTAGACTGGCTGTTGCACGCAGATAGCACTACCTGTTTGTGCAGCTGAAATGCTGGAGAGGCCAGCTCTCTAAATAGTAGAAATAAGGACCTGGATGATAATTGCCAATTTGACATCTATCCAAGCTATGAAGCACTGCTGAAGTGCAAGACCAGAGTGCCCTTCAGGAAGTCATTTAGTGCCTCACGCAGCTTTTAAGCAGGATCTGTACTTAAACTCTCCTGACAGATGAGTTTCTAACCTAAAGCCGCGCAGGGAGAAGGATGCCAGGACCCCCTGAGTAGCCCATTCTACTGTTTCGTTATACCTACTGTTGGAAAGGTTTTCCCCCTAATGTGTAACTAAATCCTCTTTCCTGCAAATCATGCTCAAGGTAGTGTGTGAATAAAGTCACGTAAATCTTTTGTTTAAAACAAAGACACACCCCCCCAAACCCCTTTTATTTCTTGGAAGTGTTATCATCCCTCCTTGCTTCTTTCTCCAACTACAACAATTGTTTCAATCTTTCCTTTTCATTAATGGTTTTTAAACCCTGTCAGCATCATCGCCCATTTCTGTGTTTCCTCCAATTTCTCTACGTTTCATAGTTTGCTGCACCAAAGTGGATACAAGTACCACGCAGTTGCCAGCATGACATGTAGTGATTATATCTACTCTGAATGCCTGCAGCACATGCTTATGAAATCATTGGGAGCATTTCTACATTTATTTACAGCTTCGTTCTTTCAGGCTGGCATCCTTACAGCAACATTTTAAATTGGAGGAAAAAATAGCCGAGCTTTTATCCCTAGATAAAACCTCTTCCTCAATCACCTTATTTCAAGTAACTATCCTAATAAAACTGAAGTGAGTCTACATCCCTCGTGTGCTGTAAAGCGTTGCTTAGGGCTTGAACAAGGCTGTCGCTGTGCAATTAGTCTCTAACATGTTAAAAAGGAAATCCTGATGTACTCTTTTCCTTCTGCATCAATAGATTAACCAAAAAAAATCTCTCTTAGCAAAGCTTACAACCGTGCGTACCTTTTGTGTGACACTTGAGGGCAAAATTACTCTCTGCTTCTGGTGAGTGCTTCATGATGTTCTCGTCCCACCGGTGTCCGGGCTGAGCATTCAGAGTGGCACTCAGAGACTCCTCAGTCGATAGGATCGATTGTGCACCTCACAAGTAAGCTCGCCTGCTCCCGGGCAGCAGAGGTCAAGCTGGTGTGTGTGCTGTGTGCAGGGGCACTGAGGGGGGATGTTAACTACGTTGGAATTGGACTTTGACAGAGTCAGCAGCCCAACCTACAGATCCCAGGTAGAGTTAAATGTTTCATGGGACAGCTGAAAATGGGCTTTTGGGGCTCTCCCCTCGATGTGTAACCGGTATTTTGTTGTTCAGTCCCATGGCTGTGAGAATGTTACAGCAGGCACAGAGCAGAGCGCTCTGCATGGCTGACCCTGCTGTGCCTACACATACACTTAAGGCATCACGCAGAATAAACACTAATACCGTACTTGTGCTTCAGCTATGGGTCATCTGCTGGCAATTTAGGCTGCTTCTGCCACCTCTGCTGTCCCCGTTCTGGTCTGCAGAGCAGGACTGCAGAATGGGAGCCGTGTGTCTGAACCAGCCATTTGGGTAGTTAATTCTTCTTCTGGCACGTTGCTGTGAAACCCACCAGGCCCAACATTTAATCGTTAACTTTATCTGCAAGTTAAAAATCTTATATTTCTGCATAGATTCTTTTAGATTAGTGATGCATCTGCCTGTTACATTCTTGTTGTGTAACATCCTTTACCTCGTGCTTTATTCTGGGTTTTGGTAGCTTATTTCAGCAAATGCAATTTCTGTAACATGGAAATGTCCTGTTACTACTTCTGTGTTTTGTTCAGACGCTGCTTTCTGGGACATTCTCCACTGCAGATGGCTTTTGAAACTTTGAATTCAGTTCATGTCAACTTGTAGTTTCCAGTTAAAATAGTTGTAGGTCTTCCATTTCTGAAATGATAGCAGGGTTTAGACCGACTAGTGTTAAACACGGACTTGCTAAGTGACTTCCTACACAGGTCAGATGCATTCAGCTTGAGATGTCTTTCAGCAGCCTTTGTTGTATGGTCTCTGAGCTTTAAAGGAGCTATGCAAGCTCCAGGGGAATCTTACCATCCATCAAATTCATACTTCAGCTTTAGGTTTGGTTTAGGTTTGCTTCAACTCTGCAGCCAAAGCAGCTGAACACACTGAACTCTCTTCTGTAAAGAGTGAGCTTACCAATTAGGAACACTTTGAAATTAAAAGAATGGTAATAATTGTCCTTCCTGACACATTCTTATTTTTCTCCTTCTGCCTGAAGCTTTTATGTGAAGTTGTTGAGGGTGTGCTCTGTCCAAGTTTGCATGTCATTAATGAAGATATTAGACAGTATCAGCCCAAGTCTCAGCCCTTGGCATATAACACTGGTGCCTTGCCTCCAGCTGAGCGTTGTGCCACTGCTGCCAGGGCTGTCACAGCCACTCAGCCCATTTGCAGTCCACCTCACTGTACCCTTATCTAACCTATCCTTGGTCAGCTTATCTGTGATGATGTTGTGGGATCTTCCCTTTGGGCTGTCTTGAAGACAAGTGGCATTTGTTGTCTTCCTCTCTTCAGGAACCCGTGTCAGTCGCTGCGACCATTCACAGATAATTAATCACAGTGATGTTAGCCAGGTCCCTCAGCACACGTGGTCACAGCCCATCAGGCCCATGGATTTATGCATGTCCACTTTAAGTGCTCTCTCTAAGCTGGTCCTTCTCCACCAAGGCACACTTTCCTCTATTACATGATTTAGAGTTGAAATCAAAGCGAACTCAGTAAATGCTGTAATGTCACACCGTGTGCCGACAGAGCAACGCGCTCTCCCTAAACTGTTCCAGAGAGACCTCAGCCCTCATTCACAGCTTCTTGGTGCACATAATTAGCAGCTTACGAGGCTTTCAGAATAAAGGAATGAAAGGTGTGGCATGTTCTTTCCAACGCGCAAAGGTGCAAATTCCTACTCTGTCCAAAAGCCTCTGTGAGCAACATCACAGAGCTGTTCTACACGATCCTGTGCTTCAAAAAGACGGCAAAAAGTAGGAGCGTGGTTTCTCATTGCACCAAAGTCAGCCTCTGAAGGACAGTGCTGCTCAGTAGATGGGAGGCTGAAAGATGTAGATGGAAGACAAATTGTCTGCCTGTCTACATTCATTACCAATTTTGAGGTAAAGCTACTGGGATTGCTGTGATGATGAATGATTGTGCTATAGGTGTAAGTGCTTAGCTCATGAGTTTTGCACACAAATATAGGCAGTGCATTAAATATATTGTTTTTTTGTTTTGTTTTTTTTAAGTAACATCAAATTAGATGTAATTACCTTGCTTCTATTGAAAGCTACTGCCAGGCTTCCAATGCATTGCTTTTTTTTTTGTTTGTTTTTTTTTTTTTTTTCTAAAATATCTCATTACAATGTTTCCTGGCATTCATTGACACTTCTAAATTACTAGGAAGAATGTGATTAATCATTCACTTCCTTATGCTTCCTACCAGACATACAGAGATCATTGCAGGCAAGTTGAAATAAGCCATTTCCAATTTTCAAAACATGCTGCAACTAGTGGAAATGTAGGGGCAAGCACCCGCTTAAACAGTCTATCAGCAGATTGCAGTACAAAAGGTAACTCGGTATCGGAGTGCGGCAGAGGATCTGATGACTAACAGTTGGTGAGTTATCTTTGAGGAAGGATTTCTCTGTCACCGGAGTCAATAAAAACCCCGGGTAGGAGTTAATGGAATTCATTTTTCAGTCCAGCAAAAATGCATCTCAAAGCAACTCGAGAAACCAGAGTTCAAGTGTCAGAAGCCCCGAACTCTGAGCCAAACCTCGAGAGCTGACAGTCCCGTGTTTGCACTGGGATTTATTTGAGTTTGCTGGATTAAATCAGAATTCATATCACGTAAAAGTTCTGTTCAGGCCAAAAAGAAACCGTAAACCAAAGAGACAAGTTCAAACTACAAAGATCAGAGTGTTCATCTTTATCCTACAAATATGGAGCATTTGGAAACTGAACTTCTGTTGGATTTTCAGAAATAGTTACCATCTAACGCGTCTGCATTATATCTATTTCCTCAGTTTTTGGAAATGAGAGCTTGCCCCTGAACTGCTGCCTGTAGGGACAGAAAATGTCTTCTCAAATGCTTTGTCAACAAAAGCCTAAATTGGCTCCTATCTCCGTCCATCCGTGCTACTTCACAAACTTGCATCACCCCTGGAACGAAAGCACCCCCAGCAGTCAGCAAGCAGCAGGCAGATGTGTTTATCGTGCTGCCCCACGAGGAGGGGAGGGAGCGTGCTGGCCAAGAAACTCAGGCAAGTGCGTAGCCTGATTTCTTCTGAAAGAAAGAAACGCTCCTTTTACGTCCTCGTAGGAAAGTAATGTTTTTCTGTTCTCCTTCTGCAGTCTCCTTCTCCAGAAACCAGTCCTAAAGAGTAGAGCGCAGCATCATGACTGGACCTCCAAGATTTACAGCTGTGGCTGTATGATTATTTTTGAGGTATTGTGTAGATGAACAACAGTAATAAAAACCCCCTCCTTTTCTTTTTTTTAATTAAAAAAAAAAACAAACTTAAGTCTTTGTCGGTTAAACATTATGAGTAGTCCTGTCACTGGGTTTAACATGGCAATCAGCTACCGTGCTTCCCCCTAGATCCTGTGCTGTAAGGAATCCATGCTGCAATGCACACACATCTGCTTCAGCAAAGGCTTCCAGCTGAACACAAGTGACAGGGTTCCTTTTAAGTTGGATGTGAGCTTTTTTCCCCTCTCCCTTCCCTCCCTACCTTTGAAGCTCTGGCAGCCTGGCTGCTGGTTTGGCACATCGGTAATAAGGTCTCTTTACCATTTGTGTTTAAACAACGTCTTCTGAGCTGCTGCTACATAAACGAAGGGGTATATTCACTGAATGCTTCCTGAAGACCTGCTTTCTCACAGTTAAACGGGGGTTGGCATTAATACTTGCAGACTAACAATACCTTGCTTTTTTGGGTGTGTGTGACTAGTTCCTTCTCATTAGTGCTTGATTATCCAATCTCATTAGGTCTCGGAGGTAAAACCTGCCATTCTGATGGCAGTGAAACCAACCAGAGGAGGGAGAGTGTCTGTCCTCACCTGGTAACTGACTGGCTGGGGAAGTATTTCAGCCTGCTTCAGGCTATGGGACTTCGACTCAGCTTGTCGGAGGCATTTGGCCCAAGCCAGTCACACCTGCGCTGTGAAGGCTGGCTGCGGAGCCTTGGCAGGGCAGTAACAGGGCACGTAGGCTCCTTGTTTAGTCCTGTTGTAGCCCAACTACGGTATTTTTCTTAGCCTGCACCCTTTAGAGTTAAATCTTCTTCCTTTATATACCTGATCATAAAGGAAGGTAAGTGCTTTAAGTGCTGCAAGAGTCCTAGAAACAGATCCAAGTGAATTTCCATATGGGGGAATTCCAAGGAATTGGGTCCCATGGGCTTTTTTTTAATATTATTATTAAAAATATATGTAATTTAATTGCAGTGTTGGCCACGATTCCTGTCCATGGAGGGCTGACTGTTGCTGGAGGGCTGCCTATCGGACAGAGCAAACTTGGGATCTGTTTGTAGTGGCAAAGGTAAAATAAACCGAGGCAAATTCCACGTTTGGCTCGTTGTGATGCCTTACTCGGGGATAATTACAGAAGGAAGACAGGAACGAAAGCTTCTCTCTGAAAACCCAATTCAAAGAAAAGCAGGGTGCAATTGGGTATCTTTTCTTCTGTCCCGTGCCTCGGCTGCTGAAAGCACCACGCCCTCACTCACCCGGCGCGGTGTGGGGAAGGTCCTATCACAAAAATCAGCTGCGAGCAGCCTGCTGTGGGATGCCGTGCGGCGTTAGGTATGGTTTGGGGTGATAAACGCTACGGAGATATCCCAGCGTGGCTTCTTCTCAGATCTCCCTGATAGCGGTGCATTCCCTTGCATGTTCTGCTTGTGACCTATTTTTGATGAGTTTCGCATCTGTTTTAGCAGCTCTGACAAGCAGAAAACAGAGCTGTTTACTGAGCTCACAGCTGCTGCTAATACCGATGCAACTAGCCAGAAACGAGTGCTTTCTTGGTTAGCTCATCCTGTTGAATGAACCTCTCCGCAGGGTTTGTTGCAAGTTTGTTTCAACTGGAATGCTGTCAAAAGTCCCCACATCTGTGAAATTCTCATACTTCAGCCTTCCTAGAAACCCAGAGACATATACACCCTTGCTAGTTCCAGTAACTTTCTTGTATTTCCCGTGCCCTGACCACATCGGCTTCGCTCACAGGTAGCGAAAACGCAACAACCCATCGTAAATAGGACAAAATTCCTGGTGGTGTTAGTTAATGTTAATGCTGCTTCCCTCTTGGAAGTATGAAGGAAGTCAGTCTCCTACCTAGGTTAAGGGCTCCATTCCTTGGGGTGTTACATTACCCTTTATTAGGGTATAGCTTTATTGGGGTAGCTGAAGTACCCTATTGTTCGTACTGTCTCTGTGTGCAGGTGAGGGTTAAACTGGTAGGAACATAAAATACTTCGGTGAAATGTGTTTCCTTGCCTCATCTTCGGTGTTCTCGGCGGCTGCTTTGCTCGTGTTGCATAATTCCTCGGTGAGGCTACGTCCTTTAGGGCTGAGTTCCTGGCCCTGCCATGGGCTGAGTGCCTGTGGGCAGCGGGGTACTCCTGCACTTCATTCCTCCATGCATTAGTTGCTTGTGGAACGCTTGTTCCTACAGATCAAAGAGATTATCGGACCTCTGGGGTTTAGGTGGAAGAAGTTGCAGCTGTGTGAATGCTGGACACGTGTGTTGTTTTTTTTTTTGTTTCACATTTAGGCACTGATTAATAGCCCGGCACTGCAGGGAGCCTGCGTGCACTGCTGGAAACAACCAGAGGTTCCAGGCTCCGCGGAGCAATGAGCTTGTGGGCACGTTGCTTCAGCTTCAGCTACACGGGCTTGTGCCTGGAGGCTGGCCTTCCTGATGGGGAAATAGTGGTTGGAGGCTTTATTGATAATCTCCCAAGTATGCGTGCTTTTTATAAGTGTAATTCTCGAGCCTCTCCTTGGATCTCAAAAAACGTTGAAGCTTTTCTATATCTTTGTGGGATAAATGTTGCAGGTTGTAACCTGAATTACAGACGTGGAAACAAAGGCACAGAGGTTATAAAAGATTTGCTGGAGTCACGTCAGTGCATAAGAGACAAAATCTGCCCCAGAGCTTTCTGACTCTTACTGGTGTCCTACTCTTCAAATTTCATATTTAGTTCAATTTGGGAGCTTCTCCTGTCACAGTACCTCACAGATGGCTTTTATTTCATAATAGCTTTTTTTTTTTTTTTTTTTTTTTTCCATTTCACTTTCAGCTGCTAATGAAACATATCTTGAATTTTCTTTGAAGGTTGTGATGGTGACTCTGAGGTATTTTGTGATCCATACCTGCATTTTCTTAGATGATAGTGGAAAACACGATGACCATCCTTTGCTTTTATTTTGTCATCTACAGCCAAAAGCAGATATCAGATATTTGTTTGGACTGTTCTTAGACAGACTCAAGCATTGAATTGGTGATCTGCTTTTTAGTTTGCATTGTTCCAGGCCAGAAGAAAAGTGTTGTGTGGTAGCATAAAAACATCAGTTGGGACAGAAAACTCTACATGATTATTTACACCGTGACAGCAAGGGGAGACACTAACAAGGTGAATTCCCGTTGTAGGAAGTGCTGTTCCAAAAAAATCTGTAATCTTACCAGAATGCCTTTTAATCATTTTTGGTACCTAAAAGTTGTGTATCTAGGTTGCCTTTAATACCAGAGAACAACCCTCTTTAGAGCTCTGTTTATTCTACCTGTCTGAAACACTTATCCTGGAAAGTGAAGTCTTGTTCTTAGGAGATGTCTGTTTCATTGATTTGTTGTAAGGGGAGCCCAGATGAATAGCTGATGCTAAGCTTCTCAGTTTTAGGTGGCAAAGCCTGTCCATCACGAATCATCTATAGTCTGTCTACCTGACTATAAGGCAAAACATAACAGTGGTAGAACAAATGGATGTGCAGCTGCAAATGGGCAGAGGTGCCTCATGTTGTCATTACACAAGTCTCGGAATTGCCTTCTTGTGAGGTGTGAAGAACTAGAAATGAATCCAGCCGAGGTAGCTGTCTGCGTACCTATACATTCCTCACCGACACGTCGCTGCTCTGAAATCTGAAAGGATGAACAATCGCTACAATAGAGCAGCCATCTCCTTCCATGGAGAAATTCAGTCACAGACTGGCAGAGGTGGGAAGAGACCACAGGAAATCATCTAGTGCATCCTACTGCTCAAAGCAGGCTTGCCCAGAGCAGATTGCCCAGAACCTTGTTCTGAGTTTCTTCAAGGATGGGGACTCTACAACCTCTCTGGGTAACTTGTGACACAGTCTAATTATCCTCAGAGTAAAAAAAAAAAAAAATAAAATAAAAAAAAAATTTCTCTAATGTTTAAATGGTGTTTCTCGTGTTTCAATTTGTGCCTGTTGCACTAGGAGAAGAAGAGGCAGCTCTAGGTGTGTTCCAGCAAAGCTGGGAGGAAGGAAATAAAGTACAAGCTTGCAATAAAGCAGGGAATTCAGGAACAAAAATGCTGAATTTCCATGGCACAGTACAAATCAGCAGATTCTACAGACTGGAACAGGGGAATCCTTCCAGCCCCAACTGAGATAAATGAGGTAGTTCACACCTTTCAGAACTGCAATTTAAGGCAGCCTGAAAAGCGATGGAGAGAGCCCTCTGTCAGCATATGCTCGGTGCATGCTCTCAATTTTATCTGTATGTGTGAGAGCAAGACAATTGCCTCGTTTTTTTAGAGGCATGCTGGGTTTCTCCAGCACAATTCTGTGGCAGTGGGTGAATTCCACAGGAAAGCTTTACAGCCACAGAACATACAGAGTCTGGAACATGGATAAACTGGTTGGGATAAAATAGAAACCAGCAAAACCTCTGCCAAGATCTGAAGTGAAATGAATAGAGGTTCAAAAAGAGTTCATTCAGTACGCCTGGCTCCTTGTTTCCATCATTTAGGCATAATTATATTTTTGTCACTAACATTGTTTTTAAATGTCAATAGAAACCAGACAACTAGATTTGTAAACCCTGCCCTGTCATATTGAATGTATTAGGTTTTCCACTAACAGTCCCTTTTAAGTAAGGGTGAGGAAGCATTAAAAGCTCACTAACTCTCCAGAGTGAGGAAGCTATTGAAACAGCTCGTTAGGCTTTATGACAAGTAAGCTGAAATATAATAGGCCTAGAGCTTTGTGAAGGAGCCGGCGAGCCGTGGTTGAAGAGAGGACAGTGCCCGAGAGTTTGAAGGCCAGATGATTTGTGCATAGGGGATGTTGGAAGGTTCACAGCAAAATAAACAAATGGGCCTACCCACAGGCGCAGTGTTCAGCTGAGACCAAAATGCTTCCTTTGCTTGGTTTCTAAACATAAGTTTAGAGTTTGTCTAACCAAAGAAGGCGTTTTCACTTAGCATTTCTTCCTCTCCATGCTGGGGCCAAAGAGCCATTTTCTGTTACCTAATTCACCACATTTGTTCTGAACCCAGCTTTCCTTAGCCTTGTAACTAGTGAGACTGTGGTCTTTCTGTTAGTCCCGAACAGCATGTGATTCCTTTCTCGCTCTCCTAAATGCGATCTGTTAACTTTGTCCTACCCTACTGTTTCTGTTCTTATCCCTCTGCTTTGGTACTCTGCTTAAATGTGCCTCCTCCTTTGCACCTGCCATTCATTTAGCCGGAATTCAGAAGATTTGGGGTCCTGATGTCTTCTGCTAGAGCAGCTTTGGGTACCTAGGGAAAATGTAAGCTTGTTTCTGGCAACACAGATCCAACTAACAAACCAGGCATTTTTCATGTCCTTAGATAAACCACTGTGGTTTTAGCAACAGGATAAATAAATGGATAAAAGCTTGTTCCTAGCATTTATGGCTTTGAAGGCAGATTTGAGGATGCGAGTTGACTGTTACTGGATGCAGTGGTTCTTCTGTGGCTTTTGCACACCTGCTTGAGCTCAGAGGTGTGTGACCAGATCCATTCACACTAGCTGAGGACTGAGAGCTCCCCAGGAATTTTCCTTAAAACAACAACAAAAACCAACAGTGTCTCCAGTGGAGAGATGCACTGTAAGGAAAATGTAACTAAAGAGACAGCTTGGACTCGCTGCGTTCAGTTCCTGGAGTTTAGCTGCATATAATTCATGGACCTGTCAAAATGCAACAGAGCTTAAGTTATCTGCCACTTAAAACCTGAGTTCTAGAGGCCCTGAGCACAGGTATCACCATTAGCATATGTCAGCTCGAGAAAGAGTCCCTGAAAAGTACATCGGGAAGCTGGTACAGCTAAGGAGTTGTTATAGCTGTTGACGGCTAGCTAGAGAATATTACATTACGCTAACTCAATTTTTCCCAAAGGACAGGAATATTTTACGCTTATTTCCTTTTTCACAGATATGACAGATCTGGGATATGTAAAACAGAAGAGAATAGGGAAGCAGAAACATTTTGAAGATCAGTGTTTTGAAATCCTAGCTTTCTAATACCTTCTTAAATTATATATTTATTCTCTCTTCCTTTTACATAACATAGCTGGCTGCAAAGGAATCGTCTTCCCTGTAAGTCTATAGATTACCAGCGTTTGTTACTGAACTTTCCAGATCATCCATATCAACATAAAATCACTGCAGCACCTTAAGCACATCACCAGGCATTCACCAAAAAAAGGTTAGTCCTGCCTCCCTGTGCAAGCACTGTTTCTCTCAGCCCCTGCAGACATTCCTCTCGTAATCCCACAGTCCCTGAGCAGTTCAGAATAGGCCGACTCGTTCCAGTCCCACCAACATATTCCTAGATGAGTCAGGGAGGACATAGAGCCTTTATGTAACCCTGCTAATGTGCAGAAATGTCACTGTCCATGAACAATACCAAATGACAGTCAACAGATCTTCATGTGAAAAGGCACAATAAGGCAGGAAAGCAGTGTTGTCACCAGCCTTTATGGAAACTAGTCTGATCTGCCTGCTTTGTTGTACCACATAAAGCTCAGTCTGAAGGATGAAAGGGATTCATGGAAGAAAAACAAACAAACAAACAAAAAGAACAAAACTAAAATGTAACAAGCTTTGTCCAGAATTCAAGCAACCTGAAAAATGCCTATTAATCAAACCTACATTCCTCCAAAGCCCCATACTGCGGAGCCTAAGGAACCATCCTAACAACACAGGGATGGATTTCTGTACTTCGTGTTCCTATATACCATACTTCTTTGCATGTTTTCTTTTTACCGAGCACTTTAGCTAGAAAGTAGTTGTGCTGCTTCATTATGTGCTGATGGAACAGCCAAGAGTCCCAGCTTCAGAAACTGCATTGCTGAACTTGCTAAGCATCGTATTCTCCCATCTTATGGCTCAGGAATTCATATTCTGATACTGAGCCACTCACTGGCTTTTCTGTAATCACAGTTCTGCTATAGTAAGTTGAAGTCTGTGAAAATCTTGAACTGTCTTTATATTTTCTTTTTCACATGACATATTTCCCCAGGCTTCTTTGAGAATTGTATTTGCAGATAGTGAGGCAGTCTCAGAATAGCAACTTACTTGCTGATTGCATTGTAATCATCGTATGCCCATCACAAACTGCATAATCCTCACTTTACTAATACTCTCTTAGAACAGAAGTTGGAGTCAGGGAAAACTCCAGTGTAGCTAAACTTGGCAGTATCCAATGTGTCCAACAGATGCCAAGTGGAATGTTCTGTAATAAATCATCTCTAGCTACATCTTTTCTAATATAGCGAGTAAAATATATGAATATGTCATTATGTTAGCAAATGCATACTGTGCAAACCCAATTATGGTTTCTAGCCTCTAAAAATGCAGGTGGTGTATGTTAGTGCTGAAGGGAATGATTTGAGAAAGAAAGAATTTAAAACTGGAAGTACTGTAAATTCAGGTTGCTTAGTGTAAACTGAAACTGCTGTTTGTGAGAAAATTTTCATGATCTTTTTCTTTTTTCCTTTTCCTTTTCCTTTTCCTTTTCCTTTTCCTTTTCCTTTTCCTTTTCCTTTTCCTTTTCCTTTTCCTTTTCCTTTTCCAGTCTGCTGCAGACCTGTTTCTTCCTCTTTTTACTGCTGCTCATCTGTGGGGAGAACAAGACCTTGGAAAATCAGGAAAGCAACTTGTATTTCTGTAGAACTTTGTGTAGCTCTCCTTGGGACGTAATTTACAGTCTTAAATACTCACATAAAAAGCAAACTGTTTTCAGGAGGTAATGGGGCTTAGATTAATCAATGCTACTGCACGTGTTCAAATCAATACTCAAAGGAAATATAAAAAAAATATATTTTTAACTCTTTAAAGTACCCAAATATAGTGTAAATAAAGCACTGATCTGCAAAACTTGGAGAAGTATTTCCCTCAGCAGGATTAAATGAGTTCATTTGATTTTCTTTGAAGGACACAAAACTAACATTCTGGCCCTTCTCTGATCTTTTTCAGGGTATGATTTTCAAGATGAAATTTGTTCTTTATAAAAAGAAAAAAAAATGAATGGACTCACAACTAAAGATTAAAGTAATTTTCTTTATTTGATGTGCAATGATTTGTTTATTTTTCACACAGATAAATTTTGAGGTAAAATGATATATCTGCTTCCAGTTTCTCTTTTTAGGGATATTCAACAGTAGAAAGCGGATCAGAAAGAACTTGAAGGCTGGGGAGGATGGGAGGGAAAATGAAGTGAACTTTAAGGTCAGTGTCATAAAGATACCAATCTAACCCGATTATTGTCTATCCTCTGGAGAGGGGAAAATCTTACAGAACTGCATTAAAGTTGAGAAAAATGAGACGCTGAAAAGAAGAGGAAATTGTGGTACTCTCTGAGGTAGATTATGTTGTACGGTTAATAAATGATCACCACTTAAATTCCTTAAAAAAAAAAAAAAAAAGCATGAGTTGTTGAGTTGTTGATGCCATGTAACTGAACAAAAGGCAAATACAAAAAAATCTTGCATTGCATCCAAAGAAGTGAGGTGGATTATTACTTAATGTGCGACTGGTTTCTCTTTCATGGAGAAACAACCAAAGGTCCTACGCTAACAGGAATGTGCTACTTACAAGTTTGCAATGGTCTGTTCCGTATCCTAATGACTGCTCAGTGATCTTTTTATGGTGATGGCATTGTAAAATTGTGATTGTGCCCCACCAGTCGTCTTCAGTGACTCTACAGCTTCTCCTCCCTGAGCACCCAAGGTTATTCTAGGCTCACATCCAGCTCAACAAAGAGAAAATCTTTGGGAACCGAAGAGCAGGTCTGTCTTTCTGTCATTCTGTGTAGCTGTCATTTTCTGAGTCGGCACATTTTGAGCCTGGCTGGCTGGTTCATGCCCTGGATGCTCAGCATGTCTCTCCCTTGCTGTTGGGCAGTGCCTGGGCATTTTCTCTGTGGTGCTGAGACGTGGAAGAGTCAATGGGAGGGCTCCTTCACCTGATCTCTGTCACAGGGGCCAGGTGCAAAAGGACCTCGAATTTTCTACGGGGAGCAGGCTGACTTTTTTCCTGTAGTATGCTGGAAAAATGGTTACAAACCCTGTTGAAACATGCATACTAACAGCATTTAACTTCCTCATCTGTTGCAAATTTCAATAAATGCATTTAAATTACCAGTTGTTGGTGCGCTAACTACACTGTTTTGTCTTTCACCTGTGCTTGGATTTGAAATGCAAAACTGCAGATGACAATGCTAATTTTGCCTACTTTATTTGTGAAGTAGCATGTACATTTCTGGAATTTACCTTAAATGTTAAGTATAATATTTAGTGCATCTGTTTGCCTTAATGATTAGAGGGACAGGTGAGAGAGGTACTGGACTCAGTACCATGGCTGCCAGCTGCTTTGATGGGGTGCTTCAATGGGCTAATAATAATACTTTTGGATTTCTTGAAAGTTTTTGGTGCAGGATGCTTGAAAATGATTAAGTAGAAATGTTACAGTACAAGCCAATGTCATCTCTTAGCCAAGCCTGATGTGAAGAAAAATGGCTTACTTGCTGCTACGCTGCTTTGAAATGTGAGAACTTAAAATACAGGCATGAGTTTACTTTTCCTTTTGTTAGCCCGAGAGCTTGAGAAATGTGCAGAGCTGAGAACACAGACTTTTTTTTTCCCTGTAACAACTTAAGGTTTCGAGCTTCTGCCGACGCAGAAGGAAATACCATTAGGTAGATACAAGAAAAGCCAATATTCCACGTTATTCGTGCAGACAACTAATGTTTGAAACTTGCATGAACTGCTTCCACTTAAAAGCTGTCAGTCACGTTGGTTATAAAAAGCCCGGAGCACTTAGGGGCTGTCAGTCATTTCTCGAAGAGAGAGCTGACATCTTAACATTTACTTTGCCAGTATTTACCAGAGGCAGAAAACCAAAGGGTGAAAATGCAAACGGAAACACACGTTCTCACCGATCGCATGGTGCAAGGGAAACATTTGGATCAGGTGTTGTAGTTGCTCACCTAGGAGCCTCCAGTCCTGAGAAGATGTTTCTCTTTTGCTCCGTAAATCAGACTGTTGCAGGCTGGCTCTGTGCTGCTGAAAGGCTCTTGCAGGCAGTGGCTGTGGAGTCTGCAGTAGCATCGTCGGGCAAGGAGATAGGTTGACTCTGGGCTATTATGGCTAGAGGAGCAGCAAGAAACGTGCAGAAGACTTAAGAAGGGCACCTTGAAGGGCATCCACCTTTCTTTTTTTTTTTTTTTCTTTTCTTATGCTAATAAGGATGTGGGTGTTGTGATTACCATAGACTGATGATATTTTCTCTTGCAAGAAGGGGATTGGCAGGGAAAGATATAGGTGGGACTAGTTAATTCAAATATGTCTTCTACTCTTTACACGTAGGTTTCTAGATGTAGTTATCCCTGGACTGCTCTGAGAACTGGTCCTGGTGCTTAGGTGGGACTGCAGCTGTTGAAGCACTGCTCAGCACCTGGGACCTCCGGTCATGACCGCTGCAGAAGGTCTCACTGCAACAGTAAGTGAGGTGCAGAGCTGCTGTGTACACTTCTCACAGGCCCAAATGCACTGTGCTACTCAAATGCTGAGCCCTGTTTCATGCAATACCACTCTGAGGTGTACACATGAAGGTAAAAGTGATGTCCTTGAGGCTGCCTCCAGAAATTCAGTGAGGTCTTTTACTGGACCTGAGCAGCAAGTCTCATATTCCCAAAACGTGTGCTTGAAGCAGTCCATCTGTGGCTGGTAGCTGTTTTTCTGATCAGACTGTCAGTCTATTAGCTAGCTCAGCCAAATACAGCAACTAAGGAAATGTTGAGGAACTCTGCTTTAAATACTTACTGCTATGAGTGCCTTGTAGAGTCTTCTGGAAGGTCCAGTCCAGCAGTGAGCAACTTCCCCCATTCACTCTTCTTGGACTGGTGCAGCCCACATCTGCAGCATGTCATTCTCCGGTGAGTCCAGAGGTTTAATTCCCTGTGCACATCCAAATGTTAATGGTCTTGTAATCCTGACACAGCCTCTGGCTCAGCAAGTCATCTTCCATGCAGGGTTCCTCAGGTAAGGAGTATGGATATGGAATAAGGATAATTATATAATATAATACGGATAAGGAATAAGGATACGGAATTGTGCCCCAGATTAAAATCCCTAAATGAGGTTTCTGGAGACATGTGTAAGTGTAGATACTTGTGTATAAATTCTTAGAACCACAGAGTCATGTTCCCATTCAGATTCTCGCTGTAGTCAATGAAAGTCCAATCCATGCAGATGTTGGAACTAAATGCTCTAATTTACTTTGGAGTAGACACCTCTCAGATATCAGCCGAATAGTTCTCTAAGCATCACTGACTATCTGGAGTAGGTTTCCTGTGGCCATTATAGGAATTCAGATAATTACTGCATATTAAGTTGCGTAATCTGCAACCAAATTCCACCCTGGGAGCCAGCCAGTGACTGATCTCTGGGGCACTTCTGCACCAGGTTTATAGCCTGGACTTGAAACTCATCTTCCCACGTGTATGGAACTACCACATTTTCTTTAGTAGTAGGGCTGTCTGATGTGGAATATGCATGCTTTAACCTTCCTGCATCTTTAGCTTGGATATAGGTAGTCCTACAGCTCCAGCAGCCCAGAGTTCACTTTGAATAAGTAGAGCAAGTATTTAGCAATTATTTTTGATCTGTGTGTGTGTGCGTATGTGTGTATCCGAGTTGTATATTAAGCAGCGGTATGGAAAATATCAATTTAGGTTATGGATATGGATAAACTAATTACCTGTCAGTCGGGAAGGTCTTGCTGCTGAGTGCACAGAAATGCCTACATGCACCTGTGCTTAAGGAAGCTGTGTCACGTCACAAGCAGATTACAGTAGGGTTCAGGTAGTACAATGAGATCAAAGGACGGATACCAAGGAAAAAGCATTTTTCCACCATTCCTTCTATGCCATGTCCCTCTATCACCTTATAAATGCGTCAGTACTGTATTCTCCAGTACTTTATTTTCATATTAGGGATTTCTTTCTTCCCTTAGGGAGACTCTTTGTCTTCCTTTCAAGGGTAAATAAAGAATGCTCTTCACCATAATATATGTAAAAAAAAAAAAGGAACAGAAAACATCATGTCCCTATATACAGCTTGAATACCTGATAGATGTTTACATCAATTCTCTGCTTAAGTCTTAGAACCAAAAAAGAAGAGAAAGGCCATGTTTAGCATGGATCAGAGGTCGAGGGTAAAGGAAAGTTCAGTAGTTTAATATAAGAAAATTTGGAGTGAAGGTAGATTGAGAGTTTTCCTAATAGAAACATCTACTAGTATGGGTAATAGTCTCCTATGGTCCATGTATGTGAAGAACACAGTGCAAAAGAGAGCTGCTGTTCCAGCCTCTTCTCTCCTTTGCACCCTGTGGTCCATATCTTGGGGCCCTCTCTTGTGCTACAGTTGAAGTGCATGGCTCACAGGGTCAGGAAAACAGGCCACAGCTGCATGCACTGATTATCCCTCTATTGGTACAAAAAAACTAGAAAACTCTTGAAGTTGCAGCTTGGAGCTCTACCAAACAAAGAGATGATTGCAGCTGAGCGTGTCGAGGACTTGTCTGCCTCCAGCCTGCTGCATAGGTGTGGGCACCACGTGTCATGCCCTGGAGGGCCGATTCCTTGTCTGCAGATCGTGAGCTGGAGACCTGTCCAGCTGCTGCACTGGTTACTCTTACTGGTTGAATGCCAGTGCGCAGTGTGGGGGATCTTGAGGGATCTTGGGATGAATTAAACACAAATTCCATTCATTCCTTCTTATCAGAGAATTTGAGGGTTAACTTGTTTTGTGCCTTAATTTGTAAAAGTCCAATCTTAAGCAGTTGGAAGAGACCTAATAAACTCAAGTCCCATCACCTCAAATTTGGACTGTTTAAGGTAAATTTCAGATCTTGTCATCAGTTCCTTTGGAAAAGTGGATTATTCTAACCTAAGGGAACAGCTTCCCTACTTTTATCTTACAATCATAACTAGAATACAAGAGGAACCCCACCAAAATTATCCAGGCGAAGGAGAACAGTAACTGACCTAAAATATTGACTTTGTTGTGGGAAAAGCATCAGCTATCAATGGCTGCATGTACTTAAGATGACTTCTATCTCTGAACAGCATCCAAGCATTTAGACATGATCTTAAAAAAGATATTGAAATGACTTCTGAAATTGTCATTGTGATTTGATGGTTTTTGAGGCTTAACAGGTTTAGGTAACATACCTTTAGGAAGGCCTTTTTCCTTACAGCTCTGGATGTTATAGGAAAATTTACTACAATTCTTGTGTGCCAATAATAAAAAGGGTTAAACTGTGAAAAAAAATCCACTGTAGAAAGCTGATTTTGTCGTAAAATGACTAATGGCATGGAATTCTAATATGCATGGGGATTTGAGAAAAGCAAACATTGAACATATTACCAAGTATCCTTGGAGCAGGACACAAGGCAAGTGCAGGTATTCCTTTTGCAAATTTCAGGCAACTTGCAGGACTGTTGCAAGAAGGCAGAGCTGAGTGTTGCTAGTGCCAAGCATTTACGAGTCGGGTCCTGAAATGTCATGAGCCTGGTTTGGAGAAACAAACAAACAAACAAACAAAAAAGTAAAAAAAAAAAAGAAAGTTGCAGTAATTTCTGGCTTAATTTTATTTGTCTTTTGACGTATTTGTACCTTTTTTTTCTTTTTCTTTTTTTTTTAAGTCTTTAGGCTTTCCACTTTCTAGTTTTCTCCACCACAGCATGTTTTCTTCAGTAAGAGCTGAGATGACTGGAGCACTAAATGACTTGAGAAAAAGGGTCTTCAAGACAAACACTGAATCCTGTGAGATTCATAGTGAAGCTTTTGGTGTTGGCAGCATAAAAGGAGGGGGAATTTGCAAAGGCTCCCCAGAGAGAGGGGAATAAAGGGAGAGGGAGCTCCGGAGGACCACCCGAAGAGTTCAGCCAGGCTTCTCCTCTGGATCACCATGTTCTCCACTGGAGCTGCTTCTCCGCTGGTTGTAGAGAAAGGTAGCTTTTGTGAATAGCTCTTCGAGTGCCACATGAAGAGAGGCTTTTAATGTAAGGAGCTGCACGTGGCTGTGCTGATTTCCAACAACACGGGGGCTGTATATCTGCCCTGACCGACACACGGCGCTCCGGCCTCCCCGAGGGGCAGCGTTTGCGTGTGCAAGTGTCCGTACCGAGCATTTGCTGCCGGATACCTGCCTGAGTTTGGGAAAGGGGTGATAAACAGGTTTGTGACAGCCCGTTTGATATGCTGTGACGCTAATAGCTTGAAGGAGCACTCGGTAGGTAGAGAAGCGCTGCGCGGGGTTAGTCAGTCACCAGCATGCTCACAGCGCCGTGCCAGCAGTGGGCTGCGAGTTGGAGCCAGACAGTTGGTGAGCTCTCCTGTAGGCATCCAGACAAGCCTGCTCCGAGATGACATTTGCTTCGCCACAGATCTGTCACGGCTCATTTTTCACAGCCCTGTTGAAGTGGCTTATTTATTATCGTCTGTTCTGGTGTTATATCCTGGACACGGGAGAACTGTTTTACCGCGCCGCGGTGCCAGGAATTCCTCGTCGCTGCGCAATCCGACGCCGGGAGAGCGCTCGGGGTAAGGCTGGACGCTTTCCTCAAGGCTGGTGCTGCTAAGGAAGGGCACTCCAGCTGGAGCTGACGAGGCGGATCCCAGGCATTGCAGCACAAGTTAGTGGTTTGGTTCGTAAGTGACCTCTGAGCGAGGAGGTACCAGATTTGTCACACTTCCACGAGCCCCAGCTCTGGAAATCAAATCCAAGGCTGTAGTCAGCAGAACAACTTGACCTTGGATTTAGGCAGCCCTGTCATTAGCCCATGCGGGATCTGTCGAAGTCACGTTATCAAGAGCAGCGGTTCTCAGCTGTGCTCCCCGTGTCCTGCAAAGCCAGGCTGCCTTAAAAGGTTAATGTTTTAAGGCACTGGAGTAGCCCACAGTGCATTCAAAAAGCTGACAGTGATCCATGAGCAGAGTGCTGGGGAATTACTGCCACTGCTGCCCTAGAGCAAGAAGTTTTCAGTGCTGCTGTTAACAGGAAAATGAGCTAATCTGTTTCAGGAATGGCAGCAGAACCTGGCTGCTGCGTTTTCCAGGCTTACTGAATCATTCTTACAATCTTCTTTCCTTGCCCTGTATCAAAATAACTCTCACGGCGCTTGAATGCTTTAAAACCACGTTTTTAGGAGAGCCGCTCACCTTTCTCTGGGTCTGCTCTTCTGATTGGATTTGTGTTGCTATGCTGGAATAATATTTCCCCAAATCCGTATCAGTATGATCAATTAAGTTAGTGGCTAAAATCTGTCATCCAAGATGACTCTCTGTTGTTATGAGGAAGGAATCAGATTGATTTTCGTTGGAACCAGGCTAGTGCAAAATGTCAATTGCCATGGGAAAAAGTATCCTGCTGTATGTGCTGCAGAAAATGAAGCTGAGCCCATGGGGGAACACTTACGATCAGTGCATGTAGGTTTTAAAGTGATCCAGCACAAGAATGCATTTGTTTCTAATTGTTCTTGTTGTCTGTACAGGGGTAGAAGCGGGTGGTGGCGTGGCCCTGTTGTGCCTTGCACAACCACATGCTTGCAGTTGGAAGAATTTGAATGAAGCAGCAGATAACAGCAGTCCTTTCTCTAGCCTGCAGCGAGGAGGTAGGACTGATGGATTGCACGAGTTTAGGTGGAGGGGAACCAGTGCCTGTTCTCCTTGGGCCAACAATTGCAGCCATTTCACCCTACTGCTTCCCCCACTGGGCCCAGTTTAGCCCAGTCCAGCAACTGGGACAACACAGGGTGGGACCTTTCAGGGAAGAGGGCTTCACTGCCAGCTTCCAGCTGCTGACACAAAAGCCCATCACTCCACCTAATGAAGGACAGACGGACAGAAAGGCAGACAGGGGAGGCCCATAATGCTTTTTTTTTTTAAACCTGAGGTTGTGTTTTGTTCTTGCAGTGGCAATAGCAGGAGGCTTTTCTGTCAGAGTAATCAATGGTGGGGTTAGAGCAAGAATTCAGCTAGTTAGCTAGAATAAATGACCGGGGGCTTGAAGCAATGAAGGGCTATAGAGTGTTAAAAAAATGGGCTGAAGACTATCTAAAAAAGTGTTGTCACTTGCTGAGAAGGTTGCTTTGCCAGCTAGTCTAAGTCCAAATATTAATGTTGTTAGGATTTTTTTTTTTTTTTTAAGAAACTGTAGCATGAATGGAAAATTTATGGAAGATTTTGAGGCTTCTCTATTTTTAAATAAAATGGAGCCTTGTTACTTCATTAGGGCATGCAAAGTGGCTAGAAAGAAAACTAAAATTAATCTATTATAATCCAACAGAATACAAAAGTGAGCATAAAACAATGATAGGAAAAATGAACCCAGATCTGCTGCTGAAGTCTAATAAAAGAAATGTAACAAGTAACAAAGGAAGCTCATTTTACTTGTTTTTGTGAAGTTGGTTGGATTAACAATGTTCTGTGAAAATACTGTACCTCGGGCAACGGAGTGCAGGTTTTTCCAGAACGTGTTTAAATGTTCTCATTGCTCGTGTGCTACTAAAAAGGGAAAATTATAACACACGGTTCTCTGAATTCTAACCTGATGTTTTAATTCACCAAAAACAAGCGTGGAGTTGTTCAAAGATTTAATCTCTGCTGTCCCCGTCGTTGCACAGAAACGTGCAGTTACCTGACAGAGAACCACAGGAGGTAGGTGATGAGCTTGTGCCAGCCTGGCTGGGCACTCTGCATTATCCTCCATCGCCACCAAAGTGAGCTGATGAATCAGAGCAATTCTGGGTTTGCAGCTGTATAACCAGGAGCAGAAGTTGGCCTGTTGGTTCTTAACAGAGCTGGAGTGTGTTTATCTGTTAGGCAGGCTTCCTAATGAAAAAAAAAGAGTCATTATGCATTAGGACAGGCTGTATTAATTATTAATCTCTCCTCCCACATGATGCAAGCAGTCTTTTATGAGCGCGTGGTCTGTTTCAACCAAATTTGACACTGGCCTGGGACGTATTAAGTGTCTGTGAAGTTCTCAGAAGGAGGTGGCTGGGAAGCAGTGAGGAACTGCTTAGGTTTGCAGGCTGCAGGACCCAGAACTTGGTGCGTGGTAGACATCAGAGCATCTGTGCCAGAACAAAACCCCGAGACAGGTGCTCGTGGGATCTGCTGCTCGCGGAGCTATTTCTCTGCAAAGAAGAGAAAAAACACTTGTTGGTCCAGGCGGATTCTGCTTCTGCTCAGGGCTCTAAATAATTTTGTGTTTGTAAAATAGTCTTACAGGTACTAACTGATGCTGACAGCCAAAGTGGGTATGCTACCAGTGGAAACAGAAGCAATAAAAAACACAGCGAAAGTGCCCTGCATTGCCACGTGGCCAAAAAAGCATCTCAACATGGTTATAAGATGCTGAATTTAGTAAAAGTGGTATCTGCTGTGACCCTGCAGTGATTCTCATTTCATCAAGCAAAACCCAAATGTACGCATTTCGTTGTTTGTGTGGCATTTGTGTGCATGGTGGTATCTCTGCAGACCAAAACCCACTCTGATTAAACCTGTTGCTTGCAGATTCAGTGGTTTTAGCTAATTTCCTTTGTGCATTAAATTGCAATACCTTTCTCTTGTATTCAGGGAGCAATATACTGCTTGTGGCTAATTTTAACATCTCTGTGTTCCTGTGCACAGGAAGCTAAAAGATTCTGCTTTCTTGGCAGAAAACAGTGGTGAGTACAGATCCTATTAAATTTGAGTCAGTATGGTGATTTCTTTTGCAAGGGGAGCAAAAATGAGAAGAAACAATCGTACAAAGTCCACACGTAAAAGGTTATCTGTTAAAAAAAATCCTGGCTAGCTGATGTACCATGGTCTCATTTTCAAAAGCTACTTAACCTCCTGGGTGTCCAGCAAACCTTGGACACCTTCAAGTGAGGTCTTGCGGTGTGGAGCTCCCAGAAGCTTTGGGCTGAGTCTAGAGCTGCCATTCAGCCCTTCAGCTCCCCACACAGGGATACCAAAGCCGTGGTCCTTGGGCCAGATCTGCAGTCCGTACCCTCCTGCTGCCTTTCTCAAGGGTCCCACAGGTCTGTCAGGATCTGATGGGGATCCGTGTTGGTCCTGGTGGCCCAGCTACAGCAGGATTTTTCATCTTTTTCTGACATTAGTTTTGCGCAAGGTTGTTCTCATAGCCCTGCCTCAAAGTTTGCATTTACTTCACAGGGCAGGGAAGCATGTCACAAGCTCACACTGATGAAAATGGGGGTGGTGTGTGTGTGTGTACAAATTCTCGTGTCATTTCTGCTTGCTCTGCTGCTATTTTATTTCACTTACTCTTCCCTGTTTCTGTTTTCATCGCATTCCCTGTCTTCTTACTCTCTGCTTTTCTACTTGGTCCACCTTTCCTAAATATCCATATTAATTCAATCAGCAAGTAAACCATTAAATGAGGAATCCTGCAGTTTGAATACAAAACTCTGATTTATACAGGAAGTGGTTTTTTCTTTGTTTTAATGAAAACAGGCTCAGCAGCTCGCAGACACACACACACACACACAAAAAAAAAAAAGCACATGGAAAATGTGTGTAATCTATTTGTGCTTCAGCTTTGAGGAAAATGTTTATGTTGTGCCATGGTTAATACAAATTAAATTATTGTTAAATTCCCAAATGATTTTTTTGTTGTTTGACAGTGGGATAGGCCCATGCCTTTTTTTATTTGTAGGAACAAGCAGAAAACAGAAAATGGTCTTACTGAAATGATTTGTTGTTTTGGTTTACAACCATGAAAGGGAATGGCATTTGCTGGGCTGCATGTGTCCCCGGCTGTGGGCAGCACACATTTCTATGGTTAGGATGTAAGATTATTCCTAGAAAAAAAATACCGAGTTGTCTTCCAGCCCTTAAGTCAGGCTTGTGTGTCGGACGTGTATGAAAGTGGCTAATGTGTGCCTACAATAAGCTTCACTCTTCCAAAAACTGATAATCATAAGCACGCTTCGTTACATTTCCACAGAACCTCCAGCTCTCTTTTCCTTAAAGCTTCTGAAATTTGCATCAGATTTATGAATGAACCGAATACAAATGATCTGCAAGTTAAAGGACAGTCTACCTGTGCTACTTCCAAAGCTATTAGCCTTGCTTAAAAGAGTAGCACTTTTCAGATGTAAAATATTGGCAGGGGTTAGGACATAAATGCACTGTTTTTTCCCCTCTTTGCTTTGTGGATCTCGGATTCAATTATGCTTTCTGCGAGGCTGTGCAAAGTTGCATTTAAGATTCAAAAGTTCAAGTACAATTTATTAGGGCTGATTAGTTTCTGTTCAGGAAACATGGGTACCTTTTCAAAGCTATTTTTATCTTTGTAGTAACTGCGAGATTCACCTGTGGCTTTGGAAAGAAAATATAAGAGCAGTTTCAATATAAAAAAATGGAGGAAATGCCATTTTTCAGGAAGAGAATAATCTAGGCTCCTTACTTTTTCCTACCTCTGCCATCCATCCGCAATGAAGGAATTATTGGTGATATGGAGAACTGAAATGCCTTTTTCATTTACAGGGCATATAGCCACCAAGCTGAGGGTCGAGGTGTCTTTTAGATAAATAAAGCAGTGAAGAAAACAAAGAACTACTGCTCTGTAAAAAGTCAGAAATACTTAACCAAAGGTGAAAGCAAGCCATACCACAATGCTTATTTCTTGCCAGAGATTCTTCCACACCTGCAAGTCACACGGGGTAAATAGGGAGGCTTTGTAGTGTGACCCACAGGGTCTTTGGGACCAGTGTAGAATATTAGTTCCAAAGTCATGAAAGATTATTTCTCTCTAGAGCAATTTCTAGGACTTCATTTTGTAGCAAAGTTTGCCAATCAAAAGCTCCAAAATCACAAGTCCCTCTTCCTCTGCTAAAAGCCTGAGATTTTTTTGCATGCTATAAACTTTACTTTTTTTGTTTTGTTTTGTTTTTCCTCATTACTTCTGTCTCTCTCTCTTTCTCTTCAGTCACACAACTAGCCAAAATTTCCTTTTCAGTAAGGTCACTGAAAATTTCCAGTTAATGTGGTAACTTACGATTTTAAGAAAAATTAGTTATGCAAAAATTGGTTTCACAGGAAAACAGCTCCTTAAACTTCGGGGTTTATTGTCATCAGAAAAATATCTGCAATTCAATTAGTGTTCAGGAAATATATCCTATAGTAATAGGGATTTTTTTTAATTTTGTTATGAAAAAAAGATAATTCTGAGCACGCAGGATTTTATGGGGTAATAACTTGAGAAATTAACTTAATCTTCATTGCAATGAGAAGTTTAAAATCAGCAAGTACAGGATGAGCATACAGATTAAGCAACACCAGGGAAAATATGAAAGGCTTACAGTTTTAGCTCTATATTTGCTACTGTACATATGGAACTAAGAGACTGCAAATCACATGGGTTAATGAATCCAGTCCTTGCTTCTGACCTGCAATTCTCAAAAAAAATATGCTTTTGTCTTAGAGAAGCCTCTGTGGGATATACTAGAATATATTACTTTGCTTGCAAAGTTGGAACCATGTGTTATATTCATGATTTTCTTTCTTTCTTTTTTTTTTTTTTTTTTCTTTTTATTCTAGTTTTCTGGAAATTTCAAATTTGCCTTTACATGTTTATTTAAAAACATATTGAAAATAGCCTTCTACCAAAATGTCATCTCTTTTTAGCATTTTAAGGAAACTTCAATGTTCTTGTTGGGTGTGATTATTTTTCTTCTTTTTCTGGACTCAGGTAGTGTTTTATAAAATGAGAGCAAGGTTGTTTTCATTTCTTTTGTTTTCCTCTCTCCCTTCCCTCTGCCCATACCCTCCCTTGAAATTCAGCTAGCAGAACCGAGATTTTTGTCTCTATAATCATACATTGTCAACAATGACAAGAGGTGTAATTACCTTCATAATCAGATTATATCATGAATCACAATCTCTCAAATGTTTAATTTCGTTGGCTGTGAGTCCAGACAGCTACCCACAACTGCCAAGTACATAAATGTTTGCCGGTCTGTTATTTGTTTCCATAAACTCAAGTGCAACTAACTTGTAAAAAGTATTAGTCTTCTGTTCAGGAGCTTTAAAGAAATCAACATTTTTCTATAGCAAAGATTCAGTCGCTCTGAAGTCATCGCGTGTGCACATATCAGCCTTGGATTTCAGCGGGGAAGGATTTTTATTTTTTAAACTTGGTTTGGGTTAAATTCTTGCTATAAGCGAAGTTAAAAGTACTGCCACTTAGAGGACAAGGCAGCATGAGAGAACGCAGCTTGCTGGATTCGTCTGGACCAGACTGAGAGGATTGGATAAAGCCTAATGAATTAAACAGGCTTTTGAAAAATCACTGGTATTTTAAATAGCAACTTTGGACTTGTTCAATTGCTCCAGAGACTTAAAATGGTGTGGTAGGTCACCGTCAGAGACTTCAGCTTAAGAATAAGGGTCAAATCTTGGTGCTGTGGAAATGAACAACAAAAGTCCCTTAGATCCCAGAAAGGGGTCGTGATTTAACCCAGAGTCCAGCTTTTTCCCCTTGCCAAAGCAGACGCTGAAACACAAAACAATTGCCGGAGAGAGCAAAGGAGAAGAGAGAATTTTCCATTCTCAAACAGGCATTAATCAAACAAGCCATTTTGTAAAGGAAGACATAATAAAGAAGGCTTACTCACAGTTAAGGGAATTTTTATGTCCCGGGGTTTGTCCAGCTTTGCCAAGCTAAGTCGAAAACAAGGCGGGAGGGGGGAGAAGGCCATAGAAAGAAGTATCTTGGCTACTCTGAGCCAGTGCAGAGAATGAAGCACCTCAAGTTCTTGAGCTATTTTTAAAGAATACGTCCAAAGAAGAACATCAGAAAAAAAGCCCAGAACTGTAGTGAAAGTGTAAGTGGACCTAGATCAACGGGAAGTTTGCTGTGATTCTGACAAGCTTTAATTTGCCAAAACTGTGCTTGTACTGCAGTAGTTTCCCTATATCCCCACAGTGCAGATGTCTTCAGGAGTAGGAGGGTTGCTCCTCCCATTCCAGTTTCCTAGAAATGGATGAAAGCTTAAAGATTTCTACATGCAACATTATTTTTTTTTTTTCCCACCAGCAGACCTATTTCTCAACTGGAATTTTTCATTTCCCTCTCTATGCAGAAGTCTTTTACAGTTCCTTGCCGCTGGGGGCAATCTAATACAGATATTGACTTGGCCAGCACTGCTGGTTCTTTGCAACCACCGTCCTGCGGAGTTCATTACAGTTCAACCATCTAACTTAAAAGAAAGAAATGGTACACTAAGGCCAGATTAAAAAAAATAATAATAATTAAAAAAATAAAATAAATACATCTTCTCTGTTTCACTAGAAAATGAGGAGATGTTTATCTCTGAGTAAGAAGGAAAGATGATAGCAACTTTAAGATTTAAATTGATCCAAGTATATGATGCTAAAGATCCTAAATGGTTTCAAATTGCGGAAGATTATCTTGTAATTTGTATATATTGCTTCTGTAGGCTGCTGAGGAAGCTAATTGCGATACATCCTGTGGTTAAGTTATCATCTTTCTCAATGACTGAAGATCATAATTTTATCTTTAGGTGAGTTTAATGCTCTCCGTCTGTTACGTTCATTTGTATGCTGGAGCAGTGCTGACAAGCCTCCTGTTGTTCCATGTAGCATTTGTGTCAGCCAACCAAGTTAGGGGAAGATTCACCTCTATGAAATTACAACGCTGGAAATGAGCTCAGCCTCCAGAGAACCACATTTCTTTTTTTCTTTAAGTGTGGCCAGTGAATAGCGTCTGAGGCTGGAAAGAGGCTCTTGGTCTGCGTTCACATGGATCCTGACCGACCTGACTGCTCATCTGCAAATAGCAAAGCAGGTAGAGATGAGAGATACCAGCCGTGGGGAAAGCTGGTTGTTGTGATGAGCAGCATTCCCCTTGCTGCATGATGACTACATGATAAGAGCAGCCTACACAGGGCAACTGCCACGAAAACGGGAGATCTGATCGCCTCCATTTGCTCTCACCTCAGCAGCAGGAGCATGGGCCCCCGGAGGAACAGCTGCACGCACCAGCTTTGTTCCAGTGTTGTATTTTATTCTTTAGCTAACATAGCATATACTGGCCAGGTCAGAGACACTGCCAGGGAAACTTTTGTTTCCTTAAGCAGAAGGGTAAATGAAACACTGGAAGGGTTTCTTAATTCTCAAATGTGTTTTTTTTATATACAGGCGGGGTGCTGTGAAAGACCGTGCTAATTCTGTCCCTGTAGCATCCAGTTGGATAGATGGGGAGTTGTGGCAGAGCTCAATATATTCTTCTGCTGCCACGTTCTCTTCTTTTGAAATGCTCTCCTAGCTCTTCTACAGCACAGATTTGGATCTTTTGCATATGAGGCTCTTTTCTTAGCTTGCTAAAGTGAAAAGTGCGTGGGGAATGACAAAAGGAAGATGCATGTAACCACAAAGCAAGGGTAGGAGCAAATTATTTCCAGCTATCTTAAAAAGACGTGTAGGTTTGAAAAACTAAAAAAAAAAAAAACTAAAAAAAAAATATCTAGGAATGTATGGCTGCTTTTTGTAAGTACTCACACTTAAGTGATTTATTTCTGACAAGCCCCAGATGAAACAACAAGGTAATCCTGGCAGTTCTGGTCATAGGAAGGGTGCCTCTATAATGGAGCGGTCTGAGGAAGAAAAGGTAGGAGAAAGAGAAGAAAATAGCTTAGCAGACTTGTGTGCGGAATTAGTTTAGGGTAGATATGAAATCATCTCAGATCCTCCTGGATCTGAGTACAGCCTCCAAAAATGTTTAGGACTATTTGGTTTGGATTTCAGCCTGGCTTTGGGAGACAACCTGGAGCTTCATCCAATGCGAAGTTTGCCATTATTCATGCTAATTAAAGGACAGAAGTCGGGGCTTGTTGCTTCTATTCAGCAGCAGGAGACGAAGTGAAGGAAACCCTTCTCAATGTTCTCTTTGGAGTCAATAATTAGATCTGGTGTCAACACGCTTGAGTAAGCGTCGTGTTTAGGGCAGGAATGTTGCTGGGCACCGGGTTGTGGGGATGGGGATGGTGAAGAGGCGGTTTCCAGACTTGCGGGCTGCTGGATGATGAGGTGTGGGCTGGGGATAGATGTGGGATAAGGAGATGGGAGATGGCCAAGGTGCTAGCTCTTGGTATGGCTGCTGGCTGTGCGTGGCACCCCTGTTGGACAATTTGAGCGAAACGATGTACCGGGGCGGCAGGGACGTGCAGCTTTTCCATTTGAGGGTGAAAACATGCTCGGCGTGGCCATCTTGCTTACTCCTCTCGTTATTAGCTGCCCTTCTGGCTGCGATCTGCCGCTTAGGTTGTGACATGCCTCGGCGGTGCTTGGAGGGGAAGGAAGCGGCGCGATATGTCTTTGACTTTACACCGCATGTTGCAGAACGCTGCAGTTCACTCTCACATTTTATAAAATCAATTTCCATTCTGTCATGGTATTTCACACATTCGCATTCTGAATAAGTTAGAGAATATTCTACAACTCACGAAAATAACTTTAGTTTTAATTTTTCCCATTACATGAAGGAACCTATCCATGCTTGATCTGTTACAGATGGAAAAACTACATATGGAGAAGTCAGATCTATTAATTAGTTTATAAGCACAAAGTCCCCTAAAGAGTGCCACAGATCCATGTGTTATTCTTAAGAGCTGTCTGAAGTACTTGCACTGAATAATTTATTTCAATTTAGCCCTGTTTCTGCTGTTAATTATCTAAGATCAGACTTTTCTTTTTGGGACTTTTTTTTTTAAACCGTTCTACACATTACCTAAATTCACTGAAATGCTCTCTGAACATATTTCAGCCTGCTGATGTATTCAAACCATCAACACTCATTGACTGTTCTCTGTTGTCTTTAAGGAATGATAGGATGATTACTAACTTCTGTGGTTTTTAATCCTTCAGTCATTAAATCCTAGGAGGAAGGAGAGCGGGGGTAGCAGAATTGGATGATCAACCTCCTGGAAACTCCCAACAGCATTATTTTTTATTTTATCTTTGATGACTCTTTTGAGGCCCTAGCTAAGGGCCTGGCTCTGCTGTGCTAGGCCAAGCAGCATCTTCCCAATGTTGTGGAGCTCTTTTGTGTTGGAGACTATCTGGTAAAACTAAACAACAAAAAAAAAACCCTAAACTAAACTAAGTTCTGCTAAAATCTGTGCGTTTTTGCCACCGTATGTTTTATTCTTCTAGCATCACCCCATGAAATGTTGCCTCCCCTATGCTGAGCAATGTACAAATCATGTTGGACATGCTATCCCAGAGTGTAGGGTCAGATCTGGTGAGGGTCTGTAGGCACTTCGAGATAAGGGATATTTGCTGTCATCCTCAAGGGCAAAGCGAAGTCACTGATGGGATTGCCAGGAACACTGGTTACAGCTTTAGCTATCAGAATACCTTTTAAAACCTGTCCCTTATCCAAAATAGAACAGAAAAGCAAAAAGAACTGGAGAAAAATGTCTGCAACCCTGTTTTTCCCAGAGGGCCTCAAAGGAGAAGGTGACCTTCCCAGAATTAGATAGAGAACCTGAAGCAGCGCTGGACTTTGAACCTAGGTCTCCCAGCATGTTGCCATAAATACAGGACACAGAACTGCGTTTGGACAATGACCAGGAAAATGGGTCAAAAATAAAAATCAAGGTAATTTACAGGTGTGTATGAGAAAATACTTGCAGATGTGTCCTCTTGTTCATTCCTCTCTGTCAGTACTATGTGTTGCATTTGCAACTCTGTAATAGCTGAAAGATTTAAATAGCTCCATTTGATTTATTAATTTATTTAGGTAACTCCCTCTGGTGCAATTCATGTAGTTGTGCATTTTTATATTCCAGTAAGTCAGCGAAATGCAATGTGTCGATGCCCAGCTCGAATGTAAGCAAATAAACACTGTGTAGGGACCCACTTCTTTTGATTAGGTCACGCTTTAATTAAGTTTTCTGTGTGTCTTCCTACCTCTCCCTGGACGCTACGGCCGGCAGCAGGCTTTTAGTACCGCTGCGATTTGGCACCGAGACTCCTGGGCTACCGCCAGGCCTTGCACACAAAGGCTGCCTTGATAGGCTTGTGATAAGGGCTCAGCGGGAGATAAGGGTTACGCTTTGGCCCGATGGCTCGACCTTGCTCTCGTTGAGCCAGCAGCAAGAGCCCAGTTGATCACAAGGAGAGCGGGAGGCGGTGATGCCTTTTCGTTCCCCAGCGCTGCGTGGAGGCAGATGGGAGGGAGCGCTTGTGGTGCTGCTGAGTGCAGTTTGTTGATACACAGGTGCCTGTTCGTGCGAGAATCAGGCCTTCTTTTGGCACGGCAGCTCTATGTATCCGTGTTTTGTGTGTGAATGCAATGTTTGTCAGGCACCAGTTTGGCAGCGCTGGAGACGGCGGCTCTCCCTGCACTGGGTGTCTGGCTTGGCGGTGCTGAACCGACGAGCTGCGTTGCGACGCGTGCCAGTGTATCAGAAGGCAGGTCTGAGACATGGGTGCGTGTTCCCCAAGCCTGTTAATCCTCTCAGGCTGTAGCCACACAGTTGAGTTTGGTATTCTCATCACCTAAATTCCTAAATGTACTTCTGAGGCACATTCCCTTCTAGCGCAAGCTGCCCAAACATCTGTGGCGAGACTGAGGAAAACATGGAGAAAAAGACCCGGAGATGAATATTTCAGCAGAAACGTGGGAAGGAATGCAATGTAGCTCACGCAAAACCTTCTGTAGTGTATGCCATAAATTAACACAATATAAATTTATACATATTTACACCACATAGACTAAAATATATAAATCCTCAATACTCAGCCTTCTGTAGTAGGTGTAAGCAAGCAGTCCATATGCTTAGCTGATTTCTGGGGAGCTCTAGGGAACAAAATGTATCTTTGTGGAACTTATGATATTAAGGAGATTATAAACTAGGGTAATCAGTGCGGCTCACAAAATGGGTTGTCTTTTCTGCAGGCTGGAAACAAGCAGCAAATTCCCAATTTGCTATCTAAAGTTCTAATTCAGCCAGGTGCTAAAATACACATGTAACGCTTAAGCGCATGAATAGTCCTATTGATGTCGAAGGCCTAAAGATCAATCCATCGCTCGCTGGATTTTCCTGGCTTCAGGCTCTATGAGTCTATTTTCCTCTCGAATTTGTGTACTTTCATTGCAAAATACAAGCTTGTAACATCTCATTAGGTACCAGATGTTTCCTTTTCCACCATTTACACCAGCTATTCTAAACCAGTACCATGTATCCCTCTTTTGTACAGCTTTGCAGTGAAGAATCTGATCTCTAACATTTGTTCTGTTCCTGCTGTTTTTAAATGAGAGAGAAAAAAAAATGGGTATGTGTTTAAAGTATGGGACCTGTAGTCCAAATGTCAGGATTCTCTTTCCAGCAGTACCATATTTTCCAGGGATTAGGGGAATTGCATGATTCATGAGCAATCTTGTATGATTTTTGTCTGAAATACTGGAAAAACTTCTACTTCACAGAGGTGCTAAGAGAGAGAAGGTGATGGTAACGGGAGAGTAAAATGGATGAATTGCTTGTAAGCTTTATGACAAGCTGTCCTGCCCCATGCTGTTTTGCACAGGGACAGTGGATTCATTTGCACCCTCTGATTTTGGCCAGCTATTACTGGAGGAGCCTAGATAGCCTTTGGGGAGGGAAAGAAGCCCTTCCAAAGCACTGTAGGGTTTTCTAGTGCTATTGTATCAGCACACCCTCCTCTTCCCATCAAGGTCCTAATCCCCCAGCCATGTGCAAATGGCTCCAGAAGTACCTCATCAGGCCCAAACCCACAAAGCCACACCACTAAGGTGATGCACCCCAAAGAGATGCTTAATGTGCTTAATCAGCACAGAGGGGTGCAGCCAAGGCTCAGTGGGCTCTGAGGTCTTAATGTGTATATGCAAGGACTGCACCTTGCTCTGTGGCTCTACTCCACAGAGGTGAAATTTCTTTAAATATATGGGCACAGAACCTGTAACTGACCATTTTTGTTTTCCCGATCTCTTGTGGACATAAGTGCTTGGCTGCAACTGGGAAGGAATCAGCCGGAGGGGTCAGGAGACAGAGCAATTTGGTCTTTTGCCCACTTAGGTCACCATATCTACAAATTCATATTGGGTCAGTGTCGTGCTCTCTGAGCAGTCCTAGGGTGGTGTCATCAGCCTTTGACCTCCTGCAGAACTACCAGCAGAGATGGCCACAGATGTGGAAGTTCTTGCAGGACAGAGACTTTATCCGTGTCAGTGGGACTAACAAGTTGTTTTTATGTCAGTGCTTGAATGAGGTGTCTCTGGTAATGCGTTTTGTTCAGAGACTGACCACTAGAGATCAGTTTACAAGTCCCCTTGTAAATGAAGTGGTAGGAGTGGATGAATTTGATGCATTGTGTCTAACTGTGAATGCAAACTTCCTCAAAGGAAAGTAAACAGCACCCAATGGAAATGCAAGGAAAAACTAAGGTGGTACGTCTTTTAAGTATATTATGGCAAAGCAGTTATTGTTTATTAAAAAAAGAAAAAAAAAAGGAATTATCTTTGATGTCACTTCAGGGGTATTAATGGAGTCCCAGAGGGATGAATTTCAACTCTGCAGTCCTGGGGTTGGGCTTCCAGCTGGCCGAATACAGACAGGTGCTCAGTCGGAGTGTTCTCCTTACTGGAACAAACTCCCCTTGGAGCGATTCCCATCTGGCCCGTAGGGAGAATCTGACATGGAAAGGCATTCCCATAAGTGACCCAGCATTAAGCGTCAAAGGATAAGATCTGGCAAAATTCGGAAACTCTCCCTTCCTCCTCCCGTCCTCTACTTCCCTTCTGCTCCCCATCCCTTGCCAAAACCCACTCAGAAGTGTTTCAGCATGACTTCTCTCTTACCTGTTTTTTTTTTTTTTTTTTTTTTTTTTTTTTTTTTTTTTTTAAGATTTGCTCTTCTGTCCTGAGGGAAACAGGTGAACAGTATGGGTTGACATGGAAGTGTTTTTTACAACTTTCCTTCAGTTGAGTTCCTCCCCTTTGTTTTGCTCTGTACAATTATTACCGTATGATTTAATTGCAGTGCCCTTTTTTATCCGTCAGCGCAGGCCAAGCATGCTGGAAATGAAAGGCAGCGTGTATCCTTCTGAAATCACTAATTGTAGTACTACAGGTGAGCTGAATAACAGGCTATTGTAAATTTGGGTCTGAAGTTCTTTGCTGTTTAAATTGGACAACAGCAGGAGAGAGAACAAAAGCTATTTCCTACCTGATGTTCTTGGAAACCTGTTCCCAATTCTACGTGGAGGGCTGCTGCTGTACTTGAATATATTAAAATAGGGGCACAGGAATGACATTGATACTCTGCAGTGGAAATAGCTGTGCCTTTTGTATTCTCTTTCCCATTGCATGAGAGTTATGATAATCTGCTTCTTTCTCTAAATGGAAACCCTCCAGGGAAGTTTTGTGTACTCTAAATAGCATCTCTGTATGATCAGAGACTTGGCTTCATGTGCATGTAATGCATAATAGATAAAGATACAAGAATATAAATGCAGATTAGAGGTTATTCAGTCAAGGCGAGCCTGTTTAGTGGAGGGTCATCGTATAAAAATGCCAAACAATAAATTATTGCTGCTACCATTTCTGGCAAATCTCCCTGTTTTTGCCAAAACTTTGATATAATTCTGAACAGCAAATGGAATCTTTCTCATAAGTACCTATGTCTAAAGCATTTACTCTCCTTATATGTATACTCAGCAGATAATCACATTCACTTTTCTCTCTCTATTGCATTGAATTTCATATAGCAATTTTAAAGCGATCTTAGTGCTGAAAATAGTCTGCCAATAGGGATGAATGCAGACTTTCAGAAGAATACTTACATCTTCAAAACAATGCATGAACATTAATTGATCAAGCCCATTAGCAGCACTGGGATACAAATAAGTAGCATTAATCTGTTTTCTGTGTTCACTTTGATGGAGAAAAGGGCCCCAGCTTAGCCTCAGCACAAAGAGATTCTTCTCAGCTTTGATTTTAGCAGGGCCAGTGGCTTCTTAGTTGGGTAAGTATGTTCTTTTTTTTCCTGTTTGTCGAGAGATGATCAGAGAATTGTCTTTGCGCTTGTCTTTGCAAGCTAGCATGCATGACGCTCAGATGAAAGCTGATAGTACATTAGCCGGGTGGACTAATTCTTTGTGTACGTGCTCTGACAATTCCCTTTTTACTGGCAAGATGATGACCCAAAACTGACTCTCCTGCAGAAGCATCTCTGTCATCTTATTGCTACTTCTCTTTTTTGTTTATACAGGGAGTTTTATTTTTGTTTCCGTAGACCATATAATAGAAGAACCATTGATGTTCTTTCATTTACAATATGTTCAGGGCCATACAATTATGGAGGAGTAATGGTCATTCCCTCTGGGAAAGTGAAAAGTATGGTACAGTTACTCAAGAAACAAGGAAGAGGAGAGAGGCTTGGTTGTCACTGTCCTTAAACACCTTTCTCCTGACCCAGTTGACGTTTCAGAGGGAAACTGTGGTTACAGCAAGGAGCTATTTACTGTTTCTGGATGAGAGACTCTGTCTATAATAGAAAAATAAGTCCTTTTATGACCAATTGCAAGGCAATGCACATCTGTTCCTGCAGCAACAGTAGATGGAACCATTTTATTTCACCCTGAGTATATGATACAGATTCAGGCAAGCAGTGAACGTGAAAGTGTTACCCAGGGACACTGCACACTGAGCTCCTGTTCCTAAGGCTGCAAACGTGCAAGTCCTGGAGTTAAGCACACCAGGGATCTGCCTGTAAGTGTACAGTGGGCTGGTTGTAGAGAGCTATGTAAGTTGCTTTGAATTTTCTTTGTTTAAAAAAAATATATATATAATAATAATAATAATTTTTGAAGTTTGTAATCTCATGAAAACCTGTCGTTTTTCAGTTGAAGTTCCTTCTGGTTTTGTGGGAAAGCTCGCAGAAGATGACCTAGGCACATCCAGCACGAAGCTTTGTCCCAGCCATAATCTCATCACAGAGACCTGAGTTCAGATTTTCCTCCTTTCTGTAAGAAGCTTTAAATTCTGTTTTCTGTTTTGTTTTGTCATTGTTGTTTGTTTGTTTAATAGTGCTACCAAGCTATCAGCCATTGCTGGCTGAAGAGGCACGTTCATTATATTTTCTGAATTTGGTGGAAAGAGAATAAGTAATAATAAGTGCATCAGTAACAGTTTTGTGAATAGTTTACTGAAATAGCATATCCATTGCTAGTTGGAACTAGCTCATGAACTCAGTGTACATTTGCAAATTCGTTGGAATAACAAAAGCTGTATCCATTGTTGGATTTGCTACTTGCTGAATTCCCTGCCTACTTGAAGTCTCATCGCACTTTATGGGTGATTTTGTGCATGGCAAGATTTTGCCTTCTCTGTCAAAGCAGTTTAAAAATGAAAGAGAGAATCCAGAATGGCCATTAAATCTCTCTGTAGCTGCAGAGACTGTTGCCAACACATCTAGGAGGCCAGACTCTGCCTTTAGACACAGTTCTTTCTGGCCTCTTTAGAAGACTATGACTTGTACCTTAGAGAAGAATTTACTAGTGAATAACCTCCCTGAGGCTACGGCAGATTTGGGCACCAGAAATTGTGCATTTGTAAAAAACCAGGAGCAGACATGAACGCTAGCTGGATTTACCATCCAAAGCAGCAGACAAGAATAAGTAGGGTAAGTTCCAGTTAAGAGGCTCTTAGCCCCAGCACAGTCTTGAATGATGAAGTCAATTACGGAAGCGAAGGTTTATTCATGAGGGTATAATCACCTTGTGCTTAAATCAGTTTCGAAGGTGGAACTTCAGCTTCTAGGTCTCATTGTAAATCTTCAAAAGAACCTACCTCTCTAAGCTACTGCCAGTTTTCCTATTGTGTACATATATAAAAATCTCATTTTGAATCTCGATAAGCTCTTGGCTTTAATAATGTCTCAAGACTGCAAGTTTCATAGCTTATTTATCATGCACTCAATAAAAAAATTCCTTTTGTTGGTGGTAAATTCGCTGCCTTTCAGCTTCCTTGAGTATCAGCTTGCTTTGTATTGTCTGAGGAGATAAAGGGGAACACCCCACTTAACCTCTCAACATCATTCTGTACTCCCTTTTCAAGTAATTTTCGTATGCCTGTAATACTGTGTACCTTTTATAAACACTACCTTTTAAGAGAAAATAATGCCATCTCTCAGTATCCCTATAATGAACTATCTCTGCTACATTCCACTGCCTAATAGCATTGTGGTTTTTCCATTGAGGGATGCCTTATTCGATCGTTCTGACAAACTGCTGTTTTCTTGTAGCAAAATTGTTCAACATAGTGTTTTTACTGTTTTGTCAATAAGCAAAGGAAATAAAAACCTTATGGGATTTGAGCAAGAACATTCACACTCCGTATGTGAGCAGCGTTTGAATTGGAGCGTGGTGGGGAAGCAGAGTGTAGTACGCAACCTGTTTACTGAAGTGCCTGCCAACAAAGTGAGATTTTATTCCCATTTGCTAGGATCTGACTTTGGGCCCATTTGCTCTCTCCTTTCCTTTCCAACTCCCCCCCTTCCTCCCGCCCCCCCAATATCTGATCCTAGCAGCTTGTTCCCTCATTGCTTATTGCTGGTTTGGGGCTCAATTCTTATTTCTTCTGAAGTCTTCATCCTAAGAGTGGAACTACAAGATGAAATTATGCGGTATGTGCTGTAGCAAAACGTTTCCAGTAAGAACTGCAGATCCTGTGGGCATCAGCAGGCAACTGGGAGCTCCGCCGAGGGGAAGAAGTAGATCTCTCTCTCTGAGCAGAGTACTAGGGATTGTTCTGAATTTAGGCCATGTCCGCAACTAAATCTCAGCTTTTTTGATGATGAATTAATGAATGGTATGGAAACCTGAACTGAATGGAGCTATTCATTTTTCTAATTGTACGAGGTGAAGATTGAATGCAGGAAATTTGATGTTGGTTCAGTCGAAGCAGCCTTATATAATACCTGCTAAGCCTGTGGAGCACATTGCCACGAGCCATCTGCAGCTGCTTCTAAGGACAAAAAGGCTATGCAGAACTGCTTTCGATATGATTTAAAATATTTGAGAGGACTGTGAGCTCAAAATGGAGTGAGCCTCTCATTGATTAGCTGCTGTCCCTATGTGCTGTTCATATTCATTAGCTGACCACTTCAGGGAGCATCACGCAGGGGTTTCTGGCCACTTGTTGGAAGCACACTGAATTAAATGAATTTTTGTGCCAATTCTCTGATACAATGTTTGCATTTCCCATGCTTGCTACCAATTGTGAGTTCAAACAGGTTCGAATTATGTTAATTAGTCTATTTTGATGTCTGCGTTGCCTATCTGTAGCGACTGACACAGCTCCACCCACCTCTTAATGAATATGTTAATTAACCCCTATGAAGCACCTAAATATGGCTCCAGAGCCAGGCAGATTGTGACAGCCGATGGCCCTTCAGGGCATAAATGGTTTCTCACTACGATCAATATTCTCCACTGCTTAAAGCGCTTCTTACTTTTTTGGACTTCCACTCACTTAACTCTCCCTCAGGCGGTTGTTTACAGTACTGAAGTGCAAGCCGGAGTTCAGATAGGGTAGCCTTAAAAGCTGCCTTAATGACATCTATAGAAAAATCATCTAACCCAGCTTTCATCTTCAGACAGAAGGTCAGAGTTCGTGGGTTTTGTTCGTAGGCAGTTTCCATTTCGACCCCCTTCTCCACCCTGCTATCTAGCCGGTGGGTTAAAAAGGTTGCTTAAAATATCCGGTTTCTTTCTTGATGCATCTGGAGTCCCAGATACTCTGGGGATCAAGAAAAGCACAAAAACAATGCTTCAGCTCTCTTAGTTCCAGATGGACCTGTTTTCTGATGCTGTTTGTTTCAAGTTCATGGATGAACAAATCCTGTTCCAAAGCAGTATCTGTGCTTAGCTTCGAGAGGGACAGTCAGGGCCTGGGGTCAACGTGGTGCCATCAAGAGTCTTCTGGGTGGGCTTCAGAGTAGCATGCCACAGGCTCCCTCATAACCATCAAAAAGTGGGCTATGTTTTGGGGTTCTTTGGAAGAAATGTCCCATTTCTTCCCCCTTTCACCTAAATCACACAAGTCAATATGGGCAGGGTGGGGTTGGCATCCTTCTGACCAGAATCTGTGCATGGGAATCTTAGATCATTGGTGACCTCACTGAAAAGTTTCCAACATACTCATCTGATTCAGCTGCAGAATTCCTGTTTTTAGAGATGACTTAGGCACACTGGAACTGGAGCCCCAAAGACAGAGAAAGGCAGGCTAAATTTTTATCCCTGTTACTACAGTAGATCTGATTTCTCAAGAAAGCTGCACGCTCGATAAGTAGCTCCAGGTAGCTTCAGCTCTAGGGATCCCTGTGTGGAGTTGTGCATATGTCACGTGTAGCAAGCCAGCTGTAGCTCACACACTTCTAGGTCTTCCCTCTGCTTTGTGCTTCCTTCATGCACTCAGTTTTTAATACCTGTTGAGACTCTAAATTCAGAAACCCTTGGTAAAGCTGTGGAGAAGTCTATGGGGCTTTCTCATAGCACAAACCTGTGTTTCTGTATGATTGGGATGTTCTGGCATAATCGTGGTGCATTCCTTCAAAATGGTATATGTAAGAGGTACAAAATAGTTTTCCTGGATGTTCCTACATAGGAAAGTCATAGGACTGGCAGTACTGAAGTTATTGACTCACTACAAACTACACTACTTGACTGTGTTAGCCCAAACCAACCACTCTGTCATGGGAGAAGAGGTGTTCATTAATTTTCTGTGCCACAGCAGCCCAGGCTTTGAACAAAGACACTGTGTACACTGAACCATGGAAACTTACAGGCTTAAAATTAGATGTTATACTATTGACAATGATTTTTTGAGGGGTGGGGGTACCAAGTTCAGGTGAAACAATTGTAAAAGTTGGTGACAGAGAAAAGGATCCAGATGCGTGCATTTTTAAAGTGTTTCTGTGAACCTGATGGGCCCAGGAGTTTTGGTCATTTTGTGCAGAGCTGACCTTATGTCTGAACTGACAGCTAAAGGTGAAGGAGCTGTGGATCCATCACGACACAGACATGAAATAAGATGATTCATTCAGGACAGCTGGAAGCCAAGAAGTGCCAGTGAAAGGAGCCAGGCTTTCTTGGCTGATATAGGTGCATTAATCGAGGAAGACGTGTTTGCTTTAGGGCATGACTAGTTAAACTTCAAGCTACACAAGATTTCTCATTTGGAGGAGGGAAGGGAGTGTATTACATGTTTTCACAGAGGACAATGGAAACCTTGTACCTGTGACAGACTTCTGTGGTATTGTTTAGAGCAGGGAAACATAAAGACCTGGTTGTCTTCCGTGTACTGTTGATGTTAATCTCTGGGACTTTCTGTGTGGGAGATACTTTCAATGCTAAGGAGCAGACAGTGATTACAAGAGTTTTGGCCAAATGGACCTATCTGGGCAAAGAGAACAAAAAAAAAGGACATAGGATGAGATGGCGGTGGTACTGGGACGGAGGGAGGGAGGAAGGAAGGGAGGGATGGAGCCTGGGGAGTCCTCTGTGGATTGCAACAGAGGTAGAGCTTTAATAATCCAGCAAATGTGTGGGCAGACTATTTACAGCAGCAGTTATTTCTCCTTTGGTGCTTCCAGCAAAAAAAAAAAAAATACTGTATGGTTAAAACAGCAAAGCAGAATGGAAGAAAACTGCACTTTGCTCTTTGGAGAAACTGATAGGGTATCATCGTGGTCTTACCTACTGGCCAGTTCTTTCTCACATTCAGTGTTTGCCTTAAGATGACAGCACTTAAAGCAAAAGACATTGGTAAGGCTGTAGTGTTAGGTCAAGAAAGATGCACCGGTGTGAGTACCAGAACAAGGACATTAATGTTTGACCTTTGCCTCAGGAGAGGAAGAGAGTGAGTGAGTATAGATCAGGTGGTCAGCAGCAGCCGAGCAGTGCCAAAGCCAAACTATACCCAGTGCGGATCTATCTGATGGAGAAAGACAGTGGAGCATTATTTCTACGTAGAAGAGAATCTAACAAAGGCAAATGTTAATTCACTTGGTTATTTATTTATTTTTATTACAACTAAGAAGTTCCAGACCAGATGATGGCTTTGTGCAGTTTGACAATACCTCTGACCACATTTAAAGTGTTTTAAAAGAATGCACATAAAATCCTCGAGACATGTCTCATCATTACATTATTCATGTGGGGTATGTTGTAAAGCCACATGAGGGTGAGATCGTTAAGAAGCTCCAAACTGAATAATGAGCCTAGATGTAAAAATATTCTGAAAATGATCTGTATTAACTCAGAATGCCAGAAGTTTCATTTCCATCTATACCGAAATGTGTGTTACTCTTGATACCCAGTTCCGCATGCCCTGTTGAATCAGCTGTGCACGCAGTTATATCTAGGAGAGATTTTGTTATCTGCAATGAGTTTATTTGCAGCTGATCTTGTATCCTTAATGCAGTCTTCCAAAGAGGGGGGAAAGAATTTGTGCACAAGTCAAAAAGCTGCTCAGCCTGAAAGTATGTGAGAGTCCTTTCCGTATAAGAATATGTAGGAGGGCATACTCTCTGTGTGTGGCTCGTTCTGTAAAACAGGACTGTTGTAAAAACTCTTTGCATCAGATAAACGAATCCACCTATTCTGAAGAGTTACTGTGAGATGTTTAACAGAGATAGTGGTGTGAGTCTTGAAAAGAAAATTCAGGCGAAAGATCTGATGCTGAGGGTGCTCGCGTTGAAAACAAAACCTGTATTTTTTGTGTGTTTCTTCTGGCTTTCACTGAAAGCTTGGATCCATGCAGATCTGAAGGTTTTTCATGTGTTTAATGTCTTGGATCTTTCAGCTTCTGTTCAGCAAACAGCCAGATTTATACGCACACAGAGATAGGTCGCAGTCGTTTCTGTGACTTCTTTGGAGTCTGTCTGGGAAGCAGGGTGGTCGGGCTCTCCGAAGTGCTTAAAGAAGTATTTATTAGTAAGGAAAGCAACAACTCCAAACAGAATGAGTTATGCTCCGTTTTTCTTTGTCTCCAGTAAACCACTTCCTTTCCTGAAAGCATCAAAACAGCCAAAAGGCACTAGTGACCAAACAACATAATTGCAAGTAGAAATAATTACAGAAACTAGAAAGCCTTCTGAGACTTGTAGACATGGGGAATGTTGCTGAAGGGAAGGTCCGTATTCCCCATGTTTGGAGATGTTTGACATTCTGGTTTTGGCATAGGCCTGTCCTACTTCTAACTAACCAGTTTGCTACTATTTTCTTTGGATATTTTTCCTGAGTGGGCTTTTTCACTCTGACTCATTCAGGAGAAAGCAACTAGCTCAGAGTGTGTGAAGGCAGACTTCCGGGACAGCACCAAGAAAAATTATATAAATCCTAAGCATACTAAAGGCCTGTTGTCTTTTAAAACCCATATAGCCGTTCTCCAGATGGAGCAATGCCTACAACTTACAACTGATATTTTTTTGTGCTGCAGTTAGAGAATATATTGCGAGTTGCAGAGAACAGCTGCTATTAGTGCTGCTCGCAAAAGAACAGGGAGAAACGCAATTCAGTGGCTAAACGAGAAGTAAATTAGGAAGGTGGGAAAACTGGGAGTTTTTAAAAAATCCCATTGAAGTGATTTTGTTTTTTTTTCAGCTAGCAGGGGGGAAATTATTATGGCACGTAGAGTAACCCCAAAACCGAACATTTTAACGCTGGGCAAAACAGAGAATTGAGTAATTTCCCTAGCTTTTGATGGCTGAGCTGATTTTGTGCTATTCTAAATGGTGAATGCTATATTCAAATTTCTTTTCATGCCTTTTCGTTGTTAGATAGTGACCAGATACGCCTCTCAGTCGTTTTGTCAAGAAAATATTCCTGATTTTTACCTCATCATTTAAATTTACATAGCTACTAGTCTCCAAACCTGCTGCAAGCATCTCTTAAATTTACTAACAAAATGTTAAAACACAATATTGAATTACATTTAGGTAATGGGCTTTTGGAAAAGAAAAATGTCAAATGAATCATGGCTTCTGCATTTGTTAGGATCCTCGTAATTTTGGGAAGCCCCCTTCTGGCTACCTGAATGTCATCGAGCAGTGCACATTCACTGGAGGAAGTAAACATACTGGTTAGAAGCAAATGCAGGACAGTCCTTGGAGTCTTTGTTGTATTCACCTTAAAGTTCGTACAACTGGGGATTGTGTGACTGGGAGGAAAAGCAATGATTTTAGAAGTTTTTTCTTTTTTTTTTTTTTTTTTCTTTTTTTTTTTTTTTTAATTATTTTTTAAAGGATGTTCCTAGGCCTCATAATTCTGTTGAAAAAGCCCTGAAATGTAATGTCCCTAAAGCCTCAAAATGAAAATGGCAAAAGTCAAGAACTCAAAAAAAAAAAAAAAAAAAAAAAGAAAAAAAAAAAGAAAAAAACAAACCTCTCCTAATTTAAACCATTCTCATTATCTGAGGCACAGAGTAACTCATGCTTGTTGAGTGCTCGAGATTGCTGGCTCTGAGGTTTTCTAGGTTGTATTTTTGGGTTGTATTTATGCAGTGAATTACTTTACAGCTTGTTGGGGGTTTTGGAGGTGGGAGAGTTGTGTTGTTTACATGCTGTGGATTGATTGGGAACAGTTTCCCGGAGAATATTCAATATCCGAAATTTCAGCTGGGTTGATTAGCTGTGAATGCTTGCATATGCCGTGTGGCGTTGTTCCAGTTCCTGGATTGAATGAGTGTAACAACTTCAGCAGTCCGGATTTTGAAAAGCATGGATGGTGTCTGGGTTCCCTCAGCTCCCTTTGGCAAAGACAGAGGGACAGGTCACACTTAGGGACCTGGGCAGCCCAGGAGCTAGGAAAGCCGGTGACACTTCACTCTTCTTTTCTTGGCTGGCTGTACAGCTCTCCCAAATGCCGGTTCTTTTATGGCACGGGGAACACCTTGAACAGCAAAAGTGGGAGCTGCGCCCCCACTGCTTTTTTCCAGGGCTCACTCAGCTGTCGGAGGTGAAGCTCAAAGAGTGAATTTAGACAGGAGCAACAGTGGAAGGGTGGAACTAGGGAGAGGAGCGATGCTGAACACCGTACGTTTCTGCATAAATGATAAAGATTATACTTCAAACCCTTTGAGCATGCATTATCCTTTGAATGTAGAAGGCTGTATTTGTTTGAATTTTTTACTGTCACACTTTGGTGTGATTGGCAGCATATCTGTTGAGGAGAGACAGAATAACAGCCAGGGAGAGGTTTGGCAGGTCAGAAGAGTAAGCAAGCAAAGCTGTCCAGCATATGGAAGTCTGCAGCATCGCAGCAGGCAGCCGGGGACAGGCGCTGCTCTCTTAACTTCCCAGAAATCCAGAAATCACTGGAATTCCTTCAGTCGAACAGAAGAGAAATTTGGCCCCAATGGGTGGGACCTAGCCATTGCCATCAGACTCTTTGTGGATGTATTTTCTTTTTTGGGGGGTTACAAACGTGTGTGGAGAGAGGCTCTCGGTGGTGGCACGGAAATGTTCTCTGAAATGGGGCAACCAAGAGCCTCTTATTAGGAGCAGCGATGTACTCCTTGTTTCAGCGCAGAGCTAGTTGCATTTTCTTTTGTTCTTTCAACAGGTTAGTAATTACTGTTGCAGTAATTAGGCTTGATGGAGAGTATATAAGACGATAAATGGTTATTCTGTGCAGTAGTGGGGGGATATTTGGTGCCAAGCTTATTATTTTCAGTCAAAGCTAATTATCTCTATTATAATACATGACTCTCTTTCTTGAATTATGAGTGGGAAACTGCTGAATAGATTTTTTTCAAAGTGCCCTGAACCATGGAGAGAAATGAAAATTAAAAACAATGAAAAGCTTGTTAGACAATGAGAAGACTCATCTGTAAAGCTATTTCTGACAGATTTTTTCTTTCTCTCTCTCTCTCTCTCTCTCTCATCTCCGCTTATATAAATATCAAATGCTTATCAGGAGAGGAATGGTTGCGTTAGCCGCGGTGCGGGTACAGAAGTTGAGCTCAGACGCTGGGGGCACCAGGCGGGATGCGGTGCGGTGGCCCAGCTGTGCTGCCCGGGGCCTGGCTGACCCCTGCATCGCCGGGCCGAGCAGGGGATTCGCAGATGTCCCCGCCAAGAGCCTTTGCAAAATCCTGGCTGCCAGGAATAGCCATCTGTTTTGCTCGTATTTACGGCCTGCCCTGGAAATCTGGACCGGGGAGCGGAGAGCAATGTGATGCGGGATTATGCCCGCTGGCTGGTGTACCTCCGGCAATAAGGTCAGTGGGGGGAGCCAGGTTCTGATCCCGCAGGGTTTGCCTACGCTACGGATGCCACCCAGCCATTTGTGCACGATGCAGTTGTCCCCTCCTCCGTTTACATCGTGGTTCCCATTTGTGACAGTGATCACCTTTCCAGCCTTACCCCGCTTGCAGCTTCGCACCGAACCACGCGGTAACCTGACACACTGACTGGCAAAACCCGTAGTAGTGCAGCCATCCGTTCCCCAGCCCCATGTCCCCTGTGCCTAAATTCCCTTCCCATGGGGTTTTGGGGTGCACAGCCCCACTCGGTCGGACGGAGCACCCACGGGCTCGCTGCTTGCAGAGGGGTCACTGGCAGGCGCTCGTCAGGCGGAGTACGGTGATTGATGGGGCCGTGGAGAAGGCAGCTGCTTGCTGTTGAATGGAAATACTCCTCTGTTTAGAAAGGCACAGGGGAGGAAAAAAAAAGTTTCTATAGTTTCCTGCTTTCTATATATACTTTTTCCTAATTTTTAAAAGCTGTTATTTGAGTTGAATTCAATTCCCTACAGAAGAGGCGCAGCAAAGCTTTCCTGTGTGCTTACAAGGCAGCTTTCCCTAGAAATCCTGTAGCGTGCTTTTCCATGTTCTACGCAGCAGATGTTGGAAGCCAATCGGTGTCATGTGTTGCCTTCTGCGGTACTTTAATGTGCGCTTTTCAGAGACAAGCAGCACAAAGAGGAGCGGAGTTACTAAGATGGATAAAATTTTCACAGCGCCAGTATTTGCCTGTATTTGGTTACTGCCAGGAAAACCACATCAGTCCCGCGTGGCAGTGCTCATCTGCAGTCCCTGCTAGGAGCTGCTCGGCTCCCCTTGGTAATTCCGTCCTTCGCACTCATTTTTCCAGTAGTCCACTGTGCCTCACAAAAGCTCTGTTTATGAACCATATAGGTTTTATACCTCATATAAACTCCAAGTCAGACTCCCTTTTTCTGTGTGTGTTACTGCCATTCCTGCACAGAGCTGGTGCAAGCTGCTTTGATGCTGTCGGTGTCATTTACTTAAATTCCTGGTGCAATACAAACTGTGTTTCTGAGTTGAGCCTGTTTGAGCACAGGGAACTTACCCTGGCGATTTCTATGGCCCATGTTCAGTGTGTTCTTTTACTGTCTCGAATCTGAGTTCAGGTTAGCAACAGTTTTCAAGAGCCACCTCTTGCAGATGAATGAGCAGAGCCATAGCAAAGGTATGTTACCAGACCAAATGGCCAGTGTCGCTGAAAGTCCAGTTTGATGAATGTGCAAGTTACTAACAGATCCCACTAGGCAGTAGCCAGACACTCAGTAAGAGTGGCAAGGAGCTAAAAAATGATAATAAAAGCAGATGCTATTCAAAGGTGTCGCGTCAATTATTTTTGCAATGTTAGTATCAATTTAGGTAGTCACCGTGGGAGGTAGAGTTCACGTATGTTACTATTTGATAATGGTTATTTGCATGAAAGTGGGTTGTAAAATAGGGCCCTGGACTGGCTGCAGAGCTCATGGAAACTCTGTATGGGCTACCAAGGAAGCAGTAATGTCTAAAGTTAGGACAAGATAGTCAGCTATGCTTTAAATTGCATGTAAATCAGGACATTAAAATATCTGTCTGAGATGCAGGAGAAACACGAGCCTCTTGACTTTCACAGGGCAAATATATGTATAACACAAACAGATGAAAATAGGGACAGTTTTTGCATAAATCAAATGCGTGTAACGCTCCCTACTTCATCCTCAGGTCAAAGGATCAGGAATTTAGTAGCTAACGAGAAAATATTGTAAAACATGGTATTAGTTGATTAGATCTGTCAAGAAGCAGAACTCCAGACTAGGAACTTGCAGTACCAGCATGCAGGAAAATCCATTAAAGCGTACATACCAGTAACTCATAACCGTAATCTTGTATAGATATGTCTGTAAACTATAACTGAAAAAGCCAAACTAACCCATTTACAGCTGCAGGCATCGCAGCAGAATAGCTTGAGATGCTGTTAGCCTATTTTTGTTTTATGTCTCTCTTTTGTAGCTGCAACTTAACTGTTTTAAAATACATCTCTGTGGGAATTGATGGGTTTTATTATGTACATTTCTGTACTATAAGAACAAGAGTGATCGATTTGTGTTTATGCTAGTTGTTGTGTGTTTGGCTGCATGACAAGGTTGCCATCAACCGAAGGGATGAAGCATGAGGTAATGACTACAGCTTCAGTGAGGACACTCGTCATACCTGCTTTGTGCTTGGACTGATCCGCAAGTACAGGGCATAGCCAAATGTCGTGTGTGTGTGTGTGCTTTCATGTTTACAAACGGGCAAGCTTAACAAAAGGTAACCTTAGACATTTCTTAACAGTTTTCCTCACCTCTGAAATCAAAGCTACTCGCATTGTGCTAAGCCACTAAGTATCTATTGAGAGTTGTAAAAAAATGCCATGTGAACTAAGTACAGCGAACCACTGTTACAAAGGGATTTTAAATTGTTTTATTTATTTATAAACTGTAAGAAATTGAAGTTCAGCCTTCCGCATATTGTTTTTTAAGAAAAAGCGTGTATCTGCTATCCTTACACGTTCCTGTTCTCAGAAATGCTGGCAAATCACCTTGGGCCTGATTTGCATGAGCAAGCTGATCTGTTTTCAGCCCTAGCACAGGACAGATGATACTGCATGAAGTTGCTTATACTGCTAGGGCAGTCCCGTGAGGGAAAGGAAGAAGCTGTAGTGATGATAAAGAATATTTATGTTAGTCCAGTGCTGTGGGTACATGTTCTCTCTTGCATATTGCCCAGCCGGCCAAAAAGGTTACTACTAATAGCCCTCTTCTACCTGAGGACTTTATTACCCACACCAGAGGTTACTGACCTCTCTAACCTATGGCTCAGCATCGTGGGGACCACTCATAAACCTGCTTTAGTCAGGATAAATTGGCTGAGCAAAGACTAAATGTTTAAGCATCTTGAGTTCACTTCACTCATTTTGCCTGAAACACGCTCGCTCCAGCAGGTCAGCTTGCTGTAACCTCTGGCAAGGGGGAGAAGCATCTGGGAAGATCATCTTCTTCAGCTGGCATAGCTAGAGCTGAAAAGGGACTTCTATCTCTGGCCCTGTTCCCTTGTAGACATACTCTGCACATGACTAATTCAGTTTTTAAAAGAAACCCACAGAACATTTACCTGAGGAATTCTGCTGCTGCAGCATTCCTGCTAAGAGGAAGAATGACCTGCAACTTTGCCTTGGTCTGGGAGGTGAGAGATCAGGTCTGGCTAAACATCAGGAAGCACTTTACTGTTCAGGTGGTGGAACACCACCACAGGTTGCCCAGAGAGGCTCTGGAGTCTCCTTCCTTGGAGGTCTTCAAAAGCTGCCTGGACGTGGTCCTGGGCAGCCTGCTCGAGGTGGCCCTGCTTGGGCAGGGGCTTGGAGCAGATGACCTCCAGAGGTCCCTTCCCACCTCAGCCATCCTGTGATTCTCTGTGATTCTGTATCTGCAGTTACTGGTCTAACCCGGAGTGGAGTGGCCTGGTTTATTTAAGTTTTATTTAGTTAGTTTATTTAAGCATTAATTCAGGAAAGACTTTTGGCTCCCTTTGGGGGACCATGTTATAAGCAAGGCTGATGGAACCAGGCTCAGAGCTGCTGGAGGGCTCTTCCTCATGCCAAGGCAACACCTGGCACTGCTGCACCAAAGGCTGGAAGGACAGAGGCTTCCTTGGGAGTCTGCAACATCTAGGGTAAAGAGCAGGACTGCTGGCGGAAACACAAGACAAATTGCAAGCACTCTTGTTGCCAGAGATGAGCAAAAAACCACCCAGGTATGCTTAAGCTTTCTGTTCTGGGCAACCGTGCACATCCAAAATGTTGGGGTGGAAACAAACCCTTCAGCCTGCCATGACTGTGACAAATACTGGGCATGTTCTGACATCCCCACAGCCATGCTTATGTCCTGTGCTGGATCATGGCACTGGGTCACAATTACCGTGGGTCTCAGTAATTTGCTTGCAGGTTTACCATTGCTCTCCCACTGCTGTGACCCTCACATCTCACAGGCTGAGTGTTTATTCAGGATTTCCTGAACTTCTGTTCACTTGGTCAAGTAATGGTACTTTTGTTTTATAAACAAGCAACCGTGTCTTTATTCCACAAAGTCAAACATACAGAATGATAGCAGCTGGTGAAGAGGTGCAGAAATTAGGTTTTAGAGAGTTGGAAGTCACCTTTTAATAGGATCATGTGGTGGTAGTATTAAACTGCTGTGGTTACTAAAAGCACACATTCTATAATAATAAAGAATAGGCATAAAAATTCTCATACGAACCCAAGAGTTAATGCTTATATAAATTATAAAATTAAAAAAAAAAAAAAGCAATAAGTATTAAGAACTCCTAATAACTCAAACAACAGAGTTGTGCATTTCTGGATGTGCTGGAGATTTTCCACAGATACTTCCTATGGAAAGAATTTATGAATCAAAGTACAAGAGTTGTCCAGGGAAGATTGGTCCCACATGGATACTGTTGCTGTTTTAACTCATCCAGATTTTCAAAACTATTCACTATGAACAGATTGTATTCATAAGTACAGGAAGCATTTGCATTTAGTGTAGCTAAATTAGCTGAAGCAGAAATTAACACACTCCATGTAATGTTTAACCAGAAAATAGAATAGTTGTATGGTCCGAATAAGACATTTAGAGGGAAAAGATACAGCAAGCCAAGTTTTGTTCTCAGTCGGTGTTGCCATAAGATTGCAGCAACATAGTTCAGAGCAAAACAAGGCCAGATGAATTTACTTTCTACTTGCATTGACTTTCTTGTGAGTTATTATTTCCTATTTATGAAGAAAGAGGATCTGAAACCTGCATTTTTAGCAACATGGAAAATGGCCAAGACTATTTATTCTGTATGGAATTACTTAGTATACGTTGGAGGGAGGCATTAGATGCCATTTATCAATTTTTATTTTTATTTTTCCAAATCAAGCTACCTGGGTATCAGCATATTTCCATTCTCCCTTTCCTCTCCAAGAAGTCAAAAGCAAAAACATCCTCAGAACAACTTTTGACCTGAGACTGTGAGGTTGTGGCCAACCTCAACTCTTCTAAAAGTGAATAGGGTTAGAAGGGTTTGTGGATGCCTTTGCATTCTCAGGCACAGTTATCAGTTCACATCACTGAAACTCAAGATTAAAAACAAGACTTGGAGTTCTCTTTTAATTATCTTCCCTGGCATAAAAATTTGCAACCAGCTTATCTGTACTAGAAAGGTTGCACCTGCTTACATTTATTAGATAACACACCTACGTGTGCATGGGCAGAGATGCTACCGATGTTTCATCATGTTTATGCAAGAACTTTTTATCCAGAAATATCCTGAGTACCACGCTACTGTTGTTTCCCAGCTACATCCTGGACAGATTCAGTGAAGTGCGTCGTATTTATGAACCAAAACTTTGCAAAAGTAACTACATTCCAGGTTAGAATTTTAGGAGTTAAGCTGCTTGTTTAACCGGTGTTCCTGTCATCACAAAGTACGCTGTTCAGAGTTGTAGAGTGGTGTGAAAAATGAGGCTGAGTGGGTCAAGAGAAAAGAGTTCTGGGGTGGACTGAAGATTCCTTGCTCTCCTGGGAGAGGGGGAATTCAGCTCTGCTGAAATTCAGGTCCTCACACACCCTGGAGCTGATCCCAAATGAATGGCCCTCTTGCTGATCTGCCCAGGGCAGCAAATTTGTGTCTGGTGTCTGAAGGCCTTCATCCTTTTAATTCAAGGGGATATCCACGAACTTGTTACCATAGCCTGAAGAACTTATTTTCCACTGATTTCTGGGAATACTAAGCAGAGGCTGGGTATGATATTTCTATTTTGAAGCTTTCCTGGGGTAGAAGCAAATGCATTTCTCCAGCAGTGCCTGGCTCTGAGCAGCGTGCCTGTCTAATTTTCAATGCCTTTTGTCCAACACTGGGCATTTTCACTCAGGACAGAGCATGCCACAGACTTTCTCTTTAGATCTAATCTGGGACATCTTTGGAGCTACGTGGACACAAGCATATACTAACTTAATAGTAAGGGAAGTCACAGGGGTACATCCTCTCTGATTTTCACACCCACCCTGCGAGCTAGAAGACAGCAGCAGTGCACAGTTCTCCTGTGGTTTGGAAAACAAGGCCACTGGTGTTGAAAGGACCACTGCAGCGTGTGCTTGCACAGACCCCAGCTCACACTCAGCATATCTTGTCAAAACAGGGATCTTGCATGTTGGTGCAGCACTGTGAAGTGTGTGCTGCCAGTTGCAGTATGTGCCCTGAGATGTATGGAAATATTTCAATTCCTCAGGTTTCTCACTCCAGCGTCTATCAAAGAAGAGAAATTGAAAGCCTGATCTGGTCATTTTTAACTATTCTTACCACACAAGATGCAAGTAAACCATCTACCTTTAACCATCGGTGTTTTAAAACTGTAGACCCGTCCGTGTTTGCTAACAGTTGGGGAAGAAAGTTGATCTTTCCTGAAAATACTGAAGCAGATGGGAGCAGTGTGAATGCCAGAATATCCCTACAAATTCTCCTAACATGAAACAGTTTTGGACAGTTCAGGACATCTGGAGTGAATATGGGAGAGGGAAATGAAAAATTTCTTGAATGTACTTAAAGGCTGAAATAGAATCACAGTGGCGTAGACATGCAGAAACCCTGAATGAAATACACACATGGACATGGCAGAATGCTTAAGAGGAAGTCAGCCTGCTAGGAGCAGAACTATTTTTAGTCTTTTAATGAAGAAAGCAGCTGTATTTGAGAAAGCCAGTCACTCACTACTTGGAAAATCAGCTGGAACTCTTTCTGGGTCCTGATGTTCTCGGTTGCAAGGGGAAAATCTTATGTGTAAGCTCTTTCAGCCCTAGAGAGCCTTAAATGGCAGTCATCGTGGGTTTTGAAGCGCAGTTGGGAGCTTCTTGGGAACAGACTTCCCAGACTTCTGCTGGAGCCCACGGTCACCCCGCGGTGTTCAACCCCTCCAGGAATGAGCGGTTCTGCAGGACGCAGGGAGGATCCAGCCAAGTCTTCGGGGACGTGCATTGAACGCAACGCTGAAGCGTGCCTTTGTGTGCTCCGTGCTGTGCTGCTTGTTGCACAGCTCTGATTTCTGCTCTTAATTTCCCCAGGGCTTTCATGTGGAGCAGCAGTTTGTCCGGATCATTGTAAATCCTGGCTTTTCTTACCTGCGCAGTGTTTGTGCTAGGTATGGGGACGGAGCACGACCACTTCGTTTTGCTGCTCCAGTGAAACCGGAGCAGAATTGTGAAAACTTGCTCTTCTTTGTTATGTACCTTCTTTGTAAGGAATGGGCCCTTTAGTAAGACTTTTTTTTTTTTTTTTTTTTTTTTTTTTTGGTATAAACTACAGAGATGTCTTTTTCTGTCACATTGCTGAGTTGAACAAATGCTCAAAGAGAATTATGTGCGTTCTGGCTGTGACAGGAATGGACAATAGCTCTCACAAGGTCAAATCCAGTGAATGTGCTTGCAGAAAGCAAAGGAGACAGCTTGAATTTCGGCTGGGTTGAGAAATAATTTCTGAACTAGTTAAAGTAGATGCATCACAAAAGGCTGAATCCAGAGGAAAGGGATTTTATGCTCTGACCAAGTGTCAGGAAAGCGTGACCAAAGTCATTTGCCCAAGGTGGCCTGGCATTTTAGATGAGAGGATTGGATTAGTGAGGAGGAGGAAGTGGTTTTGAAAACCTACTTCTGCAGATGATCTGTCAACTTCCATCAGTGGCCACTGGCCAGGGCCTTCAGGACCTGGATGAGATCTTAAAGGCAAGGTGAAGTCAGGGTATTTGAGAAGAGCTGTGGAGAGGGCTCCAGGACCTGCAGGTATCCCTGCAGGTTTGACCAATTCCTTCAGTCGCTTCTAGCTCCCAGCCTTGCGTTTGGTTTGGTTAGAAATACATCCTCTGCTTGCCTGTTGTTAAGATTTCATATGTCAAGTGTCTTATACAGTGGGAACCACCTCATACGTAGGTACTTAAACATTAGAAAGCAGGCAGGAAGGGGCTGTAAGTTACAGGAAAAATGGTGCGATCTCTCCTTTTTTAGTAAGACTCCCAAGGATGCTCTCAGCCTCCTTATTTCCTCATCACCCGCCGTATGCCTGCGAAGGGCTATCCTGCTTCAGTTATCCTGGCACAGTTTCCTTGTCTGATCAGCCCCTAAATCTGTTCCTGCTTGAGCAATGAAGTTATAAAAAATACCCTCCGTTACACGTATGGAAGACGGGGAAGGAGGATCACCCCCGCTGAGCCTCACACGGGGCTGTTAGGTGCCCATTTACCCTGGCACACGTCGGGCAGCTCAGGGACAGGGACAAGCAGCCAGCGGGGGCTGGAGGTGCAGGAGTCTCTTTGCCTGACCCGGGGCAGGCAGAGCAGCACGCCTGACCCCAGCCTTTGTTTTCCGCCGCAAGTACCTGGAGTTTTGAGCTGGTTTCAGCAGAGGCTGCTTTGCATAAACCACTTCTGTTTTCCCATTACTCACACGTCCCTTTGTTAATAACATAATGTAAATAATTCTGGGCTGGATTTGGCATTCATTTACACAGGTGTAACACTAAAGCAGTCGTAATTGGTTTCAGTGTTCCCAGCCTTCTCGCTGGCTGCGCTTTCTGAAGGGGTTTACTGGGTTTTGCTTTTGAAGGCTTGTTACCATAATTCACCCATCAGTCTGCTGCTTTTAATGTTAATTCAGTTTCAGAGCTCGGTAGGAGGCAAGATGAAATGTTTCAGGCTGCGTCCTAAGGTTATTCTTCGGGTGGACGGTGTTTTAACTGGATGTGATGGGCATCAGCAAAAAGATGTTGGTGATATTTATAGTCCTCAGGAATCCATATAAAAGGGAAAAAAATGATTATCTGGATTCTGTATAAATACCACATCCAAAGCACACCTGTCTTCTGCCATGTGGGCCAGCTAATTGGTTTTTGATCTATTTTTACTGTTCTTAGCTGAAAGGCAATTTTTTTTTGTTAAGTTTCACAGAAAACTCTAGAGCTGTTTTAGGGTTTTGTAGCTGTGAAAAATAGCCACGGTTCTGTTTTTTAAAAAGCATTCTCGAGGAATAATTACAATGATTGAGCATGCTGCTTAAAAAAATAAAAAAAACAAAAACCAAAAAAAACCAGAAGCGTGTACATTTTTCATAGCTACACAACTCTAAAACGGCTTTGTGGGTTTCTTCACATATTCAGGAAACTTAAAAATAAAAAGGAGCAAATCTATCTCTGAGCTTGGCAACAGCTGAAGTTTATATTTCACAAGTATCTGAAAATGGGTTCCTCCCCATTTGCAGACGCAGATGCCAAAGTTTTAAACTGACAGTGCAAAGTTTATATTGCAAGCTTCGTAAAGGAGCAAAGCAGCACTTTTTTTTTTTTTTTTTTTTTTTTTTTTTTTTTTCCTGCTCTGCGCCAGTCCTGCAGCTCTGCATGGCTAGCTGGAGAGTTATTATTATTGTTTATGAATTCCTTGCCTCGCGGTCATGCATAACAGCAAGCCGGCATTGTTGAATCGGGAACTGCAGACATGCAAATAGCAGAAAGGTTGCCCCTGCTGCTTAACTTCTGGCAGCATTTTGTATGCCGTTCCTGCCTGTATTAAAACACAGAATGCACTGAATGGGCCAAGCCCTGAAATCCTTATTTGGTTATTAAGAGGAGAGAGAAAGGGCTGTGATTCATTAGGACGGGGATGAATAAGAGGCGGCGGAGAAGGTCTGGGGAAGGTAGTTGGGGAGCTGCCGTTGCCTTGTCTCATGACCTGGTGAGATGAGGGTCATTTGGGCACGGTGAGGTGGCTCCTCCAAAAGTGCTGCATGAGATGTTCCTCACGCTGGGGCAGACACAGGAGCAGCATGAGGAGGTGGCTGCTGCTTGCGTGGTGCCTCCAAGCACGCGTGTGCAGGGCTAATCACCTCCTGCTAAATGCTTTCCCCGGCAAAGGCGACTTGGGTAGAAGTCGTGGCATGGGATGCTCCTGAAACCAGCTGTGGAGAAAGATTATCTTTTTAATCTCCTTTTTAATGAAAGGCCGGAGTATCTGGGGTTATGTGAGCTCAAACAAAAGGGGTGCGGGAAGGGGAACAAAACTGCTGTTTGAGCATCAGACCAGGTCACTAATCCCGCTGCAGTGTTTCGCCCGGAGCAGCAGGAGTTACAGATGTTTGCTTGCATCATCCCAGGATAGTCTCTGATGATGGTGGTTTGGGTTGTTGTAATCCCACAGAAATTATGCTTTGGCTTCAATACTTCGGCTTGCCCGGGCATGACTGATCATTATCTGCTCTTCAAGATTAGCTGAAAGTGCCTGGCTAAGCACTGTGAACTTGGTGGTAGAGGAGGGTGAATCTGGGGGCCGGGTCTCCAGGAACATTGCATTAAAAAGCTGGGACATTTGTTCCCCCGTGGCCACCAGCGTAAAAGAAAGCAGAGGAGAGCCGAGCTGGGGATGTATTCATGTTCTCAACTCACTGCACAGGCCACCACGGCCCTGGCAGGCAGCATTTCAGCAAAGGGCAGTGAGTGCTGCAAACAACGTCGGGAGGAGAGTTTGTTCCCTTCTGCCTGCTTTTTAGGTTAAAAAGGAGGTGATGCTGGAGGGGTAGCATCCACAAGGTGCTCCCCACATCTCGCGTCCTGCAGACCTCCAGGGTAATTTTAGCGCGAGCCTCCCCGAGCACCGTCCAGCTCGTCTGTTTACAGAGTCACAAAGTCTCCTCTCATTATTTTGCAGAGATCAGAGGGGACAAAAGTTTAAATATTAGCTCAGCTCTTCAAACCCCGTGCAATGCCAGCCTCCTTGGCACACAGCGTTGAACCGAGTGATAAGATATTCAGCCGACTGATGGCCCTCACGGCATGGAAAGAAGAAACACGCTGATAAATTTCGATGCAAGGGGTAGGAGGATCAAAACCACTCCGAAGTTTTATGACAATTGCAAATCACAGAATCTGCCAAAAAACTGTGCTTAGAGTACGTCGTTGCCCTCCAGTGAGCTCTGATTTCCCAGAAACTTCTGGAGGATTCCTAGATAAGTGGTATTGCAGATGAAGTATGAAAAGAAAAAAAAAATATCTCCAGCAAAAGCTTCGTGTGTGAAAATATTTTCTGGTGTATAGTTGCATTTTTGTCCACTAGATGGCTTTTTCCCCCCTGCCTGCGACCTGATAGGGTTACATTTGTTTGATTCAGATGGCTCATGTTATCTGTGGCTTAATTCAGACACTGGTAACTGGTAAATTTTGGTCAACATTTTCTAATTAAATATAGCACGCAGGGCTTATGTAGCCCGTGATGTAAATTTTCCTGCTTGGAGCAAAGTCTCCTGTACGTTGGCACAGAGGAAAATTCAAGTTAAGATGTTTTTAGCAAAAATGCTTGCCAGCAAACAAATGTTTGCTGATGATATGAAATTAATAAAGACCACAGAGCACATTCTGTGGTTATTAAGTCTTCAACACTGACATTGAAAAATAATGTAAAATCTTCCAGACCTTGTTTTGGTTTGGCTGGGGGTTTTTAGGAATCGGAAATAGGGGAGTTCCTCCCCTTACCCACCCAGCCTGTAGTATAATATTAATTAATGACGTTTGGAAGCAAATTTAGGTCCTGCAATTATTGTAATTAAGTGGGACAGATGGGACAGAATTCTGCATTATGTGGCTTAAGCCGAATCAAATAGAATCAAAAAAAAAAAAAAAAAAAAAAAAAAAGATTAACTTACATTGAGGAAAGTCTCTGAATGATTGTGGGAGTCCCAGCGACTGCTGAGATACCAGCAGGGCTATGCCTGTCCTGTTGAGTAAGGTGAATAAAAAAAAAAGACAGTGGTCAAGAGAAGAGCAAGTGGAGCACCCTGGTTTAGTCAAATGCGTGGTATTCAGGATATGAAAAAAATATACATGTAACAATGCATCCCGACAATCAATTTTCTATTACTTTATGATACTTGTTTTCATTGAAAAAGCATAACATGGCAGAACAAAAAGAAATATTCACCCTGCTGATGTTCACCGTTTCACTGGACAAATCTATGGGGTTGGTGCAATTTTAGATCTGGAAAAAGTTCTCAAGAAATGGAGTTACACCTGCAAGACTGATTTAGGGACCCACGCTCGAGGAAGGCAGAACAGCCTCTGTCACAAGCTGCTATTAGCGTCCTCCTGAAAAGCTCAGCCCCTTGCTCCTACCAGCTCTTGGGGTTTGGGGGATTCCTGCAAGGAAGTGACTGCACGGCCCTGCTCGGAGATGCAGTTTTTCAGTTCATTTTATAGCCCACGTGTGCCTGTTCAGGGTGAAACTCCCATTTCTAGCTGCTGAACCAGAGCAGGCTTTTTTTTTCCTGTCAACTTCCTGATAGCCACGGGGGAAAAAAGAAGTGTGTTCTCATTTCAGCATCCCTCGCCCTCCTCCTTGCTTCTCTGAAGAGGAAGCCAGCGAGCTATTTCTGTTACTCATCCTTTCCTCCAGCCTCCTTTCTTCAGGATCCTTATCTCTCGTGTATCATTCCAGTGCCCATTCCTGGCCCCGGTTCCAGCTTTTACAAGCTTCAGCATGAAGTCAGGGGGCTTGCCGGGCTTCCCTGCGTGGCGTGGGGGGCTCACAGGAGACGGGGACCATGCCTTGGTCATCTCACTCGGCAGGTGCTGGCTGGCAGCGTGGGGATGGAGGAGCAGCACAGGCATGGGAGCTGTTTCTCTGCAGATTCAGGAAGCCAATGTTCTATCAGTTTGCATCAGGTTTGAGCTTGGAAAGGTTATTTTTGCTGCCATAAGGCTTAATTTTTATTTATTTATTTATTTTTTTCTCAACGTAAGCTTAGATTCTGTGGGAATCCATGACTGAGACCAGTGTCCGCACTTGCCAGGGAAATCTTGCAGCTGAAAAGCTTCTGAGTCAATTTTTAAGCCCCATTTGACTAATACCAGAAGGATTAGCATGCAATTTTGCTCGGTGCCAACACAAGAAAACCTCCTGTGCTTTAAACTGAAGGGTGCGTACCACCTGGACAGTGCTTGGCTGAGGTGAAGAGGATTACGATGTACAAAGTCCAGGTACACTCATGGCCCTGGGGCATGGAGCACGTCAGGCTGAGCCAGCCATTGTGCTCCCTGCCTCTGGAATGAATGGGATGGAGGGACGTGCTCTTCTGGCTCATGAGGGAGATGGCAGAATTTGACATCCTGAGGGGTAGGAGGTGTAAAACACTAAGCTAAGGCTGTTAATCCGGTGGTCAGCTAAGCAAGTTGGTCAGAAATGTCAGTGGACATTTAGGAATTGGAAATAGAGGACTCCAAAAGCCTCTCAGCTACCTTCTGCTGTCAGTCACATCTGTATAAATCTACTGACTTCCCTGCCCTTCCCATGTCAGGCCTATTCCAGTGCTCCCACAGGCAGAACGGAGGGGACAGACAAGAGGAGAACAAGGTGAATGGAACAAGGACGCATCCTGCAATCCTACTGTGTACCCTGGGTGCTCCCTTTCATGTGTTTCAACCATTTGGCCTGGAAGAGGGTGCTCGTTCTGGCCAACAGGAGCTGGGCAGCCACAAGAAATAAGTGGGAACACCTAAGACTTCTACAGTAGCATCAGTGCAATTGAGATGTTGCTGGGGAACACCTTCTCTTGGATGGAAATGCTTGTGCTGCAGAACACGCAGTGGTGACAGTCCTGGTTTTTCTCTCTTCTCCTGTGTAGCTATCTGCTGGCCATAGGCAGAAGAGACCACATGAAGTCCTCCAACTTCAAGTAGAGTATTCCAGAAATAATAGCATTGAAAAAAAAGTTGAGTTTTTAAACGGGAGCAAAGCCTTAGCACAATTTAAAAATCACCTGGGAGGTGATGTATGGGGCTCCTTTCCCTGATGCCACACATATTTGGCATACTGTGAAGCCTGAGCTTTTACTAAGTGCAAAGGTAGTTGGGAAGAGCCAGGTCATGCTGCTCTTTGAACTTCCTGTAGCAGCAGATCCAAAAGGCAGTAAATAACAGCTTAGCACTCAGTCCTTACCTGTGCTGATCTCGTGAAATTCAGCACAGGGAAGCAAAGGTTGAACTACGCCACCTTTAATCCATCTCCAATGTCAGCGTTGGCCAAAGATCTCCTTCAACCAGTGCCAGTTCATTAAAGTACTGCAGCCCTTGCTCCAAAAATCTCAAGCTCGCTCACAGCAAGCCCTCAGCTGGAGGCGGGCAGGTCGCGTGCAGCCCAGCGATGTTCATTCACGGTTCCCCTGTGCCACCACACACCTCTGTAAAGGTTGTGCTGAGGTCCCCTCACCTCCGCCAGCTCTGTGCATTCCCCTCTCTAGGTCAAAGAAAAATGCTTTTTACCACGCGGAAAACTGTCATAGAAACACAACTAACCCAGACAAAATCCTGCGAAGGAAATATAAATTCAGTTCCTCTTGTGCATCTGAGATACTGCTGCCAGACCTGTGCTGTGAGAGGTCAGGGAACAGCAAGCCGTGAGAGAACAAAAAATATCTAGTAACACCAGAGCAAGAAGATGTGCACGTCCCAGGATATAAATTTGGCGCTGGACTGAACAGAAAATGATTTGCCAACATTTTTCTCTGTCTTTTCAGCTGAGACACGGGTTTACAACATTGAAAGCAGCTGTCCGGGTCTGAGCTGGGGTTGACGCAGGTGAGGAGCGGCTCTGCTGACCTGACCAGGCACACGAGCTCCGTCAGGCCTCTGGACTGGGCTGATCATCCTCTCTGCGACCTCAGAGGCCCTCCCCAGCCTGGACACCAGGCTATGGCAGGCACACAGCACACGCTGTGGCTGCCCTGCAGCATCCCACCAGCTTCACGAGCACAGCACCACCTTGCCGGGGTCTGTCTCCCTGTCTCCATCATGGAAAGACTGCAGCGTTTCTTCTCAGGGTCTGATGGGATCCCGTTTTGCTTACATCCTACTGACCAACCCCGGAAAAAAATGAGCTACATGTACCTGTTAGGAATTAGCATGTGCTGTTAGTTAAGCCTTTGAACGTGTGTTTAATTTTCAGGTGGATGCATAATTACTCTGTGACCTGTTTAGCATTTCAGATTCATTCCTTTCAAAGAGTGGAAAAAAAAAAAAAAAGAGGTTACATCCAAGCTGAAAGGAAAAAAAAAAAAACACAAAAGATTTTTTTTTCTGTATCATTTTAAAAAGGTTTCTGAACAAATTTGTTTCCAAAGTAGTTCGCTCTCAGTCCTAAGAAGAAAACTGCCAGCAGCTGGCTGGGAAAATGCTAAAGTTAGGCTGCAAAGTAATAAAACTCACATGATGTGAAACTGCACAAAACCGAGCCTGTTCTAACCACAGCTAGATTTCCTTGTCATTTTGGAAAAAAAAAAACAAAACTGTGAAGTGTCTGGGGGTTTTCTGTGTTGCGATTTTTCTTAAAGGGATTTTCTTTTGGGAAGGCAATGGCAGAAGGGATTTTTGCGGGTTAATTTTCAGTCAAAGCTTTGTGATAACGGGCAAGCAATATGATTTTGGCAGGAAATTATCGTGTGTTGCATTAGAGAATGAGTTGTTCCCTTGATTATGTACCGAGTGATAGCCCTTTCTGGATTTATGTTTTTTTCTATATATTTGCATAGGAAGTCATTACAGCACCCTTTTACCTGATAAAAACTAGCACCTTGTTGCATGTTTCTGCATGTCTCACAGCTCTCTGGACAAGCTATTGATCAGGTAAGGCGCTCCCAAGGAAGGAGAAAGTCATTTTGTGCACTCCTGCATGGGAGATAAGCCTTGTTGCTATTCCACAACGAGCTGTCTCTCTGCTCTCTCTTTGCACAGAGCACGATAACTCCAGAAATCACTTGCTCCTTCCCATTTAAGACTTCCAGCCTGCTGCGTTACAGGGGAAGAAAGAAAAGAAGGAAGAAGCACAACTTTTCAAATGGAGGAAAGTCAGTTCCTTTTCCTTGTCAGATTCAAAAAAAAGCAAATGCTGGCCCAGCTCTGCTGTTTCCCTGATGATTTCAGTGCTAAAAATGATGCACGTGTGTTATATTAGAGTTATTCAGGGTGTGCGTATTCATTCAGATTCATATAACTATTGACCAGAAGCAAGGTTAAACGGAGCCTGGTTAAAAATTAACCATTTTTTTTCTTTTTCTTTCTTTTTTTTTTTCTCTCTCTTTTTTTTTTCTTTCTTTTTTTTTTTTTTTTTTTTCTTTCCTTAAATTGCATAATGCTGTAGCACTCTTCAGGCAATCCTTCAGCTTTCTAGCATTAAGTCATCTCTGATGATGTGCAGGCTGTGCTTAAAGGCAAGGCAGCACATTCCTAACAGCTCCTGTGCCCGAGAAGTTTCATGCTTTTGCTTTAAACTGGTGACTCTCTGATGATCTTTTTATCATTACAGTGTGGGAACAAGCACGCATACTCATTTTCGCATTTATTTTCCTGAACACCATCTTTCAAAAATGTGCCTTTCAACATGCCTGCCTCCAATCCTGTGCCCCTAAAACAGCTCGGGCAAGGGATACAGGAAAATGCAGGAAAATTCAAGTGCTTCAGGAGTCCTTTCTGCAAAGAATACGTCTGCCTTGGAGCCTGCATTTTGTCTGTCAGCACAAGGGAAGGTGAGGGGAGCGTGTTAGGAAGCAATAATCCAAGGCTCGTGGTACATTTAAGTCCCGTAATTCTGAATTAGCTGCGATCCCTGCTGTCAGGAGCGCAGTGCTGAGTGAAGGTTAGATTTCCTCTCCCACTGTATTTTCATTCAGATTAATATTTAAGCCGCGCTGGTGGTGCGTCCGGGAGAACAGTCGGTCCTTTTACAGCTCGGAGCGGTAAGAGGCCGGCTCTGCTGGCTGTTTGGACAAGGCGAGCACCTTGCTGCGGCTGGCCACGGGCCCCACGCTTTCATGGTGCTCACGCTCCCCATCCACACCAGCCCGCTCGCTGGGCACAGCTATCGCCCTCCTCGCAGTGCCTGCTGCTGACAATGCCTCTCCCCTCAGCTGAGATCGCCGCGTGTGACCTACTTTGAAAATGGTGTGAACCGAGGTTCACAAATTGTCTTGGAAGGGTGCCACGAGGCTGGTGTGCAAACATGCGCGGGCCGGGAGGCTGCTGTCAGAGCACAGCCGGCTGTCTCCGCGCCCTCCCAGATGCAGCGCGCCTTCTTTTCGCCAGCCCCGGCTTCACAATCCATCTTTGTGCTCTCGAGAGCCACATATTGATTCCCCAGGCAGGCCCGCGAGGTTAGAGAGCCCCTGGCCAATCAGCCCGCCCTGCCTTCCTGCTCCCCGAGCAGCTGAAGTAGTAACAGAGATGAATAAAGGGCTTCAGGCGGAGCTGTCAGCTGAAGCCTCGCCGTAGTAGTAGTAGTTGTAGTAAAAGCAGCCGTAGCGGTATCAGAATACAAGTCACAAAGGAGGGCTCGGCGGCGATGCCGTATTTACACAGTTCATCTGTTTACTATCATCTGCCCGCTTGTAGGGTAATGTCAACTTGCAATTACCAAACCTGCTTTCCACGCCAGACAAACGGCTGAACCTGTGTGTCGTCCCAAAATACTGATAGAGGAGAGCACTCGACAGAAAGGCGCTGCCTGGAGAACTGCAGCCTGAAAGCTGTACGGGTTTGATTTTTTTTTTTTGTTCTTTCCCTTCCTTACATAAGCTCTGTACTGCAGAGGAAAGTTTCCACAGACTCAGAAGATCATATGCAGTTTCAAATCTACTTGAAAGATAAGTCTTTTTTTTTTTTTCTTTTTTTTTTTTCTCCCCAAGGCTAATATATTACATACCTACTTAGCAAGGGCTGCCTGTTATCTGATAAGATAATTAGCATCAGACACTAGGAAAAGCGCATGTACTTTTAAAAAGCAGCATTGCTGGGCGTTCACAGAGAGAGTTAAAGAGCGTGCTTATCAGAGCCATTCCACGCAGAAGACTTGCGCTAGCGTTTGACTTTGGGTCAAGAAGTCCTTTATTAAATTAGCAATGCAAATGCGTTTTACTTTATACATGTGGAATTTAAGTGTGTCGGACAGCCTCCCTCTTGAGCACTTTGGGGCTTTTTACAGATTTACTGTGGGCCAAGAGCTCCAGCTTGGGCTCTGAGTATTTCTTTTTTGTTTGTTTTATCCTCTGTAAAGACATCTGTTCTACATGGCTCTCCACCTTGGCTGCGGTTCAATTTCCACTGACTTCCATGAACTCCATTATGAAACCCAAGTGCGAGCCTGCCTTTGCACCAGGACCAGCCCGTGACTCCTGAGCACAGGCTTGGGGCTTACGGTGCCTTCGGCCACCTCTCCTGCAGCACATGGCTCCAGGGAGCAGCGACCACCCTGAGGAAAGTGCACCTCATCCTCCAGCTTGTCCCTCCCCTGCTGACTGACAGCCACGAGCCTGCAAAGCCAGGCTGGAGTAGTTTAAAAATAGGGAAAGCTGAGACAAAGACCTTTATCAGCTCTCAAAGCAGGACAACGCCGATGCTCACCCTGCCTGATATGGGCTTTGCCAGTTGCTGAACGGCAGCGGTGATCCCGGGTGGTCAAAGGGGACGAGGGCAGGCCGTGAAACAAGAACTTGACATCTGACACTCGCCAGTCCTGCTGGCGAAGCTGCTGGGCCATGGGCAGGAGCTCCTGTCTGAGCACGCCAGCCGGATCCTCTGCAGCAAGCCCTTCTGGCCCGGCAGCCGTGATAATAAACACCGCAACCAGGCTGACATTTTGGCCAGGCAGGATCTGTCATAAGCCTCAGCTGGGAGTGATGGCTTTAATGAAAAATGTTAATAGACGAATAGCTTCCCCGTGAGTTGTTATTTCTGGTGTTGAAGGCACTGAGTTGTTCTTGGTGGTGGCTGTTTGCTTTTAATAGCATACACGGGGCTTTCTGGGGCAAGTGGTATCTCCCCATTTAAAAGGTGGGAGCAGGACTCTGAGAAATGCACGGTGTCCTTGTCACTTGCATTGTTCCCTATGACCCTGCAAGATGTGATGGCAGCTGGGGAAACTGAAGCCAGCGGAGCTTTCCCAGTGCCAGGCCCTGCTCCAGTGGAGGGGAGGAGCTCTGAGCCTATGTGGGTACAGATACCAAGACCCAGGGGTTGTTGTGGGTGGTAACATCAGCTGCACAGGAAATATTTCTCCTCAAAACACTTTTGCAGTTATCTGCATTGGGAGAACCAGCCACTGATGCAGGGAAGTGGTGGATCCTTCCCCTCCCTGATGAGCCCTCTTAGTCTGACAGGAGAGCTGGGGGCAGAAATGTTGCCTGGCACAGGCATGGACACAAAGTACTGCCACAGAACTTGCCCCTGCCAGCTGCCTAATTCTCTGACAGTACAGAAGGAGCCTAGTGTTGCTTTATGAACCTGTTGACGCTACTCATCTTGTCACATCTCCTGTGTGAGGTGTCTCATTGCACAGCCCCTACCGAAACATCCCAGGTGCTTAATATAAATCAGGAGAAGAAATGTAACGCTGTCTTTCCAGGTTTGGGTAAATAGGTACAGAAACAAGGTATTTGGGGCATACGTAAATGGAGATGATGTCCTCCTGCTTCGATTTGAATCTCCCATCACAGTTAATATCTGCTCTGGTGAGATTCAGTCATGCAGCTGTCTTTCAGAGTGCGATCCTACACGCTACCACCCAAACCCTGACTGTCCTCTGCTAATCAAGTTGACAAAAATTAATCTCTAACATCAGCTGTGAGGCAGCCAGTAACTTGATCACCGAGGTTTCAGGATAGCACAGCGTGCTGAGACTGTCCTTGTAACTTTGGCCAGTGCAAATGATTTTGAGGGCACAATCACTTGTTGGATCACTCCTGATACTCGATACTGTTGATCCTCAACCGCTGCTAACCTGTGTGAAGAAGCCATGTGCATCAGTGGAAGCTCCATGAAATCATTCTGGTCCTTCTAGGATGGAGCCAGATGAGACACAAGGAGTTGTTTTCCTCTCTTTCCTCTCATTTGCAATGGGCCTGTTGTATATGAATACCATAGGCCTGGTGTTTATGAATGCTTTCCCAGAAGTTGTATCTAGACGAGGTAATGTATTTCTGCAGTGAATAAGGTGTCTGTAGACTTCACTGCTTTCCAAAAGTGCCAAACTCCCCCTGTAAGTTATAGAAACACTCAAGTGCACGTGTAACCCCTGCAGGATTGATCGAGCTCTTTCTCCTATGGGGTGGTAAAGCAAGGAAAAGTGGGAGAGATTATTGTTGCTATTTTTACACGCTTGGGAGCAGCTAAGCGATCGTAATAATGGAAGTCATAAATTACTTCGCCACTTCACAGTGAGCCGACTCCTCGGAGGAATACAGGATAGGTGTTCTGAATGGCAGACACTGCAGAGGAGAGGCCTCGCTCACATGGGAGAGGGAGATTGTGTGGATGAAACTGGAGATCGCTTCTGCTCCCCCCCTGAAATTCCTTTGCAGCACAAGCAAAGCAGGCATGGCATTTGCAGTCCGCAAGAGTTTGGTGAAGGCATTCACACCTGCTACCTGAGGGATGGTTCAGCAAAAGGAATTCAAAAGTTTATTCAGTGGATTCTTTTTTCCTTTTGCAGTTCCCAAAAAAGAAGCTCATTCATATGCACTTGACAGCGAGAGGTAAATTCTCAGTGCAGCGCAAGGTGACTTAACCACACGATTCCCAGGAACAGCAGTGGGAATGCTGCAGCAAAATCTTCGTGCCCGGGTATGTGAAAATATCTGTAGTTAAATCCCAGGCCCTGTGACAGTGGGAATCCTGGTCAATGAATTTTGTGCTGAGTGCTGAAACAAATAAAATCCATGCCACAGATCTCCTGTCTGCAGCACTGTGATTCTCTCTATTTTAGATTCTGTGCAGACTTCTTCCTGGTGCATTGCATTAATATTAAATTAACAACACACTACTCACATGGAACTTACATTCTAAAAAAAGCTCGCATTATGCTGTAAGCCTTTTATTACAAAATAATAGCAGTCGTGAGGTTAAAGTTTGTTCATACAGTTTTCTATAGAACATCTGTACATTTTTTATGGAGGATAAAAGCTACGTTCCATGTGTAGCTTAGTCATATGAATATAGATAATGAGTAGTTTATTGAATTTCCTTTTAGATTTTACCATTTGCTTATATTCATATAAAGTCCTTCCATGCAAAACATACCAGATTTCTGTAAGTGGTGCTTTCTTTTCAGAAGCACTAATTTCCCTGACAGTGTTCTGCAGAGGATGTGTCCTGATAGGAAAAGGACCTATTCCTCTAGGATTTAGCTCGTAGCTGGAGGCATAAATCAGAGATTCTCCGAAGAGGGTTGTAATCCACACTGGAGAGAATACAGAGAAATCGCTAGGTCCATATGGAGTGGGACCTTGAAAAGCTTTATGAGGACCACATTCACTGGAACCATTACCCAGTATCCAAACTATGGGAGCCCACGAAAGCTTCGAAACCAAAATATTTCAAGGCTTTTGTGGCCTTCCATGATGCGGAAGCTGGACGGAATTTTTATTGAATCTGGCCCTAAGTAAGCAAAAGAATTTTGTAATCAGTGCCTGGTTTAACAGGAAGCCAGAGAAATTCTTTTAATATTGGAGTGATACGGTGGGAAAGCTTAGCCCTAGATACAGTCCTGGCTGCTGAGCTCAAGAGAAATTTGCCTGCAAGCAAAACGAGCTGCGAGCACAGGAAAATAGTAATTAACCTGAAATGGAAAAAAGGTACATATTGGAATCTCCGTTTGTTACTGTGTATATGTAAACCAGACCTTACTTTTCAAGCGCTGACCCTTCACCCCACAAAAATGTTTTTAATACTATAAATAAATGCAGTCGTTGAACACTAATCCCTCTCTCCTTCTTCCTATCTCGTAGAAGCAGTTTCAGCTGCCGGTTGGGAAGCTCTGCATGCAGAGCCAGAACTCCTTAATGCCGTTCCAGGTGTCAAACAGCAGGGACTATTAGAAAGCAATATGTAGACATCCTCAGCCCTGATGGTATTCCAGCATTAAGCCTAGATCCTGGAACAGTTGCCTGCTGTATTGCCAAATGTCTCCCATGTTAAAGCTTTGGTGTTATTGATACAAGAAACGCAAACGGGTGACCAGTGCATGATGGCCTAGATACCAAAAGGAGTACATCAAATTATGCCTTGAACTTTGGATCATTCTGGTGCTCTGCAGAGAGCCTTGTGCCGTGGCAAAGTTACAGGGAGGGGCAGATATTTTAACTGCACTTGTGTTTTCTCAGCGTGAAGTTTTGTTTCCATGTTTTAGATGCAGGAATTAGGATAGTATGAAAATATGTCCAAAGGGGCATTAACCAAAACTCAGAGAGTTCTGGAGATCCAGGTAATGGGACAGGGCTCATTTGGGGTCTAAATGAGTGGGTCTGAGCTCATCCTTTTAGCTTCAGAGTATACCTGTAAGTGGGGATGATTTCACCCCGAGCAGTATGTAAGCATTTCAATAAACAGGGTGTGCATTGTGCAGCAAAATCAAAGCTATGCAGTAATAACTACCCTGCAGCTAAATGGATGCTTTTTCCACAGCTGAATCCTTAGAGGGATGATGTAGTGTTTAGTCATTCATCGCCATGTGACTTATTAAAACAATTAACAGGCAAAAAAAGTGGTTATTTTGAGTGGCTTGGCTGAGGCTATACAAAACGAAGTTCAAGCAGAGTGAGTTTCTACCTCTGTTGGTAGCAGTGTGAAGTGGCCAAGGCTGCGGTTCTGCTCTTAGCTCTCCTTCTAGCTCACTGTTTGACCTTGGAAAAGTCCCCTAACCATCTTGGGTTTGCGTTTCATTATGAACTTGAAACGTGAATCAGCTTCTCTGAAAGATTTGCAGGCTCTCAGGGCAAACCTGGGCCCAGCTTTGGGGTTCAGCCTGATGGGTTTATAATTTGAGCCCTGTGTACACGAGGTTTGAGGTTTTGACTTGTAACCAGATGAAACATAATGGTTTCAATTGAGTTTTGCTTTGAATTTTTGGGTTCAGCTGCACTGCTCACTTAAAGGGAAGGCCTGAAAGCGGTGAAGCTAACTGAAGAAACTATCCACTGAGGGCTTCTAGGGGAAAACCAGATAGTTTCACTCAGTCTGATTCAAAATTAAAGGCCTGGCTGTACGGCTTACTGTGGTTTTTATACTCAGTGCAACTCTCTGTGCTCTGTTCCAGGAGGAGAATATAAGAGAGGCAGGTGTGTAATGCTAAACACCTGCAAGGTGGCTTGGACAGAAGATGCCTGCACACAAACCTGGAAACTGTGTGAGTGATGATGCCATTTTCCCCTTTTTTTGAGTTTCGTTGCCTTCCTCCATTTCTTCCTTCCCAACACTCCTTCACCCAAACAGTGCTGTGCAAGCAAAACTCACTGTTTTTAACTGCGACGTATCCCAGGACATACAGGACTGGTCTTGTAGTTTTCCTACCAGATGGCCAAGAGATACTAGGTTAGCCCGCACTCACCTCGTGTCCATTGTCCAGGTTGCTGTGCTTGGGTCCTTCTTTGCCTGGCCTACGTGTCTCTGCCTGGACTTTTAGCGATGCTCTGGACATGCAAGTCTTTCCGAGGCTCGAAAAGCCAGTGGAGCTTGAAATCAGCTCCAGTTTGTCAGTGATTGAAACTCTTTTCCTTGCGCTAGTGCTGCGGACACCGCAGCACTCAGTTAAGGTAGATAGCTAAATAACATGGGCTTAGCAGAAGAGGTTTCTACAGACAGTTGTGGTTCTCCTCGGCAAGGGCACGAAGCAGTATGCTCGAGGTGTACCCGCACCCTGTGCCCAGCACCGATTGCTGGTGCAGTTTTCAGCCAGCCTGCATGGGCTGGGCCCTGGCACGGAGAGGGCTGGGACCCTCTGGGACCCTCCCCACTCCCTGGCTGGCCACAGGGACCCTTGGGGCTGGCCTGGCTCGGTCCAGAGGGTCCCTGTTTGGGTTTGCTTGGCCCATCCAGCCCCAGTGGGAGCACCCAGCCCTGCTCTCGGAGGGGAGCCGTAGAGGGCAGGGTCTGGCACCGGGCTGCATGACTTTATTTTAAAGGACTAACTGTGATTTTTATATGGAGCGTTTGCGTGCCAGAAGTACAGCTCTTTTTATTTAGTGAAATATCCTTTGGAAAACTGTAAAATCATGACAGGTTTTCATATTTATTTTACATTCAGTTCAGGATTATACACGATCAGCTTTAGGGCCTTGTAGGAGCCAAGAGAATATAAAGGTTGTCAGAAAATTGGAAGCTTTACACCAGGCTGTTCTGATTTAACTGGCAGACCATTTAAAGTTACTGAGATGTGGGGAGAAGCAGAGCTTTTCAGAAACGTCAGTCTTCCAAGGAGGGTGCTGCAGCTTCTGGCTGGCACCCATTCTCCAAAGGACTGACCTCAGCCCCGGCAGAACGGCAGCAGCATCTTGAAGCTCTATTTTGTTGTCATTGTTTCGAAGTTTCTCCCCCTCTGAATAGATAAGTTTCCCCCGGAGATGTAGTAGCATCTGGGCTTTCTTGCAGCTGAGTTTAAAGCCGCCTGGTTCCCCGAAATGAAGTGACAGCTTTTAGTCTTCCACAGGAACGTGTGAATGTATGCAGGTTCATTTATAACGCAGAGAGAAGAAAATTGATATTGGGGAGGGGGAGAGAAACAAAATCACAAGGAAAGAGAACAAAATCTTGGAGGGCTTCATCTGCCCAGGCCAGGAAGCAGTGTCATGGTAGCATAATGCGTCCACACACACTGGAGCCCACGTGAGCAGAGTAGCAAGGAGGAACACGCGCGCACACGCACACGCGCGCACACGCACGCAGGCTGGGATCCTTTGCAAGCAGTCAAATCGCTCCTTCAGTCGGAGGTATTTTTCTCAGTTCTAATAATAAACGCTGAAATCTGGGGCTAGTGCAACACACAAAGATAGCCTTTAATATACACAACGCGGATTACGTCGAGCTGTGTCCAGTATACAATGACCACATTGTTTCCCTTCTTTTTTTTTTTCCACAAAAGTATAAAAGAGCATCATGCTACAGACAGCACATTTTACTCTGAAGTGGAACTGGCAGAGGATTTCAATGGAAAGTTGATTTATTTCAAGGGATTATGGGAGTCCAGGGATAAAGCTGGCACCCGGCCACAGGGAGAGCCCTTGACCTAGAAGCAGGAACAGTTTTCAAAGCTGTGCATGTACATAACTGAGCAGAACACTTTAATTTAGTGCAGAGCATAACCTGAATTCCTTCTCTGAGGGAAGATGAAAGAAACAAATTTTACTTCTTAGGAGGACGTTGGGAGCTCTTTGCAGATTTTACATCTTATTCGGCAGCATTGCAGGAAGCGATTGTTTGTGACAAAAGGCCACTTTCTTCCCTTCTTAACGGGGGGAGTAAATTGAGCTGCCACTCATAAAGCCGACTGGATACGGAGTTAATTTGCTTTTCCTGATAGATGAAGCAAGGTAACAGGCCACTGCAGGTTACTCTCTGAATCAACATACGAAACATAATTTCATTGTCTTTGCTCCCCTCTTCCTCCAGGCCTGGAGCTGTAATTATAAAGACTTCAAATCTCCCTGGTGACATCAGCTGGTTAAAAAAATTTGGATCGCAGGAATAATGTAACCCAGAGCCTGCTTGCAGCAGCACTGTTCACACTCCAGAGAAAGTAATTCTATATAAAATACTCTTCTGTAACTATGCTCTATTAATTTTAGTGCTAGTTTTCAGTGAGCTTCACATCGAGATCCAACTAGCCTGCTCCTTAGTCAGAAGGTACAAAGCATAACAGTAACAGACAAAGTCTTTAAAATGGTATTTTGGAGCATTTCACCGGGACCATGTGTTATATCAAACACGCTGTAATAATTACATGCGCTAAAACTTCCTAAGCAGTAATAGGCTCCCAACTCATCTGCCCTTGAAATCAATCGTAAACTTCAGCCGCCTAATTAAGTGCTTTATTCTGCAGCCCTTAGTCCGGCCAAACGTCCGCGGGCATCTGCAGGTATCTGACCTGAATCAAGGACTCTGGGTTTGAGCCCTGTGTTTCCAGACAGTGCGTCTGACTGATAGAGTAAAACCGCAAAATGCCAGATGGTTTCAACATATTACATAGCTCCCTGCATGGGCATCCACCAACAGTGTGTGCCTTCCTGTAAAATTTCACATGCTGAAACAACTTCTTGCAGTGTGGAGACAACACGGCGTCTGAAAACAAAGATTTAGCAGCATCGGCGCTGCTCAGCCTCTCGTCAACTTCTGGTCTGGGAGAAAGAAAAAAAAAATCAGCTGTTCTAAAATTAGAAGATAATGTAATGGTGGCTAGAACAGGGCATAGTCTGGGCAGGCTTCTTCATTATCAGCTTCCTTGTTGAACTTTAATCCCTGCTTTATGACCTTTCTGCTGTTTTGGGTTTAGCTTGCATCATGGACGCAAACCGCCAGCCACGTTCAATTTGCATGGTGAATTTGCCACGTGCATTAAAATGAGACTAACGGGTTCACCTCGCTTCTCAGCCCCAAGGAGCGGGGACTAAGGGACCTTCCTGCCCTGCCGTGTCCCTGGGGGAGCACAAACACCGCAGGGCAGGCACGTGGAGGCTCCCGAATGGATGCTAGATGGGGGTGCTTGGCAGTTTGTGGGGCCAGGGAGTGGCCAGGGAAAGGGGTCCTTTCTCTGTTTTACCTAAAGCAATCTCAATGTGGTCTCCTAGCAGGCTAGCTGGGCTGCTGGTTTCCTCATAACTTGCACACAAGTACCCTGGGCCTGTAGAAAAATGGGAAAAAGCCACTGAGCCTGCTGTGCGCAGCTGGGGGAGCCCCAGTCCTTGTTGTTTGCAGAAACCCTTTTGTAAGGCTCCAGAGGGCACGTCCTGTCCCTTTGTGTTCCCTAAGATAAGTATTTCGCTGCTGGGAGGTTCTTCTGGCAACAGAGCTGGGTGTGCCCCAAACTCAGCCAGCACTGACGAAGCTACTGGGGCTGGGGCCCACATTGCCACTCAGTCTGGCGAGGAGGAAGAAGGTAAATTGCTCTGCAGCAGCCATGTCCAGCGGGTTTGTGCCAGGCTTTCTGTGAGGTGCCACCACCTCTCCTGTCCTGCCCTGCTTCAGCTCAGCCCCACAAGGTGCCGGGAGTGGGTGCTGATGTGAGTGCAGGGCTGCATTGATGCACCAAGCTGTCATCGCAGCAGGTGGTGCTGAGAGTAGGACTGCATTCTCCTCTCCCTTCCCCTCCTGAATCCAGTGTCCGTAAGTCTAGACCTGCGCTCAGTCCAAAAGTAACCAGCATTTTTTTGCTGACATTAATACATACAAGGACTAATAATGGGCCTATGCCCAATGCTAGGTGTTGCATACACCCCCCTGCTCATGTTCTCTGCCTGCCTTCCACCTCTTTTCTGAAAAAGACTTAGGCTTGAAATGCTACAAGTTCTCCAGCTGTTCCTGCAGACCTCGTAACCTAGGGTACTCGCCCAAACACACCTTTCTGGAGCACTTTGCATTGGGATCTCATGAACGGGTAGGGAGGACCAAAGGAATGCATCTTCTTTAAAGGTCAAAAAAAAATCATCTGTGTGTGTTGAACGCCTTCTGCAGCCACGTTACCAGGGACACTCTGTGAGGAAAGCTGCGCTTGAACTCATTTTCAGCTTATGTTGTAACTCCCCTTCTTGGCACTGGCACCAGTAAGTTTGTAATCAAATACATGGCAGCTGCACCAGCGGGCCAACAAGGTCACTTTTGATTCATGGCCCTGTATGTGGTTTGGTGGGGAAAACATAATTATCAAGTCCCTTGGGAAATGGCTGTCTTGATGTGGCCAGGCATCCTACCAGAAGTATTTACACAGCATCCTTTCTACCAGTATAAATGAGTAAAACAGAAGAAGAGAAACACTTTCTGTTGCTTTTACACAGCAAGAAAGCTGATTTTACTCTGTGTTGCTCATAATGACTGCTTCGTATCTACTAATTACAGCAAAGAAGAGGCGAACTCTAATGACAGTAGTGTTAACCGAATAAAATTTTAGCAACTTTAGCTTCAGTGAATAATTTGTCTTCCTCAACTTGATTTACTAATATCTTAGTTGACAAGGCTCCCCATTTGGAGTCTTCATTTTGTAGTTAGAGGGATTGTTTATAATTTACAGTTTAAGTCTGAGCGCTATTATTTTGCACTGTCAAATAGCATCTGTTACAGTAGCTAGCTCGTCATATGTCAGTGCCTGCCACAAAAAATCAAGCAAACCAGCCACGGTACCAGCCGGTTTTCAGAGCACCTGGCAATGTTCAGCAGTATAAAGGGAAATTTCTCTAGAAAGGACAGAAAATGGCTTTGAGTAATTGAACTCTGCGGGGTCGTTTGCAGCGGAGTGAGCTTGTGTAACCCGTGTAAGACTCATTTGCACAGGTCGTGTGATCCAGGTTCAACACAGTGGTTCCCTGAGTGGGGTAAAATCCAGGTTAAAATTTGCCTCGGGACTTTCGATCGTCTCTATCGCCCAACCATCACTACAGGCATGCCAGGAGCTTTCCAGAAGATAGCCTACGTACTTTCAGCCTGTCCAGTACAAGTAGACTGCAATTAGAAGATCTGAATTAGATATAACCATGTGCAGGCAAACTCTGGCATAGTTGTCTTTGCCAGTACAGACAGGAACAAGCCATTTCAAAGCAGGCTGGAATTAATGTTGTTTACCTTGTGACAAAAAAACAAGCCCCTTCAATAAACCCTAGCAAGAAACCTGTCATTTTTTAGGGCTGCTTATGAACCTTTATTTCTTTTATGCTTGGTTATGAGGCTTTATTTCTCCTTGTTTGTTAGTTTTCCTGCAGAGCACAGTAAAAACAGTATTTAATGAGGCTCCTCTTCACTCTGCCTTGGTGGAGGAGGAAACCGAGGGCTCTGGGCAGTGCAGCTGCCAACAGACCACTTACATCTTTAAAATGATACTGCCCGAGGTTGTGCCACTTCTGGCAAGGCAAGACCACCCTTTTTTAGTCATTCTACAGCTTTAAGCTCATAGCACCGTACCACCGCTATGATTATTATGCTTCTTTCTGCAGAAACGTTGCTTGCATCCTCATAGATCAAACCAAATCATGCGCTGACATATAGGTGGTTAACTGTGTTCTGCGTGGGCTTCCTATGCAGCTAAAATTGTAGCCTAGCAAGCCTTGACAGAGCTTTTTTTTTTTTTTTTCTTCCTCCCAGAGTAAAGCTGATCATCTACAGCCCAGAATACTAGCAGCTCACAAGCTCACATTTATCACAGCTGTGGTTGTGGATCCTCATCATTTGGAAAAAAGCAGGCCTTGTGTTACCTGTTAAAGACCACACAGCTAGTCAGCGATGTGTGTTGTACTTTTTCCAGCTATTCATGGCCTCACAAAAGTACAAGAACATGAAAAAAAAAAGTCTTTAAATATCGTAAAGTTTAAATAACAAAGCATTTCACATTGCTAGTTACATCAAGCATTTATTGTTCCATTCTACCCTCCATTTCCCTTGATCTATTTTTAAGTCATTGCAAACTTTGTTAAAATCCAAATTCTGGAATCTCCCACCCCCAAAAAGTATCCTTTTGACCTAGACTCACATTTTGAGGAGCCTATCTTTTGTATTACTAAAATGCCAAGATTTTAATGGAATGCTTTATTAGGTTTCCAAACGCTTTTAGCCAATAACAAGCAAAGTTCAGCTCAGTAGTTTTAATCTCAGAAACATCAAATCTGTTTTCCCCGCATGTGAGAAGAGCCATGCGGCTCTTAAGAAGATTAAAGCTATAAATTCTAACATCACAGGGGCCAATGCTTTCACAGTCCAGATCAGGCCAGGTTATTTTATGCAAGTTTTTCCTCATGTGAATATCCAAGACTATTGATAGCCTTCACGTTTCCCTGGGCTTTTTTTTTCCCCCCTTCTTCTCAGGTACGCCATTTGTAGAAGGTGAATACATTGCTTTTTCTTCTGTTCTGCCTCTAGTGCTGTATTTTAATGTTAAGTGGCAAATTATATCATTTTCATTATCAGTGCAGCTCAGAAAACCATCTGTTACTCAAAGACATCGGGATCAGCAGTCAGCCACCCTCAAAATAAGCAGCTGTAAATCTAGAGTGCCTTTACTTTCTAAATGGAGAGAGGCTTTTACATTAATCTCCTGGACTTGCTGAGTAGCTGGTACGGTGCCCAAACACAAGTAAGTAAACTCAATTAGTAAAAATAGACATGATGTGGCAGTTCAATATATGGCATTTAAGCATGTGTCCTACAAAGCAGAAGTGTGAGGCTCGGGTCCCAGCGATTCTGTTGCATGCGTACAATTCAGTAATTTTCCTTGCTGCCAAATACCTTGTGAAAAATAACAGCAATGTTTTATTTCCACGGAGATGCAAAGGTGCTGTCACTTCCACAGGTGTAAATCCGGAGGCACTCGGCTGACTTTTATTGGGACTCCAAGTGTTCAGCAACTGTGAAAAATAACATTTTTCAACCCACACTCAAAAGATGGCACGCAAACCAGCTTCAGCATCCGTGTGTTTTACATCTGGAGAACTACAAGGAACGTACACGGCTAAGCAGATAAGGAGCATTTGCAACAGACACTTTTGGGAGCTTTGTTCTGCCTAACAGGGCAAGCCTGGGTACATTAATTTGCAGCTTAAGCCTTATGGGAAAGTCTCATTCCTTACCCCCATTAGCGAGGTAGCAGGCTACACCTCTTTTTTCATGGCAAGCTGATCAAAGGCAAGTTATTCAAGTGCAAGTTCTGCAGGATCCCGGTGCTCGGCGGCGCAGCAGAAGGGCTCGGGCTCGGGCGTGGTGTGCTTGACCTTCTGGGCTTTTGTCTTTCGGCCCCTTTTCGCTTCCTGCATCTGCCCGGTTGCAGGCAGGAGCGCGATGCAGAGAGGCCCTGTTTGTTTTCCGTGCGCCCTACGATAGCTGCCACTTTGTCACTGCGGGGTAAAGCGCCCTGCTTGTTACGGCGCGGTTAAAAGGCCCGTCAGTATTTCCATTTCAGATTCCTATTTTCAGGAGGAGTTTACTACTGAGCCGTAACAAATTGCAGGCAGGAAACTTGGCAGTCACATTCCCAGCCTAAGAGCAAATTCTTTTACCGGCTTTAAATAAATAAATTAATTAATATTAATGGCATGCGCTCCCTGCATGCAAAACAGGGGAGGTTTTGTTATTGTTTGGTTTTGTTTTTATCCTTGAGACAAAAGATGAAGATTAAGGGGAGTATTTACATACCAAGTGTCTGTGTAGAGGAGTTTGGGGAACAGATCGGGAGTGCTGTCACCCAGTGATGGAGGCTATGTGGGCACTCCTGACGAGGGTGAGCTCATGCTCCGAAGAGGAATATCAGCACAGAAGGGCTATCGATCCGTGTGTACCGCAGATAAGGAGCCTGGAAGAGCAGAAGAGAGTGTTGCACATCACCAACAGTTGCACAGCTGGCAAATTACAGCTTGATAACCACGATGGGTGAGAGTGAAATTCTTTGGGGTTAGTTGAAAAGGAACAAAAATCAAAACAAAACAAAATAGCAACACCGCACAGTTCGCAGAGTGTGAAGTGGAATAACTGGTAGCTGACACGTTTCCATGGTAAATGTATTTTCAATAAGTTTTAACAGTCTAGACTTTAATTATACAGCCAGGGTTTTAGGTACTGAAATAAAGAAAAAAAAAAATATTATTTTTTCTGGTCTATTGTCCAGATAGTGAGGATTTCAAGCTGGTAAGTGCTGCCAGCTTACCTTTCTGTTCGGTGAAGTTTTGAGCTCTAAGGAATATAGGAACTGTTGACTGTAACCTGCATGAATTCAACGTGCTATTCAAGGAAAGTACAGATACAAGAATAGATTCAGAGGAAGGAACTTAAGAAACCCGATGAACATTTTGTCTGGTAAAAAAGCATTAAAATTGCTAACGTGCTAGAAGATAGGTGAATCCTAAGAAAGCACAGCAAGTAAGGAATATCAGGTTCTTCAGAAGTGGATTTGTTGCTGTTCGTGGGGTTTCTTCTTTTGTTTTCAGGAAATCATAACTTTATATGTTAAAGTAGCATTGCTCTTTCACCACTGGAGAAATCTGCCTTTTTGCCCCGCTGATCATATGCCATTTCTGAAAAATCAGCTGTTCTAAAAAGTCCAGTCTTTTCTCGGGACAGAGCTGTTCCCAGAGGTCTGCCAAGTAATGGAGTGTTTGGCTGTGTCATTCACTGCAGGCAGCATAACCTGTGTGCCTGTATTGTCAGCTGCCTGGGGAGGAAGCTTGGCCTCATGTAACAGATTGGAGCATCTAGTTAAAACAGGAAAGGGGCGTTGATCCTCATTTATAGATCTGAGGGATTATTCTAATATAAACAATGATCGTAGGAAATCACAGAAGGAGTAACTTCCATGAAAAGGCTTCCATTTCAAGCCACAGAAATCGTGCAGATTTTGTGATCACACTGGAGAGACCTTAAATGTGCGAAAGGTTGTGATAAATACGTCTCGGTTCAGATAACAGTTTCTGGAGGCCAGGCCGTGACTCCTGTACAAGTTGAGCTTTTTAGGGACTCTCACAGAGCCTGCAAGCTCTCCCCCTGCAGTTTTCAGGACGATCACTACAGGCAGCTCCAAGGAACCGATCAACTTGGCAGTGACTCAGGCTGAGCTAAAAGCTTCTGGGAGCATTCCTGGGAACCTCTGATACTCTGAAGAGACTCTAGTGAGAGACAACACTGGGGCTGGGACGCTTGCCCAGATTGTAAACTGCGCAGGAATTTCTGTACAGCTGATAAGCTCTGCCCAGGACCCTGTGAGGAATATATGTTTTGTGAAAACACCTACAGGCTCTATGAAGCATCCTTGGGGTGTACAGCAGCGGTGAGCTCTGTCCCCGCTGCCCCTCCTGCCACGTTGGGCACACATAGATATGGATGTGTGAATTATCAGAGGAATTGCTTGCTGTTTCCCACCCTCCCTCCGCACCCCATGCACCCCCCCTTACCTTTTTAACCAGCAGAGGGAATCAGAGGGGTTCAAAAATTAGAGGACCTGGGCGTGATAAATGATGAAAGCTCTGCAATGACTATCCCAGGCTACATAGACATAGAAAAGGGCTGGAGCCATAATACAGCAAGGGAGGCACAGCCTAGCAAATAGGGCTTCAGTCTGCAAGATCATAGCGGTGTACATGTATTAAACAAAGTGTACCTGCTGGTGGGTCACTCTGGAGGTGAGGGCAGTGGCAGTTCCTGTCCGTATGCAGCTATCTTGGTTACTTCTGGGCATGGTCTTACTGCTGGGGAGTGACTGACAGAAGGAGCAGTGCTAGGGAACAGCAGCCAAAGTGCCTGTGGGGCGGCAGAGGGGACCTCGGCTGGGTCTGTCTCTGGCCTAACCTACACTGCTTTTACTGGCAGGCAAAGGGTGTTTATCCCTGCAATTACTGCAGAGTAGCTGGTGTCCTGTAAATCCACACCCTTGATTGCCTCACCTTAAGTTGCTCACAAAGGCATACCCTCAAGCACGTAGCTAACTTTATATGTGTGATTCAGAACCACTGAGGCAATGGGACAACTTGTACGCCTTAAAGCAGACACCACGTTTACACACCTAGCTGACGATGGCCCGAACAAGGGAGAGAAATGACGTGATGTTCCTGTCCTTACAGATGGGATTTATCATGGAAAGAAAAGGGAGAGAGATTAAATGGCAGGAAAACCACCACGTAATCCAACTTTTGTAGCATTTCAGATTTTTCAGACCTGATCTGCGTATCAGTGTGTGAAATAATCTCCTGGGGTTGGTGGAAGATGTCCCGTCACTTCAGATTTTAATACCAGTGTAGGTTGGTTGACAGGGGTAGTTTATGAAAAGAAAAGGGTTTTAGCTTGTGCTGCTACATAAGTATGAAAAAAATGTAAATAGTATCATGGTTTTATTTTTGTTTACATGAATACTGTTTTGTTTTGTCCTTGATATGTGGAATTGTTGCTTTTCTGAGTCCTTGGCTAAGCCTTGGGAAAAGGGAGTGTTCTATATTGCTTTAGTAGTAATAATACTTGTACTCTACTGTGTCATCACTGTTTTGCAAGATAAAAGGTTCATTTTTACTATTCCTTTTCTACAGGCAGAAGAATGGAGTCGGTGAGCATGTGACAGGACTAAGACCAAGACAACAGGAGTCAAAACCAGGTTAGATTTGCAGCATAAGCAGTGAAGTCTTTAACAGAGCACTTCATGTTACAGAGGCATAGGCTAGACCTTTTCCTTCTTGGAAGGACAGTTTAGGGGGAATATGAGAGATGTCTGCGAAGTTCTGGGTAACGTGGAGTGTGTGGGTAGAGACTGGCCACTGAATCAGTGCAAGAACCAGGAACACTGGATGAAGCAGATAGAAAGAGACAAATCTTGCACCAGGGACTCGACCTGGGCAATGTGACACAAGAGGCAGTGGATGTGTGAAGTTTACACGTGCTCAGGGGAAGACTGCACAAGTCTTGAGAGAGAAATCCACCAAGGGCTACTAAGCAGGAAAGAAATCACATCCTACTCAAGATGTCCCTTGAGTTGAAAATAGCAAGAGTCCAGAGAGTATGTGGAAGAAGTAGTACATGGCTGCCTATGCCTCCTGAGGTATCTCCTTATGACCACTGTTGTCTTATGGCCTCTGTATAGCCATTCTTAGGTCCTTCTGTGCCAAGAAAATTAGAATATGAGCTGTGATAAATCTATAGTGAGGAACCATTTCAGAACTAGCATCTCTTGTGTGTGAATAGCTTGTGATGAGATGGTCCTGCCCTCAGGTGTCCACACCATTCTCGCAGCTGTTCTTGACCCCATGGCAGAACAATCCTTGTAAGAGCAAGTCTGTCCCTGTGATAGTAGGTACACTTCACAAGGGCTTGAATTTTTTGATTTTGTGAGAAGCCCCATGGCAAAAGACACACACTTTGAGGTAAGGCTGAAGATGTGCTTTCAGCAGGCAGGTGTTTCTTCCTGTACCGGGATGCCCCACTCAGTTCCTTTTGAGAAAACTGCTTTCACACTGCTGTGTTTTTCTTTCAATTGCTGAGTGCCAGGACCTCTAGAGCTTTGCAGTGGTATCTTTCACTACCTTAAGTGTAAATAAATAAATGATGTCATATGAGGACAATATGAGAGCAGATGCAAGGTAGGAAGGCAGGTGGAAACTCTCCTGTGGAAAAAAGTAGGCAGGGAGAAAGAGAGACATCATAAGACATTTCATCCAAGGTGGAAACAATTACTGACATTAGTAGAAAGGCATGTGCTGAAGGGTAAAGAAAGAACAGGAGGATCTGGAAGATTTCTGAGGGCAAGATGCTGCCCTCAGACTTTAAGACGTCAAAGCAATGCCGGTCTAGTTTTGAACCAGTCTACATAAACTGAAATAAATCTGATTTAATGTGATATCCTACCTCAGCCTTTCCAGGACATTTTTTTTTTTTTTTTTTTTTTTTAAATTATGAAGTTTCAGGCTTCTTAGGACACCACATCTCCATGACCCTGCAGAAGAAACAGGCAAAATACTCCTTGTAGTTGGATGAAAGGTAAGTTTACTATGTTGTTTGTCAAAGGCTTGCAAGCTGAAGACTTCCTACTCTCCAGAAAATTCTCTGTCCTGTCATGTCTACAGTCCTCTGCCTGAAGATTTTCCTGTTGACCATGACTATAGATCAAATCTAAGGGGGCATAGCAATTAGTTCATGCCCAATTTATCCCACTTAAATCTTTGATGTTTATACACCATTCAAAGTCTCCATTTATGTGTTCCAAGTGGCCACAGATTTGTGGCATACAGTGCCTTTTCAAAACAAACATATGAAGAAATAACATCCTTTGCTGTGTACAAGGTACTAATATCTTGGGACTATCACTCTACTTCTGGTTGCTACTGTATTAGTTATTAGTTCTCCTTTTGACAATGCAATGGAAAGATAGGTACAAAATAACTCTATTCTTGGATGTACAGCAACTTACACTTATTCCTGTTTTGAAACCAAGGTGGGAGCCCAGATGTGCCAATATTGGCTGAATTTGGTAAACTTCAGCTCCAAATTTTCATGAGGGCTTTGAGGCCAAGGCCCTTGTGTGTTATATTTTGTGAAGAGGTAGAGGCAGTGAGGGCAGAGAATAGCTGTTATTCATATGCTGCACCTTTTCTCAATAAAAGACGTTGTAAAGATTTTTAGCGCGTGGACAAAATGTGCAGGCTTGGCAGCAGGACTGAGCTTATTGGCTCTGAAGGTCTGTTAGGTCAATGATCCATGAGGTTGGAAGGATTTGTTCAATAGACTGGAACAGCTCTGTTGGGGCCATTGAAGTACTGAAGTGTCAAAAACCCATGTTTTCAATTCTTAGGTCTGTTCAAACAGGTAGTTCATTCTAGCCCCTTCTTCTCCTCCCATGAAAACTCATTGCGCTTATCAGTATACGTATAGCATTGATCAGCAAGACTGTGAACAGGCCTTAGAAACCACACTGCCTTTCTGAAGGTTAAGACACTTAAGAAAGTCCAAGAGTTACTTCCCAATCCAGTGTTAACATGATGGATGCTAATCTAATCTGTCTAGGCCATAACGCCTGTAACAGACCAAAAAAAAAGGGCAAGTGAACTCCCAGATAAGTCCCTGTGTCAGGTATGGTTTAAAGGGAAAACCCGTGTAGACTCTGGCTGCTCCTTGCCAGAAGCCAAGAGCCCTCTCCCAGAGAGCGGCGGGTGAATTCTCGTTAGTTCTTCACCATCATTTTGGTTGAATGTTAATCCTCGTTAACAGCGCTGCCTTGACAGCCCTGGAAGCCAAGAATTTTCCACACGATGGAGCCTCCCCTGTGTTCTCTGCTGGTGTACTTTGACCCCGATATGAAGCGATCACTTCTAGGAATAAGACGGCTGCTGAGTTTCCATTCCCCGTTGGCCCTTCTGCGCATGCCACCTGTAGGGGTAGGTGCGGTTCCAGCGGAGTTATGTGGAGGCCAGGACATGGATGGAGGCCCCAGACATCTTGACACCACAAAGCATCTAACAACTCACACCAGTTATTACTTGAGAGGTGCCTAGACCAACTAAGCACCTCTAGAGAAGGGCTTAGCACTTTTATGTTCCACTGGTCGTGGCTGGAACAACTTCTGGGGCTAGGTGTGGCTGTGGTCAGTCCCAGGGCTGCCACTGGTAGGTTAGCTGCTTTTCCTTCCAAGTCAATGGCCTGACGGACAACATATTCAAAAGACTACGTCAGTCCTGATTTTAAGACTTTATAGGAGTCTTTTTTTTTTAATCCCTTAGTGAATTGCTTTCCTTGTTTAAAACAAACAAATGAAAAAAAAAAAAAAACACCACCAAACTTATTTTAGATCTGCATCTAAGGAGCTATTGTTATTTTAAAGCTATTGAAGCCATTGTTATTTAAAGAGCAACTCAAGTGCTTCTTTTCAAAAAACAAGACAATGATGAGGTACACGCTTTTTACATAAATATCACATTACTATATGATAAGGAATGGCAAACAATGGTTTGTGCAGTGCCCCTACAACCCATTCCTAGGCACAGTGTGGTAAAATAAGTAAACAGCAGCCTTTCCTTTGAATTCACTTGCAAAGGACCTCAGCATATTAGACTGTAGAGTTGTCTGAGTCGCAGTGTAGTACTACATACTTGCTTAGTCCTCATGAATGCTTTGCTCTCATTTCACTAAATGTTAATTTGCATGAGATATTTGTGGCTTTTAAAGAGACAGCATTGGTTCTCCGTGCCTACCAGTCTAATTTCCTTCCATCTGAAAACAATCACGGTTAAGAATTCTGCAGAACTTCATCAGCATCCCTGTTCTGACAGGGTATACACTAATTTCTCAGCGAATTCACAAAAAATAAAGATGTTAGTCATATCTTATTATGTTCACACAAGTGGCACTTCAAGTTAAAGAATACATTCTAAATATGTTATTGTTCGGATCGTGTACATGTTTAGCTTCTCGGAGGAAAGCGTACCTTAATTAGCCAGCTGTAATCCAAATTATAGTTTCTCATTTGCTAAAGCTGTTAAAATACCTTAAATCAACTGCCTATGTCTGAAGTAATAATGAAAATAACTGCATTAGCAAAAATTATCTGAATGCTAGCAGGCTATAAATAGATAGGAGGTGGATTGGACAGTCGGCAGATTCTGAGTTGGAATAAAAACATCTTACTTAAGCCAAAAACATGGCAACCAATATTTTCTGTTATAAAAATATTTGAGATGAATTTAGTTTTTATGAAAGCTGTCTGAAAGTGAAATGAATAGCAGTAGTTCTCTGTTTATTTACAAGCCAGTATTAGTACCTGAAGCACAAAGACGGGCACCTTAAGAGCAATGCCAGCAAACCTTTGACTGCATTGAAAAATCCTTTTTTCCATGGGATGGGAATGATGGCATGTTTGTGCTCTTTCAGAGAAACCTCCACCTTGATAATGCTTGTCATCTGAGCAAACGGTATGACAGGTCTGTGAAGTGGATTACTACTGTCCACTAGAGGCTGTAATGAGACCAACAATGTCATTTTATGACAAATTGAAGACTTAGACTGTAATAATCGATAATTGTAAAATTACTTTTCACACACAATACGTCATCAATCACTGGATTTCCCTGAATGTGAATGTTTAAAAAAAATCCACATCCTTATGCCTCTTATTTTCCCATTTTTCACAGATGCTGTTAACTGCCTAATACATGCATGTAGATGACACTACAACTGGTATATCAAAAGATGGTTTCTGATAGACAGTGTGCATCTTGCATGTCAAATTGATAACTACCTTTTGGTCAGGAAGGTATTCAGCTGGGAGTCATACCAGTCTCAGCAGGTCACTGGCAGGAGATAAAACATCTCGAGTGGTGGGAGGCCTTGTGGCCCACTCACCACCGAGGTGTTGGAGCCCCTCTCTGTCCTGCCCCTCCCCACTCACGTTGTCTGGACTGCCCTGGTCTGTAATCACGCCTCTTTTCTGCCACAGATGCCTTTTTCTTCTGTCTTAGTTCTGTACTTGTGGGTCAATAGGCTGCACTGCCTTAATGGACAATAAGGGCCTTTGTGCTGGCTGTTCAGCAAAGATCACATTCAGGTGCTGTTTCTCACCTCTGCCTTCACCAGAGCTTCCATATTTTGTGGTTTTCACCATGGAGGGACTATTTTGAGCCCCAGTGTTGGCCCTCAGTAGGGAACTGCAGAGGCACAATGACACCTTGAGACGTGGTAGCACAACCTGGGTGTCGGGAAATGTCAGTGGAGGCGCACTCCCCTTGTCTCTATCATCTTATGCAACCAACATCCATCAGGTTGAATGGGAGGTGAGCAATGGCTCACGAACCTGATGTGGCTGGCTGCAGTTATGGCACTTCCCAAAGCCATGCTAGCTCAGGAAAATGAATATTCCTTCAATTTACCATTGACTTACATTTTAGGGGTCTCTTTTCAACTCTGAGGCAGAAATATGGGCAGAGATTCGAAAGCCTGGAGCACGGCAAAAAATGTGGGTCCTGTGGCTTACACCGTAGCCACAGGACGGAGGAATACACAAGCCTCTTACATGAGTCTGCTGGAGAAGGGAAAGTTGCCCAAAGCTTGCTTCAGCATGAATGTGGCTTCTCTTTCTCCGCGCGTGCCACACCTCTTGGCAAGGTGAAGGTTTGAGAAGGAAAGATTCCTTTCTCCTGAGGTAACAGGAGTACAACTGGAATAAAAAAGGTGGCAGTCGGGAGAATGCCGCGCACGCAGAATTGAACCCCGAGGATGGGGTTGCAGCTTCTCCAGGGCCTTCTCTTGATTTTCAGTAATCTCCAGCCTCTGCCTCTCTCCCGTGGTTCCTTTTATTAAATCAATGAACCTTGCATTAGCTGGGTGAAGATCATTTGCTGTCTGCTACGCTGCTGTGGATGTGCTGTCTCGTAGTGCTGAGTGGCACGTTTGCCCAGACATCCTGGCCTGCTGCTGCTTCTGTCCCCAGACCATTCCTAAGGTGGCACACGATGTTGGGTTTCATAGGGAACCTGAACTAAAGACGCAGAAGTTGCACTGGTAAAAGATCCATAAGCTTCATAAAGCCAGTCTATATTACAGAATCAACACTAAATCAAGAGCTCTGCAGCTTTCAGTGTTGTTATTAAATTCTCTGGCAATTACGGAGAGCTAGCACAGCCCTTTGGAGAAGGGACTACTCTGCTCGTCTGCACGCTGGCAGAGCACTAGGGTGCTTTGCATCTAGATGCTAATGCTAGATACAATGCTAAAATGCTAATATCTATGGACACATGAGAGATGTATCTGCACTGGAGATCTGGTGGCTTGGAGCTCGCTGTGGTGGTGGGGGCGAACGGGCCCAAGCTGCAGCGGTGGCCACGCGGCATGGAGCGTGCTGACGGCGCTCCTGGAGCCTTTCTGAGGCCTGTGAGCTGGGGATGGTGACCCCACAACACCCAGCTGTGTACCTCAGGGCCTTTGGTATGTTTGTTTGTGGTGCCTTTGGGGTGGGGAGTGGGTTTCTCAGCGCTGTACCTCCCTTTCTGATGCAAAAGCAGAGCGAATGCTTCCTTGCAGACCGCTTGTCAGGTTGCATGCAAGCAGAGCTGCCCGTTGTCCTTTGTCTGTGTTCCTCCCATTCATTTTGTCCATAACTTATTTCCTCAAGATGTACCTGTCTCGGTAATTTGGTGTTTTGTCATTTCTTCTAAGACTCAAAGACCAAACCAGAAGGTGGGCGGTATTTTCTCTGCTCAACACTTTGCATCCGCGCTCATTACTTGCCCGCTGGTTGCTGCAGCTTATGGCACGGCAGAGATGCATGTGAGAGAAGCAAGAGGGTAAGGAGCTGGCGGGGGAGCATCAGTGAAATGTAAGTTTCCCTGCCGGGGGAGCGTTTGGGAGAGGCTCGCAGGGGTCTGCGTACAGCTGAGAGAGACGTGAGGGGATTCTGATGAAATGCGCGCTGAGGAATCCAGAGGGAGGTAGTACCCAAACATGCGTGGTGCAGCCCTGCCTGTCTTGTAGTTCAGTGACGGTATGAGTCAGAGCCTCTTTGGTCTGAATGAAGTGGAAGGTACTCTCTACAAAGCAACTCAAGCATATGCCAAGGATCCGGATAAATAAAACTAATTCAGAAAACGGGAGTGGGATGCGGGCTCTTGCTCTACAACGCGTCGCAGCTCTCCACAGTGAAATGCAATATGGCATCTTAAATAAAATCACCCTCTTCTGACTCGCACAGAGGCTGCTTCAGAGCATTCCCTGGCTTCCAGCACAGTTTTATTTCCTCCCCTAGAGAGGCAGACCAGCCTCGACCGAGCAACCGATTTCCACGCATCCCTCGAACCAGCGCTCCCTGCCATTTCTGAAGGACGGCACGCTTCACTAGCCGCCTCTGCCCTCCCCGTTAAACAATATAGCGTTGTGTTTTTTCTTTTCTTTTTTTTTTTTCTTTTTTTTTTTTTTTTGGTCTCCCCAGCTCATTTACTTCACCCTGCAAACCGCTGCCAGGTCCCCGCCACGCAGCGTGCCCACGGCGGCGGTGGCGGAGGGCAGCCGGCCGGCCTCACCCTGGGGGGCTGCAGGCAGGGGGGAGCCGGGGGTGGGCACCCCTTAGGAGCCCCCCAAACCCCGGATCCCCCCCCCACGGGTCCCCACAGCCCCTGGGGTGGCCCCATAAAGGGTTAAGGCCGGCTGGGCCCGGCGGTGCTGCGCGTATGCAATAAGCTGTGCGGCTCGCCTGGCCGCCTGCCAGAGTGTTGCCTTGCCTCCTCCTCCTCCTCCTCCTCCTCCTCCTCCTCCTCCTCCTCCCTTCCCCCCCCTCTTTTGCATGAAGTCGGATCCTTGAGCTGTTGCAGAGGCAGCCAACTGCTCCATATTTGGCTGCTCTTACACATTTACATACTGGAGAGCGGAGAGGGAGCGGGCGCTGCACCGCAGACATCATTGCTACTACAGCGCCGGAGACATCCCGGACCCGTGTCACTGCAGGGGGAAGGAGCAAAACAAACAACACCCCCACCCCCCCCCCAAAAAAAAAAAAAAAAAAAAAAAAGAGAAAAATCAGCCCCAAGCCCCCTGGAAGCTAGGAAGAGATTTGTGTGCGAGCCTCTGTCTGACCCCCCGCCAGCCCCACCTCCACTGACACTTTACAGTAAGTGCCTTTTTCTTCCTCCTCTGCTTTCTGCCTGCCCCCCCCGGGTTCCTTCCCTTGTTTAGGCGGCTGGAAAAACACAGGGACGGGGATTTTGGGGGTCTGCTGTGCACCGGGGGAAGGGGGGGGCAGCTCGCTGCGGCCGGGCGGGGGCCGCGAAATGGCCGAGGGGTGGCGAGACGGGGGGGGGGGGGGGGTCCTCCTCTTCCTCCTCCTCCTCTTCCTCCTCCTCAGGCAGCCCGGGGGGTGAGGAAGCAGCAGGAGGAGGAGGAGGAGGAGGAGGATTGCGGAGGGGTGCCGGTGGCCGCGGGGAGGGTGGACATTTTGCGAGCGGCGGCGGCCTCGGGGTGTGTGTTTGTGTGTGTGTGGTGGTGGTGGTGACACGGGCTGTGTGTGTGTGTGTGTGTGTGACACGGGGTGGCGACACTGTATGTGTGTGTATGTGTGCGTACACGAGTGTGCCAGGGGCACACACACACACACACACACACACAGCCCGCAGGGGGTGGCCGTGCGGGCCCGGCGGGCGGGCCGGGTGCCGGCAGGGCCGGCGGCCGCCTCCCGGCGTACGTAGTACGGGGCTGGGCGGCTGCCGGAGGGTGAATGAAGCGAGGAGGCGGCCGAGGAGGAGGAGGAGGAGGAGGAGGAGGAGGAGGAGGAGGCGGCGCTGGGCCGGGGATGTGCCCGGAGGCAGCCCCGAGCCGCTTCGCCCCGGGCCCAGGCCGGCTGCTGGACGCCACCCGGTACCGCCGGCCGGGGGGAGCGGGGCGGGGACAGGGGGACAAGGGGACAGAGGGACAGGGGGACACGGGGACAGGGGACATGGGATAAGGGGACATGGGGGGCATGGGGAGGCTGCCCCCCTCCGCCCCCCGCCCGCAGGTCCCGGGCTCGGGCTCGTCCCCGGCGCCGCGCTGGGTTGGGGTGGCACCTCTCTCTTCCGTTTTTATTATTATTATTAATTTTGAGGCTAAAAGGGGGGTAATTCGCCGGGAGAAGAGGAATAAATGACCCCCTTCCCCCCTCCCTTTCCGTCCGTGCCGTGTGGGTGCTTCCTCGGGAGATTAAAGTGGGAATTACAGCGCGCTGCGAGGCGCCGGCCCCTGCCGTAACAGCGATAGCGATAATAATAATAAAAATGACGGGATCGGGAGCGATCTGCCCGCTCCTGAAGAGGAGGAATTGCTGGAGAGTAATAATAGCAAAGAAAACAAGTCGGAAGCCCGTTATATAATGCACTGTGCAGATAACAAGAGCGACGGGCTATTTTTATTTTGTTTACCGTATGCCGTGTAATAGGGACTCCTCCGAGCAGCATCCCTCAGCTCGGGCTGGGATCGGGCACAATTCGGGTCCTTCCTCCCCTGCCCAGCCGGGGAGGCTCGGGGCCGCGAAACGTTTGCCCTGGCCAGCCTTTTCTTTGTGCGGCTGGGGAATTGTGCAGGTCCGTGACCTTTGCTTGGAGACCTCCTCCGTTTCGTGTGGCAGGGAAATTCGCGTTTCGCCAGGCAGGTTACACGTTAACCTTTAGCGCTCGGGGCTGGGCGCTTTGTGCAGGAAGGGTTACTTCGACGTGTCAGATGTGGTCAGGCGTAGTGAGCGGCTCTGCTTACAGGCTGGGAAGTCAAGGACTTTTAATTTCAGTTTCGAGCGAAGCCTCCCACTAGAGGAAAATCCAGGCTTCGCCTCCATCCCTTGCTGCTCGGCTGGCGCAGGCGGCTCGGCTCCCCGGCGAGGGTGATGAATGGGGGAGAGGCAAACTGAGGATGGCCGGGGAAGGCGCAGCGGTTTCGGAGATGCTGCAGGGTTGTAGTAAGTTGTAACCGTGCCTCATCGCCCCTGGTGTGTGGGTACGAGCGGCCCAGTGGCTGCAGGCAGCTCGCATGCCGCAGAGGCTGGGAGCTGCTCCTCCGCACCCATCCATCCATCCATCCGTCCATCTGTCTGTCTGTCTCGTCATGCAGCTACATGTCAGCGGTGCAGGCTTGCGAGCGCGCTTACTCCAGCCCTGATCAGTCGTGTAATTAGATCAGGCTGCCATGGTAACAGACAGGATTCCTCGGCCATTCAGGTGTGCGTGCGTGGCGTGTGCCCGGGCTACCTCCAGCCCTGCGCGGCCGCCTCGGCGTGCTCTTGCGGAAAATCGAAGGATGCCGGCGATCTGATCGCTTCCCCGTGGCTGAACTTCTCGGGGAAGGCTGTTTGTTCCCTGCCGACCCAGTGGTATCGGGCGCATCAGGCGGCGTGTGGCGTGCTTATCAAGTCAGCTGAACCCTCTTGCGAATTAACAAAGGTGTGGTGCTCTGCAAGAATGCACCTCGCTTATAAAAGCTGGCATAAAACTTTCCTCGGAGTTTCCCTTTCTCGGCGGCTGGCTCTTTTAACCGTTCGGTGGCTGCAGCCGGGCGGAGGGCTGTGGCAGCTCCCAGCCAGGCGCCGGGTTTTTAGGCCACAGCCTTGGAGTTGGGCGCTCACGTGCCAGGTGCTGAGCACATTCTGCCCTCTGACATTAAAATCAGTGATACCAGCTACCTCTGGCAGCACTCACAGCTGCTGGGTCTCCCTGTGCTTCTCAGAGAGCACAGGGCCCTTTTATATTTTAGGTGAAATATCATTTTGCTCATGATTAAAACTCCCAAGGAGTATACTGTATTTAAACCAATCTTATCAGCAAGTAATTCCTTTCCAATATTCTGATTTTTTTTTCCTTTTTTTTTTTTTTTTCATCTAAATATTATAGCAGTAGGACAGGAGACTTTCTGCCCCAAAGTTTGCAATACCTTGAAAAAATAGGCAGTCTAATTAGCTTAGAGCTGCATACTGCTCTTAAAAAATGTGTTTAACCGAGGAATGTCTGTCTGTCTTCCTCCTCGGTGCTAGGGCTCTTTTGAGCCACCCTTGCACAAATGCAGGTATAATTTTTTTAAGGCACCAAATTTGGCGCTCTGCTCTAATGCCATAAGCCTGGAGCGACTCCAGTGGACTGGCTTGTGAGCCACTTACACGGGTGTATATCTAGAATAACTCCATTTATTGGACTTAATCCAGGCATGTAGTAGAGTAGCAGAGCCCAGAAAGTGAGCTGCCGCGTACAGCCATGATTTTCTCTCTCCCTTTTTACGGCAAAAAGCACTGTGGGCTTTAATAGGATTTTTGCCTGACGAAGGAGCTGCTGCAGCCACGTGCCGAAGCGGCGAGCACCTCTCTCCCAGCCACTGATCTCCTGTGCATTTACTCCTGCTGCTACGGAGCTTGGCCCGGAGGATTTCGTGTCTCGGTGATGAGAAATCACCGGCGCCCGCAGCTCGTAGTGCCAGGCAGGAGCGTGACGCTGCCCAGAGCCATCTCGCCGAAGCAGGTATTTTTAACAGCGCCGGGCTTGCAGCGGCGCACTCGGAGGACGAAGCAGGAACGCCTGCCGGCGGCTCGGCTCCTGCGGTGGCCGGCAGTCCCGGTGCAGCGAGCTGGCAGGTCTCAGCCCGGAGGCATTTCTCCTCGGAGGGGCGAGAGCAGGGGCAGGCAGCTTCATCTAGCAAAGAGCAGCCTTTGACTGGCTTGCCCTCGGTGCTGGGAAGGAATATCCTCCCCTCGGCACGGCCGCCTCCGCGACGGGCCACCGTGCCGAGGGGGTGGCTGGAAATAGAAGAGCCTGCAGAAAGTGAAATAATCGCACGCAGCTAGGCTCCTGTAGCGTGAGCCGCTGCCTGCCTCGTGCTGCTCATACATATTTTATTGTAAGACAAATTACCTGTGTGACTAAGAGCATTAGAAAGTAATTATTTTCAAAAAGGCCATATATACACAGTTTAAAAGACTTTTTTGAAAATAAACAGTGCAGCTCTTCTCTCTTGCCCTCCTGGCCTGATTTGATTTATTTGGAAAGGCTGAAAAAGCTAGTCTTATTTTAAGATACTCTTACGAGAGACCTGGAATTTCATTTAACAATTTTTTTTTTTTTTTATGTAATAGATCCAGTGGCCTAGTTTCACGTTAATTAAGAAAATAGGCATTAAATGCAGTCACCTGAAAAGCAACTAATGCTTTAAACACCAGAATTTGAAAATAATTGTAGTAAAGCAAACTAAAGGCCTGATTTTCCCCCTCGCTGAAGTTGGGCGGCCCGTCCTGGTGCGTGTGGCAGCCAGGACTGTCATTGTCATTGCTCAGGCAGTGCAGTTGCTTTTGTTGTGGTGTGCTAATTGAAGGGGGAAACGCGATGAAGAAGTATCGCAGGGCTCAAAGGAAATGCGTGTGGGAGGCAGCTCGCTCGAGAGCCGGCGGCCGGCGGGGCAGTCTCGGGCCAGGCAGCCAGGTTCGCAGTGAGTGCAGGTTTGGGAGGCAGTGCAGGCACACTGTGTACGAGTCACCGAGTTCAGATAACAGGCTTAAACGGAGGGCTCCGCGGAGGCTACCGTAAGCACCGCTGCGTTAGCAAATGAAAATATAATTAGCACGAGGAATAGAGGTACGGCAGGCTTGGCGCAGGTACATAGTTCAGGGGAATGGCCTGCTGTATTCAGTGACTTCTGCGTAGGAACTTGCATGCTTCTCAAAGCCTAAGCTTTGCAAGCTGAAAATCCTGACCTCCTCATTTCGCCGTACTTTTCTGCTGGTCTCTTAAGTGAGATAAATAAATAAGTAGGTGCTTGGACAAAGGCCCTGTATTTTGGAATCTGAGGTCATGTGCACGTCTTGTACAGTGGTTCACGTTCTTTGTGAGTTGAGGATTTTAGCTCGGTTTTGGCTTAGCTGGTCCATGACTCATGTTTTTAAATGTAAGAAACTTTGCAGACTCCAGACTTTTGTGAAAAGACGAAAACTGAATCGATGACCTTAGTTCCTTTTTGATCTCCGCACATATACTGAGAGTGTAGTGCTCCCCCCTCCCCGAGCTGTAGTCTGGGTCGGCTCTAAAACATGCAAATCTGTGTGCGTGTATCAGCCCCAGTCTGCAAAGTTACTTTAGTACGTGTCCCAGCGAGGGTTGTGCTGAATGAGGATTGATTAAAGAACCTATCTGGAGTTAAGTATGTGTGTAAATCCTTCCATAAATAGGAACGAGTAAGTATGCTCATAAACTGAAACAACAAAAATGCTTCTCAGTGAGGGAGAAACGGTCTCACTAAATCCTTTTATTGTCCCAAGAGTGATAAAAATACTTGGTGAGATTCCAAGTGAAAAAAAAAACAACAAAATGTATTTTGTTTAATATGTGATGTCAGCAGAAATTCAATGCTGGCTCTTTGTAATTTTACTGAAGAAAAATTCAGAAATAGAAAAAAAAAAAAAAAAGAACCACACTGGTAGTGTTTTCCTTTCATCATATTATTTGGGCACTTGGGGTAAAATGTGTCGCCTCTAGCATGCCAGTGTTATGTTGACAAAACGGGGCGCAAGGTAATGCCACACACCCAAAGCTGGTTGTTTTTCATCTGATTGTAGTAGTCGCAGGAGTAGGTTTTCTGGATGATGCCCCTCCTCAAACAAGATGTGTTTTGTTGGCAGTAGTGACAGTCCTCTCAACTGGCTTATGATTCTTCACCTCATTAAGATCACATTTAGGGAAAGAGCACTCAGTCTGACTAAATGGGCTACGTTCTCTCCTGCATGTGCTCTGGCTGCGGGAGTCAATCTATAGTTTTATTTGTGCTTGAGTAATAGCAAAAGCAGCCTCTCTCCGTCTTCCTTAGGGTGACTTAGCGTCTTGTAAATTGCTCGATTCTTAATTGTGTTTCTGTTTCTTTTCATGTTGGTTTCCACCTCCTCAGCATCTGGATCAAGAGTCACGTCGCAGGCCAAGCCAGACGGGCAAGCAATACAAGCTGTGAATTTACTGCTGACCCCTGTAGCACAGTGACCACCTTCGCTTTTGTTTTCGCCATACAGAGATGCACTGTCAATAAGGTGAGAAAATAACACCTTTTATTTCCTCTAACAAGCTGCACGCTGTCTGCTCTGGGTTCTGGTCAACGTGGACACCTGAGCGGTGTGGTGTCTGTGATTACCTTCCCATGAAATGTTTGTACTTCCCTTGCCTGGCAGTAGAGGTCCTTGAGAAACTCTCGTCAGAAAAAATTCCATTAACTCTGGTGACTCAGTTCGGTGACTTACAGGACACTGGGTTCCAGATGAGTGGTTTCATGTTCACCTCCAGTCAGAGTATGCTCAGTTGCTGAAAGATTGTAGTATGAATGGAAAAGTTTACAGTCCTTGATTTTTATTTTGTTGTTGTTGTTGTAAAATGCTACGTGTGTAATTATATAAATCCTTCCTGCGCTTTTATGAGTGTTTTTAGTGGTTCTCGTTGCTTGCAGCCTGTTGGACTTTTCCAGCATCCTGGTTTTCTCATGTGCTAAACTGTGCATGGCATGAGGATACTTGCCAGGATAGCTAGTCACCCATGACATGCCTGGGTGTCTTTTACACTAGTTTGAGGTATGTTTGCATTTCTTCTGATAATGTTGCCCTGAAATCCTGAAACCAGACAGAATATAACCATGTACATCTATCAGTCTCTGCTCCCTCTCCTCTTCCTTTCCTCTCCCCCTCCTTCCCATATGGCTGGGGAGAATACCTTGAAAGAACCAATTCTCAAGGCTCAACAATCATACTGCCAATAAAAAGAACATAATTTTTTATTTTATTTCTTTAATCTGATTGTCATTAAGCCAGCCTGATTTTTTTGGACCTGTTTTATGATTTTTGAGTGCTTGGGATTGGCAATACTGCTAATGCTTTAAAAAAAAAAAAAAAGATATAAGGTCGTAAGAAAATTGCTGGTATCTTTACATAAAGGAAATTGAAATGTAGTGGTTACTTGCAGAAATTCTGGATGTGTTTTTTTTTTTTTTTTCCTATGCATAGCCAGAAAATTCAAAAACTATAGCATTCTATTTGTGAGGGGCTGACCAGAAAGTCTTCATTGCAGAATAACTTTTTAATGTATACAGCGTGTCAGAGAGAAGTGTGTGGCACGTAATTTACATTTTATTGTGGCTGTGGGGCAGGGTGCTGTGCTCTGAAGGGAAGTTGTCTAAGCAAGCAGTTACAAGTAAAGACATGCCTCTTAGGGTTTACAAATGAGCCTGAGTGGTGGGGGTGGATTGTAACCAATATACCTCTTTGGAGTGATATGAATTTCTGGAGACTGAAAAGCCAGACAAAGTGCCTGTGCGCTGACACATTTCATCTTTCGGTTTTGGAAGAAAACTGACTTGGTAGCAGCTCTTGGCTTGGGAGATCAAATAGAAGGAAGCTTTTTGTTATGACATGAACATTTCCACAACGCATTTCATTTTTTATTTTTTTTTATTTTTTCAGAATTGGCTTAGGTTGCATGAAATTGTATTTATTTACAGCAACAATTACTACAGGAAAGGCTTCTGTCTCTTAACTAGAAGTAATCACTTAGAGTATATTGGTCAAATCCTGTGAATTATCACATTGTGCTACCCACAACCTATCGCTAAGTCACCTCGAGTATTTTAGCATCTAGCGTTTCCTGTGATTGCATAAAAAAGAATATATGTTACGAACATTTTGCATTTAAAAAAAAAAATAACCCAGTTAAGGCTGCTGTCGTTGGCTCAGTTACAGGCATGACAGTAATACAGGACTATACTGCTTTTTTTTTTTTTTTTTCCTGTACCGGTGCAGTTTGAAGTATAGCATTGTTTTTGTGGGCCTTCGATCAGGTTTACTGCTGCTGCTTTTCTTGTTCTTGGACATGCCGTTTCAGTCACTGAGTTTGGGGTACCTCTCTGTTGGCCTTGTCAGTTCTTCTTTTCTCTAGGGAATGATCAAAATCAGGCCCACTGTATAAATAAGTAAAGTACAAGTTCCTGAGATAGCAACTGCTTGCTTGCAGGCGTTATCTCTGTCACTTGATTTAACAGAAGGGAGCTCAAAGTAGTAACACGTGAAACAAACGTGACCCGGAGCAGCACAGTGAGCAGCCACAAATAGGTTTCACAGATCGAGATCGAGCACTGTATGCTACAGCACAGCATCTTTTCCGGCGCTCGCGTTTGTTTCGGGGGTAAAGGTGACAGCAGCCCGCTCCTTTTTATGCAGACCTGAGTTATTACCACAGCATCTGTCAGAGGCACTGAGCATCGGGCACGTTCCACTGATCGCATCCAGGATCAGACCTGGGAAACACAGCTTTGGGCCTGGCGTCCCCAGGTGTGTATTTCATAGCTTTACTCACACGAGGAGTCGCCTGCCTGCTGGGAGGAAAGCTGCTCTGGTGTGTGAGCTTCAGGTGTGCCCACCACTCCAGCTCCAGCAGCTTCTTTGCAGAGTCTGCTGAGCATTTTGCCTGTTTGAGGACATTGGGCTTAGTAAAAATAAGATTACATACATTGAGATATGGCTTTTTTTTTTCCAATCCTGCCTTCAGTTAATTTTAGCCTGAGCTAAAAAACAGAGTTATTGTTATTTGTTTGGAGCATGCACAGCCTCCTTCCATCCTTCTATGCAGGCAAATAACTCAATGCTTTCTTTTAAATGGTTGTGCTGAGAGGATTTTGCATGAGACACTGGACGTCTTAACAGCTAAAGAGTTCTTTTTAATCTTTTCCACTCTCGAGTCACTTGATATCTATGAATCATATTATAGTATCGGGTTAAATTTACAGCCACAGCCTGTTTGTAAGATTTTTTTTTTTGCTGAATTTTCCACGAGTATAGCTGTGCACTACTGCATGTGGCTTATTTTTTACATAAGGCAGAAGTTCTGCTTTATGTAGGCTTCTGGCTGCTGTTCTCTGCAAATGAACAGCAATCTATCCTTTTAAAATATTTTGTACTACTGTAAAGAGAGGTAATCTGTCTCTATATTAGTGTGTTCAAAGGCAATTTTTTGATTGCCATATCGGCGTTCTTTTATCATAGCTGATCTTATTTCTTCCCTCTTGCACTGTTTATCAAGGCCTACAATGGCTGTAGGGCTAAAAGAAGGCAGGCAGTGGAGATTTTGATCATATTAAGAGCACAAGTGAAACGAAGACGTGAACTAGGTATAATTGGAGAGTAATTAGAAATCATTTTAATTTTTTTTAATTGTTTGTTTTGAGTGTGAGTGAATAACGCTCTGGTAAATTAAATGAAAAGATGTGAATGCAGGGGACGATCTCAGAAATGAGTCTCTGCCGCCTCCTCAGCCCTGCCCCGTCACCTCAGCGGTGACCTTTCATGGTTCTGCTCTGCTGTTCCCTCGGCAGATGCTGCTAGCCTGATGTCAGATTGATTGAAGGTTTTGCAACACGGTCTGAAGTCTAAATGGAGCTGGGTGTAGTGATCTGCCTAGATAAAAGCAGTGGGCTCACGTACGTAACGTGATATAAGCTGAGACCTGAGGCTTGATTCACCTTCCAGCACATGCTTTTAAAGAGGTGTGCCTGCAACTGGAGTAAGGGACTGTGGAGGATCTGTCCCGTGTTGTGGCTTGCCAGCATTGCCTCAGCGTGGTCTTCTGGGTGCGAGACTAAGTGGTGGAGAGACAGAGCACTTTGAAGGGCTGAGGGCCACAACGCTGAGATTACCATCACTGATGGGTAGTTTTGCATGTGCCTCGGCGTCTGTGCATGCCCTCCTCCTTTCCTCTCCCTTGGCTGTGTGAGTTGGGCAGGGGCTGCCCGCTGGATTTTGCCATGCCTGTGGTTGAAAGCTAGCCCAAATCCAGGCAGCATCTGGATTTCAATCTGGGAGGCTTCTTGTGGTGAGGTACTGCGATGGAGGCAACCCCCCGGTTTGATAAGTCCTTCTTTATTTTCTAGTGATCGGCCCGTGTTGAGACTAGCTGAAACCCCGACTTTAGGATTTATTGAGTCACTCTTCAGTCTGTAAAAAGGACAAAAGTTTAAGTGTTTCTCACTCGTATCGGAGTGTGGTTGTGACTGTTACCACCTTTTTTGTTTGTCAGGTACCCACGCATGAAGGCCCTTGTAGTTCTGCAAATTTCACATTGCTGTGAGGCTAGCTCCTTGAAAGAAAATCAGGCTTTAACGGAGAAGGATAATTACAAAAAGCAGGCTTAATCCTTCTTTATTGCACTCAGGGTTTTTGCGCCAGAGAGTATTTCCTCACTGGTGCCGTTCCTTTTCAGCATCACGTGTAGCAGCTGAGTGGGGAGTGCCTTTCCTGGTTACTATGATAGTAAAAGCGTTGGTCCTCTTCCTTAGCCCCAGAGCACTTCAGCTCTGGTACTAGGCTGCAGCCGTAGCTTTCCTCAGGTGGTCTGAGAGCAGAGTGATCCAGAACAGTGTGAAAATTCATTGTGTGCAAGAGAAAAAAATCTCCGTGCCTTATCACACTGGAAAAAGTTGCGAGTTAATCCTCCCCGTACCACTAGTGGTTAAAAACCCATAGTGCTAATCATATGTAATGCATTTTTATTTACAGATTAGTAGGCTCTAGTCTGACATATGACTAACAGGGAAGCCCCTCCCTTTAACAGTTGTATGTCATCTGCTTCAGAGAACTAATTACTTGGCAATTCCCATTTGATAATTCCCTCTTTATTTTCTGATGAGTTACTTAACAGTGATGAGCTCGTTGAGCAGAATACCGTGCTTAATCTGTGCTTCAGAAACTACAGTGCGGGCCTGGGGATATCATTGTTTTCTAAATGCTGTTTAGCCTTGCCACAGGAACACTGAAACCGCACTAAGACATGTTAACAGTTCGCAGTTAACGGTAAGCTTAACGTGAGTGGCGCACTTATTTGCCAAAAAGTAAACGGGGGATGTAGATCACTGGTGCGGTTGCATTTTAAAATTGTGTCCGGAGTGGAACAGTCTGCAAACAGGATGTTAAGTACATCATTTCTCCAAAAATCAAAACAAAACGCAGACATAAGGAAATAAGAGCTTGTGTCAGATGTATCTCCTGTGTATCATTTTACCTCTCCACTGAAATAACCCATTTTAAAGGAAATACATATATATATATATATATATATATATATATATTTATTTTTTTTAAATCACCATTTTCCTGTAATATCTATTTGACAGTTTGGTTGGTAATGGTAATTGTTGCCTTGTATATTGTATATATTGAAGTATATGAGATACTTCAATAAAATATCACTGTGTTTTCTCGCTGTTACCTGTTTTCTTTATCCTTCCCCAACCCCTTTCCACATTCTTTTGCTCTAGTTCCACAGCAACACTTGTTTCTGGCTGGGGAATGCATTGCAAGCCTCACTGCTAATTACCGTGTTACAGTGTTTTTAGAGGGTACCTGAGTTCAGCGGCGATTAGCTACAGCACCAGGCCAGGGGATTTATGGGGTAAAGTAACATCAGTCTGCTCATGGCAGTCTCGGTAAGGTCAAAGTATCCTGCAGATCGGGGTCCCTTTCAGACCCAGTGGCTCTGAAATTCAACCGTGTGAAACCATGCCATTGAATTTGATTAACGTTTTATCATTGACTTCAGTAGAGGAAGGTTTGTGGATCAACAGCAGTGCCTTTGGCTAGCTGGCAGTGTTGTCCCACAGATACTGATACCCAAAGAACTGGATTTTAGCCACTCATGTTGCTATAAGCTGAGAATTGGGCTGTTTTTTTCTTGCAGAAGGAGAAGCATAGTATTTTGTGGATTAGCTCACATGACATTGCATCATCGAGCTTGCTGATTTATTAGATATTCACAGTGATACCTCTTGGCCAGGTACTGGAAGCTCTGTCACAGGCTTATTTTATCAATGAGAAAAATGCATTTGTATGTAGTTACATGTGTTTTTTGTAAGATTAATCAGAAGACCAGTAATTTTATGAAATGTACAATTCAGAGCAGATTAATCTACTTTAATTGTGTTCATGAAGTACACCAGCTATAAAATTTTTGAAAGGGATGTTAATCAAGTTGATCAAAGGTGGCTTGAAGTACAGAATTCAAATACTAACACAATTATACTCTGCCCGTATGTTTGCTGCAACTTGGGTGATGATTTCTCTTATTTTTAAGACAAAAATAAGTTCCCTTTTTTTTTTTTTTTTTTTCTTCCCGAGCCTTGGTGTCAGAATCATTTTACAGGGGCAGCCAAAGAGTTATGAGTTTGTAATTTGGGCTGATCTTCACCTGCCTGCTCAGAGGCAAAAGGTTGCAGTGGTGATCATCCACCCGTGAGTTGTCCAAGCCAGTCTCCATTCATCTTCCTCTTCTGGCTTAGCAGTACTGCCTGACTACCGAGCCTCTACTTTGGCAGCATTGCCTGTGATTTCAGAAGAGACTGCTGCTAGGGACTACAGATTTGGTCAATGGTATTTTCTTCCCTCAGGAAGGGGAGGCAGTGTTCCTTGTCATTAACATTGAACTTTTACTTAAAATATTTCACCCCAGATGTGCCAATAGGGATTATTCTATCAATATTTGTGGAAGTAAAACGGTATGGTATGAATATCATGAACATGACCCTTCAGTTACAAGATCTTTCACAGAATCATAGAATCACAGGATGGTTTGAGTGGGAAGGGACCTTAAAAACCACCCAGTTCCAACCCCCTGCCATGGGCAGGGACACCTCCCACCAGCCCAGGCTGCCCAAAGCCCCATCCAGCCTGGCCTTGAGCACCTCCAGGGATGGGGCACCCACAGCTTCTCTGGGCAGCCTGTGCCAGGGCCTCACCACACTTCAGTAAAAAAAAATTTCTTCCTTATACCTAATTAAAACTTACCCTCTTCTAGTTTAAAACCATTCCCCCTTGTCCTATCACTGCACTCCCTGACAAGGAGTCCATCTCCAGCTTTCCTGTAGGCCCCCTTTAGGTACTGGAAGGCTGCTCTAAGGCCTCCCTGCAGCCTTCTCTTCTCTGGTCTGAACGGCCCTCAGCCTCTCCTCACAGGAGAGTTGCTCCAGCCCCTTGATTGTCTTTGCGGCCCTCCTCTGGCCTGGTTCTAATACTTACATGTCCTTCTTGTGCTGGGATCCCCAGAGCTGAACACAGGGCTCCAGGTGGGGTCTCGCAAGAGCAGACCAGAGGGGGAGAATCACCTACCTTGCCCTGCTGGCCACACTGCTTTTGATACAGCCCAGGATACATTTGGCTTTCTGGGCTGCAAGTACAAGTTGCTGGCTCATGTTGAGCTTCTTATCAACCAACACCCCCAGGTCCTTCTTCTCAAGGCTGCTCTCAATCCATTTTCCACCTAGCCTGTATTTCTGATTGCGATTGCCCCAACCCAGGTGCAGGACCTTGCACTTGGCCTTGTTTAACTTCATGAGGTTCTCACAGGCCCACCTCTCAAGCCTGTCCAGGTCCCTCTGGATGGCATCCCTTCCTTCTAGCGTGTTGACCGCACCACACAGCTTGGTGTCATCAGCAAACTTGCTGAGGGTGCACTTAGTTTGACCGTCCATGTCACTGACTAAGGTGTTAAATAGTGCCAGTCCCAATACAGATCCCTGAGGAACACTGCTCATCACACCACTCATCACTGATCTCCACCTGGACATTGAGCTGTTGACTGCAACTCATTTAGTGTAACCATCCAGCCAATTCCTTACCCGCCAAGTGGTTCATCCATCAAATCCATGCCTCTCCAATGTAGAGACAAGGATATCATGTGGGACATTGTCAAATGCTTTGCACAAGTCCAGGTAGATGAAATCAGTTGCTCTTCCCCTGTCCACCAGTGTTGTAACCCCATCGTAGAAGGCCATCTGGTGTGTCAGGCAAAAAGTCAAATTAATGCCATGTGTCAGGCATACTGATTTCACACTATTGTTTTAAGATCTGAGCATCCAGTTTTAATGGAACAAAACAAAACAAATGCATCTCGTTAACATGTGGAGCAATGCATCCCAAGGGCTGGTGGAAAGGCCAAAGGCAAATGGGTGGATCTGGGCAAACACTTTACCTTTGCATCTCCTGGTTTGCAGAGCTGGAAAGCTGCTTTACCTTTCCAGTTAAGTCTTGTGTATCTCTTCTGTGAATCAAGGATGAGTTTTATGTTCTCACTATCAGTCTTGCTAAATTTTCTTGGATATTCGCTGTGATCTGACCTGATACTTGTTGATACAGCCCTGGAAGTCACTTCAGGTCTGCTTTTTGAACGTGACAGTTAATTCAATTGCAGGGTGATAGCTGACACAGCAATACAGTCTCTGTAATGTGTTTCAAGGTCTGCACTGTATTTGATGGGGAAACAGGGGGATGGTGGGTGTTGTGGGCCAATAAACTGTAGTTTAAAATTGCACTGTGTCTTTTTTCTGGGTAGCGCACAAGTATGTTATAGAGGGACTTAAAATATATGTGATACTACAGTACTGGAAGGACTGAAGAAAAAATACAAGTCTTTATTTTGTCCCATGTTTGCACAAGCTGAAGGAATTACTCAGTCCTTGTGCCTGGTTTCTTCAGGTATGAGACTGCCGCAAACCAGCCTGGGTACGTCCTAGGCTGTGTTGGTCACCTCGAGGTAATTTTGTTTGCAGCTGTGTGGCAGATTGAGGGGATATACAGTGTGCAGCGACTGAGTGAATTAAAGTAATGATAATAAACTTCATGAGTGGCATTTGTTACATGACACTGCGATCCAGATGTTGTTATCTGTTAGAGTACAGCCAAAAAGGGCCCTAAGGAAAATGAAGATGGATAGAAGGTACATAGTAAGCATCTGCAACACATTAAACAGCAGCAATCAAACACGCCAGTTACCTAAGGACTTGAACTTGCTGAGCGTCACGTTGGTTGAAAGGAATGGCAGAAATGCAAACGAAGACACACTTGTGCTCCGTTTGCAGCGGTACTATGAGGTCCGCTGGCCTGAGCTGTCAGGGGGCTGGCTGCAGCTCCTAGTGCTGTTTATACAGCGCCTTACTTATCTGATGTGTCCCTGTGCAACCAGCAGGGCTGTGCACCCCGAGAGGCCGTGGCCAGGCCCTTTCTGTCCTCGCCTCGGTCAGCGTGAACCCTGCGTGTCCTTCATTGCACCGAGGTGCTCAGCCAGGGCCAGCGGCGGGTTGAGGGGTCTGGTTCACACCTCCACTGCTTGCTTTGGTGGTTGAAGCAGAACCATAGGCCTGTAAACGCGGTGTGTCAGGGCATGGCACCTGGCTTGGCTTCTCTGGGGGCAGCCAGGGCCCTGTGAAGTTGGAGCTGCTGGTGGCAGGTCAGCGTTGCTGACAGGACACTGCCTGGTTGGTGCTGCCGTAGTCGAGTGTTAGCTTGGCTTTTCCTTCAAGGGAAGAGGGAATGAGAACTTCCTCAGCCAGGTGTTATCAGTTGTCTTTCCAGTCTTCAGATGGACGTGTTGGTGAATCAGACTAACCTTCCTTTATAAAGCCAGGCAATTTTTTGCCCCTTCATCCTTCTGTCCCGTTGCAGCCTTTTCCAGACTTTATTGTCTTGTGGCTGGCCAATTAATCTTTCTCCTCAGCCCCTTCCTTCTCTGCTGAGTTTCTCCTGTGCTCAGCATTTCTTGCTGCTGCCTGGCCTACTTGTACGGCTGCCTCCCCCAGCTTTGCTGCCTGCCCGCTGCTTTGGTCGCCTGCTGGCCCTTTCTCGGGCTTGATTTCCGTGTGCGTTTCTGTGTCTCTAACATCCATTTCTACTTAGAGGGTTTCAATACCTCAGTAAGTTTCTGCAGAACTGCACATTTGAATGTTGTTTCATCTACCTCTCTTCCTTCCTCGTTAGTCATAGCTGGTTTCTGAGCTTTGCAACCCTGACGATCTGTCCGGACAAGCCTTTCACTCCATACGGCCCTCCCCTTCTCCTCATGGGAAAAAAAACCCTTTATTTCTTCTCTGAAGCTTCACCGTGGGTGCCCGTTTCACTGGCTGAACATTGGATTTGCAGTCCTGCCTGCCCCTGCCAGTCTTCCCTGGCTTCCAGCTGCAGTTGTCTCTTCAGCTGGTATCTTGCTTTTCAGGCCGATCAGCTGGTTGCAAGCAAATTAGCTGCATTTATCTGTTTGTATAATATTACATGCTGGCAGTTTAAAAATAACTCGGCTGTTTCCTCTGTACCTGAGCATGAGCCGGGAGCCACCCCCTCTTTGGGTCATTTGTTCGTAAGATAATGGGGTCACTGTTACTTTCCTATCATATCATGTGGTCTGCTAGTCAGAGGACTCTTTTATTGTGTTAATAGCAGCGGTTTAAATCAGTGACATTAGTAAGCTTTAAAAATATATTTTTACATACTATGCTGATGGCACAAAAGCAATAGCTTGGGCTGTTTTTCTTGGTTTCCAGGCATTTTCATACTGGCAGAATGCTGCGGTAATAGGTTACAAAACTTTTGAGATAAATTGTAAACGAAGCCAAAAAAGAATGTTTGAAAAACACTTAATTCAGAAAAAGAATAGAAAAAAAAAAAAAAAAAAGAAAATGGACGTGTTGTGCATTCTGAGTGAGGCTCTTCACTGAGGGAAACATTCCTTGACTGCTGCGGAGAAGTACAGGAATGAAGTACCCGCTGAATGAGTGAAGTTCACAGAAGGTATGAAGTGAAAAAATGTGAGGGTTGCTTTTTTCCCCCACAGTTGGTTGTTGTTTTTTTTATATCATTACAAGTGCTTTTGCCAAGATCTGACTATTGGCGTGGTAGTGTGGTTATAGTAGATTGAAAAAAACAATAAGTATTTTGGTTGATAAGTTTTGGAGATGTTTTCACAAAAAAAAAAAACAAAAACACATGCTTTTGACTGAAAGGAAAGCTGTCAAAAATAATGCCTTTATCTAAAAATTGATACCCATTCTTGTTATAGATAGCACCGAAAGAGATGCAAACGGAAGGAAATTGTTGGAAAATATGCATTATCCAAATGGATTTACTCAGTGTATTTGACAAGAGCTTGCAGATAGTTTCACTTTTCCTGTATATAGGCAGTCTCCCAAGGTGAGAGAAGTATCTGAAAAAAAGCAACGACGTGCTTATAAGATGAGATAAATTGGTACAGTGAGTTCAGAGACATGAGTTAGTACTTTTTAAATCTCCATTACAAACAAGACTAGACTCCATATTGATAGAGTCCTTTTAAAGGCAATGCCCTTTTAATCAGCAAACAGGTCCTCTGTGCATCAAATAATTAAAAATAGAGCAAAGTTTCTGAACAAGGCGTCTGGCAGAAGCGTCTGTACTTCCATCTGTGCATGATTAGCAGAATGTTTCATGATATTTAAATAGCACAAGCTTTGCTCTCTTTTTTATTATTTGTTGTGCCGAAGACCTGTTTGCTTGTTAAGTGGTCTTTTCTGAATAGTTACTGGCAAGGAATCAGGAAAGTGTATGAAGACATCTTGTGCACACTGCAAATGCCAAATTGTCCCTTTTTTTTTCAAAGAGTCACTGCCCTTACTATTTTTTTTTGATACGAATTTTACCCTATCTTTCACTTGGTTTTTAAAATTTCGTAGAGATCGGTTCATTTCCAGGGGAGTTTAGCGTGCTGTGGTCATTGGCCATGGACTACACTCTCATTGATATCGCTATTATTTTTATCGTAGTAGAGCTCAGAGGCACGCTACACTGCTCGTACGCGGCGGGGTGTAGTTGCAGAGTGTGTGTGGTGGTTCAGATCTGCAGCTCCTGCTCGCTGCACTGGGAGCCGTGCGCCTAATCTGCTCTGCACACTACTCTGAAATCTTACCCTTTCAGCAGAGACGTAATCAGCCAAGTAACAGCTTTGCAAGTGTTTTTTGAGGCCTTAAACTGGGACTCCTCCTTGCTGGCAGTGGTTCAGCATTGGATTGTGTGCTCTCCTCTCCGTCTCTGGCTAGCAACACAGCGCTTTGCAGTTGTAGCCACTGATTTCCCTTCTCACTAGGAAAATTTCCGTGTGTGTTTTTTTACAGTGACCAAGTTGGTGTGCAATTAACACAAGATGCTGTCTCGATGCTAAGTGCATCGCTGTAACTGGTGGGGAACCACGAGTGTTTGGGCAGTCGTGTAATGTGCAAGTGCCTTGTAGTTAGGAGCTGGCAGGCCGGCAGGGAGCTCGATGTGCTGATGGGCTTGGAGGCCTTTGTGAAGAGCTGGTATTCAGCCTTTGGACAATTTGCGTTTGGGGATGGGCGTGGAAAATAAAAGAGTTTTTGTGGTGTGTGCGAGTGGGGTTTGCTCTGTAGCTGAGCCTTTTGTTGTTGTTTTTCTTCATGTGTTTGAGAGAGGTTGTGGTGTGTAATGTATGAGTATTGACCTGGGTCATCTCTTTACTTCTGCTCGGGACTTGAAAAGAACTTGTGGTTACTACTGAGAGCAAATCTGTTCACCTGCCAACACAAGTATATTAACTCTGTGTGTTTGTACCTCAGACAAAACACTGAGGAGCTTCTGCACCAGAGATTGAACCCGCTGCTGGCCTTCATGTAGAGTTCACCTCACTTAGCTGGTGCCATGTTACTGGTTTCTGTCAGGATTTTTTTTTTCTGTCACGATGGCCTGTCCGTCTTGCCATTCTGCTTCCAGGCATCCAGGAACGCCTGAGCATGAGTTAGAAGATAGCAGGAGTCCTGGAAGGGCAAGAGAAGGAAGGACCGTATTTTACTGTGAAACTCCGGGGCAACGCGTTCCTTCAGCTAGGCTTCTCAATCAGACCATAAAGCGTTTACAGTCCAATTTTATTGCACCACTGCTGAAAACTGTTAATATTTCCCCCTTTACTTAACAACCGATTTCTGCAGAAAGGAGGAGAATTACTTCTAGAGCTGATTGTTGACTAATGCAGTGTGGTGGGCCTGCTACTGACGTCCCTCCAGGAGCAGGAAGGAGAAGACAGACTTGGACTCCTTTTGGAAACATGTATAATGGTGCGTCAGTAGATTGCTTAAACTAAGCCAAGTTCTGCGTTTTGCTCCCAGTGCTTGTTCTCAGAATATATCATAATGTTTTTTTTGGAACGGCTTCAGCTTATGTTGTGAATGTGAATTAATTAACATTAGTATGAATTGCATATTGTAGAATGGAATTTGTTTTTCTATGTCTTCTGTCATGCTCTTCTGTCAAGGTCCTTCAAACATTTTAAAATAATGAGTTCAGTTCTAATACTGCCACGGGTCTGTAGACTAACATAGCTGTCTTTCTGGGGGCAGCAGGGGGTCCAACGTAAGGCTGGTTTCACTGGTTGGGGTGGGAAGAACACTGGCTGTGATATTAGCACTCCCCCTGCTATATTTAAAAAGCATTTCTGACAGGCTCCTTGTATTGGCGGACTGCATCTTGCTGTATATATTACTTCATTTATAACTCTCACTACAGTGTAAACAGAATGATGAGGAATTGCAGGGCATATTACTCATTAACTGTTGTTCAGGCCTCCTTGTTGTGTTCCGAGCCCTGATGATTTCACGTTACTACATGAAAAAGCCGGTAGCCCTTGATTTCCTGCAACAAAACTGAAGCTTCCTTTTACAACCCTGCAACAGCACAGCGTAGCAGAGCAGGTAAACTAGCTTTCACCCCAGGGTCCTGTTAATTTGTGTGGAAAATGAGGGCTCCATTAGTTTTCTGCTGGTCTCTGGAGGGGAGGGAGGTGCCTTGTATCACTCAAAAACAATTCCTTTCAGCTGGCTAGAGAGGAGTATGGATAGGATCCAGCATAGAAATGTCCCCGAGTACAAGAATTATAATGGAAATGTTGATGACCAGTCAGTATAGAGATATTAGCAAGCATTTATATAGCTCGAGAGTTGTTGACTACTGTAGACATGTTGTTTTAGGCCCTATTCCCAGCGGCGTTCCTTCTGTTGGCTTTTGGAGGGTTGTGATTTGAGCCCTTTGACTCAAATTTGCAGAGAAGTTAATTAAGACTGAAAGAAGCATGCATGTTCTGTAATCTTCTTGAACTGTCAGAGAGGGGAACAGTGGAAATAACTGACCTCTGTAATGATACTGAAGTACTTTGTGGTATCTTCAAGCTGTACACTGAAAGTAGAGCTTCCCTTGAGTTATTTGGGACATTTAATTTGACCTTTACCATGTAAAGGTGTCTGTTAATGGAAGGCTTGACATAATTTTTGTCCATTTTTTTGTCCAGAATTTGTCCATTCCTCATAAAGCTGTTCTTTGACAAGGGGAAAAACCTCTCTCTGTAATTACCATACACCTTTCTGAACACAGGAATAAACATTTGTTGTTTTCAGTTTGTACTAGTATATGAAAGCTTCTCCAAAACTTTGGCAGCTTGGTAGGAAGGAGTGGCAGGTTAGTGCATTCTCAGCTATGCTGCTCTAACGTATGTTACTTCTAAAGACACCTACATGTTATAATAAAAATACCTCTTATAGCCAAAGATATGTAACCACAGTTTAGCTAATTATGAAAGAAAAAGATTAAACTAAGTACTGAAACGGGGAGGGAAAAAAGGCAAAAATGAAAGTTCTTTTTTTTTTTTTTTTTTTTTAAGAGCAGCAGAATTAACATAGGAAACAATTACCTTTCCATAAATATTAAAAACAAACAAACAAACAAACAAACAAACCCCTGATGGTTCACCCTATGTTAAATTTGCTATCAGTTGTGGAATATATATGGGCCAAAAGTCTGAAATAGTAAGAGCTGTAAATTCAGTTGATATTCAGACCTCGGCTGCACTCCAGAAAAGGGAATAAATATGTAGCTTTGCTAAAAACAACAAAAGTCAATTTGGGGAAATGTATGAGTACTGCTAGAAAAACTGAACAATACATCTCTATATAAAATTGCATGTGACTGGTGTAAGAGCTGTTCTGTCACAGTCAAGGCTGTTGATACTGTAAGCAGGTAGCAAAAATTTACTGCTTAATATTTCACGGATAATAATTGTTCTGAATGCTTTAAATAGTACAGGAAATGTAGTGTCACAAACTTGACATTTTAATATTAATATTGATACTGAAACAGTCTCACCACAAAGAATGCCAGGACTGCAGGAGGAAAGACAGCATTTTCATCAAATAAGAGCAGCAGTTTTAAACCCTTTCAGATATGTTGAAAAAAATGCCATATGAAAACTGGGGCAAAACTGTCTTTCAGGTTTGGACATTTTATATCTAGTTTTTGGAACTCCTCTCTAGAGGTAAGGTTAGAAGCAGAGAGGTGTTTTTCTGTCATTTTTCTTTCTCTCCCCTGTCTCCCTAGTTCCCCCCCAGCTTTCTATTGATGAAGACTCAAAATGGTCAATAGCACAGGGCTACTAAGTGGTGTGGATTCACAGGTACAAATACAAAAGTATGTGTAGGTAAAGAAAAGATGCAAGGGAGTGTATTGGCTTTACTGTCCGGTCTCAAAGTCGCTTGAAATTTGTTAAAAGTTATCTTCTGTAAAATCCAGATGTGGCTACAGAGTACTTAAGGAGAGAGCTTTCTTTTCTGAGAATAAAGTATGGATGGCTTTCTCTTTTCCTTTATTTTTTTTTTAACAAGGAAGCAAGCCTTCTGTCCTCACGTCTGTGTACAGATGAGTGTGTTTGCACACCCTCTTGTAAATTCATTATGGCTTGCCTTATTCTTATAAAAATGTCTGGTGGTATCAGGACAGGTGGAGGGTGCAGTGTTTCATGTACAAATATGCAGTAAGTGGCAGCCTACATACATGTTGGAGCCCAAGGACTGTTGCCTCTTTGCATGCACAAAATAGCAAATTTCCCCCAGAAAGGATGCAAAATAAAGATGGAGACTGGTGAAAATCGCTGCTGAAATTGTGCATTGCAAAGAGAGGAGACCAGCCAAAGCCAAGCCCACATGAGGAGTAGGAATATTTCTGTTTATGTTCTGTCGCTGTGTGTAGTGCAGTGTTGTTATGGATGGTGCCCCACTGTTGATAAGACTTTGATAACTTTTGGCAATTATGTTGTTATGTAGACGATTTGGTAAGTCACTTACCTATCAGTGCTATCACCAGCTACATTGCTTTCCAAAATTCCCTATCACGGACTATGTAGGAACATGCTTTTGGCTTTATATTGCTGGTAAAGGTTGCCCCAGTTCAAATCTAGCTCTTTAGCTATCTGTGCACAAGCTAGTTAAATTTTTTTTTTTTGGGGGGGGGAGGCAGGAAGAAAAGGTTTGTCAGCCTCCCTTCTGAAAGCACTTTGGTACTTGTGACTTCTTTTTCCCTTCAAAAATATATCTTGAACTTTCAGAATCTTGTTTTCAGATGTGATTAATGGTAACTTTTGTCTTCAGAATGCAAATGTAATTTTAGCATGCTTTTGCACAGTATAATGCTTTTCTCTGCACAAACGGCTTATCAGACAATTAAAAAAGATAGGTATATATTTAAATATGTATATATGGTTTATCTTCTGAAATGTTTACGTACTTTTAGCTACTTTAACGTATTGATGACAAAGATGTGCTTTCTTGCATTGTGAAGTGCAAGCAGCCTCATTTTTATGTGTGTCACCCACTATAGCTAGGAAGAGAAATTGGCCAAGTCGCTAGAACTGTTGCAGTACCTTTATGTCTCAGTGCTAGTAACCTACACAGAACCCCCCCATTTCCCAACAGGGATGTTAGGGAATCCTGAATCCTTGATGGTCATCAGCTTTCCTGTCCAAAGGTTGGAACAACAGCACTTCTGTTAAGTAACGCAAATCCCCCACTGCCACCATGCAGACACCAAGCAGCCAGGCTCTTGACCCCAAGATGCTTGACCCCAAGATGCTGCTGGTGGTGGTGTAGCCTGCCCGAGTTGTTGAATGTGATAGGAACAATCTTGCTTTTGCTAAGGAGATCTGGGCAAAATAGTAACACATGGGAAATCTCTCCAGGGCTGCCCTGTTCGTGAGGTGATTCACAGCGTGTACAGAGTGGATGGAAAATGTTGTTCTGGAAGTGTTCCAGTTTGTTATTATTTTGAAGGCATTTTGCACAGACTCAAATACTGATGGTGGTATGGGGAGCCTCTAGAGCGAGAAGGAGTGGAAGGTGAATCTCCCACATCTTAGGTCAGGTCTTAACCAGTAAATGACATTTTATTTTGTGGCCAGTTATCCACCTGACTATCCACTCTGTTCTAAATTAAAACCAAGAAAGCAAAATACTCAGGAGATTTTGGCCTGTTTACAAGATGGGTTGCTGTTGCAGATGATTATATAGATGTGTTTTACTGCCTGTTCCTAACAGCAAGATTTGGAAAAGCATCTTGATTTTGAGCACAGCCAAAAATGGGAGTAATCATGCTGAAACACATTACTTTTTTTTTTTTTTTTTTGCATCCTATACTTGCTCTATTTCTTCAACCGTTTCCCTAAGTATCAGCTGCATCTACTGTCAGTGGCAGAATAATAGGTTAAATGAATATATATTTTTTTATCTAGTATAGCTACTCTGAGGGACACAGAAATAAATTGTTAAGATAACATTAATCTTCTCATTTAGAGCATGAACCTACTCCTTTGATACTGGTGCAAATTAATGGAATTAGGATCATATCTTTAAATAATAATAATAAAAGCTAAACACCAACTGTAGTATTTTAGAGATGACCAAGTTAAAAATCTGAATGAATAATTGTGACATATGCCTAATCCTCAGCTAATGTTCGTGGTAAGATAATAATCTTCCATGGAGCTGTGAGCGGCCAACGTGTTATAGTGCATCAGGGCCCTATTAATCCATAGATTACTGACAGAGAATATGGTAACAGCTCTAAAGCGTGCCATAGGCAGCATGCTTTTATCTTTGCATTGTTGTTTAAAACTGCATTCTAACGTGTCATTGGGGATATATGTAGTCCTGGAAAAACTGTTCCCACTGTGGTGTTTGCTAGCAGTATGGTGTGTGGCTGGGATGTACACTAGATATTCAAATTATGTACGCTGCAGAATTTGTGAATTTGCATTTTAAAATACTTGTCATTTCTGGAAATACCCTGAGGTGTAACTGTCCACAACTTCCCTTTACTAAGTAATTATTAAATATTTGCTTTCAAAGCTGAATCATTAGCCATCTAGGGAGTGGGTTTCCCAGCTAGTGATTTTAAAACCTTGAAGTCAGGACTGTAACCCAGAAAGTTTTCTTCTGTCTTTGCTGTCTCGTTCGTCAATACGGGTGAAGCACTGAAGCCAGCTAGCTGAATGCCCTGCCTCCGGGGGTGCAGCTCATTGCCCTGCCTTTCAGGAAAAGTGCTGGACAGCTGGTGCTGCATTGGAGCCTAATTTCATTGAATCCGGAGAAGTTACATGTATTGCATCTCTTAACCTTCAGGAGCAGGGGTTCACATGGCGGAACGGTGGACTGACAGCCATCTGTCCTTCCTGGAGTGGCATTTTGGAGACTGGGGAGTAGTTTTCTGCGGCGTTAGGAGTCTTTTGCCTGAAACCACGAAAGCTGAGGCCTTGTCTACATGCGTGCTGTTGAGGAAGTGGGAAGTGCCCGGAGGTGGGCCACCAGGTTCTCGTTTTTCTTGCCTGCCTCTGCCCGCCCTTTTCTGTTGCACTTCAGTGGGGCAGGTTTATTTGGTGTGCAGCACTGGGACTTCCGTGGGATTTTTGTGTGATAAAGGGCCTTAAATAAACAAATGCATTGTTACACTTGTATCTTGCAGGTATCCCACTCTTGGCAGTGATAAGTCTATCTTTCACCTCAGGTGAGCCCGTGACACTTCAGGTGTGGAGGCAAGCTGCGCCCTGTTCGCAGCCAGGGCCTGCTAGCCCTCACACAGTCCTAATTGCGAACTCCCCCTTGTGCAGGAGGGGGACATCTCAGTGGCAGGACCATGTGAGGTTTTCCTGAAGCCTCAGGGGCCAGAGAGGCCCCATGCTTGCTCCTGGCCACGGAGCTTGTGGCTGGGCTGTCCTTCCTTAATGGCGCTCCTCTGGGGACGCGACGGTGCTGCACCATGCAGGCCTTTGGGAGAGCCTACGTCATTGCAGTCTTGGCTGGAGGTTGTGGGCTGTAAAGCATCACTGGTTATGTTGGTTAATGGGTTTGTAATGCAGTGGTGGCTTCTAGTTTGTGCTCTGTGGTGGTGGCAGTGACCAGCGCCTGTGGTCTGTGGACCTGCTGACTGAGAGCTGCTTCTCCAGGGGAGCGACTCGCAAGCTGACAAAGATCGGAGAAAGCCTGCTCAGTCTGCCCATAGGCCAAACGAGATTGTAAAGTTATCTTTTTGATTATGTTGTAGATTATTAATTATATTTCTTTCATTTTCACGTCATTTTTCCTGCTTCTTTCATGTAGGTTTGCAATAGATTGACACCTCTGTCTTTCTCTATGCATATATGTGCATTTTTTTTGACATCCAGAGTTCTCTGCTGTTCAAATAAAGTAATTAATCTTGGTAACTTTAAAAACATGGTATGATAGCCCAGTGAATATATTTGAAAATTAATCTTTAAAATACGATATCTTCTGTGAAGTTACCAAGCATTCTGCTAGTGGCAGTGTAGTAGTTGTGGCTGTTTTCAGAGACCTCAAGAGTTTGCTGGAAACTCATCCTTCAGAGTGAAATATTTTCTGCTTGTTTTCATTATGAAAGGCAATAAACTGTTGCTGTCAGTGTGTGGGAATCCATTCCTTCATCTGACCTTGTAGTACATGATCATATTCCACTGGCCATTTTTTAGATACCGAAGCGTGGAAGTGAAAATGCCTGCATTGCATTATTTAGATATTATGCAAATAATCATTTTTCCCTTTTTTTTTTCAGTGTAAGCTGTGTGAAAAGCTTTTTAAAAAATTCCACTGCACCCCTTGTAGATGGGCCCACAACAGAAGAACTAGTCTTGAAAGTTCAGCGTAGTTCGTATCTGAATGTGCATCCTCTGTTGCTTCATCATGAATTCACAGCAACCCACTGGCACGATAACATGAAACGAGCTGTGGAATCATCCACAATTTTGCTTAATCTTGAGCAGTCAGACTGGCAAGTCAGTGGAAAATGCCCATCAGTAAGAGGCTCAATGTTTAGAAAAGCCTGACGTGGAGAACAATGTTGTGCAACTTAGGGATGTAAGGTCTTGCTCTGATGGGGACGGAGAATTTACGGGTGGGACTTTTGGCCTTTGCAGGGTTCATGTTAGACCTAAAAATGCCTGCAGGAGTGTTGTTGGTGTACATGGCTACGCAGTCTGGGGCTCCTGATGCCCTGGAAAAAAAAACAAAACCCAACAAGGTGTGGCCTTGCTCCTGTCCTTCACCCCTTGGTGCAGTGATGCAGGGCAATGGAGGAGGAGCAGCAGGCACAAAAGCTGTGGTTCCCAGCTGCGTTCCCCTAATGCTTTCGTGGGACTCGCCCACGCGTGGTGGCAGGGAGGCACCCACCAGGGGCTTTGCCCAAGCAATATTCTTCGTTCTGGGACACCTAGGATTTGTGAAGCCTTGCTGGAGTTCACGGTGAACTATATAATTAGTATGATTTTAGCTTCCAGTCAGCTGTAATAGTAGTACCAGGAGGCTGTTTCTGCTTTGCATAGCTTACTAAAAAAGATATTTTTAATTTTCTACACGTACACCTTATAAAGAAGAACATGTGCTGTGGCTTTTTGTCAGGAGACAGCATGAACTGTGTTTTCCAGTGTCACGACCAGCAAGTGTGCATCAAAATGCTTTTCCCAAGCATCCATTAGCCAGCTGGGGAGGAGTACTGCTGGATGCGCAGCGTGCTCATACCTGAGCACAAGGCAAAGGGCCAATCTAATTCCCAGTGGGGTCCAGAAGTTTTTCCGTTGAGTTTATTTGTAGTTAAACTGGGGAAGTGATCTGAGAAATCTTCCAGCCTGAAGAATGTGAAGTAAGAATGGATGGGAGGAACCTCAAGTGGTAAGAGGGAAGCAGTACGCTAGGAGAAAGACGGGGTCGGATAAAATCAAATAAAGAAACACACACAAAACTGTAGGATTTAGTTTGACAGAGCAGCTCCATGCTTACAACCTTGGCACAACTGTCATCTTTGATCATCTCCTCACCTCAAGCCTGCTCCTCCTTGAGAGGTGGGCTGTGCTCATACCCTCTGCGGTGGCAGAGTCCCTGCTCTGGTCAGAGCAGTGGTTGCAGAACCAGGGGAGATAACCAGGTCTTTGTGCACATTCCCTGTAGTGGTCACTGCCCCTGGGTGCCTGTGCCTGGCCTGTCGTCCAGATCTTAGACTTCAGGCAGCAGGGCGTTAGAAGCATTACAGGCTATTAAATATATTGTTGGAGTGTTTGGCTGGACAAACTGTTGCTTTTAATAGAGTTCAGATGTGAGATTTGGGGGTCTGAGAGGGTTTGGATGTAAACTTTGGTCATTTGGTTTTGAAAAAGGAAGTACTTTCATGCTTTGAAGGGAAAGAAAAATACGAAGACAGTACTGCAAGTCTCTTCCTTAAATCAAAGTTTTCTGTTTGAAATGGGAACAACTCAGCAGAACAGTTTAAGTAAACATTGCCATAACTGCTTATCTGAGACGCTGGCATCCTCTCTTTTTACTGTGCTACTTTTTTTTGTGGTATCCTGGAGTCTCACAGTCACTGATGTGTTTGTTCTCACAGCACTGCTTTCACAGGCATATGCTTTTATGTCCGTTTGCTAGTTGCCACCAAGTTTTGAGACTTCATCTGAGGAGCCCAGTCTCGCAGGGTAGGCTTTGTGCATTCCCTCCGTAGCTGAGATTTTTGAATTGCTGGCTGAAAGGTCCTTCTCCCTCTGCCCACAGTTTTCTTACAACCTCTGTCATGGCTTCTTCGTTATGGGGAAAAACCAGAGGAAACTATTCCTGAGTCATTTCAAGTCAGTGTTTAGCGCAGAAGAGGATAAAATCTGGGCCAGAAACAGCAAGTGACTGATGCTGTCCGGTTGCAGCCTAAGTGGGGGTCAGTGAGTGCAGTATAAACTCCAGGAGAACTGCCGAAAATCACACGTGGATGTGAGAGGGCAAGGACTTAGGTACTGTCCTCTAAAGCCAGCGCCAGAGCACGGGGTCATATTTCTTTACTAGGTAGAAAAAATGCTCCATATTGGGCAAATGGCTTATTTAAAGCTTGCTTGGTTTTGCCTGTGTGTTAAAGTACTGTGCGCTCACACTGGGTCTCTTATCTAGAGAGCACTGATACATATAAGGAACTTCTGTGCGCTTAAGTGGGTGAGAGGAATAAAATCAATTAGGAAAGGATAAAGAGAAAACTGTGCCTCTCTAACTACCAGTTCTGTCGTGCTTCAGACAATCCTGCAGCAGGACATGGGAAGTGATCTCAGGCGCATTTTTAGTCATACTTTAAAAACAGCATTTCTTGGTGAAATAGTCTCCCAAATTAAACAGTTAGCACACATGCAAATGCAAGTATATTAGCCTGCCTGTGTCAGTCTAGCACGTATAAAGAGCTTCACAACCGTTCGGATCCGCTCTTCTTTCATAATGGGTTGCAACTTGTTTACTAATGCTTGAAAGCATGTACACATCAAATAAATCTCTGGTATTTGGGCCATAGTGTACCAGCATTATGCAAAGGGAAGATTAACCACACTCTATATTGAGCTATGATCCACTTTACTCTTGATTCCTAGCTGCACTAAAGCAGCCAAACCATCAAAGAACAAAATTAGTGGAAGGATTCCTCAGACAATAGATACATTTCCATATTTATTTGCATTATTGTTAAGGAAAGGGCAATCAGAAGAGCAAATCTCCTTGGGACTCAGGGTATTATACTTTAATCATAATACCTGAAGTAAGTTTTTGGGTGCAGAAAACCAGGAACAGAGGCAAATGCTGTAGAGCTGCCTGGTATATTGTGTGCTACGTTGAGAGACCATACGCTCACTTTGACTGCTGGTGCTGTTAATAGATAGTCTTTAGCAAGCATTATATTGGCAAATCTGACACAGACTGAATTTGCAGCCGTGACTCAAATGACTTTCCTAACATGAAGCATCTTTATTGCATATCATTTTAGCTCTTTCCTGTTTTTACTCTGCTCTCTTTCAGCGAAAAGGTCAAGAAAAGCAGTAGCTCAGTGGCTGAATTTTTCAGAAGTGCTTTACAGCAGGGAAAGTGGGGAAACCTCTTAAAGTGGTGTCTTAATTCAGTAAGTTAAGCCTTTTTGTTCTTTTTTTCCCTATCTTTTTGTTGTTGAATTTTATCTACCAGACTAATTAAAGTGACTTTTAAGGTAGCTCCAGGCCGGCACAGAGCTCCTCACCCCCCCGCATCTTTCCCCACCCCCAGAGGTAGCCTTTGCCTTGTGAAACCTGCCATCCCATCTTGCTAGACATGGTGGTGTTGAATCAACTCTGTATTTTCACAACATGACCGTCCATCTGCACTGTCTGTGGTTGGCTTGCCATATTCAGAAAATTACCATACCGTGTGTGCGCCTCCTCCTTCACTTTCCCTGCACACGTGTGTGCACGCACCCACATACTTGAATGATGCTCTCCCTTCTTCGCTGCACTGTAGCTCACTGTGCTGTGAAAGCAGTCTGCTGCACCAGTGAGGGATTTTCAAAGCCCAAGAGAGGATTTTTTGGGCCCTCTCTAAAGCAGTAAGGTGCGTATGTTTGGTATCACTGTTACCATCAACCTAAGGGATTAAAAAAACCAGACAATATCCTTTACTTTACAGTAGCAGATGAAATGGAGGTTTTAGCCAGCTTTAAGGGTGCTAAGTATTGCCAGCTGAGGCCAAAAGGGCTTTTAGCTGGCCAGCAACTCTTGTGAATTCTTGTGGGCCTGTTACTACTTCCTCTAATTTTATTGCACACCTGATGTTGCTGCATTTTTCGCAGGTATGAGTTTCTTTGCTCCTATCTTTTCATGCCTTATTTGCTAACTCTTCCTTTCTGCAAAACTGGCAGGATGACAGCAGGCAACTCCCTCATCCTTTTGTGTTGGGACTAATCCTTGGGGTTCTTTCTAATGTGTCTCCAGAAATACGTATTCAACTTCGGCTAAATGCTGACTTGATTTGTAATACTGAAATGTGGACACTGCAGATAACTGAATATTTTCTCTCTCTTAGAAAGAAATCATTGTAGAGGAGTAGTGAATACTTCCAGAGTTTTAAGCTCTCTGTCACATTAAAGACATTCTTAAAATACAGATGTACTGTGTTTTAGATGACCGTTCAGTTAACAGGTTCTGGTATTTTAGTGCTCTGAACTGTGCTTTTTCTGCTTTGGCATGAGTGACAGATTTTTATTTTGATTCCGGTTTATGTGGATTGGTTTTTCTTCAGTGTTTTTTTACTTAACATATGATTTAATTAAAACTTTGTTACAGTGATTGATAGTTGCTTTATTTGATACCTGTTTATAGGCATTTATTCATTACTTCTTCTGTGTACTGATATTTGTCAGAAGAGAACGATATTATTTCTTTTGTCAATGAAATGAGGTTATAAATGACTGTAATTTTGGGATACATCGCTGGTGTGAGCAAACACTATTCCCGTGGCGAGTTTTCCGCCATGGAAAACTGGGTTATGCATAATACATTTCAGAAGGGACCTGTATTCTGCTGAAGAATTGCATTGTGCAACTCCTGGAAACTGTAGGAAAAAACACAGCGCCAAAGTATTCCTCAGCATCTTGCAGTCTTGTTCCTTCTGGTTCGAGCAGGTGACTGGAAATGGCTGGCTGGGGGGTTTCTCTCTGATTTTTGCCCCGGTATTGCAGGATGTGAGGTGAGTGATCCAGCCCCGTGTACCTCGGTGGTACCCACGGGTGCCAGAGACGGAGAGGAAAGCAGCACCGACGGCGTGCTACTCCGCGTTTTCCTGACAACGACAGCAGAGTTCGGAAAAATTACGCCTGGGAGTACGCGGTGGGAGGAGAAGATGTTCCTCCCCGCTAAAATCACAGCGTTCACATTCTTGGCAGCGTCACTGAGCCGGGCTGTAACTTCTGGTTTACATTTTAGAGCTACACCAAATAGTGTCTAACGCTTAATGCCGGGCGGCGTTACGCAACGGCAGGCGCTTGGCTCGGCGGAGCACATCCGCGTTGTGAGAGGGAGCTCTCCTGGGAAACCGGCGCATCTTCCGCAGCGAGGCGTGGGCCGGGCACTGCTGGCTTGGCAAGCAGAGGGAGCCAGCTTTGGAAAGCTGCCTCACCTTTCACTTGCCATGGAACTTAGCCTTTCTCCTCGTTCCAGGCACCAGCCGCTGCCGCTTGCTTCTGGGTCTGGTGGGGCGCTGGGGATGCTTTTAGTGGGTGATGAAACCTGTTTTTTGGTTCTGGGAGTCGTGATCTTTGGTGTCTAGCATGTGTATGGTCTGTGAGTGGGGTAGGCTGCTAGGGTGCTATCAGGAGAACATCTGGAAGAGCTAAGAAAGTGGTTTGTTTGTTTTTGTGGGTTTTGTGTGTGCTCTTTTTTTTCAAGCTACCTCTGTGATTGCATCTTCTTTTACTGATAAGTCAGCAGCAGCTGATGGCAGGTACGAAATTCCTGTCATTTTTATACCAGGTTTCAGTTTGCTTCTTCCAAGCCTCTCTCTTTGCTGGAAGCCATGTCAGGCTCCTGCTGTCGCAGCTGAGCTGAAGTTCTTCCTGCCATCCTAAAGCTTGGTTGTCATCACTCCCATTCCTCTTATTACCAGTGTGCTGCGTATTTTTATGGCAGTGCTTAACACAGACTTTCCAGCAGTGCTTGTGACAGTGTAGCTGAACTTCTGTGTCTGATGGAAATGAAATCGTTTTACCTTCAATGTGCTTTCATAAGCAGCTTGTGGAGCTAGCCGGTCAGTCTGTAATGTGGGTGCAGAGAATTTCACCAGGCACTATTCAGAGTAGTTATTCATGGTTTGCTGTTAAACTGCAAGACTGGAGTGAGTGAGATTCCCCGGGGATCTGTCCTGGCTTTGGTAATACTCATTGTTTTCATTATTGAAATGATTGATGGAGCAGTGAGAGCAGTTATTAAATTTACATAGGATAAGAAGCGTGGAGAGGGGCTGCAGGCTCCTCAGAGGGCAAGGCTGAAGTTCAGAGTGGCCCTGACTAACTGGAGGAACGGTTTGGGGAAAAAAAATAAATAATAACAACAAGGGACAGACATACGAGCACTGTGCAGGGGTAGAAATACCCAGCTGCACAGCACGGGATGGGGAATGGCTGACTCAACAGTGGGCCTGCAGCAGAAGGTCTGCGAGTTGGAGCCGGGCCGTGCTGCAGGCAGTTTGGCCTGGTTTAGTTGAATAGGGTGTTAAAAATCACAGCTGGCTCCCAGACCACCAGAGGAAACCAGCCTGTGGCGTGTCCTGATCTCCTGTCCCCTGGGAGATGCGCTGCCAGTGCTCTGCTGAGCAGGCAGCTTTCCCCTTCCCTTCCCTTCCCTTCCCTTCCCTTCCCTTCCCTTCCCTTCCCTTCCCTTCCCTTCCCTTCCCTTCCCTTCCCTTCCCTTCCCTTCCCTTCCCTTCCCTTCCCTTCCCTTCCCTTCCCTTCCCTTCCCTTCCCTTCCCTTCCCTTCCCTTCCCTTCCCTTCCCTTCCCTTCCCTTCCCTTCCCTTCCCTTCCCTTCCCTTCCCTTCCCTTCCCTTCCCTTCCCTTCCCTTCCCTTCCCTTCCCTTCCCTTCCCTTCCCTTCCCTTCCCTTCCCTTCCCTTCCCTTCCCTTCCCTAAAAAAAACCACAAAAGACCCCATCCGCTCGGTGCTGGAAGTGGCTCAACACCCGGTTCAGGGTACGGCCTAGTAGAGAGCCACTTGGACGACGTCCAGAGAAAATGATCAAAGGCTTGGAAAACACCACCTGGGAAAGAAGATGAAAGAATGGGGATTGTTTAGTCTACACAGGAGAAGGCCAGTGAGAGCCGCGATAGCAGCGTGCAAGTATGTGGAGGGCTGCTGTGGGGAGGGAGGGAGGGAACAGGCTGAACTGCAGGGCTGATAGGGTCAGGATGGGAAGAAACGGGCTTAATGGGGAGGTGGCAAGGCGTAGGGAAGCTCTCAAGTGATAAGGGTATTTTGGTGCTGCAGTCGCTTGCCTTTGAGAGCGTTGTGGAAGCATCGTTGCTGGAGGTTTTTATAAAACAGACAAACCTCCTCCAGGAGTATTTTGGGCATTGCCTTGGGGAAGGAGGTGGAATACATGCCTCTGAAGGTCGTTTCCCAGGAAATAGCGAGGAATGTTTTTTGTGCACGGATGTGTGATCCCGTGAACTTAGGTAAACTGCAATAACAACAAGGAACTCAAAAGATAGTGGCAATTCATCACTGCGGCACGTCAGCGGTAAATAGCCGCCTGATTTATGCACAAAACCCGATGATGATATTATCCTTCTGCTCTCTGTTCTAGTTTAAAAAAAAAAAACAACAAAAAAAAAAACATTAAAAAAATCTGTGAGTAAGCTAATTTTACTGGAACGTTTCAAAAGGCTGTTCCTGTAAATACATTACTCGTCTACAGAAATAGAGGAAGTGATGTTGGTTGGCTCTGCTTGTTGAGATATTGTGCAAACACAATCAGTACCCGCTAAGGCGTAGCGTGGCCGTAGTAAAGCCAGCAGGGCTCCGGCAGGCACGGCGGCTTCACGCTGGAGCGGGGTGCTGTGTCTGCACACCACCACGAGCCAAGAGGAGGTCTGTGCTGCCAGAGCAAGAGGGAGCGGTCAGGGTGGCAGAGGTGCTGCAGGACACCGTGGGGAAGCGCTTCTTTGCTGCATGGTGACAGAGCACTGGCACACGTTGCCCAGACAGGCTCCCTTCTTGGAGGTCCCTTCCCACCTCAACCATCCTGCGGTCTCCTGAGAAGGTAGGGCCGTGCCGTTGGGGTCTGCTGAGAGCAGCCAGGCTCCTCTGCTCCTGCTCAGCGTGGCTCCCAGCCTGACAGCCCCGAGGGCTGTTTTGTCACTGTCATCCTGGGACAAGGAGCACTGGCGGAGGACAGCGCGGAGTCACCGTGTGCCCAGCACGGATTTAGCAAGGCTTATCATAATCCTGGCAGGATCCACGCTAACCCAGAGCGGTCAGACATCACCACGTGTCCATGGCCCCAGCCGTGCAGCTCTGGCCATGCAGTGCTGTGCTTACTCAGAGAAACTCGCTGCTGTGCCAGCCCTCGCTTTTTTGCATCTGGGATAAGTGCCCTGAACGCTTGAGAGCTGCTGGCCCTTACCCCTGGCCAAAAGCTTCCTTCTTCTAGTCTGCTGCTATTCAGCTCTGTGATCTAGCGTGATAAGAAAATGAGGGCGTACATTCACACAGGCACATATGTGCATATTTTAGCCTCCTGCCTTTTTAAAATTTAAAATACTAGGGTGCATTTGTCTCTGTCCCACTGCATCTGCCGTGCATCAGCAAACTAGCAATCTTCTTCATGATCTTCAGTGTCCCATCTCATGAGAAATGAATCAGCACTGCTTCTGCTGTGGAGGGCTATTCGGTGGGATTTAAACGCTGATTTCAGTCGTGACTAAAATCTGCAAGCAGGAACCCTTTGTTAAAATAATCAGCTTCTAAATCTTGATTTGCATTTACTCTTTTTAGGTAATGTCCTTAAAGAAGGGGATGCTTTCAGTACTTCAAATAATTTCGTATGTCTTTTCCACCTCAGACAATGTTATATTTCTACAGATGTTCCATCAGTGAGATAGTCCAACGCATATTTCTGGGGGCCTCAAGAGTTTTCTACTTCTTATTACAATCAGTGGTGTGTTATCTGTTCCCTGTTTATAAGATTATATTTTTGCATGTGACTTGTATCAAGCTACATTCAAGTGAAAATAAATGTTCAGCAAAAGCTCACAAAAAGGAGATTATGAAACATTTCTGTCACATAACCAAAATGCTTACTTAAAATAGGAGCTGGGAAATAGAGGGGGAAAAAGAAGAAAAAAAAATAAAAGAAAAAAGCTTGTTCTGCATTAAAATTAAGCCACTGCAATTAATTACAGTCATTAAACCAAACTTATTTTTTGTGTGTGTGTGTGATCACAGTATTTTAGAGAGCTTTGTGAATTGTAGATCCTGAACTCTTGCACATCACTTCTATTAAGAAAGTATTTGAATTTCTATTTTCTTTTACAACTTCCAGTTCCTTTCTCTTCTTTGAGGTAAGTGTTTAGCTCAGGCTGTTGAGTGCACTGAAATAAAGAAGATGCTCTCTGGCCTTGCAGAAGAAACACCACAGCTACCGAAAGCTGATGTAGGATTGAGTCAGGCCTGGTTTTAAGAAGTGTAGTCAATAACTTCTGTCAGTTCCAAGGTTTGTTTTTCTTCAAGACTTAGCAGTGAGGCCATAATTCCCTGAATTCAGATGGTGTCGACTGATACAGTATTTGAATGTAATGTGGATCACCACAACCTGATTTTAAAATGCATGTGTTAATTTACATATATAAAAGCATTTTTTTAAAAAACAAACCCTACCACGTGTTTGTGCATCTGTATAGGAATGAGTTTAGCATGTTTTAGCCGTCAGGCCCACCCATCCCTCCCCGTAGGGCGTGAGGCTCCCCCTGCTCAGCCCCTGGCCATGCTCCTCCACGCTGTGGATGCACCACGGAGCACAAGCCCGCTGAAATGCAGGTCTTTGGGGGGTACCCTTTCGGCCTCTTTTTCTTAATTTAAGAAAGTTACGCAGTAGCCAAGAGAAATATTTAGAATTTTAGGCTTTTTTTTTCTGCTTATTTGTCTTTTCCCAGGGCCAGTCACTCACAATGCAGATTTTGCATACCTGAAATGAACCTCTAATGTTTAAAAAGTTTGTGTGTGTGTACATAGGAGTGAGCAAGAGAGAAATTATTTATTATTCAGCATGTAGAGAGCAGTAATCTAGGTCCATGTTGGTTAGTGTGAGAGAATAACACTGCACAGCAGGTAGAGGAGAGGAGCAGGATTTGGGGCTTTTCCATTGTGTTCCCAGCCATGTTCTTGGATCTCATGAAAGTGACTCTGTGTTTGAAATTCATCCAGTTGTAAACCAGAAAGTGAGACTGAGCACTGCTTAGAGATTTTAGGAATCAAGTTTGCAATTTTGTCTTCTGACGTGCTACAGCTACATAATCTCTCCCAGAAAAAGGCAGGCAAAATGCTACTTACTGGTTTACGCCATTGTCCCTTCAGGCTGTTGGTCCCATGGAGGGCAGCAAGCTCCGAGGCACATGTGGATCAAGTGTGATAACACAGATCGCTTCTGGAGTCTGGTGCTTTTCTTCTCGGAGAGCTTTGCAAACATCAACTGAATGCAAAGATACAAGGCAGGCTCATTTTTGTCCTTTACCGTGCCACATGAACTGCCAGTTCTGGGAAACTGGTAAAGGAATTAAGGATGTGGTGCTGAGATAAATCTTCAGAGAGGGGCTCTGGCTGAGGATCAGGTGGTTTCCCCTGTTCCATCTCCTTTAGCCAGGACTTCCTCTGCTGCGCACGCTCTGGCATTGCTCCCAGTTCACCCAGGATGGAAGTTACTGCTCCTGGCACGTACTGTGCTGGTTAACTCTCAGCAGCGTGAACCCTGTGCTCTGTCACTTGCTCCTTTGCCTTCTGCTGGCCTAGCTCAGCGCCTGTCCATCCTCAGCCACCTTTGATGCAGGGTGTCACCCTTGCCTGGCTGTGTCTTGCTTCTTGGGTTGGATGGCTGAGTGCATCCGATGGCTCTTTTTGAAAGGGGTTGTGCAGAAGCGTGCATATTACCAGGGGGCTGTGGCCGGGAGATGTATGAACCTTTTTTTTGCAGAGCTATCAGTACGGGTTTGTCATCGATTTGTCACTGCTTAGCAGCCTCCGTGCTAAAGAGTGCTGTCGGTGCGGCACTTTCTGCAGGCTGAGGACACGGGAGTCCTCTCTGAGCTTGTGCCTGAGCTGCGATCATAATTTGTCACTAATTGTCATCGGGTTAGCAGGCGCTGTTATGTCCATGTGCAAATTATGCAGTGCATAATTTGTGATTCTGGTGATTCTGGAATCGCCTGCAGAATGCACAGAAGTACTCGCATCAGGAGTTCAAAGGATATCAGAGAGCCCACGGAGTGAGAAAACCAGCAGTAAAAGGAGCGTAACGGGGTTTCTGGATGGCTAGGCCCTTCGAGGGGTAAGGGAAAGATGTGAGACTGTAGGAAAAAAAAGTTGTGCATCAGCTTCCATGAATCCTGTGCATTTTAACTGGTGTGCCAGTGGAGGCTCCCATCAGACTCGTGCTTGTTTGCACAGCTCCGAGGGACAGACCAGCATGGGGATTTGTGGTCGTGGGCTGATTCACTGCCGCTGCAGCCAGCGAAGGGTGGGCAGGGTGCAGTGGATGGATCTCAGGAGCACCCGAAAGGGCAACGAGCGGGGACCAGCGAGCGCGTGGAGTGGCTCCTCCGCAGGCAGGCCGTGAAATGGAAGCAGCAGCGAGCGAAGCCTCCAGACGAGATGAAAACCCGACAGGAAATGAAAACTGACTTCGCCTGTTTCTCTTGCGCGCTGACCGCCCTCCTCCCCCTTCGCCCGTGGTTGCGGTGCCCGTAGGGGAGCGGTTCCCCTACCTACTGCCGCTGGGAGCGGGAGCAGTGCGAGGCCAGGCCGCAGAGCCGGGCGCCGCCATCTCGGGGCTGCCCTGGTCCGGCTCCCTCGGACGGGCCACTGCTGAGAGCAAGGACATGATGTGTAGAGGAGGAAAGCGCCTCTCTTTCCTGTCTCTCTCTCTCTCTCTCTCTGCCTGTTAATCTGTTACAACAGCTCTGTTGCTCTGCAGCCCGTGTGAGGCTCAGCAACTGCTCTTCCTTGGCAAGCCCGCCAGCTTTGGGGAGCTATAAATAAAGGATGTTGCGGGGTGGGAGAGGCACACCTTCTAGCTCCATCGAAACACTTGGACACAACAGGCTTATGTTGGCAGGACGGGGCAGGAAAAACGAAAAATGAAATAACGTGTGTGCATGTATGTGTATAATCGTCTATATTCCTAGAATATCGGGACTCTCTCCCAAATAGAAACAGCTGGCACGTATATGTGGCTAAAGCAGAGCTACTTAGATTTATGCTAGTCATGCTACGAGCTGCACTAAAAGAAAATGAAACGAGTCATCTTTCATCCCCCTCAAATGCGGACCTTTTGCCAAGGCTTGTTTCTTAGAAATTAGATGAACCTGAAGAAGCAGGAGCTTGCGGCTAAAAATAGAGCATTTTACTTTCCGTCTTACCCCCTCGCAGGCAGGGTATAGATTTACCTCAGCCAAGAAGCAAGATGAAAGGCGATTTGAGCTTCACCTCCTGTCTCTGCCCTCCCCTGAGCTGCGACAGGGGGCCCTGGGCTTTTCTGGCCGGGTTCAAAGCGCCGGCCTCCTCCCCGCGCAGAACCGCCATTGCGAGCTGTTTCTGCGGTCAGGGTGGCAAGTTGCATTTTTGCAGCTAACGTGGGCTTGGGTACGATCGTATGGCTTTTCTACCCCAGAAAACAATGTTTGGGTTCTCGGGGTTAAAAGCTCTGCTCTCGCAGCAAGGCAGGCTGTGCAGGCCTGTGCAGAAAGAGCTTTCAAAGCTGGGAGTGTGCAGGCGAAGCACAGCTCAGCGAGCAGCCCCAGCTGCCCTTTTCGGCTGCTGGAGATGCAGATGAGCCCTGCTGCTGCGGCTGCCTCCCGGCTGAGGAGACAGAAAGTGGCCGGGGAGAGCAGCCACTGGCCGGGGAGGCAGCGTGAGCAGCAGGAGCAGCAGAGCTGGCCGGCAGCCAGCTCGAATGCCATGAGCCCGGTGACAGCTTCCTTCCCCCATCCCTTCCTCCCCACCCCGCTGGGCAGGGTTGAGGGGTGTGTGTGTGTGTGTGTGTGTGTGTGTTGGGGGGGGATGTTCGCTTTGCTTTCCTGTGCCTTTTTGTGTGTGGATCCGCCTGCACCTGTTTGCCTGCTGCTTTCCTGAGCTGCTTTGATTCATGGGATCGCGAGCGGCCGCGCCAGCGCACGGCAGCTTGGCACGGACGCTGCGTTCGAGCAGAGGAGGCCTGTGTCCTGCAGGGCTGTTTTAGTAAAGACACGTCCCATCTGCTGCTTCTTATCACCCTTTTTATCTGCGCTGCTGACTCATGCAGTGTGGTCTGCTCAGTTCTCCATTGCAGTCACATCACACTTCGAGTTACCTTTACTATGACTCACGCTTGTTTTTTTCTCTCGGCGAGTGTCAAGCCAAAAACAACCCTGTCTCGTCCCTATCTTCTTACTGTCTTGTCCTACCCTTTACCCCCAAAGCCTTACCCCTCTGCCATAATCTCATCCTCCCCAACAAGTAAACTACCTGTACCTGAGTTTTAACCTGTGTAATTTTCTCTTGGGGAGCATCTCTGAACTGTGTATCTGAGGCTAGTGAGCTATCATCCTAAAATACCTTACTCCCTCTTAGTTGCCTTCACAAGTGTGTTTGATGGAGAATAACTTTTTTTTTTTTTTTAAGTTATTTAAAGTAAAAGCATGTTTATTAATATTTTGGTGTGAAATGTTATGTTGGGACAACGTATTTCATTATCTCGCTATCTAGTATACGCATGCAGAACCAAAACCTCTTAACTTCAGCTTTGCCTGCGTGTAGGGCTAATGAGACCATAGTTTCAGACGACTCATGCTGAGGTTTCCCTTGCTTGCTCTTGGCCTGCATGTCTAGAATCGGTCCTAGCCCACGACAAGCATCCGTGTGGGCAGTCTGTTGTTGCCGTACTGGGATTGAACCCCCTAGGTGAAGTGCTGCTTTACAACTTTCAGATTATAGAGAATGAGTTATGAAGTTATGGCATTTCTCTCCTTCAGATGAGGGACTTTGGACTTCTGTGTGGATGGATTATGTCCCTTTGTCCCTATCCAGTGCTCGGATCCCTAAATCCTTTTAAAAGGAGAGCTTGGTGTGTGCTTCACTGAAGACAGATGATTGGGGAGGGTTCCTCTGTGGTTAACTTGGCTGCTGAGTTCTGCTTCTTACTGTCCTGAGCCCTTGTGTTAAAACTGGCGGTCTGATTAAAGTTCCTTTGCCTTGAATAAATCTTGTAGAATTGGGCTTGTATGTTGCTGTTGTGATAACTACCTTGATGTCATTGAAAGTGGCCTAGAAGTGAAGGTCAGAAAATGCAGGAAGAAGTATTAGAACAAGCGGGACGGAAGATTTTTACTCATGCTCTTCTAGCAGAAGACCAGACAGATTTACATTGCTGTGTCAATTCTCTTTTCCTAGGAGCAAAATCAAACTCTTTTTTATCGGGCCCAAACAAATAATGAGAATGCTGCCTCTTGTAGACGTGTGTAGAAACCCCTTCCTTATGTTAAACATGTAACATTTTTGTAGACCAAGCTGCTCAAAACTTTTCCAAAGGATAGGTGCATTATTGATCTATCTGTGTGCTGCGACACAGCCTTTAAACAGCACCACCTGATCCACCAGGCTCTCCAGGCCTGTCTCAGCTTTCTGGGATGGAGAAAAATGCCTTTCTGTACCCCTCTGCAGCAAGTCACGTTGGTCAGAGGTTTGGTAGCTTCCTCTGGAAGGCACCGGACTGTGTTTCAGCATTTCCCTGAGGGTGTATGTGCTGAACAAGGAACTGGTTTGGATGGACCGGGCCTTTTGCTGCTCCCAGTTTGGCCTGAAGATGTTGGGGGGTTTGTTTCTGTCCCTGGGCAGGTGTGTCGCATCCTTTCCCGTTCCCGTCTCTCCTTCCAGTTCAGCCTGAAAGCTTTGCAGTTCTGTGAACTGCAGTTGCTGGGCGTCCCCTGGGGTGCCTTTACCAAGCTTTGTTGGTCCCTGGTGTAAATAAATAGGGCTAATCATGGTCGTAAGCAGAATATCCCATTGTTTCTGAGAAACGTCTTGTTCTCTGGGAAGCATAAATATGTTCCACAGCCCCAGACCACAAGCATACGGCCGGGTCGTGGTGTGGGTAGGCTGCAACGGGGCTTGGTGCTTCGAGCCCTCGACCCTTTGGAGGCTGTGCAGTTGCCTTTGCGAGAATACAACCCCAGGCTTTATGTAGGGTCCTGTGCCGTGGCTGTGCCCACGGGGAGACTTCCCCATTCCTGCTTTCGCTCCGGGAGCGAGGGAGGAAGCGAGGGCGGCGGCGGTGGTGCCGTGCCCTCCCGCCTCAGGACACACGGGGCGAGATCAGCGCGGGCTTCGTTTTACCCCGTGGCTTCGTTTTACCCGCCTGCAACATAGATGTGTAACGCTACCGGCCTTTGTTGTGGAATTGAGGCTTAATTCATTAATTAATTGATGTTTGCTAAACGCCTCGGGAGCCGGGAGCTCGCCGCGCGTGCCCCGGAGCTGCAGCAGCGCTTTGAGGTCGGAGTCGTCTCCTCTCAGATGGTGAGATTTTCCCCAAAAGCCTGGGCTCTGGCTCCTCCCGTTCTCGAAGGGAGCAGCGCCCTGTCACACCTTACTTCGACGGCTTGCTCCCTTCGACTTCTGCCTAAGCAAATAAATAAATAAGCAGCGTGCTTAATGCAGTCAGCACGTAGGGCACTTGCCAGAAGAATTTCACAAAGCGGCATAGCTGGGTTGCCAAATGTCGCGTCTTTTCTATAAAGCGTTCTTCAGGAAGCAAAGTTGCACAGGGGAAAAAAAAAAAAAAAAAAAAAAAAAAAAAAAAAAAGCTAAAGAAGAAAACGCTATAAAAACTATCACTGCAGTAAGAAACATTTTTTTCCCCCACAGGGAGAACGTCTGGGCCATGTCATGGTAAGATCAAGGGAGTCTATTTTTATTTCATCTTAAAGGCCCCTCTCTCATTTCTTTTCTGCACTCCCCCTCCCAAAGAGCAGCTCTTCACGGTGCTGGCTCGGGGAGCTCAGTATAGATTAGCCTTCAAAGGCAGGGCTGTGGGATGGTCTTCTTGTACGTGAAAATATTTGCCAGTGGATTTTGGGTGGAGAGAAGGCTGTTTAAACAGCCTTGTTGCCAGAATGTTTATTAGTCTAATATGATTAATGATTGAGGAAAGCGGACGGAGATTTCTTTGCGGGGAGCGTGGGGGAGGCAACAAAACTTCAGCGTCAGAAAACAGAGAAAAAAAAAAAGAGAAAAGTGTTGCAAGCGTGTGTTTTTGTTGAAAGAGCTTGTATACAAGTCCACATAAACTTACAAGCTGTGTATGTGTTTAGTGTGTGTTCTGGTACCTCGGTGATCGTGAGCTGCAGTGGTTCAACTCCGGCTCGTCCCCGATGGGTGCGGTGTGCCCACAGGAGCTGCTGCGTTCAGCACCCTGCCACCTGCCCATGGCTGGTGAGAGACAAGGCAAGGGGCTTGTTCCTCTGAACCAAAGCTGGGTTTTGGCAGCGTGGGGTCTTGAAGTGGCCATTTGCTCCTTACAGCATCCTTGGCACTGTGTGCTGGCCTGGCGTGTGCTCACAGCGTAAAGACTAACATGGTTTGTGGAGGACTGGAACAACATCAAAGTCACAGGACAGTGCTGAAACTGGTTTTATGAACTTCACACCATTACTAGTATGTAATAGCATAACATAAGCTCATTCCAGCCTCACAACGCAGTTTTCTTCCCATGCTATAGCTGCCATCTTGACTGCATACGAATGTAAGCTATATATAATACCATCCCGGTCCATGTCCGTCACAATTCGTCTGAGCTCCCATCAGGGTTACTACGTGGTGCCACAGCATAATTAACACGGTATGTATTAGCAATATGTTCATTTGTCCTATATTTCGTCAAGAAGGAATCGCGAGCAATAATCTGATGGCAGGAACAGCTTCTGCTTTGGATTCTCAATGCCTCTGTTGGAACACCCTGGTAACTTATTGGCAATGGGTATTTTTAAGTTAGCAACGTTAGATCATCCAAAAATGTTATGAAAAGAGACTTTTCCTTCTTCCCCTTCCTTCTTCCAGGAGGGAAATTTGAATTGCCTGCAGTGCAAAGTCCCTGTCTCTGGGTGTGGTGTTGGTGGGGGAACTCCTTGCCATATAGCTCATTGTGACAAGTGCTGGAGTTTCTTCAGGGTTGTGCTGTTCCAGAAGCAGGGACCCTTTAAAAACAGTTCTTCTTCCTTGTAGTTACACAGTTATGAAGTCTGCTCCCCTCCTTGGGCTGTAAGCACTGAGATACTCACTGCTGCCAGTAAGAGGCCTGATACATGGCTTAAGTTGTACGTTGTGCTAATGAGCAACAAAGGAAAGCCAATTAATGGGGTAGTACTGAAACTCAGGTGTGTATGACGCCTTTGTAGAGTGCAAGACATTTAACATATGTCCCAGGTCAGAAGAAATTGATCAACAATTTCCGCTGTGTATTCTTACGACCAGTGCAGTGATGGTATTCCTCAGCAGTGTGCTGGGCAGAAACGATGAATCAATATGGTGTGTATTGTATAAGCATCATTTCAGATTAATTTCTGAATCAATAAGTCACATAGTCCTTTAAATATATGAATGTGAAAATGGTATTTGCACAGAGAAAGAAAACGTGATTGGGAACCCTTCCATTTTTATTTAAGCACAGATGGTGTGGTGATGAGCACGGGAAGAACCTGAATCGGTCAGAGTTACGCTAGCATTAAGTTTACCATGTGCTCTTTCCCTCTCACATTCCCTCTTAGTTACTTCTTAGGGTGGTTTTTTTCCTTCCTTTTTTTTTTTTTCATTGTAAACTTTGTTGTTTTTTTTTTTTTTTTTTCTTCTCAGCATTTTGCTTGCATTGTCAATACTGCAGTGTTTGTTCAGCTCAGACTGGGAAAGGTATTCGATTTTGCAGCTGACATTTATTTACAGGGTCACCTTTTAGTCTCTGTGTTAGGCTGCTGTTCCCTGTGAACCACGTATCTGTCACAGGCAATGTAACCTGCTAGCTAAGAGGTCTCACAGAAAACCATTGCTTTCTTGAGCCCCCAGTAGCAGTCAGATGGAAGCATGTGTTGGGTGTTAGGTTATCGTTACCTTTTCTGGAGCTCGTATCAGTTGGTGAAGGCATAAGAAACCTTCAAGTCCGCATCTGGTTGAAGATTTTCTAGTCGTGCTTTGTACTACTGTGTAGCTTCACTGGTTTGGATGGTTTTGAATCTCTAAGAAAGTTTTTCCTGCTATTTTTCCCCATTGCAAAGATCTCCTTTGTATGCTGCCAGTAGCTATTCCTTTACTACTAGGAGCAGAGGGTACTGTGTCTTTGAATGTTTTGACATTCATTGCTTTAGTTCTTGAGTCATGTCTTATGTAAGTCTCTTGAGTAGGTTTCAGGTTGCTATTTAGAGGTGATGATGTGCTTTGTGTGTAGAGATCATGGAGGCAAGGAGCTCTAGGCATTGATTGTCTTGCTGTCCTTGTCCTGATTATGTTTTCTCATGATTTTTCGATCCTTTGTTGTTCGTATGAACAGCCATGAAAGGCAAAAGGTGAGGGAATGGGTTCTTGGAGGATGTGTGCCCTTAAATGCAGCTGTAGGCATGCAAGTAGTTAGATTTTAAGTTTTGCTGGTTATCCAAGTGATTTAAAGAGAACAAGCAAATTGCTAGTTATTTCCAGGTGACCCGCCCCTTGAATATTAGACCATTCCTGGTGAGGAGCTCCAGTATGAATGTGGGAACATAAGTCCAGGTGTCCAGGTTTGAACACTTTACGTAATGTTAAAAGGAGGAAGTGGAAAGGGGAAGAGTTGAGAGGTAAGGAACAAGTAATACATGGCTTGTGGGGAAGCCTCTGGTATTCAAAAACAGTTATTCTAGGCTTGAACATTTTCAGCTTCTTAAAATACCAACTTCTTGCACCACTCCATTTGACTGTTTTATCATGATCTTTAGGCTTCTCCTTCTTTACTTTTCCTTGCAATTCTGTGAGCTAACGATTTAAAGGGGGAGAGCAGGAGGGAGTGAATGTGACTTAGATTCTCACATTATCAAGGACGGTGAGGGTTGGGAGAAAAGGTCAAATTTGTGAATAATACCATGAAAAAAAGTTCAGAACCTGGAACCACTCCAAGCCGTGGGAGATGCTGTAAAGTTTTATGCCTTGTTTGTATAAGATGGTCAGAAGATTATTGTCTTCTTTCCTCAGAAAAAAAAAAAAAAACTGACTCCAGACCTACTTGAAATCTTGCAGGATTTGCTAAAAATCATGGGAATTGGTATCAAAAGTGCAGGGTGAATGCAGCAGTTGACTCTAGATAGATGATTGTTTTGGCTCTCTGTCTTCATACTTCTAAACTTCTTCTGCTAAAGTGTTTGTCAAGTTGTAAGATGTCTTCAGAGTCTTTGTAAGGTTTCTTGAAACAATCTGCAGAAAAAAACACAATACAGGACTGTGTTCTTCATGAAAATCTTTAAGAACTTAGACTGTGTTTTCTACATTATCATCAAGAACACAAAACACTTTGCATCACAAGCGCTTTGCTTGTTTGGTAGGTTTCTTGTCACACAGGGATGCAGATTTGGGGCTTCTTGTGACTTCCTCTTGGTATTTTGTGCTCGTCGTTGCGTACCTGTGGGATGCTTGTTTGACTTGGGAGTAAAATGCTGTGTAGGGTTCGAGTACAGCATCCAGCTGGTACCTGATATGTAAGGTGTGGTCTCCTACTGGTGTCTGTCGGGGACATTGCTGTATGGCACTAGGAGAACTTGCAGTCTTCTGATAGTGGCAGTGATCTTTGCCTGCCTTGTCAGAAATATGCTGAGCGGGCATTTCAGGGATAAGATTTATTGCTTACTTTAGCAAGATCTGCAAACAATATCTGACTTAATAATTCCGCTTTCTGCTTGTAATTACACGTTATTTCTTTTTGGTAATGCCTTCAGAACTTCTCAGTTCATTATCAACTCTCAGAACATAATTTAAGGAATAATGTGTATCCTGACTGGTCATAACGAGGCTGAAATTCCATCTTGGGCTTCTGGTGTCATCACAGAACCGGGATGGAATTACAGCTTTAATTTATGTACTATGGGGGATACATTATTTATTACTATGCATTAGAAAATGATTAATCTCTGCTTGTGTTGCAAGACTATCCTACTGCTAAAAGTCCCCAGGAAGTGCTGAGACATTGTAGAACTTCTTGTGCAGATTACAGCTTCATGAAGCTGCCAAAAAGGCCACTGCATTATTCAAAAACTGCTGGAGGTGATGAAAATTTACGAAGCTGCTACGGGGTTTTTCCTAACTAGTAGAATTCCTACATGGTTTCCATCTGCTAAACCTGAGCGTTTCCCTACCTTTAGTCCCTTTTAAGTGTTTCATTTCACCTAAAGTCCTGATCAGATGAAAGAAGTTGAGCAGCGCCGTGTTTTGAGGACCCTGATTCAACAAAAGACTTTGACCATAGTCAAACTCCACTGAAGACAAAGGAAATTGGGTTGATAAATCAGTTCTTCAATTTCTACTTCTTTGCTTGTTCATAAAACCTATTTCTTCGTCCTTCACTTCCCAAAATTGTGCCTGTGTGTGCATGCATGCCTCCATGAGTATGGGGAAGCAGCAGTGGAGCAGTATGAATGGGTAGAAAATTGCAGTAAAACCAACTGATTCGTCCAGTTCTCATTCCAGCAAGCACATTTTTAACGTGTTACGCTCTGATAACGTTCCATTTTTGTGAGCTTTCTCTGTACCAGAAAAGTCAGTAATCAGGCCCTGGTATGTAATTAATAACGCCGTGTGGCTGGCGGTGGTGTCCGCAGCTCTGGCTGTTGACCTTGAGTCACCGCATTCCTTCACAGCTGGTTTTCGGTGGGGTTTAGCCTTTCTGCTGGAGCAGAGAATTTGTCGCTTTTCCTTTTACAGTCCGCGGCCAGGAGTTCGTACAGAGACCTAATACCAGCCACTACGCCGAGCAGCTGTTACCAAGTAACATAACTAATCCCTGCCTCTTCATAAAATGAATTTGAGACTTGGAGCTGGGGGGGGGGGGGGGGGAGAGGGTGGCGTGCAAATTTGCTTTTGCGAGTGCTGTGCCCTGGTTTGGAAAAAAAAAAAAAAGAGGAAAAAGAAAACCCCAAACCCTAAAGGTTTGTAGGAATTTTAATTAATAAGCCCAGCAAAATGTCTTCAAAGTGCTCGGCATGATTAGATCTGAAGAAGAGAACTAGATATTTGTAAAAGATCAAACAGATACAAATACCTTAAGAAAAGAAGTCACTGATGTAAATTAAGTGAACACTTTATACTAGTACAAAAGTATTATAAAAAATTAAATACTCCCACTTTCTAAGGCAGCATTTTTATCTAAGGCTCCGATGACATGTATAAACCACTCAAGTTTCAGTCTTGTGGGTTACATTGTCACCAGAAGCTCTGACTAATAATACAGCAAAGTCTTACAAATGACAGTTGGATATAGTATGACTCTAAATGGCATTTTTTTGTTGTTTTAGTATTTCATGTGTTTAAGGAAAAAAAAGAGAAGCTCTCAGTGCCTACTGACTAATTGGGCCGAACAGAGAGGAGTGCTACCCTCGGTCTAATTTGGGTGGCCGTGTTATAAATCACAGATGTGGAATCTAACACCCGGTGACAAAGTGGATAATCCTTCGGGTGTAAAATCTTGAAGCTGGTGTATAGAAAGACGTACAAAGCACGCCGGCAGCTCTCCCCCACGCGAAATTAAAATAATTGTCATTTTTGCAGGGAACACCATGGGAATCAGAATTGGAGACAACCAGCCTCTTCAGCGTGAGAGCTGAAGAGATGGCTGCAGTTTCTAGGCAGAGTTTCAGCCCGCTGGAGCTGTATAAATAGATCACTGGTGCCATGCAGATCTGCTGGGGACCAATCGCTGTTCCCTTCCACATCACGAGGAGATGCAGAGGAGCAGTCCTCTGCGGCTACCTGTGCTGCGCCTCTCGCGCTGAACGCATCGGCTGGGGCTTCTGAGGGCAGAGAGGCTCGCTCGGGTGATGCTCTCCCCCCCACGAGCAGCCTGGCACGAGGCTCCTGCAGTTACAAGCCTGTGTTTTCAAGGCTCGCTTAGATCGTAAATTGGACGTGGCGTTTGTGCTAGCTTTCTGAATGAGTTGCAGCCTTGGGAATCCGGTGTCGTGTGAATCGAGATAGCATGTCACATCACTGGAGAGGAAGCTAGCTGCTAACCATTGGGGGGACTGGTTAATTGTGGTGTGGCAGAGGCATGAGATCAGAGCTTCTTCCTAAATCCTGAGCATGAATTTTACACGTTGCAGCTGCATTTCTTCTCTGCCTGCTAGTTCGCTACGGGTATTATTGTCAGTGTTGCGTGGGGAGGGGCTTTTAAGTTCGCTATGAGATGCAGAAATGAGGAAGAATGCAGATATTTAAGGGTAGGTTTCTCAAGGTCCTTAAGCTCGTGGCCCCTCCTGATGGCTGTGGGGTCAATTGCGTTGAGCCAGCACGCTCCAGAAGCGTTGGATCCTGCTGCTGGAGGCCAGCACTGACACCCTGCATGCGCGCTTCTGCGCAGATGTGTGGGACTGAATCCTCAGCGTTTGCGAGGAGCATCACGTTAAAAGCAAGCTGGAGGAAAGAGAAAGAATGACGGTAGGTTTTAACGTAGGATTAGGGTCCGATAACTTCTTGGCACAGGTTCCCCGACGCTGGGAAACGAGCCTTCAGGTTGCATTGTTGCACTCGCAGGAAAGCGTGCCAGCAGCACTGCGAGCACTGCCCTCTTTCCGTGCCTGCGGAGGTAAAGCAGAGAGACACGGCCCCGTTCACCCTGGCCACAGGGCTAGAGCCGGTCCCGGCTTTGTTCTTCAGGGCGTGAGCTGTTTCACTGCCCGAGATTTCTTTTTCGATGGGTAGCAATGGGATAATCCGGCCGCACGGTGCCGGCACTTGGGGCTGGGTTGTGCTTGCCGTGGTGCACTGCGCGAGCTCCCGAAGTTGTGTAATTGGGAGCTTGCTGTCATACTGCGGATGACTGATGGCATAATTTGTATTTTCAAAATACATAAAGGAGCTCAGCCTAATCAGGTGGTGTGGTAAATATTTCCAGGAGATAAAAACAGAGTATTAGGGCAGGGAACGGAGTTATAAACTTACTTTAATGAGCTGCATATTGTTTGATCATGTTTTTTCATATACATGAGCTTCTGCATGCCAGATTCGAGTAATAATTGGCAGCTACTTCACAGTCCTAGAGAAATGATACTATAAATACTGGAAACAGTCAAAACGAGTAGATGTGTCAGTTTGCCTTTCAGACTACTGTGACTAACAGGTGATTAGCACAAACAGTAGAAGGCCCATTTGTTCTTCTCCTGGCTCCTGGAAATACAGGGAGAGGGGGAGCTGCTCGGCGCTATCAGAGGTACCACTGGCTGCCTTGGCTTACAGGTTTGCCTGGGCAAGCATTTGACTTCCAAATCCGAGCAGTCCTGCTCACTTCTTGAAGTCCCTGACGTTAAGCACGTGAATGGATAGGTTTGGGGCTTGAAGGAGCCTCCTGGGCTTATTCCGGAGAGTTTCCAACAAAACCTGACGATGCAGGAAAACCCCCAAATTACGAGGCTTTTCCTACTTCCAGTGGGTAGCTCGTGGTGTTGATGGCACACAAAGCGGAGGGAATCCGCGCCCATTTGTTCATGCATGCTGGTAGTCTTCAGTCTTCCAAAAAAGATGCAGTAAATGAAAATATCTCCTGCCTTGCATGCTGATCGACTGCCATTATTTCTCAAAGATGGAGATTTTAAATAGCAAATGTTAATTTGAGGAGGCTTTTAAGATATATGGAAAGCACTTCTGAAAAAATATTCAAATGACAGTGAAGGATTTTTGTTTTCTGTTTAGCTTTTTTTCTACAGTACGAATGTACCCATACTCAGTGAAACTCACACTCATAGGGATTTGGCTGTGCGGGAGAGTATTCCTCCTTCACAATGTTGTATTGCAGAGCAGCTTGGTTTTAATGATAAGGAGATCCCAGTAATAGCTGTGAAGAGGCCTAGGTACGATCATGGGTGGATGAATTTTTTTTTTATAGCATTTGGATGTCTCTCTGAAAATGCTACGCTGCAGCTTTTGGGGCTGGATAATGCTCACGAGCAATGGAAGGGGGATTCCCACTTCTGAAGGGATTTTAGGCTGAAATTGTGTGGTCTCTCATATGGATTAGCGTAAGTCTAAAGGCACTTAATGGTCTTGGCTGATTTAAAAAATCTCTTACTTTGTGCTTAAAGCCTAAATTGGTTAATGTGGTTTATATTACATTTGAATATATACCCGGTCAACGAGGCGTGTGCATTTTAGCATAAAATACGAGTCCAGGGACTAGCACGAGGAGGGGTTTTGTAGCTTTTTAGGCACTGCAGTATTTCTTTTAAAGTGATTACGTGGTGATCATTAGCTCTCTTTAGTAACATTCCCCTTGCTGAAAGCTGGATGTTGTTTTTTCCACCCCTTGGAAGGGAACTCGTGCAGTTAGCTTCCTCGCAAACCTCGGTGGCTCTGCAGCCTGGCTGCAGGGTTACTTTCATTTTGTGCGGGGCGGTGGGAGAGGTACGCGGTGCTGCAGTCCCAGGCTGCAGACACCGAAAAGAAACCCTTGGGGGTGAGCTCGAGGAATGTGGAGAGGACGGCGTGAGCTGAAGATGTGCCCTGGTTGGCACTGGGAAATGAAGCTGTGCTGGCTTCTAGCAGATGTTTGCAGGCTGGGAGCGGTTTTGTCCCAGGTCTGCATAATTGCTGAAGCAATTAGACTGCTCTCCAGCCCAGGTATCCCACGTAAGTTGGAGGTTTGGTGTTTTTGCTGTTTACAAACTTCACCAAAGCAAATAAAGCGTACATAGCAGTATGCAGCATTGTGAATTTTCCACAAACTTAGCTTTGCTCCTGATGCTGTCATTATCTATCTTATATTATGAATCACATTAAAGGAAAATACCTTGTTTCAATTCTCCAGGGGAAAAACCCTTTTTCTACCTCACCTCCCTCTAAAAACCCCAGACACCTACTTGTCCTGTGTCATCTGAAGCAGATTTGAATCTGTTATCAGTACCTAAATCTACAGATACACTTTTCCTGTCTTGCATAGGAACAAGATGTTGTCCCAGTTTCTGTGTTTGCAGTCGGGTGGTATCACAAACAAGTTACAGTAGTAAACCGAGTGCGTTAAAGAAATGGAACAGAGGAAAGATTACACTTTAATTCCCCAGAAAACATACCTCATATTATTCATAAGCTGAATGCAACTCACAGTAAGTAAAAGTAAAGCTGCATTTCAAACCAGCAGAAGTAAAATAAATCTCTCTGGGCAAGACTGTGCTTGGGTTTAGTGCTAATTAATCTTGCAGAATTGGCACTGCAGTTCTGAATTTTAACATCAGGTCCGGTTGTTTACCTTTCTTGCCAATCCAGCATTGCTTTCCGTGGGCCAAGACTGATATTTTTGCTTGTTTTCTTTCCGGAGCACGCTATCTTTCTCTTAGTCTCCCTGTAATGACTTTGGAATCCGCTGGCCAGTTTCAGCTAAATTTAACAGAAAGGTTGAGCTCACAAAGACCTTGAATTCCTCGCGGTTTTGTGAAGCAGACGGTTGGATGTAGGGCAGCGGCAGGAATCGGTGACCTTTCTGAAGGAAAGGCTCGCCCATGTTGTTGCAGATGGGAGAGGGCTCCTAGGGCAGGGCTAGCTTCTCTCAGATCATGCCTTGTACTGTGCCCGAGGCAAAGCCACCAGGAACCAGCCTTCATGAACTCCCCCACTACACTCAAAGCAGTTGTTAGAGGTCCAAAACCTCCTCAGGTTGCTCGGGGAAATGCCAGGTGAGGGGTTAGGCACAAAGCTGCACTCTTACAAATCAGCCCCGCTAGAAAGCATGTCTCTCACTCCTGGAAGCTGTCTGTGAGGGAGGCAAACACAGACTGACGATGCTTTTAAGTGAGGGGACACACAGCGCGTTGGCCATCGTGACAGGGCCTGGCTTCCCCCGCTGTCCTTGCCCTTTCATTCATGAAAGCGGACAGTGGCGGTGCAGTGAGGCTGCGGATTTTACACACACTTCCTCCTGGTTTCGGCTGAGCTCAGAGCTGTCTCGTGTGCCGAGGGTCAGTGGGAGGCACGTGAAGGAAGAGAGAGAAGCTTTCAAGAAGTATTCGGGTACAAGGAGGGCGTTTCACTTGGCCTCGGCCAGGTCAGTGTCATGCCTTGTCTGGAATTGGCTGTCGGGTCCAGAAAGGTTTGACAAAAGCTGAGCAGAGGGAGCAGCCACCTTCAGTTTGTTTCCTGCCCCGGGAATGCAAGGAGCTTTCCAGCACCAGGTATTTCTTAGCCACTTCCAGTGTAAAGCTTTTTTACTCCTTGATAATGCTTTCGACAGCTGTAGAGGATTGTGTGGATGTGTGGCTTCAGGGTGGCGGCCTGCAAACCTCCAGGGGTGGAAAAGGTAACTGAGAAAGTTAGACATCGTGTCACAGGATCCTTAGCTTCCCTGCACTGAAAAAAGGTGGGATGACTGTTTTACTACTTAAATCAATTATGAGGAATTTCAAGATTTTGGGGGTCTTTTTAGTGACATTTGGAAAGAGCACATAAGATCCACCATGAAACAAATATCAGAGGATATTTGGCTTAAGGTGGGATGTCAACACAGTCACCTTAAAAAAGCGTTACTGCCTGAAATTTTCTGCTGGCTGTTTTTACAACTAGTGCCTAAAGTTTACCATTTTCATGGAGTTTAGTGGGAGAAAGGTAGCATTTTTTTCTTTCATATCCATTTTATTTTACTTTTTTCTTTCTGTAACGATTCTTTACAGTATAGGTGCAAGAAGATGAGAAAGTATTTTAAAGGTAAAGTAGGATTAATTTTATAACTACAGAAATTGTAAGCTATTGTAGCTAAAACTACTTTGTTCTCTTTTCTATCTCCATTGTTCACTTTAAGATGCTATTGTTCCTGTCACTATTACACTGCTGTAATGTTAGATTAGAATATAATAAATATAATACTGTGTTCTTATTTTTCTGGTGGCATAACGAGGCGTGACAGCAAAATACTTTGTTGTTTTTTTATTGTTATGATAATATTAGTAAGTGGCACGGACTAAGTGGGGAGGATTTGTCGGGTGGAGAACTTGATGCTGGGATCCTGAGGCTCACATCAGGCAAATTTTGGGGTTACTTTTACTTCTAAACAGCAAGGTCCCACTGACTGCATGCCTGTTTGTGGCGTTAGCTGTGCTCCAGGAGAACACGTTGCTTCTAGTTTAGTTCCTCCCAAGAGGGATTCAGTTCATCTGCTCCAGGACCACCCCACATTGCAAGCAAAAGCTAACACAGGAGGGATCATCTGGAGGCTCACTTCAGAAGCCATAGCCCTGAGCAGAGCAAAAGCAGGAACGTGGATGTGTCCTACAGAGAGCCTGTGGGATAAAGGGATAGAAAGAAAGGTGTATTTCAGCAATCTGATCTCGTAGTTGTACCAGTTAGTAAAACGCATTTCATAATTTTTTCTTTCTTAATGTTCTTCCCTTTTTTTCATAGTTATTACTGAAAGGGGAAGGTTGGTGTGAGTAGGCCTCAGAAAAGGAAGGTTGTTTTGAGAAGTTAGAAAGAAGAAATCTTCTACCGAAAGAGGGATCATATCTTCTTTTAGGAGCTTATACAATGGTGAGTGCACGTTAGACGCTTAACAAATAATGACCCATCCCTGACAGAGCACTCACATTTGTGCTTGGCTTGCTGACGTTAGCACATGCTGCAGCAGACAGTGCTCACATCCTTAAATGAAAGGGGGTGCTCAGACCCTGCACTGAACTGAGGTTATCAGTCACTGCAGGACACGGGCTAGGCATCCGTAATGTAAAGGTGTGTAGGCTCTTTTCGGTGCGTGTCCCGAGGCAGGGAAGGAACATACGGTGTGGTGAGAGGTAATGTCATATTATTGCTAGCATGACTTTGAAAAATATATGATGTTACCTCAGAGAGTAGGTGTGAGAGCCAGTCTGGCAGATGTGACAGTCCTGCTTTCTGGAGCTGACAGCTGGCAGCCCGAAGAGCTTGCTACCAAACCTGTAATTTATTGAAGTACTCGTGTTGCGATTTGTGCTGAAGAAAAGGAAGTAGAAGTAGAGATGACAGAGGCAGTAGCACAGCGCTTTAAGGAAAGGAGAAAAAAAAAAAAAAAGCCTGGGCAAGTAGGCTTATGTAAAAGCTTCATCTGTTTCAGCGTCTTGTCTCTCCTTGATTAAAAGAGTAGATTTGGCTGCAATAGCCATCCATGCTTTGTAGCCAACCAACTCACTTAACCCAGGCAGAGGACAACATTTGTTCTTCGCCTGGAAGAGTTTTTTTTTGCTGGCCAGGCTGCCAGCATAGTCTTGCTAATCTTAAAATGTGAGACCATTTGTTAACTACAGTGGTGCTGCGCTGGTTGTGGCTTAGTCAAATTTCTGTTCTAAAAAAAGCTTGTGGTCAAACCTCCAAAGTTTCCTGCACCAAAGGTCGCCACAGGTTTCTACTGAAGCGTCCTGTTTTCTCTGTGGCACTGGAGATATGTAAATGTATACGGAATACGGGTTGTGTAATCTCCGTATGTACCAGCAAGTGAACACATCTCAAAATCCAGCCTCGTATAGCTAGAAGGTAGGCGAGCTGGTGTAAGTAAAGCAGAAATAGTAGGAAAAGTACCAGATTCATCTCTCCCAGAGAACGTGTTTCTTCTTTGTTCTGGAGCTCTTGAATTCAAAGAGCTCAGAATGTATCTGGATGCTGCAAATGATCGTGTCATACTTCATTTTCTTAACATCTGTTTCAGAACTATACATGGCGTATAGCAGGAGGAGACACTACCTTGTTGCTTTTCGGGGGCAGAGCACTGAAGTTTTGCAAAAGATACTACTTTCCAGGCCAGGTCATCCTGCGAGGGTGTGAGCAGGTGGTGTTCAGGTGTTCCTATCTTGGCACTTTTGGCTTTCAGAAGAAGTGAGACGAGGAGGTTTGCACCTCGGTGAGTGCAGGTGGTTGTACAGCAGGTCTGCTTGTGGCAGGATGAGCCTCGGATGCATTTCTCCCAAATGTTGGTGCTGTACTCAGATTCTGGGATAACGAGGTACTCACAAAGGTGCCCAGGAGAGCCTGAGGTCAGTGTGTGACCTGGAAAGAAAGACCTAACATCCTTCTGGGTAAGCAGGAGAGCACGGCTCTCTAACACCTTTTCTGCAGATGTGGGGACAAGAATCCTCCCATTGATGGGACAGGGAGTATGCAGTGAGCCTGGTGCTGCTGTTTCCCCATCCTTCATAGCTTGTCCCAATATTTAGCCTGCCCCAAATCCAAAAATGTGGCCAGGAGAATCACCTTCTCCTCCCCAGCCACAGGAAACATATAAGCTGATTCTTTCTCTGTACTTTGTCCTGGGGTTTAATTTCTTTCTTTTCTCGATTCTGTGTTTCCACTGCCTTGTTTTTTCATTGGTTTTGATCATAATCGAGTCATGCTAAAATAATTAATGTGCCAGTTGACTGGAATGGAAAATCAGCTCAGTCCATGCCAAGCTTTGAGAAAGGCACAAGTGCCAAATGAGGGAAGGCTGGGGGGAGAGAGGGGTCCCACTGATGGCATTTTGCCAGGCCGACAACTCTTGGGAGGTTTTCGTAACGTCTCTGTCTGCCAAAGCAAGGGGGATTGTCTGTCTCAGCTTGCATTAAAAAGCAAAATATTTCTGCTTTGCAGCTGCAGAACAGCACAGCACCTGTTGCATTCCTATGGCTCTGGAGGCAGAGAGAAATACCTTGAGATTTTGGTCTGGCCCCGGAGCTTATGAGGGAAGTACCACCACACTGGGGGGAGATACGTGCTGATCGATCACCAATTTCTGGAGTACTGTAGCAGCACAGCATGCTGTAGGTTTGATGAAACACTGTTTTTAGGGAACTGAGGCCAAATTCAGCTTCTTTGCAGCCGGTAAGGTCAATGCCACGTGTGCGGGAGGAGGCAAGGGGAGCCGTACTTCAGAGTAAGTCTGAAGTCCATAATAAGGGTGCACTACCTCGTTCATCACACTGAGAAGAATGAACAGAGCTGACAAAATACTCGTCTAGTTTGCTTGAAGCTGCATCCATTTCTCCAGAAGGGGGAGAGTGGAGTAGTTGGATGCTGGGAGGAATGTGCCTGATGCAGGACTGTCCTTCCTCCCGGACTCGAGCTGAGGCAGGGTGCAGAAAAATCCAGGCATTTAGAAACGGGCTGTCAAATCTGCTCGTGTGTGTTTTTGCAAAGTCCGTCACATCTGACTGTCGGGTGTGCAGCCGAATCGTTCCGTGTTAAGATTTTACTGCTGTTTTTAATAGCGTTCAGTTAATGTGATCAAATGCACAGGGGTGTGAGCTGTGAGCAGCCGGTCCCTGCAGGAAGAGCACACGTGCACATGGCAGGCCTGCCGCTGCCTTCCGAGCCTGAAATTTGGCTCACGGTGTCATGATGTGGCAAAAAAAAAAAAAAAAAAAAAAAAAAAAAAAAAAAAAAAAAGAGGGCAGGACCAGTTTAAAGTTTTTTTTTGCTACACTGAATTTGTAGCGTTTTATGCTTGGTTGTGTAAACTGTATGTAACCCCCTTTTTTTTTTTTTTTAAACCAAAAAAAAAAATCCTTCCATCACTTTCCATTTGGCAAAACCCAGATTTGTTGCTCCTTTTTCTGTAAAGATCAGATGGGTAATGGGAGCTGCACAGCAAACTAATGTATGCTACTCGAGATAGTAAAATGCAGGGCTACAATAGGCCTTTTCTCAGCAGCTGTGAAGCTGTTGTGCGACTACAGTGAATCCATTCAGGCTCCCCCACGCTCGCCGGCAGCACCCAAGGAGAAGGGAGCCGTACGAGCGGAATGAATGTCCATCAAAACAGCTCCAGGGAGGGACAGGCTGCTGCCCGGCTCCTCGTTTTGGCTTACAGGGTCGTTTTCTGGGGACGTGACGTTTCAGTTTCAGATGAGTTAAGAGGTACCTGTAACTTCGTCCGTGTCACCACGTTACCCGCTAATTCAGCAGGGCTCTCGTGTCTCTTGCAGCGGACTCGCCGAGCTGGGAGAGTGCTGTTATCTTCAGTGTGGAGAAAGGGGAAACTGAGGCACAGGAAAATGGGGGTTAAGTGATGATGTGCGTTAGGAGCCAAGCTCTGGTACGTAAAAGGCGCTGGAGAAGCTCAAGTGTCATTTACAGCTATTTCAGCCCTTCAGGAAGCGTCACGTATCACTTGCCCGTAGGTCATGCAGAAAGTCTGGAGGGGAGCTGGGAATCTGCCCCTCCACCAGCAGTATTTGTCTCTGTAACAGAACATTAAAAATGTAAGTGTGTACGTGAGAGGAGGAGGATTTTACACTGATTTCGATCTTAATATAGAGTCCCCAGCCACCCTGTACCTGAATCGGGGAAAAAATGAGAGGCAGAGGCTGGTTGATTCAGTGGGGTGACACTCCGTAAAATAATCCTTCTAACACTTTTTCTTAAATTAAGAATCGTTTCTAGGTGGCATGAGTCATGGGCACATTGTCCTCGTTTCACTTTGAACTTCCAGCCTTCGCTGGATTTGTGTCACAGCTTCAGAGGGCTCCGTCCTCTTCCTGCAAGTCTGCAGCCTTTACTCATCTCGAGTGAGAGGAGGCTCCTTGGAGAAAGCAGAAACACAACATAAGTGAGAAGAAACACGGTGGGGCAGGGCAGCAGGGTAACTTAAACAGGGTATTTTGGGGTTTGTTCGTCGTGTCAGCAGCTCTGGGGAATGGTGAAGTAGGTGCAGCCCCCGTGCAGGTATTGAGGGAAGTCCCCTTCGCCCCTTCTTTGTGCCGTGGGGTTGTTTGCTGGGGGGAGGGAGGGATGAGAAGCCACGAGGCAAGCTTTCCTTTTTGACTTTCTGACCACTTTGGGCAAAGTTGTATTTTCTGAGGTATGCACAACCACAGAGGGCTGTGGATAATGGCTCCACTTCTTAATTAAAAGCAATGGAAAAAAAATATTCAGAGCTGTCTGTCTGTCGTAGCTGAGTGGGAAAAAAAAAGCAAAATTTTGGCTTAAATTCACGTAAGGTGAAACTCTCTGCTTTGTCACATTGTGAAAGTTTGTTGGCTTCAGCAGGGATAGTCACAGGTGTAGCTGTGGGAATGGTTTGCTGAGCTAAAACTGGTGGGGAGAGAATAACTCGGCCGCCTGTGATCCTGAGGGGCCGTGCGAATGCAGGAGCGCGCTCTCCAAGGGAAAGTGAACTCTGCACTGGCTGGCAGCGTCCGCTGCTCGTAGCCGAGGGATTTTTCTGCTGACAGAGCCCGGCTGGGCTTCCAGCTGCTGGCCTGTGTCACTGCAGGTACGGGAGAAGGGTAGATCCGCAGGGCAGGGGGCAGAAGGCACGCTGGTGTGGCACAGCAACACGCCCGTCACCTCCAGACCCCTTCAGGCCTTTTCTGGCGATGGCGGAGAATGTCAAAATCGCCCGTGTGAGGGACCTGCCGGTTTCTCTTACTCATTTGCTTCGTCGCTCCTCCTCCTCCCTTCCTTCCTCCCTCTCTTCGGCCGGGCTGGGTTGTGTGGTGCAAGCTCTGTGCAGGTTCTCCAGCAAACAGATGCAGGGAGCTGGACGTCTACACAGCATTACTAGCAATAACGTGACCAGTAATAACCTTAATAATAATAAAACCGATGATCGCTCTCCCGTCTAACAGTTTGATACTTTACATAATGACTTTTTTTCTTTTCACAATTTGCATCTCTGGACTTTCTTCCCTTTTCTCCTTCATTATTTTGTGGAGTCTGGTTATATACCACCAGATCATATGTTAAATGAGTACTTTGCAGCGTGCTACCATACAGGTTTTAAAAATAACATGGTTTTGAGTGGTCTTAAATAGCTGGTTGTTTTGTTTTGGGTCTTTGGGTTTTGTTTTTTTGTGTTTTTATTTTTCTTTTTTTTTTTTTTTAAGTACAGCCCACAGAAGAGTACTTCTGCTGTGGGGAGTTATCGCACTTGCTTTAGATAATGAAATATACATTGGAGAAAGGTCAGGGATTTCCCCTGAGCCACCCACCAATCACTTGAAATGACATTTTCATTCTGAGTGTTTCTTGGTTTGTTTTTGTTTAAGATCCTGGAGCCTGGGGAAGAGTTTTAAAGCAAAACATCAGATAAAAAGGCTGCAACATCTCACGTGAGAGAGGGGATAGAAGAAAAGAGACAATAGCATCCTGAAACACTCATATGGTTTGAGGTGAGTGATTGGAGGGTCTTGTCATAAGTTACAGTTAGTTTGTAATTAAGTTACTCATTATTTACCTCAGAGTGTCATGATATTTCTGTCTGTGGCAATAAAAACAGCTGAGAGAGCGAAGCAGAGAAATTTAATGGTAAATCCAGAATCAGCAGTCAAAATATATAATGCCCTTATCTTTTTGAAAACGGGCCCCATGAGGTCCAACCCTGCAAACAGGCGATTGTTCTAACATTTGTCAGGGTTGAACCCTGTTTAAATCAATGAGGCTATTCTCCCTGAAAGTTAGGCATGTGCCGAAGTATTTCCAAGTTTGGCATCTATATAACATGGAAACTCTGCAGAAGAAAGCTACTGAATGAAGTACAATGCACAGACAGAAAAATGCATATACAGCTATCTTACTGTTGGTGATAATGTCACGAGCAATCTGATTTTACAGCATTCTTAAGTGATACTTTTGTATTAAAGACATAGCTCTCATTTTCATGTTTAAGCACCTCGCTGGTGCTTACCAAACTTGTTAACAGAGCCTTTAAGTTCACCACCAGCTTGAATAATATGTCCACAAAATAATTGCTTCATCAGTGTAACTTTGCACAAGCTGAGCTAAAAGTATAAAGAAAATAATGTCGCCTTTCATAACTAGAGTTGCAAATTGCACTTGGATGTTTGAGTAGCAGCAGAACTACGAGTTCCCTGACTGAGGCTGAATTGTGTTGTCTTGAGTTATTAACTATCTTTAGTACGGACAATTAACTATGAATTGCGATGAAAAGCCCACCTTTTCCCTCTGGTCTTTGTTGTGTTTTTTTCTTCATTTCTCTCATTAGAAAAGAATGACTTCCGAGTATTTTCTTGATTTTGTTTTTGTTCAGTAAAGAGCAAATGTTGCAGTTGTAAAACCAGACACTGAAATGTTGGCCTAAATGAAAACAGAAAACGAAAAAGAAAAAAAATTAAAATTCAAGTTATTTATTCCCTTCTGCCCCATGAGTGTGCTGAAGAAGACGAAATTGCTGTAAGAAACCCGCAGAGTGAAAAGGACCAACATAACATGGAAGAAGCAGAGGATATAGCTTCACCACTGTGCAGAATATCGAAACCCTTCGGCTTGTGGCATTTGCAGACATTTGTTGCTTACCAGGTTGCAGAAGAGAGGAGAGCACAGCTGGCCCCTGGTGATTGCTCTGTATTTGCTTTGTAGGAATAGAGCTATTAAATTTCTTTTGAAATCAACAGGCTCTCTGCAGGGAGCTAAATATTTCCTTTCTGGTCAGTGGACTAGAGCCATTGCTTGGGAAATTGTACTAGTCCTGTAGGCATTTGTACTGATTTCTCCAAAAAGTTAGGAACTTTTGCAAATCAGTGTAGACAACCCCTTTTTATATGCAGTACTTGCATTAGGGACTGTGAACCCAAACAGAAACACAAGACTCTTTCAGTAGGAGTCTGAGGCAATTTTTGTAGTTGTGAAATGAGGTATTAATGCAAATATATTTGCAGCTGCTGCAGTATGACATTTAGGAGCTGCGGTTCTTACCCTCCACACCTTTCTTTTCCCCTCTCTTCTCCTGTCCCTGCAGCTCAGGTGGGAAAACACTTGCTCTGGAGCTCACCCTTTTTCAGGCACAAGACAGCAATTGTGACCAGCTCAGGTGAGAGAGGGAGGGTGAACCACAGCAGACCGTGTGTGCTATCTCTGAGCCCACCTTGCTTTCTCTCAGTCCCCCTTTCCTAGTGTCAAGCATTCCTTCTTAGCTCTGCTGTGCGCAAGTCACCACACTTTTACTCCTGTCTTTTTCATTCATGTCAGACCAGGATAACACGCGTGATTTGCCTTCTTGCTGCTCTCTGAGGAAGCTCACGTTGGAGTTCAGGGGAAGGTATCTTCACAGCATCTGCGTAGCCTTTATAATCATTCGATCAGCTCTCGGTTGCAGTCACCAAATTGTTGAGTCTTGTTTAGTTTTTGTTGTGTTTGGGAGTGGAGGAGCTTGTTGGCAGGGTATTAAAGAAAGGGAGGTTCTTTGGTGGCAAGAGATGCACTTCAAGATATATTAAATTGTACTGCTACTTCTGCCCTTTCTTGATGCTTGTTTTTAGCATGTGAAGAAATAATGCCCCCATCTGCGTGCCCAGAGAAGGTCCTGTGATGCATGCCAGGGAGTTACGTGGGTGCAGAGCAGGCGGAGGGGCCGACTTTCTCCTGCCTTGTACTTTTCACTGGGACCAAGTATGGGGGACTGAGCCTGCCCAAATTAAACACATGCCTGTTTTGTTTTGCCTTTCTTTGCTCTTCTTTCAGCTGTCAGTGTGCCATGTTCAGATGGCTGTGATCAGTCGCAAATTGTCCCCCGTCCATGCTCCTCGTCTCTCCTAAACCATTAGTTTAGTGGAGCTCTTTAACAAAGATGGCACCGGTTCGATATTTTTTTCCCCTAGCTAATGGAAAAAGAGGTTGTTTGTTTGTTTGTTTGTGTTTTTCCCCTCAAGTCAGCTGCATTTGTTCCCAAAGCAACTTGTGTTAAGTGGAAATGAGGCTTTGATAATATGTGTGCTTGCTGGAGACTTGCTTAGATTTTTTTCCCCTGTATATGGATCTTTTCAATGGGGCGCCTCTATTGTGCAGCAGAAAGAAAGTGCATGGGCTGCCAGGCACATAATGGAATTGTTCATTTGTTTATGTAAGTGTGTGTAAGCCTTTGTGAAGAGGAGGTGCTGGGGACAGAGAATGGAGACCTTCACTGCGGGGAGCTGCGAGTGTCGTGGCACAGCCCCGGGCCCCTGTTCAGCGGGACACGGCCACGTCTGTGAGGCTGCTGGTGCACGCGTTGTGTTCAGCACTGCTGAGCATCACCTGGGATTTTCGCTTCTCAGCCTGTCACACAAAAAGGGGGGAAGCCAACGCGGCCGTCGACTGTGCTGGCTCTAAACCACATAAGGCAAAATATTCAGAAGCTGTCGTACTCCCAACGCTTTCCTTTAAGCCATGTGCACGAACGGGTGATGCAAATATGAAACATGCCAATACTGGGCTTCCTCACTGTGAGGCTATTTATTGTAAAGGATGCATGGTTTAAGTCAGTTTAGCATGGATTAGATAAGAGCTTGAACCAGGCCTTGGCTCCAGGCCCACCAGCAGCTTTGCGAAAGGCGGTGGTTCAGGCAGTTCCTAGTAGAGCCTGATTTTAGTCCGTAAATTGGGAGTCACCACAAGTTTTAAACCGAGGCTTTTAAACAAGTTCTTGACTTCTTTTTCCTCGCCCACCGCTCTTCTCCAGCTGACTGTGGAAGTGCACAAGCCATTGGGGCCAGGACACAGCAGCGCAGGGAGCGGAGAGGGGCCTCTGTGGTGATCGCTGTTACACAGCCATGTGCTTTTTGTCCACAGCAGTTTTTCTGATTTAGGCCTTCCCTTCTGGAAGCACAGCTGGAGGTGTTGGAGGTGGGACCATGAAGTTTCCCAGGAACCTAGTGTCAATCGGTCTGGTGCTGAGCAAACCAGGCCGCAGTGTCTGGGTCCCCAGCCTTCACAGCCCTCTCTTGTGAGGGCTATTACCACAGCTTAATTACAGATACTAAAAAAATACGAAAAAAAAAAAAGAAAAGAAAAACCACATTGTAACAAATAAATTCATAAAGCCTAAACTTCTCTTTACTTTCTAGATCCAGGACTCTATTCTTATCCATCCCCTGCTCCTTTGCCCTTGGACATGACATTTTAGGACTTTCCAGTCTCTGGCTGCACAGTTACTGGAGAGATGTTTGGTTACGTGTTATTTTACACATCTGTTAGATATGTCAGAGTCGAGTCCTGCACCCAGAGACTTCTTGTGGATTTGCAGCACTCCCTGCGGGACTCTGAATCCATAAACCAATGAATGGCTTATGAGGATACAAAAATGTGGTCTTTCAACCTACTGCATATATTCCTGCTACAGTCATCTTCGTGTTTGGCAGAGAAAAGCTGGTATGTGAAAGACAAGAAGCACTGGTGAATTGGGAAGCATTATGGTATGGCAGTTAATTTGCTCCCTCCTAAGAGCTTCGTCTTTCTGGTTGGCAGTAAGAAAATAGTTTTCATGGTGATTCAAGTGCCTCAGAGAGAGGCTGCCTAAACAGCTGATGTTGCATATTGCAAGCGTAGCTTTAGCGTTGCGGCACTGTGGGGAGATGCTGAGTACCTGTAGCAGCACTGAGAGCTGAAGCAAAGCTGAGGCTTTGCATTTTGGACCAGAGAATCTGTAACTGCAGCCTGTAGAGGAAACGTGTTAGAATTTGGGTGTCTTTCAATTGAACAGTGTTTCCTCTGCTAACCTCACTGATCAGACTTCTGCATTTCTTCTCCTCTGTTTGCTAGTTCTGCAAATGCATAAAGCTTCGAGAAACTGTTTGGCTGCTTAGCCAGTTGTTTTTGGAGGCACGTTGCCTCCTGTTGTGGTGATGCCTAGCGGAGTGACTGCTTGCCATCTCAGGAGGGGAATCCTACGGGTCGTGGTGGCAGTACGTGTCATCCGATGCTCGGGACCCTCCTGCTAATCTCTTAAAAAAACATTGGTAGAGGGTTAGAGGCAGCCGGGTAAGACAGCACTGAGGAGCTGGAATGGGAGGATTTGCAAGACTGCAAAAACTGTTTTCCCTTGCCAGATGGCTCAGCAGCTGGAGCCCATGTGGGAGCGTCCTGCTGCCGAGCAGGGGTCTCTGTGCTGCAGTGCAGGGGAGCCGTGGACGTGAGGTGAAGATGTCCCACCCCACGGGCCAGGAGTCCTTCGGCAGCCAGCTGCCCTCTCCTCGCTGGCTCTGTTACGTGCCCACAGCATGGTTGCAGCGGGCAGGGTGCTGCAGCTGCTTTGTTTGAAATGATAATATTTTCTGCTGTTACTGGGGAATGCTGCAGTATTTTTTGTAATTACGGGCTGCAGGCCAGTAATGTACAATAACATTTTGCTCTTCCTGTCCGGTTGCTACTGTAGGCATTCATTCCAACTTGGGCTGCGTTTGCAGTACATGGTATTTTTTTCTAGCCTCTGCTCATTATCTATTGTGGATATTTTTGGATTATTCATTTCTACCCACGTCTGTCCATACAAATCTATCTCAGAAAGCACTTCAGAGAGTGACAGTCTCCATTGAACAAGCAATTGTTGTGGCTTTCACAGAATTACGTTCTTGTGAAAGTATGAGGCAAGAATGAGATGAAAATGAAGATGAATATTGCTTTGTAAGTTTAAAAACGGTTATGGCTTTAAAAATGTTTGAGGCAGAGTTGAGGCTAGCCTTCCTCTGACTGATCACAGGCATATTTAGCATTAAAGACCTGGCCTGCACTGAGCTGTAGGTGGCTGAAACCTCTGGGACGGCAGAATCTGTGAGACATCCACCATTGTTGGAGCCTGTAATGATTCTCCACAGCTTGGGTTTTAAGTATTTTTCTTATTTCCAGAGGAAAGTAATCGTAACTTGGAACACAGTTAGTGGCATTCATGCCAGCGATTGTTTATTAAGGTTGTCATGGTCTGGAGATGAAATTTTTGTGAAAGGGAAATTAAAGTCCTAGACATCAGAGTTCACAGCTAGCCAGCCTGCACGCAGCTTGTTTCTGGAAGGTAGAGGTTGAGTCCAAGAAGAGGAGAAGGAGGCAAAGCACGAAGGAGACAATTAATTTGTTTTCGGGTAAATTTGGAATAAAATAGCGTGTGTTATACAGAAAGGATTGTGCTATTTTTCATGTGTAATTTTAGTGTCCTTGTGCTGTGCTGACTCACCAAACTACTTCAGTTTCAGTCTGCATTTGGTTTAAATTACCTTAGAGGCCTGCATTTGCATGCTGCTCTGTAAAGCGCTCCTCGTCTGCAGTCCAGATCGCTTTTTTTCTTTTTCTTTTTTTTTTTTAATTCAGCATTTCAACTGACTTGCCTTTTTTCGTTCTCCAGGTCTCTGCTTTACTAGCATTTGCAGCCAATCGCTGTGTGCCTGCTTGGGCCCTGTGATAGGCGAGAAACATGTTGCAGTAACAGATAGAACAAGGAGTGAATCACTGCTTTCTGCCTTTCAATTAGATTACCTAAATCACTACGCAGGAGCATTCCTTTTTGGATGATATAGCAGCACGATTATCTCACTGCCTTGACGGAGCAGTGCTGGAAGTGAATATAATTCTTCTCCTATTACATCTTTAATGAGCTACAATTAAAAATAGTGTGTTGGCGTGCCAGTGTAGATGCGTTATTCACAGAACTTTATTGAAGCCACTTCGGATGGTATATTTGGTTGACATCATGTTTTTCTGAAAACCTTAAGAATTAAGCAGCAGAAAAATCTGTTTTGCTAGCTGCAAGCTAATTGGACAGTAAAATACGTCAACTAAAAAGCTACAAGGTCTGCACTTAGTCTTTCAGGGCAAATCTTGTACTCTATAGTAATTTAAAAAAAAAAAAATCTCCCAATACAACAGGTTTCTGCAGAGCTCCAGCTGGGTCCTAGGTCTCTTGACACCTGTGGCAGTAAGTCTGAGTCACAGATAGCACAAAGCTGTGAATCCTAATACTCTCAGTATTCAAAAGCTCACCTACGTAGGAGTTTAATTTCGAGTGCTTCTTTTAGCTCTATTTTTTTTTCATCCCCAAAAACTAACAAAATTTAAGAGTCATTCTTAGAATTTTGCAGAGAAAATTTTCTCAGCACTTGTGGCTTTGTGAAGGATTGACATCACTTAGGGATTAGAAAATAGCGCTGTCAATTTTAGCTTGACGGCATTCCATTCTGTGCTCCAAAAACCTGATGAATAACAATGGATGAGTCAAAGATTTCTTGGAATTTTCGCTTTTTTTTTTCCCTTGTGCAATTCCATTGCCATTTTTAGCATGGAGGGCAGTTCTCCAAAGTATGTCTGTGTGCTTGAACTGTGATTTCTTGAAAATTCAGAAGGAAATCGACCTGAGGGTCAGACAACAAAAAAAGGTTGTATGTTTCTATGTATTTTGGTAACGTTATGTGAGCTAGATTGAGGAATTCACGGGAAAAGGCAGGATGTGTTTGCTGGAAAGTTGTTACATCCCTGCTTGAGCAGCGTGGCTATCTGCCTATCATGCTGCTTCATTATGTTGTGATGAGATTTTGCTTAATGATTTTACATGTCTTGTCAGCTGTGGTCAGGGAAGTTGCCTGACAAAACAAATTATCTGTGGATTTGGGAGACTTTAATTCAATTTTTTGCTGCACTGCAAGTCCCCTGTATGATCTTGGACAAACTTCTTGAACTGTATAGTTCATGGTCATTAAGTGCTAAGAACTGAGAACTGTGTAGACACTACTGATTCAAGTTAGGCAATGTTGTCAGCTGATCATGGCAAAATCATTGGGATTGGGGTGAATTAAATTATTAACTCTGCATATTTGTTTTTCAAACCGCAGAAGTGGCCTGTATCAGGAATATTCTGACATACCAGGATGAATGGGTGAAGTACGAAGCCTTCAGAAGAATTAAGTTTCTGAAAAGAAATCAAAGGGGAAAACAGGTTAAAATGATAGGAAAGGGAGGATCCATAGGATTTTCTCCTTTACAATAGATAGCTTGTATTTTACTCAAAAATTGGCAAAAAAAAAAAGAAAAAAAAAGTGTCCCCTTAAGAGCTGCTGTGTCAAATTTGAAGAATGATTTGAATTCAGTCATTAAAGTGTGAAATGGAAGGATTTTAGTTCTGCTTTAAATTATGCATCTCAAATTAACCTTAGCTGCAGAGTCTCTGCTGCCGCCCCCGTAATGACACATTATTGGTACTAATGGCTTCTTTGTGACTTGAGATACAAACAGACGTTCTAGACAGAAACATTCAGGCTCCCAACTAAATAAGATGCAAGGCGTGCATTTCCACCTTGGTTTTCTAGTGCCCAAGCCCTGCTCTCCTGGTGGCTGGTGCTCACGGGCTGTTCTTCCCAGTTTCTAGGCTCTGCTCCTCGTCCTGGCAGTCGCGGGCAGCTGAGTAAAAACCTTCTTCTCAAGCTTGGAAGAGCAGGAGAGCCATAAATTTGCAATGAGCGTGGAGCCCAGCCAGAAACCAAGTGTTGTAGAGAAACAGGACAAAGCCTGGAATGTGGGCATGGGATGCGGAGGGAGCTTCTAGCAGGTGATCATCCTGGGAGGAAAAGGACCCAAAATTGTCAGGGAAACAGGGAAGAGAAGCCAGGATTTAAGAAGGAAGTTGCTAAATAAGGGAGGGGTGAGATTAATAGATAATACAAACAGCGGTGGTTTGTTAACCCTTTGTGTGCCCTGCTGACATGACAAGGAACCATATTTTTGGAGCTCTGTACACTTCAGTTTCTCTGAGGCTCACTGGTGTCATGTGAAGAACTCCACCTGTACCTGAAATTTCACCCACAGGTTTTACAGCTTCCAGTGTGCTGCTGCTGCCTCTCCCACCAGGAATCATAGTTACTGCACAGAGCTACTGGGTGGGCAACTGGAACAAGTGAGAGTGGCCGAGCCAGGGGAGCTGCCTACAGAACACGTGCAGAGTTGTACGTGGTGATGAAAGAGGAGTGACTTGGCAAGACAGGCCCAAAATTTAGAGCCTAGCTTTAGACTGTCCCAAGGATAATCATTAGTTGGTGGGTTTGATCCATTACGGATGTACCTGCCCTGGCTGCATGATGCTGTGTGACTTACCATGGGGTCAGCTCTCAGCACAGAGTGCTGGGGAGTGATCATACAGTATTCTGGATCCAAGGTGGGGTTGCATTTAACTACGTAAAGTCAAATACAAGTAAGTATTCAAATGCCTCCTTTGCATTTCTCAAAGGAAACATGTTCCTGAACTGGGACCCATGATTTTTTTTTAAAAAATGGGAATGCTAATATGTCACATTTCCTAATGTATAAGAGATATTTGTATGAATATTTGAAACACCAAATAGCATTGCCACAGTAATAAAACAGAAAGTGTTTTGTCATTTTTCTTTTCTGTACGTTTTTGTTTATTGATGAATTTATTGATTTCATCCATTACTTTAGAGTAGGTATCCTAAACATTATTGCAAATTATAAAGGCTCTGCTTTACGTTAATAAGCTCTTAAGAGTGCTGATGGAGTGAAAAGAAGTCAGAATTCAATAGCAAAGGCCTGAATAATACCTAGTATTTTGCATTGAATACGCTTGTAAAATATTAGTGCCTTTGTTTGTCCTAATTGCTAATTCAAAAAATACTCATTTGCTATTCATTATGAATGGCCTAGTAGCACATGCCTTTATTTTCCATCTTTTCCAATAACCTACCTCAGATTTTCCATTCTATTTGTAGTGACCTTAAGCTGGCTGGAGACAGTGGGAATATATTATGTGAGTGGGAGAGAAGAACTTCACTGTTAAAGAGATAGCAGACCTTCTGAAACCATGAGTGAAAAAAACACAAAAGTTTGAAATGGAGATCTTAACAGCACAACCAGATGTAATCCAAGTGATCTGAAGCAGAAACTGTATTATATTTCACACACATGCACACACAAAGAATCTTTTTCATATTTCTAAGCTCAAATTTCTTCTGACTTTTCTGATTTTCCTTACGGTTTACTTTTAATTCATTAACCTCTTTTCCCATTTTTTTTTCTTACCTTCAGAAGTAACGTGGTTTATGAATATGCTAGAATGTAAATATGAACACTATAAAATTGTTAGGCCGCTGTTGTCATAATGCTTTTTAGGGCCATGTTTCTCTGTTTTCCAGCTATGATGAACAATTTGTCATGACACTTGAATTAGTGTCATGTGTTTTGTTTGGTGCTATTGTTCTAGCCGTGCTTGAAATATGTATTTTCTTTTGGATGCAATAGTATGATGACTGGGGATAAATGATATTTAATCTATTGAGTTATGTTATCTTCCAAGTGTTTGTGACATGTCACATCTGATGGCATATGCGACCTTCTTCTCCATCTCTGCTTGGCCGTGTAATCTGTGCTTAGTTGTCACTTTTACACATTATTAACATCACAGGAGCTGTAACTGATGACGAAAAGGAACATAAAATACAATGTGTGCCCAGGATGCATTTACATTTCATCTTTTATTGTTTGCTTTGGATGTGGTTTGGGCTGGATGGTGTGTTAATTTTTATTTATTTATTTATTTTAAGCTGTGTGTCTTTTCTTCTCCATTGAACAATGGGAGTGTAGCAGTGCTGTCAACCAAGGCCTCTCCGTTCATCCACATAATAGCAATAAAAGCCTCTTATGTAGTGTTTTTCTAATACTTTGCAAATAAGAGCTTATCCTTCGCAGTGCCAAGCAACTCTTCTGCATGTGTGCTGACCCCGAGCAGCGCTTTGTTCGCAGCAGGAGTCAGCCCTGCGTGTGCGTATCTGGTGCTGTTGGCAGCCTCCCTTGTGAGGTGGAGTTGTGTTTTTGGAGGCACCTTCCCCTGCCTGCCGGATACAGGCATTGCCAAATCTTTGCTGGTGAGAAAGAGTTGTTCTGCCTGTAGATGTGGCCGCTCACTGGTCTAGGTTTTAGCTCTGGTTCTAGGGAGAAGTTACCTCTCTGGGCTTGCTTCAAGGTGCCATCCCTCAAAGTGAGCTTTGGAAATTGTCTGCTGCACAGAGGGATGTAGAATAGCTGTCTCAATGTGAGAAGTGCTCTATGAAATTGTTCCACTTACTGTTGCTACTTGTAACACCTACAATGACTATAAGTGAAGGATATTGGAGGGAAAAATCATATTACTTCAGTTAGTTTACTCTGTGCATATTTGACAGCACTCTGCGTATAGTCAGTTACATAATTTCCTGGGATAGTCAGGTTTCTCTTTATTTGTGTGGCTCTTTCTCTCAGCAATAAGGGAAAGAAAATATATTAAGGATCAGAAAATGCGGCTGTAAAGCCAGGAAAAATTGTCAGCAGCCTCAAGAAGAGACCTAAGTATGTGGAGCTGCTCTTGACTCATCTTCCAAAAGCAACTCAATTCCCGAATAACAGCGCCCTTTCAGGCTTCATTTCGAGATGGTATGGTTGTACTTGCCTAGCCAAAAAGGTTGTACAAACCTAGCCAAAAAGATGAGCAAATGCTCGTCTGAGATACCAGTGTTTTATGAGGTGTGTTTTTGCCACATTATCCTGCTTAGGAGCTAGCGAGGGGCAGGATTTTCCCCTCCCAAGTGTCAGGACCCCTGGTGCGCTGGGGCTGAATGTGGGGTTTCTTTTCCTGGAGCGGGCAGTGCCGGTAAGCGGTGCGTGCGCTGTTGTGTTTTTGTCATCTGCCTCTCTCGGTTAACTGCGGCCCAGTGACTTTTTAACCCACTGTCCGTAGGCCCTTGTTTTACAAGCTCATTAAGGTGGCCGGGATGGCAAAAGCAGCCGTCCTGTCCCCCTCCCGCCCCCTTGGGTGCTCGTTAGATCGCTTCCTTGTGCTGACATCAGCGTTGTGTAGTCGTGCTCCGAGCCAGGCCTGGGAAACCATCCAAGTTAAAAATAATCCCTCAAGAAAAAGAAGAAGAAGAAGGAAAAAAAAAAAAAACGTATCAGCAGGATCTGTTCCCGGATCCAGCTCATCGGTGTGTAGTGTCTGCCCGAGGAAGCGGGGCTCTCCTCAGAAAGCTGCCTCTCCTTCCTTGCGTCTGTCAGCCCGGCTGCACTGCTGGTGATTCCCGAAGCTGCGAGGTGGCGGCAGCCAAATTCACCTGAAAGGTGCCGCTTTTGAAGGGGTGAAGATGCCTGGGGTTCAGTGAACGGGGAGACCCCCAGGCAGCTCCCCCCCGGGGACAAAAAGCTGTCAGCAGGGGCTCGGCCGCTGTCCTTGGGCCTCCTGGTGAGGCGCGGGCCCGCTGCTCGGGGAGCCCCGCTCCGGCGCGGAGGAGCTCGTATGAAGACACACATTGTGGTTTCCTGCTGTTTTGCTTTGTAACCAGTCCACTGGTAAATATAGCTTGCGTGTGGTTATAAATTCATTCCCTCATTACGGGCGGTTGTTGTGCAATAATTATGTAGAAATTACGGCCGAGGATTGTTGCGGACAATTTTGTTTGTTTGTTTGTTTGTTTTGTTTATGTATTTGTTGATTTAGTGCTTGATGGACGAGTAGGCTTTGGTGTCTCTCCTGGCTACAAGCAGGGCCACAAGCAGGTGTCAGTCGGGATTTGATGTGTGCACAGGCACCATCTCGCGGGCTGCTGACTTCGAGTGACTCCCTTCATCAGGCTGCCTGGGCTCTGCAAGGCAAACCTGGCCCTGCCTTACTCAGGCACCTTCTTCTTCCTCCTCTTCCTCCTCAGGCAGCCGTGGTGTGCCCTCCTGCCCGTTCTGTACAGGGTCTCTGGCTCAGGCTCTGGTTGGACGTGGAATGAAAATAGGGGTGTGTTTTTTCTTTTTTCTTCCTTTTCCTTTATTTAAAATTCCAGTCAAGCAGATCCAGAACAACACTGCCTGTCCCTGCTGTGTTCTCATTTTCCTCCCATCCCTCCTTTAATTTTAAATTATCCCCTGCGCTGTGTTTGCAGGCCATATGTGTCCTTTGAACTCTGAAGAAGCTGTGCCAAAAGGAAGCCTTCCTCTTCTCCCCTCCTCCCATCATGGAGCCGCTCTTAGATAATTGCAATTAGCGTGCAATGTGGAGCAAACCCGGGAGTGAAGTTCGTGGGTGAGTGTGTGCAAATTTCCCGAGAACTTAGGAACGCGTGCACTTGGTCTTTGCCTTTTAAACCTGCTGAAATCCTTCAAGAGCTAGGCGGCCGCCGCTGCTCGGGGAGGTGTTTATAACCCGAATTCGCCTACCGCGCCCCTCGCAAGGCGCAGCAAAGGCTGGAGCCGCTGGCAGGAAGCCACAGCTCCGTCGGGGCCGCGGAGCGGAGGAAGGTGGAGCTGCCTTTCATTGTGTTACTGCGCTCGGCAGAAGTCAGGCAGGAGAATAAGTGGCTTTACGAGCGCGCTGCAGGCTTACGGGAGTGGGAAGGGTAACCTGGCGCTGCTGCACGACTTCGTTTGCAACCTGGGGAGAAGAGGGGTGCCTTGCTGTGCCCGCCTTCAGGTGGCCACCATCAGTGCCAACTCAGCGGGAGCTCCTAAACGGGGTTCACTTTTGTATTGGTCTTGGGTTTTCGAAGGGGGATGTCCCCCGTGGAGAAGCGTGGCAGGAAGCAGATGCCTTTTGGGTCCCCCAGAGAAGTGTCTTGTACATTCCACCAGGTTTCTGACCTCATTTCTCAAAGGAGTTTTAAATGGGGAGAAACAAGAGTATTAATTAGTGCCTCATTAAGTACTTGTAGTCAAGTATGATAATTTTCTTGAAAGGATAATGTATTAGATGAATAAAAATACTCTCCATTTAAAAATGAATACAAAGTCATTTTAAACCACAAAGATTATTGTACATCCCTGAAAAATTAATGTGATTAAAGCAAAATATATTTAATAAATTGAAAAGACCCTCTTAGGCTGTTTAACTTGTTGGTCTCTAATTAGTTGTTCTCATATCTAGTACTTCAGTACTTAAACCTTACCTGCAGGAACAGGAAATAATTGCCCGACCCCCAACCCCCCAGTTCATTTTTTGGCTTGTAATTACCTTTTTTTTTTTTTTTTTTTCCTTTTGTTTTGGTATTTTCTGTTGTCTTTCTCAAAGATTGGCCGCAATGAAAGACGAGACTCTAGACAGGGTAGAGTGGTGATCACAAATAATACAAAGATTTCATTGATGGTTTTAATTAATGTGACCTACCTGTGTGCTGATACCCAGGTTAGGAACTGAAAATAAATATTTTCAAGGATGGTTTTCCTTCTGTCACCTTTGTCTGTGTTGTGGTGTAGGATGTGTCTGCTAAGATCACATAGGCTTCTTTCTGTGACTTCACATGACTTCAAGTTAAATGTGTTTTGTTTTGTTTTGTTTTTCCCACACATAGTTAGCCTCCAAGATGAGTTTTGGATTAGGTATTTCCTCTCCCCTAAACTCCTTCACGTTGCACTGCTTAATTAAAATCGCTCTATATCTTGTGGAAGGCAATGATGTAAATAGTTGGAGTTGGAGACCACGGTCATGGATTCAGTTAATGTATGTATGTAGGGAGGACATAAGCAGTGTTAAGAAAGCTTGGTGGAAAATGGAGCAGGTACTGACTTTACAGCAGCCTATTTTTAAAGCTTTATGGTGTCATTAGGAATGAAGGCACCTCCTCACCGATCTCGGCACAAACAGTGCATGTGCTTGGCACCTGCCCTTCTGTGACTGCAGGGCAGGTGTCTGCTGCCCGAGTTCCCCCAGACACTGGTTCCTTGCAGCTGGTCAGCAGCACAGATTTGGAGAGCAGCAGCCGATGGTTCTCGAGATTTACCATTTGGTTATGGTTTAGATACCCAAGATCCATTTGAAAATGTTAAGAATTGTCCAACAGACTGAAAAATATTTTCTGGTTCTTCGGGTATTCATGCTCTCCCAGGTGCTTTCTAAACTCTCAGGCTGTTTGCTCATGATGACCGCCAGCTTTGCTTCATCAAGATGTGTCTTTAAGGATTCTCTGTGGTTAAGCAGAGAGCCTTTGCTCCTGATTATCCACCCTGCTAGTTGCCTTTCAGCCTTGCTTTTCTGCACTTTGCAGCGTGGCCAGGCTTAGGCAATTGAGATGCTAGCTGCTGCCTTCTAGTCCTAGCAGCCTTGATTTCTGTTGTATCTCAAAATGCTTTTCTCTACAGAGCCATCAGGGACACAGTGCCCTGATCAGCCACCTTGTTTGGGCACTGTATGCGTGAGATTTCCCTTGTCTTCGGGACGCTTGCAGAGCCTGCGATGGATGGATAATTGTCTATTGAAGCTTTTGAGGCATCTGTCCTTTTGTTGAGAAGGTGCTGGTAGCCAGGGCTGTCTCGGTTCTGTATGAAAACAGCTATCTGAAGATAGCTCCTGAGTTCAAGGAACCTGAGCAGTGCTCTTGTGCGTTTATGTGAGCTCTGTTGTTAGTATACCAAGTGCCTCCCAAGATGAATGGCCTGTGCTGCCGTAATGTTCCAGTGCATGATTAATAGTCTTTTCTGGTCTTAAATGAGACCAAATCTATCCGTTGACTTACCTTGAAAATCCTCTTAGGGCAAATGATCTCATTTTCAAAACCGCCTCCTAAGGTTTACAACTCTAACGCAAGCACCCAGCTGGCTGCAGCTATGCCTACACCCCAGCTGCTGTCGTGGCACCCCCAGATGTAGCCAGGTGAGCATGCATGTGCAAAATGCAGCGTGCACAACTCCCGGCGTGCCAGGGAGCTTCCCTTGCTCGTTGTGTACGCTTTCTCCACCTCTAGCAGAGAGCACAGTCAGGTATTGTTGTTTGTATTTTAACTGGGACATTGCAGCTGTAAATCCATAAAAACCGCAAGGGCATAACAAAAAGAAGATCAGACCTATGGCGCTGCTAACTCAACGTGTCCCCAAAATGCCAGCTGACACCGTCCCTTAGCACAAATACTTTATTTGCAAGGAGCTCTGTTTAAGCTAGCAAATTATTGTAGCAACGTGTGAGACTAAGCGTGCGGGAGAATAAAGAACAGTGCAGCATTTATGATGATAAAATAATTTCAGGTCATGTCTTTTTTTTTTTTACTTTGTGTAGTTTTTCTTTTATCGCTGGCACTGAAATGGCTCTTGCAGTGCAAGTGAGAAAACCATTCTGAACCTCCTGTTTTTTTGTTGGGCTCCCAGCTGGAAACCCCTCCCTCGATTTTCCATTGATAAAGTGTCATAAAGGGAATCTGGAGCAGAGGAATGGGAGGAAGTAGAACAATACGAAGTCTTGGACTTAAATCACAAAACGAGTTAACTGATGTAGGTGCAGCGTTGAATGAGCTGCTGCTCCTTTCATGGCCAGGTTCATTTAGCTGTGGTCTTAGCATTCGTGGCCGTCCCGAAGTCATGTAACAAATCAGCTATTTATTGCCTTTTCACTGCAGAGGCTCTTTAAAAGAATATCGCAAAACATTTTCTTCTCTCCCCTTCTGTAGGCTGTTTCATCTGACCTTCAGGAATTCAGAGTCACAAGGGGGACCAAAAAAAACCTTGCATACGAGAATGCTTTTATTGTGAATTTATAAAACGTGCCTTTCACTAATACAATAAAGGTGTGACATTTATAGAGCTTGACTGACGAAGGCAGCAGTAGGAAAGGCCCCCGTCTCACTCTGTTCACGTTAAGGGCAGTCGATTTCGATGAGAGGAGAGAGAAACAGGCTGTTCCACCAGCAGGCTGTGGCATGCACCCCTGCCCATGATGCTTGAAAAACTCCCAGGAATATTTTGCAAGTACGGAGAAGTACCTTCTTGGTAAGGACTCGTTAAGTAACTGAGGGTACCTAGGTCTTCCTCCGAGTGTTTGGAGGGGGAAGTTTACTCATGCTTAATTCCCATTACATTCTCAGTGTGTGTTTTTTTCTGACTTTCTTAGCGTTGCATCACTAAACCGGCAGCTTCCGTACTGCTGCTGTGTTTGACATCCACATCGTGGTGGAAGAGCCACGCACAAGAAAGACCACATTCAATTATTTGAAATGGGGGATGATAATATAGCAGGAGTCTGCTGAGTAGAGAGCAAGCTAAGCTGGCCTGTTGGTGTCTTATGGTGAGGGTGTAAGGAAAATCTGCAAAATAGATCAAAAAGAAAGACTGGAAGGAGTGTTTAGATCTTTGATCTCTTCATCTGATCCTATAAATCAGAGCTATTGTACTTCTTGCTGACTTTCTCATTAAATTTTTATTGGGCCAGCCTTCCTTTAAGGAAAGAAAGGGAAGTGCAAGAGGCAAAATACTTTTGAGTTGAAAAAGAAAAACAGCTACTAAAAATAAATCACGGCGTACTCCCTAAATAACACTTTGCAGTGAAACAGACCAAGACATAGGAGGAGCCACTGGCAGCACGAAATGATAGAATTTGTCTGGCATTTTTTGGACTCCCCAGGAGCTCTTTCTCTTGTCAGTAGAGGGAAATACATGTTGGTAAAGCACCTGCATTTCTTGGGTTTCTTATTGCCGCTGCTTGGCCCAGCGTGGTATTTCCATGCAGAGAAGAGGGCTCCTCATGCTTTTAAATGTATTGATGAAAATACACGAGAGGCAAACTGTGTCCTTGCCCAAGATCCGCGCTCTGAGTGTGGGTAAACGTGACAACGCAGGCCATTTATTTTGGGAGCTGTTTGGGGTGATGTATAGTAACTGCCTGCAAATACCACCTACAGCAGGGGGAAACGGTGTAAAGCAATTCCGAGGAGATTGAATGAGGTAGTGGCAGGTGAACGATTAAAAATAAGGCTGCTATGCATTATCCTTAAAAGCCTCAGATCGGGGCAAGGTGTGTTATGTGTGGCAGTGGGCAGAGCATCCACTCACAGCATTTTGCTCTAAGAAAGGGCTGCCAGACACCGAAGGAAACGGAGACAGGATTGTTTGTTAATGCTCATGTTGGTAAAGAAGGATAAGGTCACAGCGAAAAGAGATAACGCTTTGAAGGTGGTTGTTTTTTTTTCCTGTTGCATAAAAAAAAAATCAGACTTTTATCAGAAATTACGGCAATTTAGCTGAGCTGTGATGCCTTGGACAATTGTAACGCTAATAGGATGGAAGCCGTCTGAGCAGGAGCTACAATTATAGCTGCAGTTACTAAGAGAAATCCATGCTCTGTTATTTGAGTGCAGCATTAACTGGCTGCGTGGAAGGCAGCGCTGCCTTAAAGAGGCAGGGGAGGAAGCTTGTCCCCTCTGCTGGTTTGATCGTCCACCTGCCTTGTTTTTTTTGAGAAAGCTGGTCGGTGTGGTTCTCCTCAGAGGTCAAACCCACTCCTTCACAAACCAGGAGATTGTTACATTGGTAACAAGAGTTAAAAAAAAAAAAAAAAAAAAAGACCAAGTTCACATTGAGAGACACCTTTTTTTTTTAATGTATGTGTATGAGAGCAAAAGGGACCTGTTGAGTTAGTATTCTTCGTAGCCTGCTAAAATGTACAGGTCATGCATAAATCATTCAGAGGGTAATTTCCCTTACATTTGTCATCAGGTTTCTTAGTACTGTGAGCCATTATTTGCTTCCTTGCAGTGATGTGTCAACAAACACCACTTTTCTTTGTAGATGCAATTGCGTTTTATTCATTAAAGAGATTATAACACGCAAACAGAACCCTCTAAAGTACTGGCATTTAAACTGCTTATCAGGAATGTGCTTATGCTTTAGACAGAGATCACTTCAGTCTTTTATTTATTTATTTTTTTTTGTCAAATTTTGACTTGTTTCAGTCAAACTAGGGCTGAAGTTGTGTGAATCTTGACTTTCCACTCACTCCATGAACTCCGGCAGCTTATCGTGCGTGGCGGGCACCTCGGTCATTGCAGCTTCCAAACGCAAACAGGTGGTGTGCTCAGGGACGCCAGGGCATAAAAAGCTATTATTACGACTGGTGCTGCACACTGCATCTTCTAAATGAAAGGGGCAGGTGTATGGCTGGTGGAAGTTGACATACGCCCATCACGTAAGGTTACGCCAACAAAGAGGGAATGAGAATCTGCCCTCACGGCGTGTAATTTTTAAGAAAATGACAGAAGCTGCTTGCATAATTGTGTCTGTATGTGTGTTTCTTTTATTCTCTTAAGCTCTCTCTATAGCTCAATGTTCTCTACTCACCCTTTTTTTTTCCCAGGTAGCCACACTTTTCCAGTATGTCTGACTGTCTCGCCCGTCCCAGGACATAGTTATATTATTTCCAATTACTTATTTTAGTTTGAAAGTAACTTCTCCCACTGCTCTGCTTCCAGTTAGAGCAGCAGGACAGGATGCCTTCACTTTTCTCCCTTCCTGCCCTTCCACACCCATCCTTCTGGATTCACACAGCCTGGGAAGCTGCTTGAGCTCCAGCTCAAGTTGTGACCTCATTCGCATGATGCAAAAAGCCCAGCAAAGTCCCATGGCCTTGTGAGTTGAACAGTGTTACGTTTTAATAGTGCAGAGTGTGGGGGAGAAGTTCAGCACAGGTTGTGCTGGGGTTTGCTGTGTTTCCCCTGTTCTCCGTGCGACTAGCTAGATGCTCTGCAGATCCTGCTGTGCAAACTCGCTGTGTGTTTCTCTCTGTACTTCCCAGCGGGCAACATTGCACCAAACTGGATGAGCCATTCCCATTCAAAATGTCAAATTTGTGTTGCTTAATTTCCAGTGAGGATGTAATGTGATAGTAAAATTGTTCTGTAAAGGGTCATATGCTGTTTTACTGTCAGTTTGTGAGGCTCAGACAGAAGGAAATGATCAAAACCACTCGGTGCTCATTATTTATTAATTGAGTTCTGGCAGAGCTTTTCCACATTCTGGCTTTTTGTTTGTTTGTTTCTTTGTTTACAAACAAAAAAAGAAAAGCACAGTTCACAAAAAAAAACGAAAAGGGAAATTTGTTAACAAAGATTTCTGACAATTAAGAAACGGCATTTTGTGGGGTTTACGAAGAGGTGCCGTGCAGGACAGGGGAGCAGCTTGGCATTGCAGTGTCGCTCTCCCTGCGTGATGATCCTGAAAGGGAAGAAAGAATTCTTCAGAGAACAGCAGACCATGAATCTCAGATACAGTCCTGCTGTGTTACCAGAAAATATTTGTCCTGCTAAGTTCTGTGCTTGGGATATTTTAACTGCCTGTGCTTTGCTGCTTGTATGGATTTACTTTCTTTAAACAAAATCAGACAGAAAGCCCAAATCTTTCTTCGTGTCTCTGTGTCTCTTCTTTGTTCCTGTTGTATTCAGGTAAGGAACAGTATATTGAAATAAGTACATCTTTATTTGCTAACTATGGCTTCTTGATTTAAAAAGTCCCAAAGCTGTTCAGGGCTTAGTCTTTTGTTCTGCAGCGAATCCCGTGAGGGCAGGCAGACCCTTTCAGAGATGCCATGGCCCGTGTGGAGCTGCGCTGAAGCCTGAGGCATGAGTTTTACACTGGTGAAAAGTCTGAAGGCCAGATGATGATTTTTTTTTGTTTTCCCAGGGATTTTAAATTGACCATGTTTAGGGGATTTTTTCAGAGGAATAGCTAAAACCACATCTCTGATCAGCATAACCTCCCCGAGACACCCGTTTCTCTGCCTGTCACTTTTCGTCTCATGATACTCTGCTGAGTGGTAGAAAAAAAATGGTCCAGGAGATGCTTCTTTTCGGGTCACTTGGATCTTCCTGTTTCAGCTCTCCTGTCCTTGTCTGCTTCTTTTACTTCACAAATGTTTCTTTCTTCCCTTTAAATAAGAGATGGAACTTAAAAAAGCTCCCGCAGGGGGATGGGGAAGGAGCTGCTTTGTCCCAGCCGGGCCCCTTGGACCTGGAAGGTGCCGCAGGGTGCACCCGTGCCCGCACACTGCCCTGTTGGTTTTGGCAGGGGAACCGGTCAGGGCAGAGGAAATGTTTGCTCACCGGGGTCCCCTGAGGAGAAGGAGCAGGGCTTCAGTTTCGGGCTCTGATTTACAGCCCAGCTAGGGAATCGGTGAGGACGGGGCTATCAAAAGCACTCGCAGGCACACAAGTGTCCCTGGCTTTGAGCTGGCTCCCTCAAGTGCTGCTGAAGATCCCCCTCGCAGCTCCGCCATGCTCAGTCTTCTCCGCTCGAAGCTGGGAGTAGTATTTGCATAGCTCCTTGCTTGTTCAGTCTAAATTAATATTTGTAGAGCACACTGTGTTCCCCGTGCTGAAAGGACGACGTTGGGCGCTGCTGTTCCTAGGCAGTTACATCCCATCCTTAAATGCTGGAAAATGTGCTTAACCAGGACAGACGAGACTCGCTGCGTTTGTGCAGAGAAGCCCTGCCAGCCCCTCGGTGTATAGGCGAGTGCATTTTTCACATAGGTGTAGTATTTATAGCAAGGAGGAAACTCGTATCTGCTGGAAGAGTTCTGTCTCAAAGGTTGCTTTTTGTGCTCAAGCGTCGTTTGTTATTCTGCTTGCCATTGCACAGTGTGCTCGGAGGGGGGAATAGATGGAGCTTTTTCAGGCTTTTTCCCTGCTTGTAGAAGCCTTCTAATGCATGCATAAATCCTCTCACAATGCTTTTGCTTAAGCTGGGAACATAAATACAGTAGATAATTGTCTGGCAAAGCTGATTGGTATTCCCTAAATCTTGATCTTCTCCCTTGCTTATTCACACATCATCTGCACGGAAGATATTTCTGCCGTCTCCTGAACTCTTGTTTCACACAGTCCAGTGAGACGTTAAAAAATAATAATTATAAATCTTGGCAAAACCAAATTAGAGCACTAGATGAAATCTGAAGGGGAAAAAAAAAAAATTAGATCTGAAAAAATAATTAATTCAAGCTATTAAACGCTCTTCTGCTCGGAGACTGTCAAAATTCTCCCGGAGCGCGTGAAGGAGGGAGGTTTCTTCCAAGGGCTCTGCTCGCAGAGCATCTGCTGGAGATTACAGCATCGTGCAAAATAGCAGCAGCGACAGCGTCAGCGCCGATGCAGAGCTCACGTCGGGGCCCGCGAGAGCACGGCGGCACGCTCCCCTGCAGGGAAACCTGGGCTTGCAGCTCGCCGTGGCCTGGATTCTGCCTGTCGTGTCACGCTGCCGTAAATCCTTAGCAGTTCCACTGGAGCGGAGGGAATTACTCCAGATTTATGCCAGTTTCAATGAAAAGAGGCTTTCTGCTGAATGGATCTGGGCAGCCACTCGCCAGGTGGAAGGGAGAGAAGTGACTCAGCGCTCGGCAGTTGTTGCTGAGCGCTGGCTTTTGCCAAGTGCGGAGTCACAGCTTTTTATTTTTTTTTTCCTCCTCCCCCCCCCGCCCTGTCTCTTTCTTTTCATCCTGGGTGAGCGGCTGCGTTGTGCGCCCTGCAGAAAAGAGGACAGAAAAGAGGAGTGCATTGCTGATGGAGGAAGCAATGCCTTGTGGACCGGCCTGGGTGCTTATTCTGAGCAAGGAGCTTGAGGGGGGAGCCAGACCACCCTCGTCAGTATCCTCCACCCTCCACCCTCCTCCCATTACCTGTGAAATTTCAGGTCTTGCTTTGCAGGATGTGCTGGGGAGGACCAGCCAGCACGTGTGGCTATGACAGCGTGCTGCCTGTCCCTGCTGGTTAGCAAACGTCGCAGGGTGAAGGCGTTCAGCCAGATGAGAGCTGAAGGCTGCGTGCCAGGGCGCTCCTGCGAATGTGTGTAGCTGCACCTGACAACGAGACAAAGGAAAGGGGAGGGAAAAAAGCATAGCTGGGTTCGAGGAGAGCGTGCCCTTTGAGTAAATGTTTGGGAATACCCAACAGGGGGGCTCACAAGTTTAGAAATGGTGCTAAATTTTTGGGAGGAAAAATTTTAATTTTCAAACTCGAACTGGGGAAGACAATAGCGTACTGGAGATTTCTGAAAAACATGGGCTGATGAACTGAAGCTCCCCGAGTGTTTCAGCCCATCTGTCTTGTTAGTTTCTCTGTCTTAATCACGGATTTCATGAAGTGTCTAATTTTCTTTTTTTAGCCTTCTGTCTTCCTCTTGTACAAAAGTTAAGGCAGGGAAATCATCTGAGCTGGATTTACTTTTGCATCAGAGGGAAAAGCAGTCTATAAAAAGAAGTGAGTGGTGTGTGCGCGCGTGCCTGCTGGGAAAGCGAGTTCGCCTGTTTTGGGTTTTCGGGGCAAAATTTGCCCACCCTGACTTCTGCTGCTGTGGTGGTTACTGGGACAGCTTGGCAGCGAAGGTATAGATGTGTACCCAGTAGCTGACAGCGTTTTAAATTGTTTGGCTCCGGTCTAAACAGCATGGACTGAAACGCCGGCTCCGCTGAAGTCAACTGCAAGATTCCCCCGCTGTCCCTCCCTCTGCTGTGCCTGTTCCCAGCAGCTGTCAGGATGTACTGACAAGTCCCTGCAGCTCTTCCGAACCAGAGAAGGACTCCCCGTTTGTGGCCGGGCTGGGGGAAAGCATGAGCAAGCCAACAGGAGCATTCCCAAAAAGTCTGACCATTTTCATGGCTCCTCGGGAGGGTGGTGTGTCTGCAGGCTGGTCCTGCGCGGATCCATCACCGTCCGTGGAGCCCAGCAAAAAAAAAACGAACCCAGCACAGATAAGACCGTGCATATTTGCAGTGTGTACTATGCAGGAGACGCTGATTGACATTAATTAGGAGTGGGTGGTGTGAAAGTGTAAAAATAAAATTCCTTTCTGCCCGGTTTACTATTAGCAGCGAGGTACATGATGTAACGCGCAGCGCGTGTGAGCGCGTGTGCGAGTGTGCGTGGCGAGGAGGGTGTCTATTCAGCACTCAGAACAATAGTGGGAGTGAAGCATTGCAGGCTCGAATGTCAACAAAAGTCTGGAATCGCAGCCTTCTCCTTGTGAGCTCTGCACTAGAATGTGCTTCAGGATTGTTTCTTTTCGGGCTTGAGTTCAAAGTGTCGCGATAAAAAACGTGTTGTGCCGCAGAATGCAACTGGTGTCAGCTTCTCTGCCTCAGCCTTGTGCTGGGAAGTGATCAGGAGAGACAAGTCTTTCGGTAAGTTTGAGCAGCAGCAACGTTTTGAAATGAAATAGATCTCCGTTTAGCAAGTTGGTATTGCTCTGACTGATAATATTTTGTCATTCCTTCTCCGTATGTGTTCTGAGAATAAGAAGCAATGAGTGAATCACCATGTTAGTGATTTGTGAAGTGTGCTACCAGATGTGGCTGGCCTGCTCTTATGAAATAAATGGACAATCACCTGTGTCACTTAAAAAAAAAATAAAATAAAATAACAAACACCACCATATTCTTTGGATTTCAACTGCAGTATGGTACCAGAGCTCCCGGACTATTATTGTCTATGAAATTTTGTCAGAATCTGCTTTATGTGGGTGATAGTGCCAGTGGATGATCTATGGAGCTTTTAACAGCTGTCTGCTCTACCTGACTGGTTATATTTACCCTTTCTACAAGGAAATTCAGAACATGGCCACATTCTCAGCTAGTATTGACCAGCCTGATTCCCCTGGTCATCAAACTGAGTTACACCCATGACATGCATTCCCCAGTGTTCAAAGCTTTTCAGTCCAGACTGCAAGTTTGCGTTTGGCCTTCATCGATCATAACTAAAGGACAAATCTCCTCTTTCTTAAAATTCTGTAACGTTTATGGATTTATGTATATTAACCTAATTTATGCTTATTTAGGTGAAATCTGAACCTGACCTCCTGCATCGGAACCCCTATTGGAATCAGTGCCCAGTGATTTAGTGGAAATGAGTAGTTAGTCTATAGTCATTTCCTAGGAGAAAAAAACAAACCTTGACTAAGTGAGTATTTGCCAGGGGGAGAGGGTAAGAATGGCAACTGGGCTGTTTTTGGGTGCTGGGTCACGTCTTGCTGAGAAGGAGCTCACGGTGTACCATGTCACAGAGATGGGAATTCACTGCTTTCTCCAAATTCCTACCAAAGGCCCCCCTTTTTACCCTACCTGTGTGTGTGTGTCGAGTGGTTTGTGTGTGGATGCTTAGGCTCACAGACAGGATGCTCACTACGCTGACCCCAAGCGAGCTATTGGTGTGTCTGACGTCTGGCAGGTTGCTTGATGCGGACTGGGAAAATGTTTAAATTAACTGCAGAAGTGTAAAAAGCAGTTCACAGGTAGGCAAACGCTGAGGTTTCCCCTGCATGGGACAAGATGCTGTAGTTTAGCTAAGGAAACCACAAGGAGGTTGATTTCTGGTTTTTGGTTTTATTTGTGACCCGAGAACCTTGTAGCCCTAAGGGTCATTTTTGGGACTACAACGACTGCAGCCTAAACTGGGAGTACAGCTAAGGTTTTCACATCAGTAGTACAAAAAGTACAAGTCCTACGCCTTGATTTTCATACGCATAAAGGTCACTTTACACTCTTGAGGCAAGTAAAAAGATCATGAACAAGGTATAAACCATGTAATTAATTTACCCTTTGGGTCCTTTTCACACTGATTGATGTATTAGGCTATCTAAACATAAAATAAATCAGAAAAATGGTGTGGGAAAATACTGTGTAGGTACAGATATTTCAGTGATCGGGTAGCTATTTGTGAGCTTGAATTAATTAGTTGGGCTGACATGTGCAATTTTTTCAGTTTTGTGGGGGTTGGACAGTTTGTGGGTAAGCAGGAGGGAAATCCTCCCAGTAAATACTTTCTAGGGATGCGTGGTTAGAGAACATGCTCATATTAAAATTTGTGGGGAGAAAAAAGGAAAATACCATTAGAAAATCTTTTCATAATCCTCTACACCATGAACATCCTTTAAAACCAGAGCCTGTGTTTCACATTATGTTTCTTCAGTTGTCATCTTGTTTTTCAGTTCCCTGTTATAAAACAGAACATAACATTATTTTTAACACAATGTATAGGGACATTGCTTAAAATAGTTTTTAATCGGCTAGACTGAGTCAAGGCTGCATTGGTAGGTGCTTTCCCATTAGTGTTTATAGAACAAAACACTGTTTGCACAGCTCAAATGCTTTTTGTGTCAGTGCTCATCACGTTTGTTTGCAGCCTGAGAAAACGTAACATCACATTTCATCTGAAAACTATTCTCCTTTCTAATGATCACTGATTGTATTTCAGAGACATGGCGATACTGCAAATGTTAAGGTAACTACAGCCGTAAAATTAAAACAGAGCTGCTGTTAATGCCTAAGACAGTGATTTTTCAAGCGTAGTTTTTGCCAGAATTTCACTGTCTGTGTTAAATTCAAAGTTAGCTGCTTCCTTCATCTTCCACCTCCAGTTCTAGTTGTCTGCTTCTCAAGGAGCAGAGGACAGCAATGCGGGATTTGCTTTCCTGGGACTGCCTGGGAAGTCCGTGTGCACCACATCAGCCTCCTCCTGAGCATCTTGGCCTTTCCTGGGCCTGACCCCCAGCGCTTCCTTCAGATGGGGACGTGCTGATGTCTCCATCACTCAGGTGCCAAAATCAGACCCAAAGGTATGCTCATGTGCTGGCCCAACCAGGCAGGGAGCTGAGGCTGCATCTCCCCAGTCCCATCCCAGGGCCCTCGGCGCTGCCTCATCCTTTCTCTGTTCTGCAGGGCAAGGACTTGGCATGGGTTTAAAACTGAGCAAAAGCCGTAGGCGTGCTCCTTGATGCCATCAGCTTGCAATGAAACTTCTTCCATTGTGAGAGGATCCTGTGGAGCTGCTGACACAATTCGTCCAGGAATTTTTCTTTGCTGGAGTGTTGAACCGGTGATATTGTTTCCCCGTTGTGGGGATGTTTCTCGCTGTGTGCATCAGTGATGCTGTGGTGGGCGTGCTGATTTTTTTCAGGCTGGGCTTCTGAGCTGTGCTTTTCATTTTTCGCTCGCCCTTAAATAGTAAACCAGTGTTTTGTAACACCAGTGTTTTCAAATCCTGTGATCACTGAGGTTGCCAAATGAGTATTTACTGGGAGTAGAGGTTTTTCATCTTCTAATCTTTGTGCTAAATCAGAAGGAATGGTGCTTCAGGATTATTTTTTTTTTTAATAGAGAAAAATGTTAATTTATTGACATTCCAAGACACACATAAGCTGTTGAAAGTCAAAAGTCCATGTGCTTCAAGACAGGGCATAATGATCTCATTCGTTATTATGTGGTCTGCACAGGCTACTCTCAAGGCGTGTAGGATTTCTTCCTCTCTAATGTTTCTGCATCAGTGTAATAGATCTGAATGCTCCATAGATATTTGGCCATCTGGTTCTCTTAATTCCGCTGAATTTACCAGCAGAAAAAGTAATCTATTATGCCTTCTAAATATAGGCCTTTTTCCGTGAGTGAAAATCGAATCACTTATTCTGCGGAAGACTGATATTCCCTCGTTTTCCTTTGTTGCATTTTGAGTGTTCTTAGGAAAGGTAAATCCTCAATTTCTTAGTGCAGGTACGTATATTTTTAATTTCTCTCCTTTTGTTGTCATTCTGGGATCCAGCTGTTCTCCGGTCTGCAGAGCAAGTGAAGGTATGAGCAACCCCTTTTGTACCCCAGATTATAGTAAAGGCGAAGGCCTTGAAATGCCGTAGGTGGAGAGGAAGGCGGTGCCAAAAGAAAGCTAGCCTGCTGGGAGGAATGCTTTAAAATAGAAATTTGAGGCGCTTCCGTCATAAATCCCAAATGTAGGAAAGCTCCTGGTGATTGGCTTTTGGTCGTGAAATTGGATTTCTAGTCTGGAGGCTTCCTCTAGCGCGATGTCTTGCATCTCAGGGCAACCTGAGCGGCTTCGGGTGCCTTTCCAGAGCAATGGAGGCTCTCAGCAAGGCAGTATCAGTGCCACCACCTCCTCGGTGCCATTCGGAAAAAGAGTGATAGTCATAATAACGAGAAGAGAGGCTGGCACTTGGATGTGCCGACCCAACCATTTCTGGCTTTGCCAGCCCAATAAATACGTCAGGAGGGCACCCCGAGTGCCTGTGGCAAGTGGAGGGCTGTGAGGAGCTTTTCGCAGGCACTGAGCTGCGATAGGGCTGAGGCCTGTAGTTATTTCTCCACAGAATGGGAAAGCTTGAATCCTGGGCCCCTGGGGTGCTGGGCCCGTGAGGCGATGGTGAAGGAAAGGGCAGGGATGAGGGGAGGGCCAGCCCGCACTGTCCTTCTGGAGGAGTGCAGTCCCTGAGGTAAATTTCCCTGGTGACCTGGTGGGATGCAGGTTGGGGAGGGGACATGTAACCCATTCGTCTCAGCCCTCGTTTTGCTGCTTGTTACTACCGCACAGTAACAAGAGAGCTTGTTTGTGGCACAAGGAGAACAAACATGCAGCGTTTCTCCAGGTTCAGTAAGCTTGGAGGAAGGAAAGAAGTCAAACTTGCTGCTGCAAAATGTTGCTGGAAAGTTACTTCATGAAGCCTTAGCTAAGTAAGGTCCCACGAACCTGAAAAACTTTCCTGTGTGACTGAATTTACTGTGCTCAGGTTGTGTGTGTGCTGGGACAGTGCAGTCTGGCAGGGCTGTACCAGAGGCTCTGACCGGGACTGCAAAATTACCTTGCTCGTACAGTGAAATCCATCACGCTTTATAAACCTGTCATGACGTTATCGTGTCATGATACGACACTCTCTGCAGTGGAGGCAGGAGCTAAAGCAGAACCTCACGCAAAAAAATCTCCCTTCTGGGGAGGGAGGTGATGAGTTTGAAGTGATTTTTGACTGACGGTTGTAGTGCGATTTGCATCCGTATTTTCAACGTCTATGAAACGTGTTACAATGATGATTCTTAAAAAAAAAAAAAAAAAAAAACAACAAATCTTATTCCTCATAGTACACAGGCACTGCCCTAGAATTTTCCTTGTTATCTGTTTTTGGATCCTGTTGTGTTGGCAGTATGGTACAAGCTATAGCTGGCACCCACATCATACAGTGCTAGGCTTTGTGTAAAAATACATGAGAGTGAATGTGGGCAGGGCCGTAGCCTCTGCAGTTGCTCTATTTGTAGCACAGCTCCTTCATCTTTTCGTTTAGGGTATTTGGACAGATTTTAGCAAACCTGGCTTAGGGTCTGAAGTGCCAACCAGCATTGTATCAAAGCACTTAGTATATTATGAAAGGAACTTGCTTATGCAGCACAAGTTATGTATAGCTGGCTATTTTGTTTGACTGACAGAAGGAAAAGGTATTCGGAAAGCACTTGAAAAATCCACAGATTTCTATTCCGTGTCAAAATGTGGTATTTCTAAATCTCACCGTGAAAGCTTGTATCCGTAAAAGCATACCTCTCCTCTCTTTTAGGGGGTACCTGTAACCTGAGAGCCAGTATGACCAGTTGTTTTCACTCTGTGTAGATGTTGGAGGACAAAAGACCGTTCACGGGTATGGTCTTTTCACTCGTATTTAGTGCAGAGGGTTCACTGTCAGTAGTGTGTTGAAGTCCTTCAGGGAAGAGTGATAAAAGGTTTCTGTGGATGGGTGAAACCCATAGAGAGTCACCAACCCCAACTCTTGCTGACTAGGACAAAAATGGTTTAAGAAATAATCTGGGTTTTATCTTACCTAAACACTTGACTGGAAATACTAGAGAAAATAGAAGTGGTTTTTCTCCCTCCTAAATGCAAAAGAGCTATTGGAAATGTTTTTAAACAGGCAAGCTACGGATTCAAAAACACATATAGCTAATTTATAACAGACAAGACATGCTTATTTCCTTGCTCCCTTGTTTTAGAGACATTGTAGTTAGTTTGTTTTCTGAGGCCATAAGACACGTAGACACTAAACAGAGAACAGTGGAAAGTAGAGGACTAATAGCAGTGGTGGCAGAAACACCACTTAGCTTCTTATTAAATGAAAACTGTTTGGCTTCCAGAGTCTTAACTTGCTACGGTTATTTAATCTAGCTTGCCCAACCTTTGTCCTTAAAACATTTGTTTCTCTGAAAGATGCAAAGAATTTTTTTTGTGTATTTTTTTTTGCCAGAGCGCTTTATTGGTTTGGATAATAACCCTTTTTTTCCATCATTTTTGTTCAACACATGAAATAAAACTGTTTCAGACTGAGGCTTGGCCCTCATTAATTGGAGTTATAGGAAGCAGAAAAAGGGAGTGCTAACAGATTGCCTTCAAATAAATCACAATTAATTGCACGTAGAAATGCACTGAGCTCATTTGAATATGCTTAACAAGCCTTTACTGACTACCACTGGTTTCTGCTGTTAGAGACTAAAACTGAGAGTGAGCGTGGCGTCGATACCGATTTGAATACAGGCTTGGTCCTGCTTTCGCTGCTAGAAAGCACAAGCAGTAGTTCTGCTGAAGTCTGCTGTGAACAGCAGGAGAGAGCCATCAGCGAGAGCAGACAGCATCCCGAAACAGGGCATCTTCTGTGCCCAGCGCGGGCACAGCTCGCCTTCCCCAGCAACAGTGAGTATTGAATTCTGGTTTTGCAAGGAGGATTTGGCTTTATTCACCTTCATTTCCCCACTGAGTGTGTTTTTCCCTGTGATCTCCTTGAGAACAAACCTTTTCCAGTCCCCCAACCTTTTCACCAAAGACCTTCACAGTGGTATTTGGCCTTATTGGAGTTTTTCATTGCCATCACGGCAGCCTGCATGGTATGCCTTTCTGTGTGGTTGAGCACATTATTGTAGTTTTTCTGTCTGTGCCCCGTCACACTTGGGACTTTGGGGTGGCCTGGTCATTTTGCAAGGCAAATTCTTGCTCACGGCAGCCACTGTGCAGTTCTGCTTTCTCCAGGGCCTTTCCCTCAGAAGGTCACCCTCACCGCATCGGCAAGCAGAAGGCACTCGTTTGGAGAGCAGGGGGAAATAAAAAGGTGAAGAGAATGAAGAGCGTGAATTTCCACGCTCCAAGCTGCTATCACCGAGCGAACATTACCACACCTGCTACATCAACCATCAGTTAAACCTTACTCTTCATCGTCTTCATCAGGGTGTCCAGCATCGGGAGGTGAAGGCTGACCTGAGTGAGGAGGTTGCACCTTGCTGAGGTACACCAGGGTGAAACCCTCACTGAAGAGTGAGAGAAGTGTCCCCAGAGGACAGTTTCTCTGGCTTTGGTGTGCTGTGCAGGGTCTTTCTTTAACCAAGGTCTGTGGTTAAGACAGCTAAGGAAGAAGAGCTTTCCTGTAGCAGTTTGATGTAGCCAAGGAGCCCTGACAATTCTCTGTACTTGTGTTGCTGCCAACTCACAGTCCCATTTAGGGGCAATACACTTAACCACTCTGTGCTTCTTTTTCTTTTATGCTGCAGGGTTTTCTCCCCTTTCCCTTACATATGGGAAGGCTTCTCCTGGGGGTCAGCTGGGTGGCATTTTCCATGCTCCATTTTGAAGCAGCGCAGTCTGAAGATCTGGTTTTATGCTGATGGAGGTGCCTTCTTTTCTGAAATCATGTCATAGCAAGGTCCTGTGAGCCTGACGCTTATCTTGGCAAGAAGGGGTGTCAGCCCATCTGTCCTGAATACTGATTCCAGTTAGTTTTTATAAATTTCATCTCTGCCTTTGGCTACAACATTTTTAATGTTCTGCTTTCTAAAAGAATGGCAAAGGTGATGCTTTATTCTGTTGTAAGCTCCTTAGATACCTGTCACCTTTTTTTTTTTGGTGTTAGTTAAAAGCAAACAAACAAAGAAAAAAACACTAAAACCAGGGCCTGTTATTAAAAACAGATTATCAGCAGAGAAACAGAGCAGCGGGATGGACAACCACAGCATCTGGGAGAGAAGCTGGAAAGCCATGTAACTTGGGAAGGAGCTACAGGTTGAGGGATGGGTTGGGGAGATAAAGGAGATGGGAGCAAGTACTGCAGGAGAGGGAGAGAGTACAAGACGGCTGAAAAAGTCGGATAGGAGAGAGGAGAGGGTGGAAAGTAAGTGTACCAGGAGGTGCTGGTGGTATGTTGAGGAACAGGAGGCTCCTTAGTTGTATATAATACTTGAGCAGTGTAGAAGATTGGAGTTTATTTTTGTAAACGGGCTAGTAAGAACTCGGGCTTTTATACCTCGCCTCTGTGGGAGCTGGGTGGCTGCAGAGCAAAGGGTTCTGCCAGAGGAGACATAAACCAGTTGTTGGAAAGCCCTTGTCTTCTTTCCCCCTTACGCAGTCCAGCAGTTGCAAAGCAATGGGAACATTCAGCGACGTACGCAATTCCTGTCCCCACCGTTGTCCCACCCCATCCTCTTCAGTTTTCTTAACCTTAGCTAGCTGCTGCTCCAGCAGTAAAACACACATACTGTCATCCTTGCTGCTGGGAAAAGTGATGGCATTTTAAAGACTGCTTTAAAGAAATCCAGTAGTGAGGTGCTTCAGAGTGAGCGTCGGATTTTTAGTTTGGTCCTTACTTAGATTTCTTGTAATGCCTCCTCCCCAGTCGTGCTTATGCAGATTGTCTTCAGGTGAACGCAGTCTTGGTTAAAAACAATATCCAATTCTTTTGCTCTTTCATTTTCTTCAATTATCAAATTGGCTTACCAGGGACACATTTTAAAAGGAAACGGTCTTTTTTTCTTAGATTTTTTGGTGGTATCTGAGACTAAGGTATCTCACTAGCAATTAAGAAATAGCTTATTTTTTCTTAACTCTGTTGTGCTTCTTTTTGTGCTGTACTTACATCTCCTTTCAGCCCTTCTCATCTAACAACTTTTCATGAAATCCAGCTTAATTTAATTTTAGCTGCAAGTTTTTGCATTGCTGTTCTAATCTTAGTCCTTTCTAAAAGAAAGGCAAATTACAGAAACAACACTCATGAGATACAAACTTCTGGATGATGATACCAATTTGCTTTTCACAGTTAGGCACAATAAATTACTTCTCATTGCAGGTAAAATTTGCTGCACTGACATGTTTCCTCCTCCACAGAACACAGCTGGGTTCTGAGACAGCGATAAAGAGCTAGCAGTCATGAAACTGAAGTAGCATTTAACTTTTTAACTTCATATTTATCCGCTTGATAAACTACATGGTAAGCTGTATGGACGGGTTAGTTTCATCTTGTGTTTTAATTTCCTCTTACCTGTGAGGCATGTGCACTTAGCTTTGTGCTGAGCTTTTCCATGGAGCATGATCTAATAGCCTAAATAAATAAATAAATAAATAAATAAATAAATAAATAAATAAATAAATAAAGACCCCAGAATCCTACAGGTCTTGCTTTTTCAAAATTCCTCATGTGGAAAAAACAGAAGAGCTTATCTGCGTAGAGAATGAGGAAGGAAATCTCTTGAGTTGACTACATTTTTAACAACGCAGATTTTATCTTTTTATGGCCCGTTTCAGCATTAGATGACTGCAGTCTCATTCCATCTTAATTTCATCAATCAGTGGGGTTATTTCAGCATAAAACTGGCACAGGGGATGGTGGAGTTAGCCTCTCTGTGTGTAATTATTCTCCAGTCTGCAAAGGTAAGAAGTACCTTCAAGGGCAGCGCTTCCCTATTAAATCAGCTGTAAGTGTGACCTGAGTAAGGCTTTGAACACTTTGAACTTGAAGTACCTTAACACACAAGCAAACAAACAACTCTGAAAGTGATTTTTTGTTACTGCAAATACACCAAGGATTTATAACAACAGAAAGGGACTAATGCCCTTACCCCGTAATGAGCCCCACTGAGGCAGACCTTGCATTGCTAATTACTCCAAATGACGTTAGTTTTCCTGCCTCTTGGTGAGAAGCATACAGGAGTGGGTCCTACCAGGGAAACACAGTTATTAGGATCTGCCTTGCCCTAATCTGATGCAAAAAACCCTTTTCTCTGAGATGTGCTCCTTGTGGTTGCCTTTTTGATGCTGATTTTTGTGCTCTCATTAAAGATGACCACTGTGTGTCTGTGTGTGTACAGGGAGAAGACTGGGAGATGCACAGCAAATATATCCACTGTGTGTATGTGGTGGTAAGGTTCTGCCTGAGGACGAGAAGGTGATCTGTCCTTAAGGTTATGGAGTTGCACGCTGCAAAATCAAGTGTTATAAAAATCAGCGTTTAAAATGGCCTTGCCCTGAGAGACATTCGAGGACACGCAGCTACAGCATATGTATTTGTAAGATTCAGCATGTGATTAGTGCTTTAGAAACCGTATAATTTCCATGCTGGTGCTGGGGTCTCGTCTGCCTTTCACAACCATGCCTGCTAAGGTCAGAGCCATTGAATCTGGTTAGCCCTGGCCGGATTTCCAGGGCAGGCAGGTCATCCGCAACCCTTCACGTTACCTTAATGGGCCTCTGGGTGCATGCAGCACTACTGTGAAGGAGGCCAGCTCTGTAGGTCCTGAAGTATGGATCGGTACCTAATTTAATGTATCCAGGGGTGAAAATGTCGGCTTGGTGATCCTCTCCCTGGGACTGCTCTTCCAAGTATTGCTCTTTGTATCTGAGGCAGGAGCTGTCATTTGCTGTATGCCTGTACAGGAGCCAAGTAGGTCAGTGTCTCTAGGTACTGCTGTACATTCTCTCTTCCCCCACGTGTGAGCTACCACCTTTTACTGAATCTTACTATAGGTGGGTAGGGCAAGCTCCAGATCTTCAACAGTTTACTGCAAGTGGGAATCAAGGAGTTGCCCCTTCCAGAAGACCTCAGCCAGAAGAGGCACAATTGCAAATGCACACAGACTTCCTCTGACCCAGGCTGATTCGTGGTTCAGCCTAGCTCTCATTTTGCTCAGTTTCACTCACAAGTGGCTCATCTTTATCCTCTTTTTCCCAGACCTTCTGCTGAATTGATCTCTTCACCCTGAATGTGTCGCCTCGTGTTACGCTCCCAAACCAGCAGTAGGGGAGGGACCCAGCGGCTACCCATTTGCACATCTTCTGCTGGGACACCTTAGCTTGGCGCCTGCGTCTGCCAGGTCTGTGTCAAGGCAAAGGAAACTAAAATAGCTCGAAACACTTATCACTGTTGGAGGTGAACACGTGACTGCGCCTCAAACTGAACCGCCACCAAAAGCTTACTGAAATAACATGTGGTCTGATGCCATCTGCTTACACCTCTTGCTCCCACCCTCCGTTGCTCTTGTCACTTCAGGCTGCTGCAAGCTCTTCAAACCAAAGGCTGCTGTGTCTTTGCAAAGGGCATGCTGCTGTGGCACCTTATCCACCTCGTCTTGCTTAGCACTCAGTTCCCACTGAGATACAAATAATAGTAGTAGAGCCGATAGTTTTATAATGTAGTCTTAATGGGGATGTGGGCTGGACTGAAGAGGAGCGTCGTGTCTGTGGTATCTGCCCAGTTGTAACTCATCCCCAACGTGAATTTGTTGACAGTGCTCAGATCTCAGGTATTGATCGATGATGTAAGTGCCCTATACAAGGACAGATGATGTAATCCTTACCGAGTTACTGAAGACAGTGACCTTGAGACAGATCCGATGGTTGAGCAGCAGGGATGGGTCACTGATTGCAGACTGTCCTTGTTTTAAAACTGAACTGTCATCTGTTAATTATTAGGGAGGAATAACCATCACGAAATGCCACTGTGTCACAAAAGATGCAGAGTTTATTGACTTTCACCGGTATTTACATACTCTTGTTTTGACAGGTGACTTTTGATGGGTTTGCTGCCTTGTTGCTTTGGCTGTCATTGCAATTCAAGGTGGAGTAGCCTAAAAGCTGGCTGTTGTGAGCCCAAGCAAATTGTTTGGTTCTGATAACAAATCACACATTTTTAAACAAAGTAAAACAGAAATTGATGTGATATAAAAAAAAAATAATGGGAAAACAGATACAGCACAGCTTTGCCAATGGGGAAACCTGCATCTTCCCTGCCCCCCAACTAAAGGTGGCTTGCATCTACATTAGAATAAGAGGTAGCATCACTTTTCATTTGAATACTTGGTAAAAGAAAAAACGTGATAAGCATCAACCAGCTTTTGCTTTTAGATAAACAGTAGGCAGAACTCGAGAAAGGTCATGGAGGAAAAAGAATTAAAACCACTTGCTATGATTGCTAATAACATGGTTGAGAAAAAGGCATATTTTTATCTCAGTGGAAACAAGCTCTGAGACACCCCAGAGCAAGCATAAGAAACAGTCAGTTATGACAAGCATGGATCCTGAAAAGAGGGAATAGAGAGGTTTGAAAAGACAAATGATTGAAGAGTTATTTTTGGTTCTGCTGTTGGTATTTTCTTCTTAACAACTAGTGCATTTCTGGCCTAGCATTTGCTGTTTAGTATCAGGATTTGGGTTGGGTTTTTCTTGTTCCTCTCTCCTTAGTGTACTGGCACATTTGCAAGATTAGTATAAAACTGAGGAATGTGCCAAAGACTTGTGCTTAAGCAGATCCTTACTGAAAGCAGTGGTAGAAGTTAATCATTTGTGTGAATTTGTGATCTAGTAAAGCCTATGAAAGACTGATAAGATTAATTAATCGCTGCACTGAATTGGTATTAGGAAATCATAGACATAGACACCTCGGTAGGATTCTGTGTTTTCCACTTCTTTTTGTGGCAGAAGTTTCCCTGGTAGCTCGTGTTTGAAACTAGTGAATACGGACTAGAATTTCTCTTTCTGAGTTCTGTGAATGTGTGCTTTGTATTGCTGAAGTGTATTTCACTATCTTGTGGACTTTGCAGGTCTTCTCCTACAGTGTTTGCCTGTGGATATTGCTGCATGATGCCTGGGGACTCCTAATGTGCAAGATCCTAGAGACGGTTAAAAGCAGCTAAGATGTAAAAATCTGTCCAGTTCTTTGTGTGCAAAGGGCACTGAAATCCTTCGGTCCGTGCCTTAGTGAGAATTGCAGGTTTCAGAGGGATGAAATAAGAACTTTTATGGACGTGTTCCCTTCAACAATATTTCTTAAGTATGCAATAAATCTAGACGAGTATAATTGAAATTGTGGGAAAATCAGGAAAACAAGGAAATCATTTTAGTCCTTCAGCGCCAAAGTAAACACAAAATCTGTCTCTCTCTCTGGCCCAGAGATTAAGCACGTGGCTTCATTTTTAAGCAAATGGTGCAACCACTTCAAAAATTAAGTTTCTTTGGAAGGTGGAGGCTCCTGTTGAGTAGAGAAGCGCTCTTCGCTGGGCTGTGAGCCTGACATCCGAGTGCTCCACTCTTCTTTATGTTTTTATTCCCATACCTGCATATGAGTTAGGCAACTGGTGCTATCCCTGTTTTGCAGATGAGGTACAGAAGGGCTAAAGGACAAGCTCAGCAGTACGTAAGAGCTTGGTGATGTCATGCTTTGACTTCAGTTTCCCAAATCCTAAGCAGCTATTCCATCCTCTAGATCACCCTTCTGTTCAAGTCCTTCTCCCGTGCTTTTGTTTTATAGCGATGCCACTCAGTTGCTCTTCCCACTCCCATTTTTCCAGCGTGATCACAGCTCAGTTATCTCAGCTGTCTTGCATCCCGGACTAGCAGGATTTATGCACTCCCAGACAGTGACATGTCACTGAGCAGTGTCTGCTTCTAAATTACTGCTTCAGAGAGAGAGTGAAGTTTGCCCCAGGGCTGTGGAACAGACTTCGGTCTGTGTATCAGCTCATAAAGTCCAGTCCTCTAACTTGCAGCTTAGTTAGTCCTTGCGTTTCTTTTCTGCACTTGGTAGAATTGTTTTGTTATTTAAAAAATAAGAAAGAAAAAAAAAAAAAAAGAAAGAAAAAGAAAGATCAACAGTTCTTGTCTGTGCAGCTTACATTTATGCAAATTCCTTTTTATTTTCTCCTTCTGTCAATCGCTGACTCACCTTCCAAATTTAAATATCAGTTGTAAAAAGACTCAGACCTTCAGATGGCCCTTTTACATGAACTATTTCTTCCAGGGATGTCATACACAAAAAAAAAACAAAACAAAACCTGAAGTAAAAAATATGTGTAATAAACACAAGTCAGTTGTCCCAGATTTCTCTTTTCTCTGTACAGCTTTTCAGAACTGCTTTACAGCATGGAGACCAGAGGCTAAACCCAGGGCTGTCTTCTGTGATCAGGGAGCTGTGACCACCTTTGTGTTCCACATATGAAAGGTGATGCCATTCGCCTCCTTCAGACCTGCTCTGTGTTAGCTGGAGGAGTGGAAGAGCCCAGACCTGTCCCGTACCACAGTGAGCATGATCTCAGACTCAAGAGTGCTTTACTCAGATGCTCACCCTCACTCCAGAAAACCTCCCTTTTCTTCAGAGCTCTTTGATCTCCTGTCCTGCGCCTGGCTCACAACTTCTGGGTAGGCTGCCCCTTGAGATTTTCCTTCCCAAACTTACAAATATTCTAGGGTATCTGTTGTGAAAAGTCAGCAACCATCTGAACCTTAAATAACGGTGTTCCATGAGGTGCAGCGAGGCACATTCTCTCTGATGTAAGGTGATGCAGCTCCATCAACCTAGATAAACTCAAATGGATTTGTTCCAGAGTGCTTGCTTTTGAATGATGCTGATGGTAATCTTCCTCACACCTCACATTTCTTTCATGCTACACTTTAGAAGTTGGGTATTTAAAATCAAAGCATGTCCTCTGCTTCTTAGCAGTCTTCATCATAAAGCTGTGAGGAGACCTGGGCACAGTCCAGGTACTTCTGGGTTATTTTCTTGCCCTGAATTTCTTCAGCACTCAGTGAGTTTTTTTCCACATTTGTATACTGCTCTGCTAGCCAGAATGGATCGTTATGGAGCCTTGCCGTGCAGTCTAGAAATGGATGAATTGTCAAGATGAGAGATCCATATATCTGCTTTTCCTGGAAGACTTAAGGGGAAATCAGGATGATACTAATGACAAGGAGGGTGAGTTGTTTTTACTTACCTGCCTCAACCAGTGACATTTCTGCAGTGCCTGGCACTGAGATGGTGTTGATGTTGTTAGGTAGTGTATCCAAAACCCATGTAAATCAACATTAACTCCAGTACACCCCATGAAATAAGAGTCAGGCCATCCCCATGTATGTCTTGTGATCTGAACAGCTCATCTTTTTTCAGAAAATAAACATCTCTCTGGACTTGGTTTGGTCTTCCTTCTAGCAGTTCTGCTTGGAAGTGAAAGGATTTGGGTGGTTTCCCACCGTGAGGCTGTTTGCTGGACTGCTGTTGGTTTGGCTTGGATTCATTCATCTCTAGGTGGAGGAAGGTTTCCTTCCTCCCTGCTTCTCACTAGGGTTACCAGGAAAGCCTGGCCAGCACTGCATGCGCTCTGGTTCTTCCCAGTGTTTATTTACCTGTCCAGTGGAGGAAAAAAGTTGAGATTGGTCTATGTTACAGACCCATATAACGGGGGAATGCAGAAAACAAGGCATTATTGTTCGCAGAACGTGTTTGTTTGACTCAAACGGGTGAGAGCCAGGAAGTGCAACTCAATACAGTAACGTTAGATCTGTGTCTGGATGGGGTAACAAAACGCACAGGCTTTCTTTGTGCTCGAGCTCTCATCGTGGTTACACAAGTATGGCAGATACACCTCTTGTTCTCCTGGTGCAGATGTAGGCCATCGTATCTCAGATGGCCATCTCAGGATGGTTGGGGTTGGAAGGGACCTCTGGAGATCATCTGGTCTGATCCCCTGCTCAAGTAGGGTCACCTGGAGCATGTTGCACAGGATGGCATCTGGGCAGGTTTGGATATCTCCAGAGAAGGAGACTACAACCAATCTCTCTCGGCAACCTGTTCAGCTTGGACACCCTCACAGTAAAGAAGCTTTTCCTTACATTCAGCTGGAACTTCTGTGTTTCAGTATATGTCTGCTGCTTCTCAGCCTTTCTTGGGGCACCACCAAAAAGAGTCCAGCCCCAGTGTCTTGACACCCTCCCGTAAGATATTTGTAGACATTGATGGGATCCCTTCTCAGCCTTCTCTAGGCTAAACAGGCCCAGTTCTCTCAACCTTTCCTCAATAGAGATGCTTCAGTCCCCTCATCATCTTCATAGCCCTCTGCTGGACTCTCTGGGATGTCCATGTCCCTCTTGTCCTGGGGAGCCCAGAACTGGACACAACTCCTGGTGTGGCCTCACCAGGGCTGAGCAGAAGGGCAGGATCACCTCCCTTGACCTGCTGGCAACTATCTTCTTAATGCAGCCCAGGACACCGTTGGCCTTCTTGGCCACGAGGGCACACTGCTGGCTCGTGGCTTGCTAATACAATTAGTAAGATGGGCCTTTTGTTCTATTTCAGAAGCCATACGTGAGGAGAAAGTGCCTTTACAACTGCTCTCTCTGTCGCATCGTGGAAGTCCCCTGTGGGGGAAAAGAAGTTTCATACCTCACTGCCCTCCTCGTCTGTGGCTCAGCAGCAGTGGTGGTCCCTTCGACAGAGGGTTCAGGAGTGCAGCTCGCACCCGAGCAGGTGAAAAACACTTGAGTCATTTACATAGCAGCTCAGACTACAGCCTACCCAGCTACTGGAGCAAAGACCACAAGCTTTCACATTTGAGTCATCTGCTGAAAAGCTACATGTTTTTATAAAGAAAGACCGAAATGTTTGTTTTAAAGTAATTTTATTTGCTTTCTGGCAGCTGAATCATCTGACTCGTGTATGGTGAAGGCTATGTGTCAAAAGGGTTTTCTTGCTGTCTTTCTGTCGGATGGCTGAACTATGATGATCAGCGTTCGACCCTGCTTGCAGTGATAAGAGTAATTGTTTGATTCTAGTGTGAGTATCAATGTTTGTGTCTATAGAAACCAATCAACACTTCCTCCTAATTTTTGTAAATAGGCTGTGACTGTGACACTTGGATTTCCTGTCTCTTGCATATCTGAATCAAACAATTTCTGCAGACAGTGATGACTTGGCTTCTGCATTCACCATCTATTGCTTCGCTATTAGGCATCATTTCTATTAGAGCCTGCATTTCTTTGTCAAGATATGTCCAGGCACCGCTGGAGCTTATGATCTCTCAATTTTATTCTGCATCATGGATTTGTTTAGGGGCCTTTCTCAGTAATAATGTAGGAAATAGCAGGTAATGTAAGAAAAGCTGGTTGAACTGCCTGCAATCAGCACTGCACAACATGTAGTATTTTTTCCAGGATAACCTTTTGAAGAGACATTTTTCCAAACTCAGTGGCTGTTTCAAGTTGTTTTTTTTTTTTTTTTTTTACATTTGAGCATGAATGATTCAGGTTGTCTTGAGAACAAGCTACAGAAAACCACTTTTTATACCCTTTTTAAAAATAGGCCAGATGTTTCATTGAGTAGCTGTGTAGCACCTTTACTCTCGGGGATGTGCATTTGAAATTTGGCTGTGGGGGTGGCCTGGTGTTAGGGATCTGCCTCTTATTTGCAGGAAAAGCTTCCTCTAATAGGTCAGTTTGTAAACTCAGAAATGTGTCATTTTTGTGGCTGCGCAGCAGGGGGTCGTTAGGAAGAGCTGCAGTGAGTGTGCTGTGTTTTAAAGCTGAAGGGCTTGGCTTGATAACGTGGCATCTTGGCTTGGCTTGGTTTGATAATGTCACCATCTTGTCACCACCACTCTGTGGTGGTAAAATAACCTCCGAGAGGATCCCAGAGGTATCTGGCTGGCAGAAATATCTCGTGTGGTAACAGAGCCACAGAACAGTTCGAGTTGGAAGGGACCTTGAAGACCACCCAGTTCAACCCCCTTGTGGTGGGCAGGGACACCTCCCACCAGACCAGGCTGCCCAAAGCCCCATCCAACCTGGCCTTGAGCACCTCCAGGGCTGGGGCTCCCTGGTGGTGCCCATCTCAGCACAAGCTCCCACGTGCTCCCTGTACCTCCTCTTGGGCCTGCCCTGGGGAGGCGAATGCTCCCCTGCCAGGTGGAGGCAAAACTGGGGTAGCACAGGAGAGAGTAAAGAGTAATTTGTAGCCTCTTCAGTTTATTTTCACCATAAGGGATTGCAAAACGCTTTTATACCAGCCTGCTAGCGCTTCTGAAGGGAGACAGTCATCACAGGAAGAGGGGCAGCTGGTGCCGAGCGTGTGTGTGGGAGGAAAACCTCTTCAAATGGCATAGCTGGGTTTGGAAGGGACCTTTGTCCACAACCTCAATCTCTCGGAGTCTGTGCGATGGGGAGGAAAAAAACTCTTCTCACAGGGGTGTTGTGAACGAGGACTAATTTTAGTATATCAAGCAGTTAGATAATGTGGTGACAGCCAGAAAATAACCTATGAGGGAATTGCTTGTTCTGTCTTTAAAGCACGGTTTGAAGCAGAGATATAAAAAAGGCTTGGGACCGATTTTAACAGTGAGAATGAAGCAAAACGCCGAGTACTGCTTATTCAGTAACACCAGCCCTACTATACAATGAGTGGCACCATTTCCTGTGGAAAAAAACACTGTGATCGTAAAATTAAACAAGAAGATGAAGCGTTGCGTAATTGGCCATTTTCCTGGTATTTCCTTGCCTTTTAGCTTGCAATTTTGCAAACGTAGCACTTCTGACGGGTCTGTGTATCTTTGTGTGTGTAATGAACTGTTCGTGACCAAGCCTGCAGTGGCTCGGTGCTTTCTGTCCAAAGACTTTAGAGCGCTTTAATGAGGGCTTAAAGGACATTCGAGCGTCTTGCACTTCTGTCTGCGTGCTTCTTTAAACGTGTTTCTGTCTCCCAAAGCGCTTCCCTCTGGTTGTTAAAAATGACTGCAACTTCAGCCAAAGGAGATAAGAGGGAGAATGTTTTTTTTCTAACTTAATTCTCTGCCAAACTTGGCAGAAATTGGAAGTATTGTATTTGTAAGCCCTTGCACAGCAACGGGTGAGCAAAAGGTAGAAGAAAATACGGCCGTGAAACCAGAGATGTTATCGGCGAGGAAGCAGAGCCAGGTGAGCTCTCATAACTAGGCTTAAATCATTTTGCAAACGTTGAAGAGGTGAAAGGATCTGTGTCTCTTGCTTCCACTGAGCTCGTTCAAGGAGTTGGGTGTCTTGCTGTGCGGCAGAGGAAACGGATACCCCGATAAGTGAGAAATGAAAAGGACCAGAGGGCCTGCTGGCAGCTTCCCGAGGCGCTGAGCGGGCACTGCCCCGGCGGATTTCACCTGGAGCGGGGAGCATTCAGCGGCTCTGACAAGCAGGCAGGCAGAGTCTGAGGCACACAAGTCAGCCGGCAGGTGAGAAAGCGCCGATCTTCGCACGTTCACCACAGAACAAACTGCCTGGGAGCCCTCAGTGTGACAGCAGCCCCCTGGTGCCTGCCCTGCCTGTGCCCTTGTGCCTTGCGGTGAGGCAGAGGCGGCTCGGGCAGCCGCTGCAGCGTGCCGCCTTCGTCAGCCCCGCTCTAGCTCTGTCCTCACAAGATCTGCCTGTGGTTGTAGTAAAAGGAGAAGCAGCACGGTGCTGGGGAGCTGCTTTGGGCTGTCCTTGCGCAGACATCGCAGTGTTTTTGCTGCTGGGAGCCCTTTCATTCACCCGGGGGCCTATCACCCGTCTGTTTTCGACCCGACGGAGCTGCCGTGCTACGGTAATTCAGAGGCAGCGTTCGTCCTGGGTTATGTGAGGCGCCGCTCGTACACGTGCTCCGTGCCCTGGCGTTACCTTAGGTACGGCTTACTCCGCAGAAAATGTGCGCCGCGTGGAGCAGGTGCTGCCTCCTAATGTGTGTTTGCACAGAGCCCAGCGCAGCAGGGCCTTGGTTTCGTCACGGTTTTTGGGCACGCTGTGGCATAAGGAAGGGGACTCGGTCTTGCTGAGTAATTGGAACGGTTCGCGCTGGCTGAGCTTGCACGGCTTCCTGGTGAGGAAAGGGATTTTTCTTTCCTGGTTGAGAGGGGGCTCTGCAAATGTCCTCGGAGCCCCAGCCCCAGCTGGCCGCTTGGATGCAGGACTAAGGAGCAGTTCTAGGTGGCCCTGCACATACCTGCACTCCCCAACGAGTCAAGTGGGGGAAGTTCACACCTCTCGGTGTCGTTGTCTCCGTCTGCCAGGCTGCAGACTCAGCGAGAGTGCAGCGTGCAGGTTTTCTCCTAGCAAGAGCTTTTGTCGCTCCCAGAAGTGCTAGAAACTTAATTGCTTTCCAAGGCAAGCCCGGAATCTGGAGGACCCAGTACAACCTGCTGAGAGGTCGTAAATCAGGAGATGCTATCGGGTTTCTCTGCTGGGGCTTGCGCGGATTGAGTTTGCTTTGTGAGCAAATGCCTTTGGAATACGCTGGTATGTGTTTTTCTTGTCGATTCTTAGACGTAGCCGTAATTGTTGCTGGCTTCGTTAACAGGCAGCTCTGTCCTGCTCTGTCGTCACCCTGCGCGTTCGCTAAAAAGTCTTCAGACACAAAGAAATATTTGTTCTGCCTCGGAACCGTGGAAGCGTTCCCGCGTGCGAATGGACGGACAGCTTCGGTCCAGGTGGTCCCCAGCCTTCGCCCCTTCAAAGCCCAGCTGGCTGGGTGAAGTGTGACCATTGCTGTTTATCTTTGCTCCAAGTGCTTAAAGTGACGGTGTTTACTTGTGCCTTTTTTTTTTAACGCTAGCGTGCCAGCCACTTTTGTTTCCAGCCAAATGAACCATGGTGGAAACTGAGGAAAAAAAATCCTTTTGTAGATAAGGAACAACGTTTTCAAATGTGCTGGATGGAGCAGGTCCCTGACTCTTATTTTACAAAGCAGCTCTTGTGAAAATGCGTGGAGCTAACCCTTAAATTAGGCTGGGGGGTTTCTGATGTTTCTTACCTACAACCCAGTTCTAAGTGTAGTTTCCCTCATTTCCATTCATGCTTAGTCTACAGGGTCCCCATTGATGGGCATCCTCCTTTGATGTATTTTGCATGGAAACTAAAGCAGGGAAAGTTTTTAAGGCAAGGCAGCCAAGTAATCTGGGGCCTTTTGATCAGTTTCCATTAGCATTAGAGCAGTAATCTGCCCTGTTAGATGTTATTTGAAAGGCGGTTGGGTGTTTGCAGAAGATAAACACACCGGCTGACATCTGATACGTCTGCTCGCCTCCCCGGCAGAAAGCTCGCTGAACCTTGTTGGCAGAGGTGCTTTCTGCACAGGGTTCCTGAAAACGTCTCCCGGGCTGTTGGGTTAGTTACTGACATGCTCTGGTGCTGCGCTGGGTCCCATGCCAGCGCTGGACGCTTGGGCCAACTCCAGTTGGAGCTGAGTTTTCAGACCTCTAAGGATGCATTTGCGGCCAGAAGGAGCAGAGCGCTGGAATGCTGCGTCATCCGGACTGCGGCCGATTCCAAGCAATTGATGAATTTGCTATTTTAACATAGCAAATGTGATCTAGTATTTGAACAGTATACCCTTAATTTCATTGGAGTCTCCATCCCTGGGGGTGTTCAAGGAAAGGTTGGACGTGGTGCTTAGGGACGTGGTTTAGTGGGTGACGTTGGTGGTAGGGGATGGTTGGACCAGGTGATCTTGGAGGGCTTTTCCAACCCTCATGGTGCTGTGACTCTATGATTTCTTAGAAGGCAAGTGTGTTGCATCATTCAGGGTTTGGTCCCAGGCCATGCTGCTGAAGTGGCACGGGATGCGAGAGCAGAATTTGGCCCGTGGTGAAGGACAGTAATAGATGGAAGAAAAATGCTCTTTTCTTTCTGCAGCTGCGTGTTCCTCCAAACACCGTAGGTAACTGAAGAGTCTGTTTCCAAAGCAGCTCTGACACTATATGCAAATAAAATTTCCGTGATTTCAGTTTTTGCTAGAAATCACATCTCTGATACGTGTCTTTGTGACAAATCACTGGTGTGTTAATACCAAGCACTTCCAAAAGAGGCTCATTTGAAATCAAGGATAATAATCCCAGAAGGTTGGGACGCCTCCCAATCCACATTGCAGAACCAGCCTGTATTTCGGTAACGCTGTCGCTAATAGCTTGAGTGTCTGTGAAATACCTGAGGAGAAGTGGCTCACGTTAACATGGTGTGTGGACAGATCTCCATGTCTTTAGACCGTAAGGTTTGGGTTGCTTTGTGGCTCGGCCGGGACAGGCTGCTGCTTCCCACCTCTCTGTCAGGCACTGAGCATTTCTCAGGACGTACCTTCAATGACAAGGTAAGCTCGCCTTGCCGAAAATCCCCCCTGCATGGGATTCACAAGTTCTGAGCTTGAAGCAGCCAAAATTCTCGATTGATCCTTGTGCATGAAGTAGACACAGTCAGGTCTTTACAATTTTGTATCGGAGGCTGTTTTTTAAAACGAAACTAGTCCCGGGTTGGGAAAGTACTGGATAACTGAAAAGCAGCTGGGATGCCGCAGACTTCTGCTTAACTCGAGGTTGCAGGAGGAGGTGTAGATGCCATGGGGCCAGCTACGAAACACACTTCCTTTTTTGTGTCTCCAAGCCCAGGATGAAAGAGTAACGGTCTGTTTGTATGAGGAGTCCTGTTGATTATACATATGAAAATTAGATTTGCTAGCAGTGTAAATGAGATCATTTTGCTGTTATTAATAGTTTGTTGTTTTTTTTTCAGAGCAATAATGATAATACAGATGGTAGAAAGAGTTGCGTGTCACATCCCGGGATGGATTTCATGCCTGTGGGGCAGTTAGGGCAGCCTTGCAGTGGGAAGGGATCTCAAGGAGGAGATCTGTGGGTTTGTGAGAGGTGCTGCTCGGGGTTACCTTCCTCTGGGGAGTTTAGAGCCGGGCATGAGCCAACGAGGAAGTTCACTGGTCCAAGGTCACTTAGGCCATGCAAAGTGAAACTGCTCGGGGACGGAGCCCTGTTAGGTAGGTCCCAGCTGCTGACACCTGGCTTGCGGTGGAGAAACCTTCAAATGGTTTGGTAATAATTAATCGAGGGAACGCTGCTGGAACAGAATCCATGTCTGACATGTATACGCATAAGGAGAGAGCGTCTTGCCAAGAAATAAGTTAAAATTAGATCACGGTATCAGAATTCAGTTATCTTCTGAAAAGTAGCGTGCATGCTGATGGCCAAAGTCTACAGCTCAAGTTTCCCAAGAGACCAGGAGAAGAAACAACGTACATCAACGCACACGCTCTCTTCCAGGCTATTAATGCAATTGCAGGGTTGTAAAACGCCTCAAATAGCCGGGTAGCCTCAATTAATTCCAAGGAGAGGTTTCACAGCAGAGCGTGGCAGAGTCCTGCAGGCCCCACTTCTGCCCGTGCCTGCGAGGAAGGAGACAAGGACGCGGCCGTCACCCGGCACTGCCTGTCGGATGGGAACCAGGGCAGAAATGCTTTCATCTGGTGCGGTGAAGTGGTGCCCGAAATACTCCAGGAGCTTAGCAGTTGCACAAACGATCCACTTTCTTAGCAGTCTAATTTAGTAGTACAACACAGCCTCCGTTTCCCCCCCGTCTTTAATGTGCAGTTCTGCTGAGCGTGCAGTTCACGCTGGCCGCCTCGGGCTGACTGCAGGTCAGCTTTTGAATGTAGGAGAATTTCATGAAATTTAAGTATTTTGTGTACCGTCAACGGCAGTTGTGCAAGTACAAAGACTTTGCTTTATCAGCAGATGTGGTCTAGGTTGAAATTTACGGCCACATTAAGTCCTTACGTTTATTGCAGTCGGGGGAAAAAAAAATCAGGAGCTCGCTGCAGTATTTAACAATCTGCTTTGATAGCTGGCCAACCCACTTACCCTTGCACGAAGCACATGCCGCGGTACCTCTTTCTTCCCTTAACTCCTTGGTGCTGGGAAACGGGAGCGATTCACATACATGACGTGGAGAGGGGGAAAAAAAAAATGCAAGGCTAGCAAAAACTGTGCACTCACCTTGCGGCAAGCCAGGAAGAGATGTGCGTGCTGTGGGAACGATCTGATGGGGCTGTTTGCCGGGGCGGTGCGGCGGGCACGTGGCACCCCAAAGCCCGAGCTGAATGCTGCCGGGGCAGCATGCAGAGGGCAGCATCCTCGTGGGGAGACGGGGCTGGGGCTGGGCGCTGGCTGGTTACTCAGAGCTGCTGCAGGAATAACCCCGTGCCAACGTGGGAGCAGGTTTGAAGCACCTCAGCCTGGCCCAGCCAAGGCGGTGAGCAAAGAGTGGGGTGGGACCTCCTTAGCAAGCAGCTGGTGCAGCCTCACTGCTGCGAGGGGGAGTCGTGCGTTCGTGAGCTTCTCGCTGGGGTGAAACACGCTGCTGTCCTCCCTTCAGGCCAGAGAAACGAGAGGCCGGGAGAAGGATATGAAAAATAGATGAGCTTAAGTTGAAACCTGGCATCTGGAACACCTCGAACTTTGGCAGACCTCGAGATAATGCTTCAAAGTTGTTCAGCCCCACAAGGTACGCTGTCGTTTTCTGGTGGGGGAGAGAGTTACGCAGGGACCCCGGTCAGTCTTGGGACTTCCTTGTGCTGGGCACTGTCACACTAGCTAGCAGGTAGGACCTCGCCGAGGCTTGCAGTGACCCTATCTCCCTCAGCCAGCACTCTGAGCCGCTTTCCATGCTTGTTTGCCATCGCCCCGACTATTTAGCAGTAAGCACTTACCCTGAATTGGGTTAACTGCGTTGAGCAATGGGCTGTGAACACACCCAAGTCGTACTGAAACTAACTGTCTCTACTATCCTGAAATTAGCCTCTGTATTTTAAAATCAGCAAAGCCCAATCAACGCGAATACTCTATTTCATGACGGCGTGAAAGGAGCGTGGCCTTCCAATTACCCTAAAACTCAAGTATCTGCAGGGAGACTTGGAGAGTGCTGGGCTCCCTCGGCTCCCCGCTCTGCAGGTATCTCTCTCCTTGCTTGATAGCAAGTCCGGGCAGCAAGGAGAAATGCAGCACGTTGGCTTATCTATGGATTTACCATTCTGGCATAGATTGGAGCGATTCCCTGGGCTCAGGGGCAGGGAGCATCTTTGCAAGGGCCCTGAACACCCACCCATCACTCTCACCGGAGTACACGGACCCTCGTTCTCTTCTGGCTGCGTGCAGGAGATAAAGCAATTCATCCTGCTGCACTTTTTTTTTGGCCACGTGTGCCTGAAGCTCATTCTGAAATGCGATTAACACATGCCTGCACGTAGGTAGGCTTTTAGGTTGTAAGATTACTAATTGGTTTCAATGCTGCTTGCTGCTTCAGTGTGGTTGTTGGGTGTTGTTGCTTTTTTTTTTTCTTAATCTGAGGTAAAAAGGACACCATTATTTTTAGCTTATAACAAAGAAAAACACATTTTCTCTTAAATGCCTTGATATGAAGTAATTTAAGCTAGGTTTCTGCACAAATCATTTCCAAGAGATTGGCTGTCAAGTGTGATAAAAAAAAAAAAAAAATCTGCACTTTTGCAGGGACCCAATGAGACTTTGCAAATTCAGATTTATTCACAATGTTAAATGTGGTTGAAGATGTCATTTTTTTTTAAACAGCACTTTTAGAAGTAGTTAGCTTAAAAGTATAGCAATTCAAAGCACAGAGGGAATGATTTTGAAGTGCAGAGTCTTGAAACACAACGCAGAGGTTGACAGTTTCACTACAATTAGAAGCAAGGCAGGCACAACTCCCACTTCTGAAAACTTTCCTATCTCACTGCTTCCTCTCTTGGCCTAGAAAACCTCAAAAAAAAAAAAAAAACTTTGAGTGGCTTTGCTTATTGACTTAACATAGTTATGCTCAACAGCATTAGGAGACAGAGCAGAAAGGGCTGCCAAATCTGTCTGTAAAGAATAATCTTTACAGAAAGCTTCCCAGAAGTATTTTTTCAAATGCTTTCAGTCTCCTGAGAATGCTGCTTTTTTGAGGAAAGCAAGGTTGAGGAGGTTTTTGGTTTTTTTTTTTTTCCTCCTTTATTTTTTAACAAGGCTTGTTTTGTTAGGAAACCACTCCCTTCTGCTTCTGCATTTAGGCTCGCTGCTAATTGCCTTTTGGTCGATGACATTTTCCATGAATTGCCACATTCTCCCACATTGTTACAACTTCACGCCGATGATGTTACCCAGCACTCACTGCCTGCTGCCTTCGGGAGGAGCGGCTGCGCGCCGCCTGCGCTGTCACTGTCCCTGGGAAGATGCGATCTGTCTCATTTGGGTAGAAATTTGAGAAATTTGCCACAGCCGAGGCTGCTCCGGTGCTAGGGGCTCTGGCAGGGCCCAGGCTGCTCTTCGCAGCCTAAGACAAGTGGCTGAGGTAGGTGGCATCAGGAGCACGCTGTGCCCGTGCCGGTTTAAGCACTGCTTTGCTGCGCGCAGTGCTTAAAAAAAAGGTGTTCATACCCAAAACACCTTTTAGTGCTGTTTTTCATCCTGGTCACAAACTACAGCAGCGAACCAACCCAGAACCCCAGTGCTGGAGAAAGGGGACACTTTGCAGACACTTTGGGCTCACTCAGCCCCTTGGGATGCCCACCCAGCTTGAGCTGCAAGCCTGTCTTTCCTCCGAGGCCTGGGGACAGCTCGTGGTTGTCCTCAGGCAGCTGCAGCAAAACCTCTCAGGGCAGCTGAACGTGAGATCAGCGCAGACCGAAGGCTGAGTGCTGTGGACATGAGAAGTGGCTGGAGCAGAGCCGTTCAGCACAGCTAATCCCCTTAAACCACCGAGTTCATCTGCTCATCTGCAGGGCCGAGAGCGCTCTCAGGCGAGGTAGCCAAAGTGGCTTTGGCTTGAGCTGATGCTTCGGTGCAGCCAAAACCTGCAGCTCGGGCTGAGGATCTGGTTACCCCGCGTTAGCCCTGACCCAACTCAACGTGGTTAAAAGTGGGAGGTTGGGTGAGATGAACCCCTCCGCTGGAGCCTTGTCTTAGCTGATCCACACGTTCAAGTGCTTTTCCAGTCTAACCGCATTGACCAAAGGTAGGGCTTACTTGGTTTGCCAACTGAGATGAGCTTTGCCAGTATTCACATGGCCCACTGACATCCAGGATAAAACCTTTGGTTGTTCAGGCCGAGCCTTTTTTTGCAGTTAAAGGGAAGGGAGAGGGTGTATACTGCCATGCAGTATACATCCATGGCAAAGTCCCATTCTGCCCTGGCTCCAGGACGAGAAGGCATCCACAGAGACTGAAGTGTGGTGTGAAAGAGCTCATAATGGTCCTGCAGACCAAATTCTTCTCTGTAGCTCCTCCCTGCTGCCCACAGGGAGGTGCAAGCAGGAGGGCTGCCACTCCTATCGCTGCTGCTGCTCCATACAGCCCAGGACCACTCACGCTCCCCACGTGCAGCCCGTGCCCCCGGGTGCAGGGAGCTGCTCCTCACTTCCTTCAGCTGCAGAGAGAGGCAGTAGGGAAGGCAGGAGTCTGACTCACTGAAACGCTCAGGAAGGGCTGAAACCGGTCTGCTGGAGTACGCGGAGGACCAGGAAACAGGAGCACCTGTGTTGCATAGCTTTGGGCAGGTCAATTATCCCTTCTCCAGTGAAATTCCCCTTTGCATAAAGCATGAATAATGCTCAGCTTACCTCGCAGGGCTGTTACGGCGTGAGTGTGCTGTTATTTTTATTTTTTTTTTATGGTGCTTATAATATGTAGAAGCCTGAATGAGCACTAAGTATTCCTGCGATTTACTTTTATTGAGGGTTAAGTGCTGGTGATGTGCCCAGCCCAGCATTTCGCTGGCAGTGAGCTCGGCAAGTGACCAGCAGCGAGCACATTTGGCAGCGAGCAGTGGACAAAAAAGGAGAAGGGGGCAAACTTCTTCCAGCCCTACACTCTTGGTTTTTCCCTCTGTTACCACCGCACTTCTCCCATGCAGCAGCTGGAGGTGATCAAAGCACCTAATTGGAGCCGTATATTTTAATATGCTTGCATTTTGCCGCATAAAAGGCAAATAAAGGTTAACAGCATGAAAATTTATCCTGTAGGGTGGCGAGGGAGCGGAAGTGTCTCCAAGTGTGCCCTGCACGGTCTGAAAGCGACAGCTTTTGGAAGCAGATCCTACCTGAGCAGGTGCCTGGTGCGTTTTTCACTGGGGAGGCAGCGTGCCAAGGGCGCTGGAGCGTGCATGGGCCGTGCTGCTGCCGGTGAGGGTTGTGCATGGCCAAAATGGGACTGGAGTCCTGGGGGAAAATCCCTTGGACAAGGCCAGTGCCGAGCGTGCACGCTCGTGCCCTGGGTGCTCTGGATCCTGAGCTGTGAGCCACAGAGATGGCAAGTGTCAACTCCCTCCAGATTGCTCCAATTTGGGGTGAAACGGGGGCTTTCCAGTGGTGGGGCTACTCCACACACGATCACACCAGCAGGTTTGGAGTCGTGCCTCGGTGTGCTCGCGCGTCTCGTGCCTTTTGTCACTGCCTGCTCGCTCTTGTTCGTTTTTATTAGGTGTGAAATCCAAAGGCTTGTCCTAATTACCCCTGGTGGATGATATCCTGACTGAATAGCGATCTTCCAATAACCAGGGCTAACTTCTGCCCTTGAATAATGACGCACCAGGCCCACTGAAGCCAGCCTATTCCTGGTAGGGATCCTCTTTTTGGGGTCTTTGTCAAGCTTTGGGCCCAAGCCTGCATTCTGCCCTTGTTTTCAGTGCGTTTGAAAACTTTGCTTGGCCCTGAGGTTTTTCTTTTGTCCCCAAATCTGAAAGCTGTGACAGTCGTGTATCCAAACAGCGATGGCCTCAGCTCCACCGCTAACTTCAAGTACAGCTGCATTTCTGAACGGCTCAGTTGGTACAGGAAAATAAATGGTAGAGATAAAGCATATGTTGCATACAGTAATAACTTCATTGCTTCGTATTTTTTTTACGTTACAGTGTAAAATTTAGGGGGGCAAATCTCAAACCCCGTGAAACCCATGGCTCGGTGCCAGCGTATCTGAAAGAACCTTACATTTGTCCCTAAATCCTCTAAGTCATTAACTACAATTCCCTTTCTCACATGACAGTCACCTTTGAGATGATACTCCTTTTTTGGCATTATTAATTATCGTTATTGTTGTTGCTGTTATTATTCCAGGAGATCTGTATGGGAGGAACGCTGAAATCGGGATTAAAAATAGCATTTTCGTGTCCTCCCACTCACTGTACTTTGTGCACAGAATGCCTTTTATAAATGCAGACTTGCTGCTTGGCTAGATAAAAGGAGCTGTCACTTCATTTCCATAACGAAGTCATTCCCGGGAGAATTTCATTGTTTTAGCAATAAAATTTTTCTAAAAGGCCTTTTATTTTGCCTGAGAAAGGTATCGGGAATGAACTTCGGAGCGGTTACTCCACCAAACAATTAGGGGAAGGCAAGACTGTCTTGATTTAACGTGAGGAGATTTGTGTGTGTGTGAATTCTGTCATGTAAAAGGAGAATCAATTCCTAACTGAGAGCCAAGTTAGAACCCCTCCCACCCCCGAAACCTTACACAAAGTCTTTTTTTTATTTTTGCCTCACTTGCAGAGATTTCACACATTTTTATCAGAGCAAATGCAGTCATGTACTTAACTTCAGCCCTGTTTGAAAAGGCCCTTACGTGGCTTTTCTGATTCAGCTGCCTCCCCGAATTAAAGGCAGCCGTGGGTTATCGCTGCCAATTACTGCGGTGTGTTAATTTTGTCACCAGGTGTGCTCTCGTGCTGCGCCCAGGCGGAGAGCTCCTGGCAGCGGGGCCGCGCTCCTGCTCCCCGTGGACACGGTGCCTGCTGTGCTGCCACGGCCTCTCTGCAACATCAGTGCTCCAGCACCTCTCCTGAGGCATTTCTCATCCTGTTCTCCGCTGTCTCTGTCCCACAGCAGCACAACGTTCCTCTCACCCGAATGCTGAGCGTGCCAAAGCATGTCAGAAGTAGGGCATCAAGAAAACTCTTGTAGGTAAGGCAAATACAGCAAGTAGCAGGTCCGTGCTTTGGGCTTGCTTCTCTCCTCCTACTTTTTTTTTGGAGGGGGGTGATAGCTCTCCTTTGTCACAGATCTGGTGCCACGTTTGGGTTTGGCTCAATATGACTGACAGAATTACCACTGCAGTCACCACGGACAGCTTACTGTTACAGGTGGATGGATGTGACCAAGAACAAAAGGGATGAGGAGGAAAACGTGTTCCCTGTAGCTTCAGCAGCACGCTTCAGGTTGCATTGTGTTAAAGGAGTACAACAATTGCAGAAATTATTATTTATAGGCAGGTTTGTGAATTCAGGATGTGATATCATGACTCACCCGCCGGCAAACATGTTTGCACTCCGGCTGGGGTGACTCACGCTGGCATTTGTCTCAAGCGTGGCAATTGTTTGAGCCCTCTGCTCGGTGCACAATGAATGAAGCGGCGGAGGTCCCCTCTCGCAGATTTACTACGTGCAGCTACCCGGGTAAATCGCAGACTCAGCTGTGGAGTATTTCCTGCAGGGCACACACACACACACACACACACACCCCACCCCACCGTAACAGTGCAGGTTTAAATACCAGGTTCACCGAAAGGAAATGCATAATTACGGTGCTGGCTTTTGCACCACATAAAGCAGCCCACATCAAAAGGTGTTTGCCATTAATGTTTCAACAGGTAATCTCTGGATGGATTGCCAAGCGGTGCTCCTGTTACTGAGCAGTCGGTGTTGAAATCGCTGAAATCTCTGCTGTAAGCCCGTGTAGTCATCGTAATCCTGGAAAAAAAAAGAAAAAGAAAAAAAAAACCCTAGTCAATAGTGCCTTTGTTTTATAGCGCCGTGCTTCACGTTGCATCAGGAGCACAAAAGATGTGGCTGCGCTGGAAATGGGGAGAAGGTTAAGGGTGGGTTCTGGGCTGGCTTCCTAAGGAAGCGAGGCTCACGTGATGGCATTGTTCGTGTGCACGGCCGGCTGTCCGTGCGGCCCCAGCTCACCGCTCCTGCTCTCCTGGCCCCGAGAGCCCCGAGCAGGTTGGCAGCCGGACGGCCATGGGACCCTGGGGTTGCTGCTGCCACCAGAAAAGTCTCTGCCAAGGGTCCAGCCTTTCTGCTGGCGTTTGGTGAAGCTGCTGCCCACAGAGCTGTCTCATCAGGTGGTTTATCCTCCACTTGTTGCACACACACACAACCTCAGCACCCAGTTTTGGTGCTGCCGAGCTTTGGGCCTCGCAGTTTTGGGGACCCTTTTCAGCTCTGTGTTTGCAGAAGGGCCGTGGCCATCACCTGTGCGGGGACATCTGCATGTTGAACGGGGGCACAGCCCTTGATCTTCTTGTTCTCATCCTCAAGAAGTTAGCAGTGAGCTCTGGCTCCTCGGATATGACGGAGGCTCCTCGTCTCTCCTCGTGGCTAAGCTGCATTTTTTGCATAACAGCTTCCGCCAAAGAAAAGTATCTCCATCCTGGAACAGAGGCACCCAGAGAGGTTACTTTTATTTCTTCTATCTGTTGAACATTACTGGCTCTGAGCCTGTATTATCAGGGATCATTTGCATTTTTTTTCCTATTTCATGTGCTCGGAAGACCTGTAGGACCGACTGTGTTACAAAGGTGCAGGCAGTAGGGTTGTTCTCACTTAAAACCTCTGTGTGAGAAAGAGGAAAGTTGGCAGTCTAAGAGAAGTGTAAATCAGTGTTGAAATCTTGCCCCTTCCCCGCTATTCCTGTTTTGCTAGCCATGAGAAAGTGGCAAAAAGGGGATGTTGATGTAAATGGGATGATGGCTTTTTATTACAAATCCATCAGCGACATCTGACCGGACATATTTGTATGGTATTTTTCGTCTTTGAGTTCTGTGCTGTTTTTTCTTAGACGAAACAGCCTGGACATGCTCTTGTGAGTTTTCTTTTCACCTGCTGGCATCGTGGTGCACCCACGGCCCACCTCTTTGCTCGCTCTTTTACTCCCTTACACTGCGCTCGCTTCGCGGGGAGCGTCTCGGAGAGCTCAGAGACAAGGCCCAGTCAGCGAGGCACAGGGCTAACCACGGCTTAACCTCAGGTCTTATCGGAACAGCTGGATATTGCTGAGATCCAGCTAATGAGCATGGTTGTGCTTGCTGTTGTTTGTGCAGAGGTGATGTCTCAGAGGTCCTTGTCAGCTTTGTGTCTGCGGTGTTATTAGGCATCGCGTGAACAGACAGCGCAAGTCGGAGCAGGCTCCAATATCTTTGTGTTTAAAGCTGCCCCCGTGCTGATGAACCCTCATCAGTTTTCGGATCACTTGTAGGTCTTCCAGAGCCTGTTCCTGGTCTGCTTGCATAACGTGAAGCTAAAACCAGTGGTGCTTTACCTGAGCATTCAGTAGGGAAAGATTCCTACAACAGATGAGGTCATGGCGAGTAATGCCTTTCTGTAGGCTAGATCTCGGGGCACTGCTGGCCGTATGACTAACAGTTAGGCTGCTTGATCAGAATCACCGGTCTCTTCGGTGTTGGCTGCTGCACTGGAGGATGTGAGACACAGCTGTACCCCACACCCTGCTCCTCTCTGCCTGCTGTTTGTGGACGGATGTTCCCATCCCGCAGCGCTTCGTTTCTCCAGTAAGTACTGGCACTGGGAACAGCACGCACACAGAGGAAAGGTGCATGGGGCTGGAACAGCCTGAGGATGTGTTCATGGTACACATTCTGCCCCCATACACACTGTGGGGCAGGATGGATCGCTTTGCTGTCTGAGCCCCGGGATGTGCAAAGTGCTGACAGCTCGATTTACCATTCCCCGACACCCAGATGGGGTTATCACCTTGCACAGACTGGGGATACGGCATGGTGAAGCTGGGCATTTCGCTGTGGACCACATAGAAAGCCATGGGAAGCGCTGGTTTACATGACAAAGCTGCAGGGAATCGAGCTGCAGATACTGTTGGCTCAAGATGAGGAAGAGACATTAATCAGAAGGACTCTTAGGCAGACTAAGCCTCTTTCATGCTAAGGTGATAGTACTTTGCTGTAAGCCTTGAAGTAGGTATAATTGTAATTTAAGTCTTTGTTAAACTAGTGGAACAATTAACGTTCAGATGACTCAGCCCCTCAGAAGCAGCCTTTGTACAGCACACAAAATGTCAGCAGGCTCTCAGATGGGTGAAGTTTGGCATGACTTGCGCGGAGAAGCTTCTATTAACTTGAAATCCGAAATGAGAAGGATAGTTAATTCTTGTATTTGTGGGCTCTTTTATTATTTTTTTTCCTTTTCCATTACAATCTTTCTTCTGTGTGTAAAATCAGCTCGACCTGTTGAAAATCATTTGGAAGTTGTTTCCTGACGTGATAGCTGATACGCGCACCGGGTAATTGGCACCGCGTACGCTCCAGGAAGATCCAGCCTCGCCTTTCCCATTTGCGGCGGGGCAGGATTGAACCTGTCGAAAACCATTTCATGCAGTGGGAGAATAAAGGAGGAAATGAATTACGGTTTTATTTGAGTTGAAGGATTAGTTGTGGGATAATAGCAAACAACGAAACAACTCAGGCAGGAACAATGCTGCCGTCTCTTAAACAGTTTTATTAGCTTATGCTGATTTGTGAATTAGGAAAACCAAATTACATCAGGCAAGAGAGCAAGGAACGACAATTAAAAACCTACAGGAAAGGACTGGAAAAACGGTGATGTCTCACTGCCTGCTCTTCAAAGCAAGATGGAGAGCATGACCTTTCCTTGGAATAAATACAGAGGATTGCACAGAGCTGCTTTTTGAATTTTGGTTTTGCCAATTTGCGATCGCTTGCTTGTGCTGTGGTTCTTATTTGTTGATTGCCCTGGGGTCCAATTTTAGCGTCTAAATACTCCCCAAAAGTATTTCCTCGTTCTTGGGTTTGAGGTCTGTTTGTCTCTCAGTTTCACTTCTAATCTGTCAGCTCGGTGTCCTTTTCAGTGCCCAGAGGCAGGGCTGTGCTGCTGCGTTTGAATAACCAGAGTACTGCGGGGCCACGAGATCCAGCTTCCCCGTGTGACACTTCCCCTTTTGAGCAGCGCTGTGATCAGTAGCCGTGTACGTGACACGGTTATGAGCTGTGTGAATATGCTTCAACCATCACACATATAAGGCTGATGTCTTTGTTAGTCACTGAGCCTTTTGAAACGAGAAGCATGGTTGAGATTGAGTTTGTCCTGCAAACCAGAACTGCGTTATACTTGCGTCCATACCTCCCACACCTTCAGAGGATTTGCTCCAGATGTAGAGCAGGGTGAAAGACGGCAGCACAGAGCCATTTCTTCTGGAAAACAGGGGAGGTGAAATATGCCTGGTGGTGCCCACTGCCGTCCAGATGGGCCCTCCGAGCTAGGACTCATTCACGTGCTCCACAAAGAGCATGCCATAGCAGACTGCCGGATGCTGCGTAGCTAAAAGATTGTCCCAGGTCCTAAAGGAGTGCTCTGCTCCACAGGAGAGGACTGTGCTTCAAGAGGCAGAGCATCTCCTTGCATGTCCTGAAGTTTGTGCCATGCTGTCTTTAAATCTGGAGCGTAAAAATGGCTGGGAACATTTACAGGCAGCTTGCAACTTGCCTCTTGCAGAAACAAGCGCCTGAGGGTAAGGTCAAGTGAGCACGTTGTTGCAGATTAAGCTGGTTTATGAATTTACCATACATCATCTGCTCCGTAAGAGCTGGCTGTGTGCGTGGTGCATGTATATGATCTGAGTCTTGCTATAGGTGGTGATGGACTTGTCCAAATTGAAAACAAAACCCTCATCCAGCCTCCTGAAGGTAGCAGAAAGATGTGCACTGAGTTTTTCAGGCCCATGGTAGCTTACTCTCCAGGGGGACTCAGAGGAATGGATGCAAGCAGGAACTGCAGGATTTGTTACGGGAGACAAGGTATGCCTGGAGTAAAATTCCTGCCCTTATTTGAAGTCATTGGAAGCCACCTAATTTATGCAGAAATACTAAATATTTCCTTGTAGTTTTTTCGAGTCCATTTTCAGGTTCAGCTCAATGTTAAAGGACAAGAGATACCTGTCGGGTGAATTTTGGAGGGTGTTAATGAAGATCAAAAATGGATTTTTAGGAGATTTTTCGAATGCCAAATTATCTTGAGATTCACCTGATTTAAGGAAAAAATAAATAATAGCTTGAATATAAATTGCTTGGGGTTAAACAAAACGTTGAGGCTTGACTTGAAGGTTGTATTTTACTTCTTTTGGTTGAGTTTCTAAAGTCACACAGCTTATGAGATAATGTCTGACTGCGTGCTTCCCTGTGCACACAGAATAGCAGCAGGGTCCCATTGTACCGGAGGAGAGAAGTTTGTTGACCAAAGCCCTGGAAATTTAGCCTGGATATCTGAAAGGTCTTAAGGCGGCAGTGCCTGTGTCACTGAGGAGCTGTACTTCCAGCTCAGGGTTTCTTCACCTCTTAACTTTTGAAACAGGCAGATTGCATTGCTATGATCCATCAGGGAGAGGGCAAAGACCGTCTGATGACTGTAGTCCTCATCATCATCGTTACCAGTGTGCGAGGGAGAGTCCCAGCCCGCTGGAGGAGATGGCAAACATTGTTCACAGCTCTGTGAGGACCTAGCCCCAGCCTCACACCAAAGCCGGCTGGATCAGCTGGGGAAACAGTGGTTTGGGTTTCGGAGGGCCTTGCTGTTGTTGGTTCAACTAAAATGGACTGTCTTAGGGCTGTAACTTCCAGTAGTTTCCCCTGCCTGCTACCATTGCGTTGCCTTCCCCTTACTCTTCACCCATGAGCTGCTCCTGTCCGTCTGTCTGACTCGTTTCCTGCCTTCGCTTCACGTCGGGCGAGATTCATCTGCATTCGTCTGCGGCCATCCAGTCTGAGCTAAGCGTCTAGACTCACTTTACGGAGGGAAAGAAGCAGGCCTTTCTGGAGAGTGATTCATTCCGTCCTGAAGTAGATGCTTCAGAGAGGTCAAATTTAATTATTTTCTAGGTTGCCGACTTTTCTCCACTGAATGTGAAGAGAGCTGGGACTGGCTCAGGTGTAGGCCTTGGTTTTCACAGTTGGGGAACATGGGTTCCACCTGGAATAATGTCTGATGTGTCCTTTGGGAAACATGATGTGAAATACACTTAATACTGAACAGTGGCAATCCTGCGTGTACATATTTTAGGTTTCAGTACTCCTCTGTCACAATATTACAGGTAACTGCAGGAATGGAGAGGTGTTCCTGTCCCCTCAGAGGAGCTCAGTGAGAACAACAACCTTCCTGTATGGGTCTCTTCGCACATCCTGAGCTTTGCTTGCAGACACTGTTCAGAACAACCCAGAGTAGTTTTTTCTTCCCCTTTTTATGGCAACAGAATTATCCAAGAGCTGCTTTAATTATGTTTCAGCAACTCCAAACTGGGTTTTAATCGTTGGTAGTAAGAAGTGCAGAGTAAATGACTCTTCCTGTTCTAGATCAGCATTTGACGTGCACACTACACTGGAATCTCCATCCTGGGAGCCCATTAAAAATGCTTCAAGGAAATGTATGAATCAGTTGATCATTTGCTAAAGAGCTGTATGGATTTTCCTCCTTTTAGTCCTTGCTTTTCCTTTCTTAGTTTGTTTTGCTTATCTTTTACAGCTCTATCTCACCTTATTTGAAAGAGGAAAGCCAGTGAAGCCCTGCGAGCAGTCCAGCAACTCGTGAAAAATCTTCATGCTACAGGATAATCCACAATTCCCTGAAGAAGAACATAGTGAATGTTGTGAGTTTATGTCGCCAAATGTATATTTGCAATTGTGTCTTCTCTGTGGGGGTGTCTGCGTTGTAGTGGTTGCTCCAATCCCTGGGATGTACTGAGCATCTTTTTGGTGTGCTGGAACCAAAGGGTAGGTGTGTTTGGGTTAGGCTGCAAAGCCAGTCTTTTAATTTCTCTCCTTATCACTCCTTTTTTTTTAATGATTTCAAGGGCAGAATGGTGATATCTGAGGAAAGATGCTGTGTTTCTTCTCCTCAGACCATGACAGTTATTTAATGTATTACTATTGTTTTTTAGCTAAATATATACTCTGCCTTTCGAAGGCCCCGTGATGGTGTAGCCTAACAAAAATGAAAACTATTGTGGATAACAGTTCAGCAATATGCAGTTCAGATTCAGGAGTTGTACACATGCTCATACATTGATGAAAATCGTTTGGCCACTTCCAAATTAGAGGAATGCAAATGTGGTTATTTGCATCTGCTATTCCAAATTCCTGTTCCTTTGATCAGTTCGTTTTATTTTTACGGTCATTGTTTTTCTTACGAAGCTCACTGCGTTTCTGGGTTGAAATGGGCAGATGTACAGATCAGATGTAAGCATCCTTAAAAAGAGGGGAAAACAAGAATTCTCTGCCTGCCAGGTCTGAGAATAATCCTTCTTTTGGTTTAAAAAAAACTTGAGAAATTCAAAATTAGGTAAGATGGTATTTGCAGTATGAAGTTTGTATTGGTATTAAGTTTGGTACTTACAACGAAATAGTTAACAAAGCTGACATTGGGAATCATTGGTAACTAGTAGCTCTAAGTTGCCAAGTTAATAACTCATTAAGCTGAATAAGGGGCCTCTGAGAGCTGGAGCTTCTCCCTGTCTGTGTATCCAAGCAGACGTGGCTGTATCAGCTTATTCCCACACTTTGAAAGCCTGCTCTGAAACCACAAGGGCTTACTTTGCACGCTGACTTCCTAGGGCAGAGGAGGGCAGCCTTAAATAATAATAATAATAATAAATAAAAAACTGTCCTAGCATGCAAAGAAGCTGTTGGGATAGCAGGAGCTGTTTGCTGGAGATGTTGCAATCAGCGGAGGTGATTGCAACAGCAGCACCACCTCATGCCGAGGAGAGCGTTCCCCGGTCCCGTACCCTGTGCGGTGTTCAAGATGGGCCAGATAAACTGCACCAGGGAGGGAGGGAGGTGATCATCAGCCATCGCAGGGGATGGAGGACCTGTGCAAGATGCCCTCAGCGTGATGATTACCTTCTGCCCTGTCCTGAATGGTTTAAAACGAGCCCACCTCAGGCGGCCTGCGATTGAGGTGACAGACCCCCAAGTCACACTCCCGAGGCCTGGGCTTGCGAGGAAGGAGCAGCACCCTTCTCACCAGGTACAGATGGGAAGAAAGTGCTCTCAAAAAATGCTCTCCCCCTGGCATGGAGGGCATGTTTCTTGCGGAGGGGTCGTGCACAGGCGATGGAGAGCTCTTTGGAAGTTCCTTGAGAGCTGCTGGCTTCTGCGTGCAGGACAGCGCTGTGGCGAGGAGGCGGCCGGCCAGGCTCCTCCTCTCCCCTCCCCTCTTTCCTTCACCCTCTCCGGGAGACAGGAATAGCAGAAGCAAGGAGGGGTGGTATTTCTGCCCTTTCTGCTGAGAGGAAATACCAGCGCACAATGATTTCTCTGGAAAAAAATCCCGTTCTCTTTTCCCTGGGTGTTTGCAGGGTGTTGTGGCGCTGGGACCTTTTGCAGGGCGAGCAGCGGCTGAGCTCGTCCCTTCCTCCTCCTCCTTCTGCCACCGAGGCAAATTTCAGAGCCGGGGGTGGGGGGTGGGCAGTAAATTGGGACCAGCATCTTGTATCCACCTAGAAACTGCCTGTTTACTAAACAGCACCAATTTCTCGCTTCCTCTCTCCTGCTCTCCTCATTTGGATGAAGAGCGTTTCTGGAATAGCAGGGCTCGTACAAATCAAGTCCATATTTCGCTTTTGCAGAGAGAAAATGAGATGTCAGGAGGAGCTGTTAAGGAGGACTGTTATTTCGCTTAGTGAGGGGTCAAAACGAGGAGAGGTGAGGCTGCTGTGCTCCTGCAGAAGGGCACCTTGTGAATGCCAGCATGCAATTTGGTGATTGTCTGGTGGGGCTTAGGTATCCCGAGGATTTTTCCATCCTGAAAACATACGCCGCAGCTTTTTTGGAGTGCTAGCCACACAAGCACAAACACATTCTGACAGGAGCAATGAATAAACTCTTCGTGTGCCTCGCTCGCTGGCATTTCTTCACTTTTTTTTTTTTTTTTTTTTGCACTTGTGCTAAAACCTCTGGCACAGTTTGTGGGAAACGGAAAATAAATCTCTAACTCCAGCATGTGTCAATAACTGAAGCGTCTTCGGTTGATCTCATATCTGTGGCTGTTATTTTGGGCAAACTGCAGATGGCAGGATAGTAAACATCCCTGTTCCTCGCTCTGACAGCCTTGCAGCGCGTGACTTCGGTGGGAAGCAGCCTGCGTGAGGGCTGGGTGCAGCCCCACCGAGCATCTCGGGGGCTGAGTTTAGCCCCAGCCCCTTTCTTCTCTGCCTCCTCCTCTCGCCATTTCTTGCCCTGGTCCCATCTCATTCACTCTCCTCCTTTGGACGGACCAGAATGGCTCAAGGCTGACATTTGGGAGGGGAAGTTGAAATAGTTCGGGCCTCTTGCAGTGCTGAAAAAATAAAAAATAAGCCAACTCCGACCATACCTCGAGGCCTCAGGTTTGGCAGCGTGTTGTAAGTGATGAACAGTGGGTGAAAATGGATGTTGCAGACACGCAGCAGAGCTCCTGAGCCTGGGCAGAAGCAAAATGGGCCGGGGGAGGTGTTGCTGCACGCCAGGTTGGCTCGCTGTCCCCGAAGCCACTGCTCTGAGCGTGCAGGGTGTGAGCCCAGATTGCCTCTTTCTCGCTCTGCATTCCTGCTGGCCCCTCCTGAGCTGCCTTTTCCAACCTGGATGGCTGAACTTCCCCTTCCTTTGTCTCCCGTGCTTATCTGCTGGATCCATACTTGGATCTGGAGTGCCAGCCCCTACCCTCCAGCACTGTGCTGCTGCAGCCGCCCCGCTGGTTGCCTTTTGTAACCTGCAGGTATCCCGTTGCTGTCAAACCCGAGGTGTCCCCCCCTGCCCTTCTTCCCCCGGCTCTCCCCACACCCCAGGCACCTCTGCATTTATCGCTTGCAGTATGCAATCCGTGTATTAAAATAATTATTGGTTAGGTCATTCATTACTCTCTCGCTTTCTTCTCGGCCGATAGAGCTTCCAGAGAACGGAGAAGTTGTAATTTCTCCAGGGCTAAAATCCAAGTCTTTGATAGGCAGGCATGATGCCTGGGGCCACTACATGTTGCTACCGGTTGTCAGCTCTGTAAAACTTACCCTGCAGAGCAAAGAAATCTGGGCACAAAGATTGTTCTCTTCTCTCTCTGTGGCAAGCTGCAGTTTCCCAGCCTGTTCCGCCTTCCCTTCATTGTCTTCCAAGCAAATGGCTGTAAGATTATGACTCCCATGTTTGGACTGAGAACAGCTTTTGCCTGAGCAAACAGATTTCTCTTTGGCAGGCTCTTTAACTGCTGCCCCAGCTTTTCGCTGTCAGCTTTGTTTCACGATTTGCCGTGAGGGAAGTCCAGGCAGTGCTGGTGCGTCGGAGCGAGGAAGCCGAGGACGGCGGGCAGGTGAACGCTTCTGCCAGTGACTGCAGCGCCCTGCTCCGCGAGGAAAAGGCATCTCTTGTAGCTGGACAGCGTGGCTTATGGCTGTTCTTATCTTTAATTTGGTGAGAGTGGCTGGAGAGGCTTCAGCTCCTTGCTGGCAGCACTGCTTGGTCCAAGAGGCTTCGGCGTAAACCAAGAAGTATTTGGAGCGAACGGGGAGGATAGCACGGCATGAGAGCTGCTCTGCTCCTTGCAGGTGGTGGCTGGGGTGCAGCTGACCAAAACACAGGTGTCCCGTGGCTGCCAGAATTCTTCTTTTATTGCTCTTCTGCCTCACTGCTGCTTTTTATTGTATTTTTTTGGTGGTGCTGTGTTAGCGAGCTGTTTTTCTGCGCCCACAATGACCCCAGCGGTATCTAGTAGCCTGCTGGTGCTCCTCTCAGTGCTAATAACGTTGGTGGCAGCAGCAGGAAGAGAATATAAATTAAGCTCTTCTAGAAGGGAGGTTGTTTTTTTTAATTTTTTTTCCATGTGCTGGTTGGAGTGCCTGTTCAAAAGGAAAGGCTGCTGTAAACCGGTGGGTTAATTTAAAGGGATCAGGAGCCCCCCATAGCAGAACACTGTCCTGCACAACCTGCTCATTCATATTGATTCCAGGTTTGTTTGCAGCCTGCCAGGCATGTTGACCCTGGATGCTGATGTTGGGGAGGGATATTAGATGCAGATACTCGTAGAGAAGCTGGCAACGCTGACGCTATCTGTGTTCCTTTTCAGTGAGCTTCATGTTTCTGGTTGTTAATCAGCGCTGGCGCTTCCAGCCACCCGCACTGATCAATGTTTCAGAGGCACCTGATGGCACAAAGGTCAAGAGGAAGATAAAGAAGCAGGTTGCCAGGGTTGCTCTGAGCTTCTTCCCCTGTTGAGGTGTCAGAACTGGGGACAGGCTAATGAAACCTCAGGCGCTGCAGTCTTTTTTTTTTATTTCTAGTGGATTTTCCTGGCAGCTCTTTAAATAATAAAGAAACCCTCCCCACTAGGGCAAAGCGAGTTTAGTGTACTCAGCAGCGATAGAAGAAATCTGTTTGGGGAGTGAAGGTTGTGTTAGATGAGGAGAGGAAGGTTGGTTGTGGCTTTCTGAGGCTGGTAACCTTCAGTCAGGCTTGGGGTGGTGGTTTCTAAATTCTCTTTGTCTCACTTCCAACTTCGGGAGTGCAATAAGTCCTGCTAAAGCATTACAAAAGCTCTGACAGCTGAAAGAAGCCTAGCAAAATGGGGTTTGGCTTCCCTGACGAGTGGACGCCTGTCCAGAGCTGCGGAGATCCCTGGCAGTGGAGAGAGCAGCACAAGGGAAGCAGCAGGTAAAATGGGCTTTAAGCCTTCATCTGCCAGGAGCTCGTCCCTCTGGCAGGTAAAACCTCTCTTCTCAGCAGCCTGACCTGGTATTGCTGATGCTAATAGTTGTTTTTTTTAAGAAAAAGGGACCCCAGGTAACGAGAACCTCCAGTGCAGTAAGAGCCAGTTTGACACTGGGTAGAGCAACAGGAAGAGCACCGGAGGAGCTAACACTTCTCATGTGTGCAGCTCACGTGTCTTGGGGCTATTTTGGAGTTTTCAAAATGAGTGTTGGTTGTTTTCTTGTGAAAGCACGCACTGCAAGTGGCTTTGTTAAAGAGTCAGCTTTCTACGAGGAAAAAAAAAAAGGCAAAATGATCATTTTGGCACAATTATCATCCCTTTGGCACTCAGTCTGTGCCATGTACCGCTGCTGTTTGAGGCAGGAGGGTCCTCCAAACGTCCTGCTGAGCTCAGGCACCCGTTAGATCCCCAGTGGGAATCACCAGGCTGCTTTCTGCTTCTACTGGATCCATTACCAGGTTAGTATAACCGTCTTTATTCAACCCGAGGGACAGCCTGCAGGGCGATGGAGGAGATAAAAGTCCAAGTGTTTCCTCCTTGTGCTCATTGACCAGTCAGACCAGTTCAGCTGCAGGGATTTGGCTCGGCGATGCTCCTGGTGACATTTGGAGAAGGGGTGAACGAGCTGCAGAGCTCCATGTGTCTTCATTACAGGGTGAAGCCTCTTCCTAAATTAAATGAAGCAGGCAGTCTTCATTAGCTCCAGGTTTTGTTGTTGTTATTATTATTCTAATGTAATTATCACTTTTCTTCAGTCAGCCTTATGCTTTCCTCCTTACAAATAAACTCCTTCCATCTGGAGAGTATTTTGAGACGGGGAAGGCAACAGCGAAGTAGTGGAAGGATTGTGTAGCAGCATGTTCCTACCCTCTAAGTATATATATAATGCCATAGAATAAAATTAAAAAAAAATAATAATACACGAGACACAGAATAGGATCCCCCTCTCTCAAAAAAGACTATGCCAAGGAAGATTGTTGAGTTACCTACGTAAGCACGTGCAATGCAGGAGCATGGTACATTGAGCTGCAAGGCTCCTGCAGATCTTTGCTTCCAAAAAAAAAAAAAAAAGGGCATGAAGAACTGAGGAGTTGCCCCACGCTGCTCTCAGCACCTAGTTCTTGGCCACAGTGAAATAGCTACTGCCTGCAGGGAGCACGAAAGGCCCGGTCGCACCGGGTACATCTAGTACATCAGAGCCCTGTGCAGAGATTCCCAGGCTGACAAGGTGCTCTGCTCAGGCTAATTAGTGCTGCTTCTCCCCTTACATCTTCCCTGATTATGCTAATTAGGCAGAGCAGGGTGCTGCCTGACACTGGTTTTCTGCTGGTGAGAGTCAGAGGAGTGTGTCTGCGCAGCCCTGCCCTGCAGCATCGCCCTGAAAACGTCTGAGCCCACTCAGCACAAGCCCACGAGTCTGTGCCGTGTGCTTGTGCAGGGCAGGTGTATCCCAGAGCGTTATTATACATGCTCTCAAGGATCACTCGGCCTTGGGTGACTTGCTGGGGACTGCAGGGAATGCACGTGGCTTTAGGGAAGATTCTGAATCGTGCTCTCAAAAGCACACGTGCTGCTAAGTGTCATCAGCTCCTGCTCATCTTGCTGAAAGTGAACAACTTGCCAGGCTTTGGAAGTGGTGGTCTCGAGCTCCGCAGGAGAGGCAGGCTGCCGAGGAGACAGAAGTACCCAGGTAGACGATCAGAAATGGTGGAATTGAGGAGTAACAGCGCAAAGAGCTCAGACCTTCTGCTTTTCATCCTATTTACCTGGGTGAGAGTGGCAGAAGAATGGGTTGGCAGGTTAAATTAGATTGTGAAACCTTGCTAATTAGCTGTGCATTCCCCACTCCACCTCTCCCTCTGTCCTTCCCAAGTGGAATTCCTGCAGCATGAAGTGAGTGCGGGGATAGGTAGCTTTCACAATGTGGTTTTTTAACGTTCAATTCTGATGGTAGCTGTTACAATATAGGTAGGTTTGCAGCCAAATTTTGTTTTAAAGGCATGGAGTGGCCTTAGAGAAGCCAGGTTTTGGAAGTTAATGCTGGAACATTTTTGAGCTCTTTTAAAAGAAACCAAATCAGACCAATTAAAAAAATAAAAACAAACAAACAAAAACAGAATGACAAGAAATAAAACCAGTTTTGCTCATTGTAGTAGAGATGGCATTTACAGTCCTGACTGCTCCTCCTCTGACTAGCACCTTCCTGAGAAATGCAGGGATGAATGGGTATGTATACTCACATGCACACCTATGTATATATTGATCTTAGTGAGCTGAGAATGTAAAACTGAGTACAAAAACGTATGCCATTTTTGGTAAGTTGTTTGTTTTAGTTGCACAGTTTCTGTACAGTGATTTTCTTGCATTAATGTTCCGTGTGTGAAGGCTGAGGTGTGGTAGAGCCCTTGTCGTAAGATGGATGTCCGTGTTTCGTTCCATATTGCGAAATGGTAGTCCTCCAAATACCACGCCAAGCCACCAGCACGAATAAATAGCTGCGCTGCATTATTTTTGGGGACTAGCAGTTTCCAAGGCAGTCGGTACGGTCACAGCCATTAAGTGAGTAGAAAGTGTTTTGGAAGAGTGGAAGGAGCTTTGTTGACTGAAATGGCTGGGTCAGAGCAGAAAAGGAAGGGTTTGCTGTTTTAAAGCATAGCAGACATTTTAGACATTCTTATCGAGATGCTTCGGTCACGCAGTTGTGTGAAAGGCTGATAAAGCAGCGTGCGATAGCAGCCCTCACAGCTTAAAGTGCCCGAACTTGGCACGGCCAGTGGTAATGTGGAATAGGAATAAATACAAAGCTCCTGTGCTGGAATTCCCGGCTCTGGTTATTAGCAGCTCCCTGTGTAAACACGGGCTCGGTGCATCTAATGCTGGGAGGACGGCTTTTGTTCTCTCCAGGGGAGGGCTGCTGGCTCTGCACGGGCTGGGTTCAGACCCAGCTCTACGGCTCGGTGTCTGGAGGAAGCCTCCTTAGTATAAACCGCGCACCAAAATAATACGTGGGTAATTTTTCACCGTAATGCAAGTGTTTCACAGATTTTAGGTGTTGAATATCTGTTGCTCGTTCCACTCGAGCTGATTACCACCAGCTGGACGGAGCACCTTAGCAGGCACACTTGGTCAGAGTTGCAGGTTTGGCGTTGCTTTGTGGCCAGGTTGGGACCAGCAGCTTCCAGTTCCCTCCCAGCGCTCCCAGATGCTCCCATTAAGCGCTTAAGGATGGCCTGAAAGGAGCGGGGAGAGCTCTGTTAACTTCATGCCCCGGTGGGGCATACGATAGCTGATTTTTTGGTTACAGACTTGGGCCCTGGGCCTGCTTGCTGACCTGTGCGTGCTCATCAAGCTGCCTGGCATGTCTGGGCTGGAGCCTCGAAGCAACGGAGAGCGGTGTTTGTCCGTGGTCAGAGAGGGAAACCACCGTGCCAACACAAACCCTGCTGTCTGATCAGGCCAGTGCTAAAGGTAACGTGTGGAGCAGTGGCTATTACTCCTTCAGGAAAGCGAATGTAAGCAGGGTAGATGCCCCTTAATTAAATTACGGTTGCTATTTTAAGGCTTATGGCATGAAACATTAAGGCTCAGTGAAGGTATTTCTCTTTAAACGTTCCTTCAGGACTTTGAAATGCTGCAAACAAAGCTATCTGATGGTAGCCGCGCAAAGCTGGTGTCAGCGTAGCTGAAACCGAAATTGCTCTCTCATGAGTTCAGTCACAGTGCCCGTACCTTGCTGGAAAACCCAAGTGCTTGGGTAGAGAAAAGATAGGTCGTGGTTGAAGCATCTCTGCTTGCTTCTGTGGTTCTGTGTCTTTCTGTTTGTGCTTTGGCAAATCTGGTGTGGGGGACGAGGAGTTGTGGGTGCTGATTGTTTGTCTGTAAACTGTCCTACTGGAACGGAGGCTGTAGGAGGCTTTCTCGTGGATCTTAATCAGACTCGTGCCTTATCTGAACACTATTTGACCCTTGAAGATGCTGCAGGTGGCTTTCATCCAGCGTTCCCGAGCCCACTGTGTGAGCATGCTTGCAACAGAGGGAGAGGAGCACTCACTTGAGGCAGCATCCTCATGTATCAAACCACTGCGCTCCTGAAAGGCCTTCCTCTCTGCTAACATGCTTTCACTTGATTTATTTTCTAGTAGTTCAAGCTGATGGCAATGGTCAAGCCTCACGGTGTTAGACGAAGGCCTCAATACCTGCCTTCTCCTTTATGGTGGAGCACAGGAGAAATTACATCCTTGATCTTCACCTGGAAACAGAAAGGAAGAGATACAAAGGAGGAGTATGTGATTCTTGATTACAGGGAAATACAATGGCAATTCGTGCTGCTTTTTCATAGACTTTATGGTATTAAAAAGTAAATTCAATAATTCCTGTCTTCTTTCTATTTTTCTTTAGGTTCAGCTTAATAAAGGTAGAAGCATTCTTCCCTTGGTAAGGAACTATTCTGATATGAAAAATGTGAAACCTCAGGGATAAGGCAAGGGAAATTGCTTGCCAGGATCATTGTTTTCTTAGGGAAGGGATCATTTAAATGATTCCTGGCTGAATACTTTATCCTTTTCACACCCAAAAGGAATAAAGAAAAAGAGTACAAAATTTGCCTTGGTAAGATTTGGTCATATCTTTGGTCATGCATGGCTAGATTTGAAGTGCAATAGAAACATGATGGGTCTCTTAGAGTGGGTTCTCCAGGTTTTTGAGAAGAGCGTGCAAAGCTAAAATTTAATCCAGGATAAGGTCTGACGGTGTTTGGATCAAAGCGTTCAGCTCGGGTCATGACAGAGGTTTGGTAGACACCAAATCAGAAAGCTGGCATTCAGATCCCACTGTCTCCCTCGCTCAGATGTGTGGGGTTTCTGTTTTGGCCTGGCTTGTTTCTTACTTAAAGCAATCATTTCTGTGGTCTGTGGTAATTGAAGTTAGTCTTGTCCTATATTGCCTTTTCATGAAGTGCAACTACAGCACCTTGTGCATTGAGCGTCCTGGAGGCAGGTACTGCCTTTTAGAGAACATTTCTTGGTTTCTCAGTTTCTATCATACCTTTAACATGATTTCCTTCCCCTCCTGTCTGCAAAGAGCATTTTGATGCTCACATACTGACTCCTGCAGCTCTCTTCTCTTGCAGCCTGTGGTTTGGGATGGCTCCACGGTAGGGCACCAGCTTGGAACAGAGAAACAGTTGGCAGAGCCAGAAGTAAAAGCTATCTGATGGGTGACTTGAGGCATGTCATGACCAGTCAGTGCTTCAGCCATAAAGCAGAGATAGTGATACTGATACCGCTCCTTGGTAAGGTGTTATGAAACCTTTTCATGAGTATTTCTGCTTCAGAGCCGGGGTGTTTTTAGCCAGGATTCCAAGGAACTGAGGTGTGTGTGTGCTGGTGACGATGTCTGTGTCCCCATTCCCTCCCTAACACAGCCTTTTGGCTGGTTCCCACCAAATCCAGCAGGGAGTAGAAGTCCCAAAGCAGCTGGAGGCTGCCAGAGGGAAGACAGCAGAGAGGGGCGAGCGTGGAGGAGTGGGTATGGACCCCAAATGTGGGCATGGACCACAAATCTGCAGGAAACTCATCCTCTTGAATGTTTTCACTCTTTTTTTTTTTTTTTTGCACAGAACATCTGCAAGGAGCTCTGCATCCTTCCTGGCACCTTTGGCAAAGCCCTCCAGCTCTTCCCTTCCCCTCCATGCTACTCATGTTTTACTTGTGCATCAATGTGAATTTAGAGCCTTTTCCTTTCCCTGCAACCTTGGGGCTTCTCCCCATGGATCCCGAGTGGCAGAGCCTTCCCACTCGTAGGAAGAAGCTTCCCTCCTGATCCTGGATACACAGATTTAACATCTGGCAGAAACCACTTTCGGTGACTGCTGAATTTCTTTCTTGCACAGCTCCGTTTGTGTTTCCAGAGCGCTGGCCTTTTCCTGCACACAGGGCCTCTTGCTTCCTTGGCATGGGTCTCCTGTTTGGTATTGCTCTGTACGTTGAAGGCAGCTACACGGTAGCAGTAGTAATTACAGGGATGCAAATTTATTATCTCATGTTTAGTAACTCAGTAGGAGCACATGTTTATCTTGTACACTTGAGTGCTGTTTTTAAATAGTGCTGTGTATACAATAGATGGTTTTAAAGTTGACTAACCAAGAAAACATCCTCAAGGCTGAAAGAACAAGCATGAAAGATATGCAAGAGTTGCAGCCTGGTTTTTCGCACTACTTTGTGTCTAGCTTGCTGACGTACATGGCTGAAACAGTGAGAAGTCTCGTTTATGTGCCCAGATAAAGCCAACAGAGTTTACAGTGATCAGATTCACCTCGTGACTTGGAAGAGTGATTTTAAACTTTGCAGGAGAGAACCGATGTGTGAAATGAATTTATTAAACAACAACAAAAAAAGGAATATTAGAGTAAGAATCCTTTCAGTGGGAGCAAGAGACAAGTAAACAAATAGGCAGCTGACCACAGGCTCTGTGGTTTCCGTGGAAGTAATTGTATGAAGACCAAGACTCCTGAATTACCTTCAGGTCAGTTGTTTTCAACTATGTTAGTGTAGGTCAGTTTGAAGTGCCTCCAGAGAGGAGGAGTCATGACTGTAAAGGAACATGACTTAAAAACACCAATCATAGAAAAATTCTTTACCCTATAGCCAGCTTTGAAGTCTCTTGACTCTTTTTATTGACTTTAGGTCAAGCCTTTGATACCAAAAGGCAAGAGCAGACGTGTCTCTGAAATTATTTTCTAGGAATTATTTATATGCGTGATGTGTACTTTGCAATTTTAATAAGAATCTCTCATATCAGACTTATTACTATTATGGCATCAGGCTTGTAGGCTCGGGCAAGGTCTGCTGTGGCTAGCCTTTTGAATACACAGCTGGTAATGAAAAGACTCTCCAAACCAAGGAGTTCCTGTGATGCCTGTGTGTTTTTTTGTTTTATATTCATGTACCTCCTGTTTGCACTGAAATAAGAGGTGCAGAAGACTTGCTGGTGTAGATCATGCTGCCCATTTTCCTGACAAGACAGGGCAGTTCCCTGCAGTGCCTTTTTAAGCGCTTTGCCCTATTAAGTCTCAAGCATCCAGACCTCATAGCTTCCTTTACTTCCCTTACAAAGTTGTTAATAACTTCTTTATCAGCCTAATTGCCACTTTTTAGAATTTCCCTGTAGTCTTAAACTGCCCCAGACACCATCTGTCAGAATTGCATCCTACTCACGTTGCTGGGACATAGCAACAGCACTGACGGGGTGCTGCAGGTCGTCTGTACTAAAAGGCTCCTGAGAAGCTGTCCAAGTGGTATGGCAAAGCCCATGTCTGGTCCAGAGGAGAGTGACTATGCTGTGGACGGGCATCGAAACTTGGAGCTGCTTATGTTTACCTGGAGCAAAGCAACTGGGCCTTTTTGTGCTGGCTGATCGAAGTTGTGCTGCTCCACTCGAAAATTTCTGAAGGCCTCATTTCATCACTCGGCCTTTCATTTCCTTCTACTACTCAGCTTGCTTTCTCATTTTCCTTTCAGCCCGATATGCTCTCTCAACACTTAAGTTTTCATTTCTTCCTTTTTTTTTATTTCCACAGTAGATGGTGGAGTCACATCCCACATGGCTCTGCCATCTGGAACAGCTTCCCTGACTCATTCCTTTTGAGCTTCGTCTTTATCCTTGGCCTCTATGTGTTAATGTTCCTTCTAATAAAACAATCAAATCTCATGCCCAGAGGCTTCCAGTTTTTCTCTGCTCAGTCATTCTCTCCAAGACACAAAGCTTTGCCTACCCTTTGATGCACAAGGTTATTTTGTGATCTCTGCTTGTTATTAGACACAGAAGACCTATTTCAGAGACACCTAATCACATCTTTAAGTCTCATTCTTATTCAGGACAACACTTCAGGACATATTTTCCTTTTTAGCACCCCCTTTCTGATTTCAGCAGGCTTCACTGATTTAAAGTTAGAATATGTTTAAGTACTGTGAAACTGATGAAGCCTCAGCTGCAAAGCATGTTTTTCATATTGAAAAAGAAAAAAAAAATCAAACCAAAGCATACTGCACAGTCTGAAAGTAATGGAAGCTTCAAGCAGAGAAGTAAGATTTCAAATCTGATACTACATCTCCTTAAATCTCTTCCTGAGAACGCCAAACATGCTGTAAAATCAAAAAACAAAAAACAAACAAACAAAAAAAAAATCCAAGCAGCGTTGCTTTGCAGTCTGTTGACTCAAAACATTTTCTGCTGCACACGGAGATTTTCAGTAGTTGACATAGTATGCAGTTGTTCTTGCTAAATTAAGAACGTCTCATGCTTTCTGGGATCCCATGGCAGAACTGCTGAGTTGCAATACTTACTTAAAAAAAAAAAAAAAAAAAAAAAAAAAAAAAAACGAGGTTAGTTTATTGAGCAGTTGGACACAACTTGCAGCACTCCTGCTTTCCTCATAGTGGCTCCCTTAAAGCTGCCATCCGATGGGGGAAAAATCCAGCTAACAGCAGGCTGTGCCCGGGCACACACAGTCTGGGCTTTGTGCAGAGCATGGCTTTGGCATCTGGAGTGGGAGCTGAGGGCACGTAAGGCTGGGGTGTGGGGCGCTGCAGGAGGATAACCAGGCATCACTTCTGAAAGAAGCACGGGCTCGGCTGCGGGGCTCCTGCCCAATTTTCGCCATCCTCGCCTCTTTCTTGCTATCTCCTCCACCCTTCCAGGCTGCAGATCTGCCCGGAGAACACACAACACAGCCTTCCTAATTCATAAAAGGTGAGGAGGGGGAGCAATGCCCGGCCTCGGAGCAGCCCCTTGGAGTCCAGCCAGTGTTGAAATCAGCTGTCCTCGGGGAGGGCGAGTCGCCTTCAGTGTGCGTCCCACCAAAACCAAGCAGGGGACACGGATTGCCCCAGTGATCTTGCCCCAGGTCGCTAGGTAGAGGTGCAGTGACTTCTTGTTTGCTCCTGGGGTGATGGCACAAGGCAGCAGAGTAGCACGAGAATATTTCTCAAGGCTGAGTGTGGGTGTGTGATTGTCGAGGTCTGGGGTTTTAAGCACAGAGCTTGAGCCACAGTGCTCCGTTAATGAGAGGTTTGCCTTTGTCCTCCTTAAAATGGGAGAAGTAACTGAAGACTACATAATGCTTGGTTCCTTGTGAATCATGGGGATTACATGGCTAGAAGTGGATTTGCTAAAGACCTTTTAAAAATGCATTGCTTCTGAGCCTGTCAGATAGTTTCCTGACCAGACCGCCATCAAACTTGTTTTTTTTCCCCCTCTTAGATACTCAGTGGACATGAAAAACCTTCCTGTGTATGGAAATAGAGGTGCAAAAGCAATTCAAAAGGATTAATGTGTTCCTTTTCCTCTTCATCACAGTTCTTGTGGATTTTTGTGGAAGATTCACAACCCAAGGACCACCTTAAGATACCTTCTTCCCAACCTATTGTGATTACTCGGGATTAAAGCAGCCTGAAGCAGTGTTTTAGGGAATTTCTGATAAGTCCTTTGTCCCCAGTGAAATCTGTTTTTACTTTGCTTCCTGCTCTACAGAAAGCTTATTCCTGACACCAGCCCTGCCATCCTCGTCAGTTCAGCAAATGTTTCCTTGGCATTGCACTTGCTGTTTTTGAACCACGAAAGGCTTTTAGGTAAAGTTATCATAATATAAACTGAAAATTGACAGGCTGAATAGTTGTGGTTAGTATGTGCTATAGTGGTGATGACATGGGAAAATATGTTGTTTTTCTCCAGATGACTGTTTGAGGTTAGTTCTAGACCATTTTGTTCATGATGTGCCAGCTAAAATTGTGAGAGCGTGACTTTGAAGTAAGCAGGTTAGTTTGATTTTTTTATTCTTTTTTAAAGCCTGATAAAGGCTTGTTGTCAAAGAATGGATGTTGTTGTTCTTGGGGGAATTAGAGAGGATGGAGCCAAGTGTTTAAAGGGACTGAAAGGTTTAGAGGACTGAATTACCCATACTGAGTTCATCTGACTGCATAATCCAACCAAGGGTGGCTCACTCATGGGACTAGCATGAGTAAAGCATGGCCCAAAGGGCAAAAGCCAGGTGATTGAGGGGCCTCTTCTTCACCAGAAGATTGTGGGGTGAAGGAGGGGTGGGTAACAGCAAGCAGAGCCAGCCCTTCCTGCTGGCAGCAGAAGCGTTGTGCTGTAGGCCTGCCTGTTCCTCGTGCTCTTGTCCTGAGTTCAGGACAGGAGCAGCACTACATCCTGCGGGGATGGCAGCGCAGCAGAGCCTCGGGTGGCATCTTGCATGCTCCAGCAGTCACAGGAGGATCTGCAGGCACCAAAAAATGTCACGGTGCTGAGTCAAACAAGTAGCGCTCTGAAGGACCACAGAAACATGTGCCCTGCTCATGAGGCAGAAGCAAGAAAAGAAGGCATGAGACAGGAGGTGATGTTTGATGTCTCCGTATCTAATGATAAAAACAAAAGTGACTCAAATGTCACTTTCTTCCAAAACAGGAGCCTTTTTGGTGTGGGCTGCCAGTGTGTGTTAGGAGCGATATGCAAACTACACAGAACTTGTGTGTGGCTAAAAGATGGTTTCTTTTTCTTTCATCTGTTTCATTTTGTGCTGCAAAGATGCACTTGCGTGTAAAAGGCTTGACATATTTAACAGGACCTTGAAACAGCTCCGCTGAACTGCAGCACGGAGAACAGCGGAGGAACATGGAAGGATAGCAGAAGACATTACCCCAGCTTAAATTTTCATATAAAACCCGGCAGTTCTGGAGAAGTTCTTACTCCATCTGCTGCAGCACTGTGTGAGTTTGGGGTTTAAATCTGTTCCAAGATCTTCGTGGTGTTCGGGCACAGAGACGCAAGTCAGCTGTGGAGGAGCAGCCTTAAATGTGAGTTTGCCTTCACCCCTCCTGAACTGCTCTGCTGACATGAGATTGTTAGCACAGCCCACTCAAGTGAGGATTTTTCTGGTGTTGCCATTTTTTCTGTGCTTGTATGGGCTAATCTCATCTCTTCTTGTGGTGGGGGAAGAACAGGGTGTGGAATGTGTTGCTAGCACCTCACCTGCCCAGAACTGAGGAGCCTTCAAGCTTCTCGAAAGTTGGACTGTGATGATGTTTGAGTGTTGCCCTTTAGCCTCAGCAAACACGCAGAGCACACGGATGGATTGTTCCTCCCTAAAACATCAGTGAAGAGCCAGGGGAAGAGACGGGCTTCTAATATTCTCCTAACTCTGATAGTCTTCCAGTGGCTCCCAGAGGATCATTCATTTCCTCAGCACTTTCTTCTTCACTCTCTCGCATGTCTCCTGTCGGCACAGCTGTACTAGGGAGAGTTTAATTGTAAGGCCCTAACTCATAAAAGCTTCTCTCTTCCCTACTTCTGATTAAATATTTTAAAATATTTGAATCTAGAATGTTGATTGATAATATATTGATAATATCATCTGACCAATACAATTGTTTCATTAGGTTATTTCTGAAAGGATGTACATGGATATAGGTAAAAACGCCAACTGATCCAAGGGTGGTGAGGGGCTGTGTTCGCCCAGATGCTGACCTTTAATGGTTGGCATTTGTACGTCCAGAAATGAAGGCAGGTGGAACTGTCAGCTGCTTTGCTCAGGCAAATATCCTTTAAAGTTCACTACAAGGAAAAATTGAATCGTTACACGTCGTGTATATAAACTAAAAGGTGAGATTCTGACAATTCACCAATTCAGTTTCTGACACAGGTCTCTCTTTCCTGGAGCCAGGATCTCTCCCTGCATGCTTTTGCATTTACTGGATGATGATCCTGTTTGTAAAATAGGAGTAAGAAAAGGCAACATTAGATATGAGGGGTTGTTTATGTCTCCGTATTTAATGATAAAACCAAAAGTGACTGAAATGACACTTTCTTCCCAAATGAGAGATTTTCTGGTATGAGCTGCCAGTGTGTTAGGATGCGGTGGCTGAATGCCCCTGCTCCACTTCGGTAAGACTAATGGGCTTTTAATTTCTGTAGCCTTGCTCCCAGTCTCTGGGGAGCGCTTCCCTGAAAGTGTGCAGGGACTGGGCTTTTGCCTCGAAATTTGGCTGGAAGGACAGTCGCGCACGCACGGTGGGATCCCGAGCACATTGGGATCCTTACCCTGGTGGAGGCCTCTGGGCACAATGCTGTCATAAATTTTAAGTAACAATAATAACACTGTGAAAAGTTAAATAAATGCGTCAAGTTAATTTTATGCTCCCCTCCCCTCAGGCAGATTAGCATAAATTGAATTTTCTAATAATTAGCCCAGGCAATTACTGTCGACAAGGTGTACCCGATTTCACCGAGCGGTGGCAATACCCGGAGGACGGAGCCTGCCAAGAGCAGAGAGGTTCCCAGATGGACCCAGCAGGAGCAGGTCCAGCTGCCCACTGGTTTTGGAGGTGCTGTGTGAGTGTGTGCCGACCCTGCCGTGGTTTGGGCTGCATGCGTATCGCCGCCGTGCCATCCAGATCTTTGGGACTTACATTGGAGTTATGGAAAATACCTCACTGTACTGCCTGCGCTCAGCTTATTAAACTGTCACAGTAAAATATGTTACGATCCCGGGCTGCCCTTCCCAAATGCATCGTAGGGGCTGTTAACAAACACCTGTCAGGCTCAACTGCAGCGTCTGATCCCCAGCTTCTGCTGCCATGCCGGAGAGCAGGGGTTGCACGCCGTGCTGGCGCTTTGCAGCGCGCTCCGAGAGCAGGCGCTTGGGAGCAGGGGGGCATCAAGGGGCTCTGGGCTTGCCTTTGAATCCACTGATGTTTGGTCATTAGTAGTGAGGAATAAGGAAGAAAAAAAAAAAAGGGTTGTGTAAGGCGAACGGTCTCTCTGTGCTCCCTCACTTGGCATTGACAGAAGTCTCAGAACATTTCAAGTGTTTCTTCTTTTCCCTTTTTTTTTTTCAAGATATAAAAGTATAAACAGGTCTTTGCCACCGTTGCTGACTTGAATGAAGGCTGGTGCTGTTACACGTGTGGCAATCGCTTGGCCAGGAGAAACCTGCCGTTTATTGTATCACAGCCCTGTAGAAAAGCCCAAACTCCCTAGCTGCTTGCCTTGACAGAGGACGCTGCTTGTACGTGTTCATTTCCAGAGAATGAACTTACAGTGGAGGAGAGGGAGGAAATTAGCCCAGCAGCATCTCAGAAATGTTTGTGGAGGGTTTTTTTTTTGTGTTCGGGGATTATTTTTTTTCTTTCGTTCTTCTTCTTTTTTTTTTTTTTTTAAATGGTGAGCTCAGAATCCAAGGAGGCTCAGCAATCAGCGTGCTTGAACGCCAGCCAAGACACTGAACTGGCAGCCATCCATTCTGATATCAATGTGAGTGAAATGTGTACTCAGTAACTGGATTCAGGCCCTTCATAGTTTGCAAGCAAATATTTCTGCTTTTGCAGATCAGATAAAAAATAGAAAAAGCTGTGCGGCTCTCGAGCGTGTGAGGGAGAGGGTTCTGCACCTTTGCAACGGGGCCTTGATACTTCTGTGTCCCAAAGTCCTGTGCCTTATGTCATCATCTCAAAGGCTATGTTCTATTTCCAAAATGCATTTAATTATGTCTTCTAATGTTTTAACTGCTCAATCTGCCTTGTATAAAAGCTGTAAATATCTCACACTGGCAATAAGCTGTAGGAAAGGGAAGTAAATTGGCATTTTGTGAAAAGGTTGTACAAAACCAATGGAAAGCTATGCAAATAAGCTATGATACAGCCAAATTTGCATTTTCTCTTGGGTTTAGTGATGATATGCACAGCATGACTTTGGCAGACTTGCCTCTTGGGATGATGCACGTACTGGTGGTACGGCCCTGTAGGGTCAATTTAACAAGTGTAGCGCTGCGATTTTCCATGCAGTTTCTCAGAACCACTGAGCAACGTGCAGCAATAAATAGCGACAGAGGAAATCGATTTTTTAGAGTAAATACATTTAGTAGGAGGGAGAAGTGTTATACAAATCTTTCACCTTGCCAAAATAAGGTTAGCAGTTTTGCTTGGTGACGCTGCTCAACTTTCCAAAGTGACTGCCTTCTGCCGTCTTGCGTTGACTTTTACTCTTTGGTTTAGAAAACATCAGGACAAGGAGACAGCACAGAGTCGTCGTGCTCTGGGTGCTCAGATCAGTGGAGCAACAGAGCGGAGGTGACATGTCACAACCAGCTGACAGTGCAGTTTCGCAGTCTTTGAGTTCATTGAACCAGTGGCAGCTCTTCCAACTTGTTCTTTTGCCCAGCTGAGAGGGAAGGTGGAAGCATACTCGAGGTGTCTGGTGATAGTAATGCTATTACAGGGATGATGACGTGGGAACTCGCTCTCGGAGCCCTTTACAATCTGTTTGATTTTTGAGAGACACGTATGCCTTGTAAGTGTTGCTAGAACCTCTGAAATTACTTTACCTGCATGATTCTCATATACGTTTTGTTTGTGTTCAGGAATTCATTCAGCATTTTAAGTTGAAATCATCAAATCAAAATACATCATTGAGTTAGAGGTTATTGGTATTGGCCTTCACATGCTACATGTTCCTGCAAGCCAGTTATTTCAACCCAAATTTGTTTTCTTTTCTACTGTGAAAGTGGTCCAAATGCAAATTTCTGTATGTGCTTTCCTTGTCGCAAGGATGAATTTGCTCCAGCATCCCTCCTCTGCTTGAGAAGGGGTGGGACTGCTCCGTCCCATGGGGTGAAGAGCACTAGAACGAAGTGCTGGCTGTTCTTCTGGCCCATGCCTTGGTCCTGCATCCCTCGGAGTGAGCAAAATGTCAGGCACTAATCTGTGGTAGGCTTTGGGTTGGAGTCCTACAAGGACCGCTCAGGAACAGCCTCAGGGAAGCATCTCTCCTTAAGGCAGTATTTAAACAGAATTTCTGCAGTATTTAGGCAGGAATTTGGTAGCTGTAGGACCAAACACCTGGTACAATGCTGTCCCGAATTTAAGCACAAGCTTAAGTGCTCTCTTCCTGTGACCTCAGCACACCCAGTGCTCTGTTCCTTTGCCTTACAGAAGCAGAAGGGAGTTTGGCTGCTTTCAAGTGAAGCCTGCCAAAAAGAAAAAAAAAAAAAAACAACTCAGCAAGCATCTTCTTTTTTTTTTTTTTTTTTTCTTTCCCTTGGCTTCTCTATAAATAGTCAAACATTTTTTCAGAGCAAGTTCAGTTAATGTTCTGTGGTGGTGAGTGAATGCTGTGATGCTCTGGTATGTTTTGTGCTCCTGAATCTCATCGTACGATGCTTGAGTAGAATTTAATTCAGGTTTTTAAATGAGACGAAGAAAGACTGCTATTAAATCTTGTCTGAATTTTGTCACTGACTTCATGAGAAGCTGTCTGAGTGCAACTGGGAACAGTTTGGCTTCTCCTTTTGCTGTATCACTGGACGCATGTTGAAAGTTTTCCCTTACTATCCTTACCACACAGACAATCACGTCATTCTTGAAATGAATGCTCCTTTTGCTGCCCATATGCAAGACATTATGCGAACATCTGCGTGAGTCGCAACATACAGCAGGACAAATTATTGGTGGCAGGACGCAGAGCCCAGCTTTCAGCCCCTGTCTGCAGAGGGTCTGTGCAGCCTTCGGCTGGTGCTGGTACCTCCTGATGCCTGTTGGCCTTGTTTCACTAGCAACAACTAGTAGGGTTTTGCCTTTTTTTAAAAAAAAAAAAATTCTTCTTTTTTTTCTTTCTTTTTTTTTTTTTTTTTTTCAGAACCAAATGTATAGTTTCGCTCCGGCAGCTGGCTTTATCAAGAAAATGCTATCAGAATTGTGTGGGATTTTGTGAGTCATTACCAGAAATACTGCAGTGGGTGGATTAGCCCCTTCAAAGTGGCTGCTCTGAGTGTTTCCAGGGTAGTAAGGTGCAGTGAAAATAGGGTTGTGCCTGCAATTTTAGTCTGCACGCCTCAGCACACCCTGGGCGAGGGAGATATTCTTGTTCAGCCGGCAGCCCCCTGCGATTTCCTATCGGCACTGACACAAAATGGAGCGTGGTTCCTCAGGCTCCCTAAAGTCAGGGTGCCTGTTTCTGGAGGCCATGGCCGTGTGGCAGGACACGGTGGCACGAAGCCGGCCCTTCAGCAGCAGCCTGTGGCACAAGGGGCGGCCCAAATGGCGTCGCTGTTGTGTCTGTGTGCCGTGCCTTCTGGCAGCAGGGCCTCTTCAGCCACCTCAGGTCCTGACACGGCTGATGGGGCATCGCTTTTCGGAAGTGCCTGAACTTCCACTGACAAAACCACTGGGGACTTTGTCAGGGTCCTGCCCTCTCCCTGACAAAATCACAACAGCCAGGAGCTGCCATGCCCCACAGCACACAGGTTTGCATTTGTGCATCCCAGCGTGGCACAGGAGCCCCCACCATGTTTTCTCTCTGAGGCAGGGCCCAGGAGATTTGCACACACGTGTGGGCTTGCCTGCTTCATCTGAGCACTCAGCACCTCCGGGTTTCTCACCAGAAGCACATTTGTTTGGGGTAGAGATTTTTCTGCTAGGCCTTAAAGGACCATATTGTCCTGTGCACTGAAAGGAAAACATTTCCCCTTCCAAGAGATAACCAGAGCAATGCAAAGAGACTGCTTGATGAAGTCAGGATGGGGGTGGAGAGGAGGAGTCCAGCTAACCCTCACCATGAAGCTCAAAACCAGCTCTGATCAGTGATGGCTTGCTGTGCCCGATGCCCTCCCAAGCATAATTTATGACAAACATGCGGTGACATTCCCTGCTCTGCTTCTTTTTTTTTTTTTGCTCAGTTTGGGAGCACCAAAGGAAAACCAGCAGTGGTGTACTTTCTGGCCCCCTCCAGAGGAATGTAGTGGCAGTGGGGCCATTTGCTGGGTGCACCACTCAGGTACCACAGCCCCTGCCGTGTCCCAGTCAGCTTTCCCTCCAGCCACATCACCTTTCCGTCCCTGCTTGTGGTGGGAGAAATTTGGGAATGACAGCAAAGGGGAATGGGTGGCATGGCGAAGTGAAGTGCAGCTTCTTGGTGATGCTGCAGGCAGGGCAGGGCCAGGGGTGGCCATGGACCTGGTCCTGGTCCTGGTCCTGGTTGGAGCCAGAGCTTCCTGGAGAGGTAGCAGGACTGGGCCTATCTCTTGTTGCATGACCCTAATGTAGAACTGCCATAAATAAGCTTCTGGTTTTCCCCAGGCATATATATCTTTTCATTTTCTGGCCTAGAGGTTTTGCCTGCTTGGAATCTGAGGCTTAAAAAAAAAAAAAAAAAAAAAAAGAAAGAAAGAAAATAGCAGTAATAACAGTGTTGATAATTTTTTTGCCTTTGTCCTGAGGTTTTTCTGCCTCTGGTGGCTCGGTTGGAGCCCTAATGCAGTGTGTGAAACTCTGTGGGTTTAGGTGCGGAAATACCAGCCTTTGCCCTGCACGGGTGGAAACTGTAGGCCTGGTTTGTGCATTTTTTTATAACTCTAAAGCCTAGATATGATTCTGCACATGGACAACATACATGCAGAGGAGCTTGCACTTACCTGGCAAGCCCCAGATGGGAATAGGGCAGCCCCACAGCAGTGACTTCCCATTGCCACAGCAGGTAGCACTCCTTTCCTGAGCCCTGGGATGAATCAGCCTCTCTCCATCTCACAGCATGGCATCCCTGGTTCAGGACAGCATTTTACGTACGTGCAGACGTGCGTTGTCATGTTGCCTTTTGAGCCTGTGCCCTGTTGTAGGGTGGGATATTGCCCCTGTGTTTGAGTATTACTCTTTATGGGTTAGGCGGTTGCATCGTTCACAGAGGCACGAATGCACACTGGCAAGATTTGCAGAGGCAGGTGGTAGCCTGTGTTTTTCTTCTGTTTGTAGCTTTTAAATTTAAAAAATAATCTTTTAAAGCTCTACACTGTCAAGAATGTGGGTGTCTGGCTGAATGAGAGAAAAATAAAATAAACTCGCATAATAAATACACTAGTAAATTCTCAGTTTCCCTAAACTCTCTGGGGGTTAGTTCAGTTGGTTGCTTTTCCAAGGAAGAGGAGCAACTTTTGAAGAAAGTTTCCCTGAATGCATTTCCTTACTACAATTAGGTTAATTGTTAGCAACGTAGGTATTCCAGTCGCAGCATGAAGTGCTGCTTTCTGACAAATTCAGATCTGCTTTCTTCTACATCACGTCATGAGTCGAGTATGGAACGAGAATCCAAAGGCCTTGGATATATCCGTATGTGTAATATATATACTTGTGTGTGTGTGTGTGTGTGTGTATTTAATAAGACTATTTTATTCCTTTTCAGCATTTTAAAAGTCGACCGCCTAGAGGTAGGCACCTGGATTTATATTTAGGGACTGAAGTAAGCAGGATGGTTTTCAAAGGTCCCGTGTACCTGCAGCTCTCAGAGAATTAATTAAAAGCAGATGTTCTTTTTGGCAACTTTGGCAGAAACAAATGGGAGATGCTGGGTGCCCGGCACCTTTGAAACACTAGCTGCTCGTTCGGATGCCTAAACATGGAGTTTGGTGTTTAAATTTAGGCACCCAAGTTGGAACATTTTGGCCCCGTAATCATAACAATCGGTGGCCCCTCTGTCCCGGAGCGCTGCAAGCACAGATTCCTCCGAGGAGCCCGGAGGTTGGCGTGTGGGAGTGAGCGGGGCCAGGGGCCGGGTTTCTCTGCGGTGCCAGCGAGCTCGGCTGCCTGCCTTATAGCACATGCAAATGAGGGTCAGATGGCTTGACAGTTGGTTATGAAACTAAATAGAAATTATGCAAAATGGGATGGATTTTGCACATATTTTTAGGTTTTGTCTTTTAGTCGCTTGAATCTTTAATTAAAATACCAGGGAGGGAAAAAAAAAAAGAAAAAAGTACAAGCAGCAACTGTTATGTTTCACATACATACTGGATGTAAAGTAATAGCCTGCTATGCTCTTTTTAGGGATCATTTTTATCCTATTGCAACTGAGCATATGAAGCCATCTTACAACTTGCCAGAAGTGACACCTGCTTTCATACTTCCTAATAATTACTTTAGCTTTGACAGAAAGTACTTGGCAGGGTGCATACAAATTATGACTCGCTTCAGGGTACAAATAATGTCATAATGACTTTAAGAGTTTCTCTTTATGCTCAAGATATTTGCATGTACATGCTTTGTTGGTATGAAACGAGCAAGCGAAGAAGAGTTTTGGTTGACTTCTTTTAACTTCTGGATAAAAATGCCTCTTGGATATTGTAAGCGTACAAATAGACTAGGAAAGTGAAATAAGTAGTAAGGTTTTCAGTGGCTATTTGAGCATGCCTGCCTATTCTATTTATTTTTTTTACAACTCTGTTGCTATGAAACTGCCCTGGACATTTACTAGGACATTTACTTCTGATGCTAGATATTCACAGTCGTCTTGCTAGAGCAGAGAACTTGCCTGGGGGGAAGTGGCATCAACCTGCAAGGTTGTTTTTTTTCCTCTGCCCTGCCTTGCAGTGGACACGTTTTCGGTATAAAGTGCATTTGGATGTGCCATGTGCTCTTTTCCCCCATTTTTTGCTGTTCTTGCTGCAGTTAAATAGAACTTGAGGTTGCATGTATTTATCTGTCTGCAAAATCAAGGTCCTTATTATATATCTGACCCCAAACTGCAGCTGGGAAGTTAATCTTCCACAATAGTTGGTAGTCACTGATTACCTTTTAGTCTTTAAAGTGTTAAGGGTTTAACATGTAGAGTATACATTGTACAGGAGAGCCTCTACAATTTTGGGAAAAGGTGGCTGCTGCACAGAGACCGGTGATACACTTGCCCAAGATCATCCCCCAGTCTGTGGTGGAGCAAGGATGCAATTCCACATCAGGGTGGCAGAAGTTTTACCCTGGGGTAGGGTCGCATCCTTCTGGGCCCTATTTTGTCATCCAGCTGCAATCTGAACTTACAAAATGCTAGAGAGGACCAGTGGTGAATGAGGCTTCCTTACTTATATCTTTCCTTATTCATATCTGTGAGCCATCTGCCTACCCAGTTTTCATAGAGAAAAGGAGAAAAAAGAAGCTGAAGGAGAGCATGAGGGGCAGGTAGATCCTTAAGCAGCTCACTGAACCATTTCTGAAGGCAAGTTGAACGGTTTCTGGAAACCAGAACACGAAATTTCCACATGAGCTTCCTTAGAGACCTGGAAGAGGAAGGCATCAATAAATACATTGCTTCTGCGAGACAGAGCGAGCACTAGTGGAAAGCAGCTGGGAGCCCGTTTCTTATCTGAAACAAGTGCAGTGTGTTACCTTTCCACTGCTGTTAGGGGACTTCAAAAGACAAATGCCTTTTACTTCCTGCCGGAGAGAAGCTAAGCTCTTTCTATAAAAAGAATGAATTTGGAAAACGTCTGGCGTGCTTCTGGGTATGTGCGTGTTGGTCCGTGTCTGTGTCAGTCAGAGTTTTAGGAGACACAAAGTTCACGTGTGTGTGAGTCTGTCGTTACTGCAAAGACTTGGGCAAATTGCAGAGAATTCAGACAGCTGCAGGAAAAGTGATTGATGGATTAGAGAAGAGAAAAAATATTGAGAATTAAAGACGACTGGTGTGTCTGAATGAGAGAGCAGAGCGCGAAGGAAGAGCGCGGTCGTAAAACTATGAGCCCTGTACTCAAGGGGTAAAAATATGGAGAGGAACTGTTTTGGGTGGTCCAGGCAGTGTGACTATGGGATAAAACCGAGCCCAGAAAGCGCGGGCTGAAATCCAAAAGCACTTCCAGCTAGCGAGGAGATCTGCTAGATTGGGGCTGAAGCTGCGTCGCTTGAGTCATTGTAAACGAGCCCCAACAGAGGCACGGCGCCCCAGGGGACGGCCGGGAGGGGACCCGAGCATCACCTTCCAGGTGATCTTCCCCTCGTGCTGTGCTGTCTGTGGGAGGTACAAACACCGACAGCGGCTGGAAATGGCGTGGGGATTTCTGCGAGCTGTATTTTAGCATGCATTTGAATAGGGGTTTCCTCGCGGACAGCAAAAATCCCTCGCTGCTCAGGTTTTTGCCCTGCAACTTGCTGTGCTGAACTGTTGCAAAAGAGAGCACGAGTTATCATCCTGTAAAACTACCTGGTGGTAAACTCTTCATGCCCGGCTTGGAGCAGGCCGATAGGGATGCTCTCAGCATCCGAGGAGAAACTGTGGGCTGCTGGCACAGCCATTCACACAGAGCTCCCAGGTCCTGCATCTGCTGATGCTTTGCACTGGGGATGGAGGAGACCAGGCGCACACACTCCCCTGCGGGCGTCCTGGTGCCAGGCTCCATCATGGTGTGCAGACCAGACTGTCTTGCATGTGAAGCTGGAGTGGGGATTTGCATGGCTTAGATGTCCCAGCTGGGTTTTAGATGGTTTTCAGAGCCACTGAAAATCAAGGTTAACACCTTCCTGCTGCCACCTGAATATCAGGACGTGGACAGGGGACTGGAGAGCAATAGATGTCGAGGTGTTGTCAAAGCATTTATTTCCTTAGCAGGAAGTATTGATCCTGCAAACTCTATTCCATTACAATGGCTTTATTTCGCCAACATTAAATGACTGATGCAGAGTATATTTAATCAATTTGTGTGATGGATGTTGATGAGCTGAAGTAGCACTTGGTCACCATGCACATCTCAGCCTGCTGCTGGCTGGTGGATGGCTTTTACCGACCCCAAAAGTAGGGCTTGGCCTGAACATCAAAGTTTTAAAGGTTGATTTTACCCCCTAGTAGTACACTGGGGTTTGGTTGCCTGATTTACTCGCTTTTTATCAGCTTGTGCCGACGTTGAATAACGCTTGTAAATAATGAAATGTGCTTCTGCTTTTTAGCGTGCCTTTGTTCCCATTGTCTGCACGCCGGGTTTGAAGGAGCAGCCGTGGTCAGCTCTCAGGTAGCGTCGTGCCTTCCTGAGTGTACACTAATGGAAAACAAAAGTGGCTCAGAAATGGTTTTGAACCTATTGAAGGAAAGCGCACGTTTCAGATCCGGGAGGAGAGCAGTGATTTTTTTCAGCCGTGTTTGTGAGGTTTGCTTTCTGAATTCATAATAACAGTCAAGATTAAGCTGAATTGCAAAAAGGGATACCGACTGGAGCCGTGTTCCTGTTAAATTCTTCAGATAATGCAATCCTTTTGATAACTCAGAGCTTTTCTGTAAATAGTCTTGTTAGGCTTAAATTCCGGGATAGGTTTTAAAATGACCCGTCTTGTTGTTACAGCTAGAACCTAAAGGAATAACCTGTGAAATAGCTGTCTCCCCCAGCCTTCGGTGAACTAACTGAGCATAAGCATGAGAAGGACACGGACCTGTGAGAGCAGGGCCAGAGGAGGGCCACGAGGATGATCAGAGGGCTCCACCAGGCTCTTGTCAGCAGCAGAGGTGTTCGTGTTTCCTGCAGCTCCTTTGCCAAAGCCTAAATGCTCATGCTGGCTTCTCTTCATCCTCTGCAGAGGTATGGAAATGGAGAGCACCCCCTTCTCCAGTGTGAATTGTCCCTCTAGCTTGGGGGTTTGAGCCCTGGTCTTTCGATGGGATTTGTGTGGGTAGGTTTTTGTCTGGTACCTGCCCCGCGCATCGTTTTGGTGAACGGGGACTTTTCAGTGAGTAACGCAGGCTGAAAGGGGATGCAGTTTCTTACAGCATGGAGCTCGCCTGAGCTTTTAATAGAGGAAGGGAGTTGTGCTTGGCTCCCCTCCCTGAAATACTCTGAAATACTCAGAGCTGTCAGTCAGACATTGTTCTCAGCTGAAAGTTGCTGAAAATAGAGAGGAATAAAGGAGCAGGGAAGGTGCTTGGAGAAGAACTGCCCGTGTTTCACCACGAACTGTCATGTGCAAAGTGCTGTTTTGCAGCTCAGGGTAAACACAGAAAAATTAAGAAGCACCAGAAAAAGTGCAGCGGGTCAGCAGAACAGTCTCTTGCAGATTCCCGTGCAGATTTGCGAGGCAGAGGAAGTGAGCAACAGGCAATGCAGAGCTCGGCCTGACGTTTGTGGAGGGCGTATCAGCGAGCCTGGTGGAGGTAAATGGGACACCGACACGGACGAGGACTCGTGAGCTGTGCCAAGTGTGAGACCAGCATCCCGGAGGAGATATAAATGGCTCGGCAGTGGCTGTGTGTCAGGAGGAAAGAGCAGCCACCCAAAGGCTAGAGGAGAAGCAGGCAGAAATGTACGAAGCCAGGGGATGATGGCAAGGAGTGGGGTTATTCAGCAGAGGGAAAACCCCACGCGCCAGTCTTGTGATGAGCAAAAATACACGTTTCAGTGTGTCACAGACTGTCTTTTTCCTCTTGCACACGGTAACACGGCTGCAATTACCAGCAGGCTCACCTCAGAGGAGAGGGTGTTACTCTTACTTTCCCCTCGCGTTTAAATGTTCAGATCTGTGAGAAGAGCTGAGGAGTTGTCCTTTATTTCCTGGCACAGCTGAATACTCACGGCTGCTCTGTCCTCTCTGCCGTGCTGCCACCTCCCAGCAGCCCTCCTGGGATTAGTGCACAGACCTGGGGACCAACTTCTTGCCCCGTTCTGTGTGCACGACTTTTCTGGTAGAAAAGTTAGCGCATGTGAGGTGTGTGTCCATGGCTGCGAAAGGGTGTGCATGTGCGGGAAGAACTGTCAACCTTGAAAAATTATTTTTCATTTCTTTCCCATTTCTCAAAGAGTTTCAGAGTTAATTTTTAAAGCTTCAGTGCACATTGGAAAGACACTAAAAGCGGTAAAAACTCCTGGGTTTCAGGTGTGGCATTTTTTCCTTGCTTGCCTTAACCAAGAGAAAGATCCTGTACTTAGAGCGAGCACAGCCTTCCAGGAAAGAAACAAATGCTTCTCAGCATGGCTTGTGCAGCTCCTTTTGTCACTTTGAGAGGCTGCTTTTTTCAGCGTTGGAAAAACTGGAGGTGAAGTGATTAATGTAGGCCCAGTCTTTTAGCTCTGACATCTCTTCTCTCCTTTCTGCATTGCCGGAGCCCGCTTGACATGGTTTCAAGAGGAGAGCAGCACCATGCAAGTGATTTTTGCACACATGCAGGTGATCATTGGTGTTTACTCCTGCTCTGTCCTGCACGAGTCCATCAGCAGAGGAAATAAGCAGTGTTTAGGGTAGGTTTGCTTCCTGGGCCTGATCCTGGGTTTGCTGCCAGGTGGTTTCTCTTGCTTTGAGTGGAGCTGCTCCCCGGTACAGGAGAGAGCGGAGAAGTGGCCATGTCTTGGTGTGTCGTGGAGGGCTCAACTGGACCAGACAGCATCTCTCTGCCTCCCCAGGCGAGACAGCACAACAAAATGCAGTCAGAAAAAATCTGCCAGCAAGCTGTGGGGTTAGGAAAAGTGAGAGGAGGGAGTGTGTTGTGCCCCTGAATGGGATTTCAAATATTTTGTCTTTGGCTCAAACGTAAGCTGACTAATCCTCATGGTTTGGCCACCTGTCCTGCAGTGTGTGTCTGTCTGTCGGGGTGGAAATTTGCTCTCTCTCTGTGTTTAGCAGCGCACAGGGTTACTGCCTGGCACGGTTTTACTGCCCGGTGCAGTCTTTCCAACCCAGACCCATGTGCCCGGGGCTGGCCCCAGCACCCTAGGCACGAGTCCATCGCACAGCTTTTCATGGTGCAGTGGAGGGGAGCAGAGAAGTGCAATCCCACTGCTGGTTCATAGCAAAACCCAGTATTTGATTGCGTTTCCTGACAAGCTCAATCTTGGGCAGTTTCGTGTGTAGTAGCTGCATGCCACGGAGATCGCGTACCCTTTAGGCGCGTTGGACTGAGTTTCACTCTTCCCCTTTGTGCAGCGTTGCCGGTTTGTTAGATGCAGATTAGAGACAAAAGCTTTCACAATTAGTATTTTAATGGCAGAGCAGAGGAGTGACATTATGACCCGCTTACAAATGTGCCCGAGATTGTCTGGAGTCCAGCCCACTCCGGGGAGTGAAATCCTGCTTCCTGGGGATTAGTCCAGAAAACCAGCCCTTGTTATCGGCTCTCACAGCTTCACAAGCCCAAGCGAGCACACTCGGGTGTTTCCAGGTACTGGAGAAGCGCTCGCCTTTGCCTCGTCCAGTTGCAGAGACTCCAGGGACGTCCTCGGAGCCCGATGCAGCTCGGCTCTCCTAAACGCGGCATTTCCAAGCCCTCCTGCTCGAGGAGTGGAGGAAGGAGCTTCTTTCCAAGAAAAATGTAGGCTGGGTAATCTGACATCATTCGGAGTCACATCACCCTACGCCCACCAGCGTTCAAAGATAGAATGGGAATGGCAGAATCTGTTCTCAGGGTAACACTAATAGTACTTCTCCTGCAGCTCATTGTGTGCCGTCCCCACCCCGCCATCGCCACAATTAACATTTCTTGCAGTGACTTGGGAAAGTGTTGCCATAACAAGGTTGCGGGATCGGCAACTGCAAAAAACCCTAACGAGGTACCTAATGGAGCTTTTTGTTGCCATTATTTCTGCTTAATATATTCCGAAAAAGTCGGGAGGTTTTAACCTTGCCTTCAGCTGCAGTACCCGGGCATGTTTAGCAGAACACCGCTTCATTTGTACTGCAGCTAACGTGGGCTAAAAGGGCTCGGAGACCCCTCTAATGTAGTCAGTCAAATTGGTGCCCGGAGCCAAAGAAAACGTATAGCCAAACACATGTTTTCGGTCTTGAGCTAAAAAAATGCACTTCATGTTGAATAGCCTCCTCCAAGTGCCGCAGTTAATAAGCCATGTTGTGTTTTTACTGGAAAAGTATGCTTCTAGCCAAGCATTCTTTGCATTTTTCCCAGGATTTAGTCATAAAATCACTTTAGACATATTGCAAGTATGAAATGTGTGCACATCAGATAAAGGGCAGCAATTCTTGTTTTGCTGTAAAGCTCCATGGAAACATTTTTATCACCGTCAAATGCATTATCCCGAGAAGTCTGGCCCCTTTCTTCGCTGCGAGCACCCAGGCGGATAAGAAAGCGCCGAAGGACGGAGCCAACCTGAGGCGAGGGTGGTTTGGCGAGCGAACACGCGACCCCATCCCGGTGAGTTTGGTGTCCCCGGGATCCCCTTGCCCGCGGCGGCAGACACCAGGTATCAGCCGCCGTGCTGCTCTGGGCGTCCCATCCCGGATGCATAATTCTGCAGGCATTAAAAAAAAAAAAAAAAAGTGAGAAACCTGGAGACTTGCTGAACTATTTTAAGCGTTATTATTTCAAGAAATGATTTACGCAAGCGAGAAAAGCCTCTAGCACAGTAGGCAGGCGCAGCCCTTGGAGGCAGCCGCGCACAACACACACTCTCGCAGCCCCCTCTGGCTGATGCTCGCAGCATCGTGGCTCTGCTCAGGAGCCAGCTGCCAAGTTCCCCATGCTGGCTGGCGACCAGCCTTCCTGGGGGAGCAGGGGGCAGAGGGAAGCACTGCTGCAGTCAGCAGCAGCAGCAAGGTTTGAAAAGAACAAGGGTGTACTCGCTCTTCGTGTGTCGGAATAGAGGGAGCTAGCTATCAAACATATGTTCACACATCCGCAGTATACAGAGTAATGTGTATATACCACCTCGCCGAGCCAAGCTGTGTTCGGAATCAGGAGGATATTTAAAGCAGCTCTGCAAACTTCACAGCGCTGGGCTCGTCTCTGAGGGGACCTGCAGGAAAGCTGGTCTGATCTGCCTGTCTTGGTGTCTGCAATTCCCGTGTGGATTCGCGGGCAGCTCCCTTGGCGCTAAGAAACGGGCACGTAGATGAGGAATACAGACGAAGGGGAAAAGCCCAAGGAGCAGAGAGGGGTTACCCAGCCCGAAATTTCATCCAAACCCCATGCAAGCATCATGGAGCAATGAGGTCTGGCAGGAGGGCAGCTAAAAGCCATCCCCATCCAGCAAGGACTCAGGAAGATCCACAGGAGTCAGGCCTGGATCCACATCAGGTTTGGAGCGCAGTCCTTACCTGCTGCGGAGGTTTTTGGGATGGGACAGCTGACAGAAGCCTCGTCCCAGCCCCTTCCTTCCACCCTGGGAAGGAGCTCCCGGGGCTTTCACAGGCCTGCGGGTCCATGCGTGATCCACCAGAGCTATCACACTGCGTTCCTCCTGGGCCAGGCCAGGGTGAGGATTTTCCCGTTACAGGCAGGTCTCTGAAGGTGCTTTTAGCTCAGTCCCTGCAATATTTGATCACTTTGCCTTCTTGGACAAGTTGGCATTTTTCACCCGCACGGTAGCATCTTTCATAGGGGAGGAACTTTATTCTGCTGCTGCCTTCCTAAATGCCTTTTTTTTTTTTTTTTGTTATTGTACCTAATCAATCTTGCCGTGTTACTAAGAGCAACATCCCTGCTGGCCAGTCGAGAAGCTGGAAGCCTTACATGGCCTGGTGCGTACCCAGCACAAAGCTCCCTTTCATACATTCGGCGGCTGAATTACCAGCGATGCCGAGATCACAGCGCTGATAAAACAGTGTTGAAAGCCCTGAGCATTTCAGACTTGGTGCTCTCTGCCTAAAGGATAATTTTAGAATACTCTTCCCCTCGATAATAGTGATTTTACAGCAATGTAACTGTTGAATTTTAAGAGTTAGATCAGTGTAAATGAAGGCAGATTCAGCTCCTTTCTTCTAAGGCACAGAACAAAATTCTTTTATATCAGCAGTTACAAATGTATAAAAAAGCCAAATGTGCACACACACACAAAAACCTTCCTTCTCTTAAGGCAAGACCGTAAATAATTAATATAATAACCTGCTTACAAATTCAATCTAGTTGTAATAAGTTTGTCGAGATATTTCGGATGGGTTCTGTTCTTTTTTCTTTGCTCTTGTTTCCTCTCCCCCCGTGAGTGCAGGTAGCTTCCACCTGCATTGAAAGCAAGCAAGCGTATTCTTTCTAGTTGGAGAGCTGCCTTTTCAAAAGGGGCTCTTACCTTGCTTCAAGGTTTTTATCATATGATTTTTATCTTTTTTTTTTTTTTTTTGTATTCAGGTTTTTCTGTTTCTCCAGAAAATAAAATGCTGCACATTAAAATCCACTTTCCTGTGGGCAATTCTTGCAGCTTTTTGCAAACAAAGTGCTTAAAGCCTACTTGCAAGGTGATTGTACTAAACAAATGTAGTCAATAATCCCGAAATTGCAATGCATCTCATTTACATCTGAATGGAGTTACTCAGATGTGGGATGCCGGTGGTACAAGTGACTCCAGGAACGCTGCTTCAGGTTTTGTGTTTGGTAATACAGGCAGCTGTACTGCTTGTAGGTAAAAAAGCGTGACCCTGTGCAAAGGATGCAAATCTTACTTTGCTCTTCTCTAGGACACCAAAGTCAGGCACCTCAATAAAGCTGGCCTGAGCCTCAAAGGTGCTGAGCAACTGTGCCTTCTGTGTAGGTAAAAAGGCGATGCAGCTGCCCAGCCTGTCTGTAAAGCAGGCGTTTTTTTAAGTTCCTAAAAATGGATTTAGAAGCCTAGTTTAAGAATACGAGGTTCAAGGTACTGGTCCTCACCAAGTCCGTGTTCAGCGATGGGCTGAGCAGGGGTGCAGATAGGCGCCGATGCTGGTGCAGAGCTGGCCCTCGCTGCTGCACTGACGGTGCCTCCATGGAGCTGGAGGGACGGAAAAGGCTTTCTTCAGAACAGCATGTTCACAGAGTTACAGAGAGACAACCCTTAGCCCACAGGCTTAGCAATTCTGCAGTAGGTCTTTTTTTTCAGTGGACGTGGGTCTGGCGATTCAGCGCCCTGCAGCTCCCCCCTTCAGTGTGCGTCTCAGAAGGCCTTGAGTCTATTCGGATACGAGTGGTGGCAGTAGCACCTCTCCCCGCCAGAGACAAGGTGAGACAGCTCTCAGGCGGTCTCGGTGATCTGGAGGTGGGTCAGAGGAGCTGGTGGCGTGCTGGTGGTGTCCAGCTAGCTCCCTGCTGCTGCCAGAGGCTTGCCGAGGGCTGGGAGGCCGTTCCATATGCATGAGGGCAGGAGCGCTGAGTCCTCCAAAAAGTAAGTTTGCTGCACACCATTTGCATTTAACGGGGAAAGAGCAGGGGTCCTTTTCGAAATCCGTGCCCACTCACACAGGGAGGTTGAAACAGGATGAAATGCCATCAGATCGCTGCTTACAAGCAAGAAATAAATGCAAAGTTGCATGCACAGCTTAGTTTTATTTTAGGAGAAGAGCTTGGAAGATCTGAGAGGAAAATTTAGCACAAAATGTTTAGATTGAAAAATATATACATTCCTCGCTTGACTTGCCTTTAAGCATTTTCTTAAAAGTACTAAAAGAACTCTTTTAATGAAGCATAAAAATTGATTGTTTCTTGCCAGGAGGGATCTTCTTCAATCTTCAGATATTAAAGGCTTCACGAGAACCACAGGAAGAATATCTTCTTGAATCATTTACATTTTTCCCCTTTTGCAGGCTTATGTAACCATGCAGAAAATCTAATAATAAGTGTGCTATTAGTATCCAGTGTGGCACCTTCTGCAAGCTGAGGTGTCACATTATTACAAATAACGGTGCAGAAATGTTGTAGATGCAGAGAGCTTCCGTACGTGGATTATTTGAGTAACCTTTATCAAAAAGATCTTAGGCTAATTGAGTCAGTCTTCGCTTCTGTTTTACTATTCTGTTTTATTGTCTGAGAGAGGAAGAGCCTTGCTGCTCACTTTTGTTTCTGTGAAGCCTGGCGTGCTATTCATGGCGTTGAAAGGAATGGGTTTGTAGCAGCGCTCAGAACCAGGTGTCTTGTGGTCTCTTATTTTTACATAGACGCCCACCCCGTCTTTGTTCACCCTCCCACAGGCTCTTTAGGATCAAACCTGACCTACAAGCATCCCTTTCAGTTCTGGTCTCAAGTCCCTTGTGCAGGGACTGGCAGGCTGCCAGACCTGCAGACCTGCTACCAGACCGGGGAAACCAGCAGGGTCTTTCCTATTGCAAACCACTCCTAATTTTATTTTATTTTTTTGGCTGTTCTTTCACCCGTGCTCAGAACATCACCTCCCTTCGCAGGTGAGCGCAGCATCCTCCCTCTCTGGATGGTTCCCTTCTTTCTGGCATCTCTTCCTGCTGTTTTGTGCGAGTTGTGCACTTCTTTGTCATCCAGGTGAACGTGTGGAGGACAAGTCCTCTCCTCTGTGGTCAGTGCCATGCGCTTTAAGATATGGGAAAAAAAAAATAAGTCAAAAGTGATGCTACTTTTGGAAAAAAGACATTGCTAAGCATTCCTGGTAGCTGCCCCCGAAAGAAGGGAGCACATGGAAATGCCTCAAATGGCATCTCCCTGCTCCTGAAGTGCCAGCACTCTGTTCTTGCCAAAAATGGTTTAGAAGTTGCTCTAGTCACTAAAAGAAACTGCTGAAACCTCAGGGTATGTCAACACAGGCTGCCTGTGAAGGTTTAACTTCACTCTCTCCTCTGTATGTGCAGGGATGCGGTCTCCCCAAAGGTTCATCCCATCTTTGCACCACCCCTGGCTGCCTGTAGCCTCCTCCTTCTTCCAAGCCCTAGCCTTGCTCTCCCTGCAGCCTGTCTCACTCGGCACCAGGCCTTTCCTCCTGAAAAGCTGACAGTCCAGGAGTGTAGGTTTAAAAATGTGTTTAAGTGTGAACAAGGCGTAAGGCACAAGGGAAGTAGCTGGAACTTCATCGCCTGGCCCCAGCGCAGCAGTTCGGAGTAGATGATGCTGTGGGCTTGTGGGCTTTGTGGATAGTGATGGAGAGATGTGGATAGGATAGGATGGGATAGGAGATTGGGATAGGAGGTAAATTGACCTCTTGTTTTCAGAACTAATAAGCCACACACAGTCACTGAAAAAAGGGTAACCAGCTACCCCAAAATGCACGCCAAAGAGCCTGCTTGTCTGCTGTAATCTCACAGGACACAGCCAGGGAAAATGATGCATTTCTCCAACACCTTCAGTACCCTCATCACTGTAGTAATTCCAGTCTGGGGTATTGGATGTTGTCGTCGTTATTACAGCTGATCCAGATGCATATGTGTAAAAGACCGTGCATGACGTAACTCTGCAGGGTTGTTTTTACTGTTGTTTGTGATTTCCTGGACAACTTGGCGCTGGGTGACAGGGACCTAATCCTGCAAGTTACTGAGCACCATGAAATCCCATTAAAGTCAGGGCATTCAGCTTCTTGAAGGATTGTAACTTCATTTGATGCAGGTTGTGGTGCTGCTTTGGCAATAGAAATAAAGCTATTTTTAAAGGTCGTTGTGTTGTAAGCTTTTATAAAGCTGTACTCCCACAATGGATCTCTCTTAAATCTGTACTTCTCCCTGCTAATCCTGGAGACTTATTTCTTTCTCCTTTGGTGTTCTTGCTTTGATTTTTTTTTTTAATAACGTATTTTCTTTCATGGCCTCTCCTAGCTCCTTAGCTTTGCAGCCCTTTCCTACTTGGGTGGGTCTTTTTATTCCTTTCTTAGCTGGGGATCGTCTCCTAGCAGTGGTAACTATGGGACTCCTGAGGTCTCTGTCACTTGAAGCATTCATTCAAAACCAGATTGGATAATTTCCTGGCCTATTTCCCTCCTGGTTTACTTTGAAACATGCGATAAGTTTGTTTATGGGAGCTGTGGTGGCTGATGCCAGCTTCAAGAGGGGCTGTGCTCCTGGGGAGGAGCTGACCCAGCCGCGCTCCTGTCGTGCTCACTGCAATAAAACCCAGTCTGCCAATTGCAAACCCTTCCTGGAAGAGCTTTGTTCTTCACAAGCCCCTTAGCATATGCATCTTCTCAATTTGTTTTTATTATAAGGACAGTGACTTACTTCGAAACTATCCTTCAGCTGTCATTTGGATCCTCTGCCAGGTCGATTTTTGTTGAGAAAAAAAATGGATTGTGAAACTGAGGCAATAAAAATGTTTTGCTGAACTGGTAAAAGCCCTTCTCCATTGCCCAGCCCTTGTAAGACAATCCTTCGTAAGGAAACCACCAGACTGTCTAGGGACAGCAGTGCAGATGGCTTCAGCAGTGGCAAGGTGGAGAGCTTTATGGTAGCTCCGAGGCCGTGTGTGCAGCCAGCATTTTGGCAGGGCTGGGTGGTAGCACTTAGCAGGGGAAGAGTCGGTCCCTTGCCCACCTGAGGGAAAAGGTTGTACTCTGCTGTACTTTTTCTGCCCTAGTTTTTTTTTTTTATTATTTATTGTCTTTTTTTTTTTTTTTCATTTCCCTTTTGCTTCTTGGTTGGGCTCTACTAGCAGAAAAGTGAGGTCGGGACCGTGCTGTTCATTTTGCAGCCTGCCCTAGCTGCAGCCGGCCAGGGACCAACCCAGCGGTCAGTGCCACGATTTAAACAACACAGGCCACTTTGTGATGGTGTAAAGGGTAAGGTGGGTCAGCCCTGCCGTCCAGGGGTCTGCCCTCACCCCACTGCTCACACACCACCCGGCAGCAGGCAGACACGCCACACGGTGCCGGTGTTGCTGGGGATGAGGCCTCGAGGGCGGGCCAGGGCTTAGCTGCAGGCCCATGCCTGCTACAGAAACCTCCCGTCGGGGAGAGGAGCCCTTCTCAAGTCTTCTTGAGACTTCTTTGAGGACTTTGTGAAGTGTTTTCTGAAGGTCCTTCTCCTCTCTTTGTGGTCTGCGTCTGGTGTTTCTGAGGGCAGCAGGGCCTGTCCGTGTGGCTCTGGGAAAGGCAGAGGGCTCCGGGTTAGGTTCAGGCTCGCTTTTCAGAAAACACAAACATCAGGGCCTTGGTCACACATCCCAAACCAAGGGCATCTGCATGAATAAGTTGTCAGAAAGCTCTCGTTTTTAACCCAATTGCACCTCTGCATTGTGAGGGTTATGTGCGATGGCGTGGGGAAAGGTGCTCTGAGCAGGGGGCTCGGCGTCATCATTAGAAAGCTACAGGCAGAGAAGCGGGCTCCTGCCTGCCACTGATTTCACAAACGGGAGCTTTTCTTGTACTCGGTGATCATCACATGTCTTCTCCGGTGACAGGGAAGGAGGCTGCTCCCCTTCCAGCCTCTCCCACTCGTAAGCTGTTTATTCACATTAAGTGGTGAAGAGGCTGGATCATCCGTACTTCTCCAGTGTCCTTAGGTAACACGGGGTTCTGGCGACTGTGTCGCTGGTTTTTCTCTCACCGTCCCTACCTTTTAACAATATTTCTCTTTAATTGCTGCTTTGTCAGCTGCGTAATGTTGTACTCAGATCCAAAGGTGCTTGTTAAATAAGGGATTTGAGGCTGCAGGGCATTGAGCTGATCATTATGAGTCTGAGAACGGGACCTGTGAAGCATGTTATCTGAGGCCTCTGTGGATAGTTAAATTAAATGAAGGCCTTTGTGATAAACATTTTTTTTCAAACCAATCAATGGTGTAAAAGCGGGGAGTAAGCCTCAGCAAGCTGATGGGAAGGGCTGAAGAGCCACAGCTGCTACCCATTTCCATTGCTGTGCCCTTAATGAGCAGCAAAAGACTATACAGCATCCAGTGGTTGTGGATCCTTTCCTTTTCTTCTTCGCCCTTGCTTAAAGGTGGCCCAGAAAAGATGCCGATAGGCAGAAGGCAAGAGGAAAACGGAGCAGGAGAGTGGCGCCCTGCAGTCGTGGGGCTGCCACAAGCCCTGCTGAGCTGCTTGGTGGAGGTGGTCCGTGAGGGAAGGGAGCTGCAGGAAAGGGGTGGAGAGTGACAAGGCTGCAGTACGACTCGTGGCTCCTGCCAACAAGCTGTGAAACAGCTGGCATGCCTGCAAAAGACCATTTGCTGCGAGCATCTTTTCCTCTCTCCTCTCTGTCAGGGATGGCTCGATCAGATAGGCATGGGTGTGATGCTTCAGCCTACCGGCTGGGCTTACCAGGGCCATGCCTTCACCATGTATTACACTCTGCATCTTCCTGTGGGGAGCACATTCAGCCCCTGCTTGTGTTTCAGCACGCTGCTGCATTGCCACGGGGCTGGGACAGCACACCTAGGGCCCGCCAACCACTCTGCTCCCATGCCAGGCCCTGATGAGAGGCAGGGAGCCCTACCCCAGCAAAACCGCCTGCCTGCCTCATTTCCTCCTGTAGTTATTTTTTTCCAAGACCTAGAAAAGTCAAGTTCTCTTTTATTTTTTCTCAATCAATAGCTGTGCTTTAGAAAAGGCCAAAAAAAGAATGGTTTAGTGCCACCTCGAGGAAGGAGTAGTTTGAGCTGTGCTCTCCCAGGCGTGCATTGGCCCCTGCAGCCCCTCCTGGCCAGTGCTGGTGCAGCAGGGTGGGCACGTCCATAGCCTTGCCTCCTACCGGATTTGGGGAAATCTGTTGGTGGGGAACAGGTGAGAAGGAGGCAAATCTGGAAGAAGGCTGGTGGAGAAGAAAGCAAGCATGAGATGCAGTCTGATGAGATGCCCCGGTGAGGTCTGGGCTCCCCGGCAGCTGCAAAGGATGTCATGGGTGGTAACACTTCCTACGTGCACTCGCTGCTGCGAATGGCCATGGTTTCACCACGCACAAGCGCTTTGGGGCAATCAAAAGCTAGTCTTCCTTCCTCTAGGCTGTTAGCAAAGTTTTTTTCTTTTTTGGGGGGGTTTGCTCTATCATTATTTTCTCCATGGATGGAGAGAATGCAAGTGTCCTCCTTGCTACAACTTGTGCGGGTGTGTGTGGTGTGTATACTTCTGATAATCTCCCCTTTGCATCAGTGATCTGGAGAAGGTATAGATCTGTAGCACAGCTGTGTGAATTCAGGGAAGAAAAAAACAAACAAAAAAAAAAACACACCAGTGCTAGCTGCCTTGTGTTTTCCGTTTTCGTTCGGCACCACTCAGCCAGCTCTTTCATGTGGCAGGAGCAGTGGAGTCTGATCAATGAAAACACGAGCCGATAAGATCACAGGGAAGTTTGAGTCTACGCCTTTCTCACCTTCTAGAGATCTCCCAGCCGTGAGGGAGAGGTTTCAGGGCCACCATTTCCTCTCTCTGCATACAGAACAAGGAGGTCCTGAGGTAAATGAGCGCAGAGCTCTGTACTTTTTGTACTCTCCCCTTCTTTCACCTGCAGCGAGCACGCGAGGCTTGGAGGCAGCAGCTGTGTGCTCAGGCTAGGAGCTGGAAGGGGGTGGCAGGTAACCTGATTTCTGCCCACGAGCTCAGGATCAGTGCTCCTTCTTGCTCGCTGCAAAACTAGGCCTTATCGCTCTGCTGTGCGTGGCTCCAGAGCCATCCAGAGGTGAAATGCAGACGCTGGGACATGTCACCCCACCGCTGCTAGCTCCATGGGGTGTGACTTTTGGCCGTGCAGCAGCGCGGGAGGAGGCAGGATTACTTCAGCCAGGCTTTCTGGAGGCAGCGTGATTTATCTGTTTTCTCCCCTGCTCCGTGAACCCTGCAGGTCACTGGAGCACTGAAACCTCCAGCCGGACGCCGTGCTGATTCGGCACTCGCACGTCCCGCTGTGCCTGCCTGGCCCTGGAGCTCCAGCCCTCCTTTAGCCGGCGTGGCTGCGGTTTTGTGCCTAGGGCTGAGTGCCCTGCCTTCCCCCAGCAACCTTCCTGGAGCTGCAAGGTGATGACTGCAGGCCCAGGAGCTCCCTAATTTATGCTCCCCACGCAAACAAACACGCATATGCCATTCACACTGGCGGTGTATTTATAGGGGCAGAGCAACACGTGTTTTCCGCAAGAGCACTGCACCTGTTGGGGTTGGTCGGGGTCGCCGGGCGCTGCAGCGATGCCGGGGTTGTTGATGAGGGAGGGAAGGGATTTTGTTAGCCCCAGAGGAGCTGGGGTGGTGCTGGGGAAGCGTGAGGACATTTGTCCCTCAGGTCCGTGTGTCTGCCACGGTTACAACCACTCTCTCTCATGTCACAGGCCAGAAGTGCCTCAAAGCTCCTTGGAGACTGGTTAAGAGTGATCGGATCCTCAGGGACTGGGCAGGTAGCTCAAGGACATGGGAGCGGGGTAATTGTCTGTAGGATCTACAAATTGCCTGAGAGGCACAAGCTTTGGCTTTTTTTTGTTTTGTTTTGTTTTTAATTTACTTTTAGCAAGGTTTAGCCTACAGAAATGCCATTGTTTCAAGGTACCCACCCAGGTCGTACAGGAGATGTTGAGGACAGCGTTCAGCCCTTTATAAATGTAGGCCATCTTCTAGCTCCTCACATACCCAATTACACAAATTAAAACTTTGCTGCTCAGCAAAAATGGAAACTAACCAGCAAAAACCGTGAGGAAACATCAGTAAACAGACAAAGGAAATTGCATTCTTTGTCATTTCTATTTTTAATTCACACTGAAGTGGACACAATGCATTGTATAAATCCCCACATTTTCAGCCCAAAGTTGCACGGAAAGAGTGGCTGTGCACACAGTGTGCGCCGTGTATCCCTCATTATAGCCTCTATTGTGGCAGTCCCTGCCCGTGTTTTCTGTTCCAGAGTTTTATCAATCAGAGCAAGTCTGTTCCCGAGGCTTTGCTGAAAGGCAAAAGGGTGAAAGAACGTTATGTCTACAAAAATGTCAGAAGAAGTGCTTTCTAACGTGCTGGGGATCATTAATTTGCCTTCAAAGAAGTGCTTTATGCTTGGGGATTTTACTGAGCGGCTACATGAAGGATTTTTCACTCTTGGACAGGGTACATTCCCCACAAGGTAACCTTGTAGAGCATTTTCTCCACTAACAGGATTGCAGACAAATAGTTTATTGCTTTTCTCCTCCTGTTTTATCTCTGCTCTCCTCAAGAACTCCTCTCGATTCCTATTTCTTTGGGGTGACGTGAGGACAGTGTACCAGAAGAAGAAGAGGAGAGAAGCGCAGTGTTAAAACAAGCCAAAGCTGGGATGATTTACTAGGGCTGGGGAGATAACCCATGCGATCAGGGTCATTTCGCAAACACCGGGGACAAGGTTCAAGAGTAAAATCTGTTGTTAATGAATCTGAAAAATAGCACTGCCCTGAAAGTACCGAGTCGATCAGAAACTGCCAAGGGTTTTCTGCTGGATGGGTTTTAGGTGGCATCATCAACGTTGTTACGAGAAAACAGAGTATCAGCATTTATCTTTCAGTTTCAGGGCTGTAGAGTACCCAGCTTCCTTATTAAAGCCAATTAAACAGTGGAATGACACAATGTGGAAAGAAACCCCCTTTCTTTAAAATAAATCACCATTTTCGATGATTGATCAAATGTAACTCTTTATGCTGCTTCAAGTGAAGGTGGTGTGTTTTTTTTTGTTGTTTTTGTTTTTTTTCTTTTTTTCTTTTTTTTTTTTTGTTTTTTCTGTCTTGTCCAAGCACTTGCACTTAAAAGCTTGCAGGAACACTAGAGTAGTGGCATTGAGTGAAATTCGTAACTGAGCTGGCAGCAGCCTCCAGCTGCCCACAGCCCACCTCCCCCCTCTCCCCTCAGCCCGTGTGGCAGTGTTTTGGGCAGGATGTGTGCCTTTCCCTCACCACCGCAGCTCTCTGCGTGACCTTTCGACGCAACCTGCTGCCAGCTCCAGCGTGCAGCATCCCCTGACAAACTCGGCGCGTTTTGTTCCAGCCTCTGAAGTGGAAGCAATAGGAGTTCTCACTCCGCTGCGATGCACCGGTTCCCGGTGATTTAAGATACAGACATCGATCATTAGCCAGGGAACAAATGGAGAGCTGGAAACAGGATCCGAGAGCCCAGCTCCTAGCCACGGAGCCATTCCTTCCGAAGAGAAAGTATTTCGAGTGTAGGGATTACATTTAAAAGAAAACATGCGTGACCACTTAAATATAAATAGCAAATAAAACAAAAACTGTCCCCTACTTAGGGCTGTCAAGGTTCTGAAAACCCTTCTGGTCATTTCTGCCCTTTGTCTGCTCTGTAAAAACCCAATCTGGAGCACTGTGCTGTGCCAAGTGGTGCTAAGGAACAGGCATATTTCCTGCATATGCTTTTTCACTTAAAAAATAAAAAAGTGTGCCCTTTCCAGAAAGTTTACAGCACGCATCAGTCACAACTCCCCTTGTTTCCCAGGAAACAGCTCTGTCCCTCTCCTGGCCTACTAATGCACAACACATGGGAGCTGTGCTCCGGCCCTAATGAGGGCTGTGATGGTGGGCAGAGCACGTTGCTGGGTTGCCTTCAGATAAAGCTCCGAAGCTGCTTCCTGTGGAAAGCAGTGGATTCACGCTCTCCATTTGCTTATATGGGATTTTTGCCTCCACGTCCAGCCATGCCCAGCACATTTGGAGCCTCAGTGGCCCAGCTGAGCAGAAAGCTCCAGCCTGCCCTGAAGCCAAGTCCCTGCCTGCTCTCAGTGCCGTGACCAGCAGCAGGCTGGTTCCCCAAGGTCTCAAGTTAATAGGTGCTCAAAGCATGTGCTGGGTCAGGACCTAGAGAAACACCGGCTTTGATGTCTGCTCAAACGAGTTAGAGTCACTCAGGCAGCTGCAGTTTGCGCGAAGACAGCCAGTGACAGATCTATATTGGAAACATCGTGTTTAGGTCTGGGCAAAGGGCTCTGCTAGGGAAAAAATCATTACTAGATAAGGGAAAGATCTCAAAATTAAAATTGAGAATTATTTTGTTTATACTCTAAGGACTGGTATTTACTTTTATAGATTTGTTTATACAAGTTTTGAGGACAACTGCATTTTTATCTTATGAATCTACCCAACTCCCAACAAACTCCCCTGGACAAATTCCTAAGAGTTTTCCTTAGGGCTATTGAAAAAGAAAAAAAAAAAGAAGAAGAAAAAAAAACACAAATTTAGGAGGTGGAATGAGCATGCAAAATTGAATTTGCTTTTACCATACGTTGCTTTGGAGGGCCATGTTTGTGGCCAAGCAGCCTGCAATATCTTGATGCTGTGCCAAAAAAAAGGTTTTAGGGAGGACAAGTCCCGTGTTCACAGCAATTTGGACAGCAGTGGGCTAGATGATGTGTGGCAAAATCCTGAAACTTTGCAGAGGTTTTACCTTTTGTTCCTCTGGAGCTGCAATTTCATCTGTGCTTCTGAATTTCAGAGGTGTGGAGGACAGGAGCTGCATCAGGGAGGATGGCTGCACACCTGGTGGTCTTCCAGTGTGAACCAGGTCTTGATCACAAACAGGGATAAATGGAAAAAGTCCAAACTGGGGTCTCCAACCCACTGCTTACAAGTTGACCTCGAGTGCGTTTGCTTTGCTTTGCTAGAGGCGTTGCACAGAGCGAGTGACAGATAATCTGCTCGCATGGTGCTTACGGCCCGAGTGGGTACAATATCAAATGGAAACCAAGACTGATGCAGCATAAAATCGCAAGGAAAATATGGTAGGTTCATAGAATTACGGTCCAACATCTCCTTTGGTCTTCAAAGAGTGCTCTTTATAGAACCTGTAAAAAAGCTGTTTGTTTTGGGATTTCTTCATTTAAAATCAGAAAATGGAAGTAGACAACAGGTGCTGAAGATTTCTTCTTCATTTCATTCAGTCATGTATTTTCATTAGTTTCTTCTTGTATCTCTATTTTTTTTAATTTAGTTTTATTATTTCTAGTAACTTCTGTAAAAAGGCAGAACAGTGCTAGGGAGAGTTTGCGCTAATGGTTCATGGTTGTAACAAGTATTTAGTCAGTTCTCTGCCATTGCTGAAAAACTGAATTCATCATCTCTGCAGAGTTACTTTGTACAAATAGCGGTGGTCAGCGGTGTGTTGTCAAGGACATGTTTAAACCGTGCCCTACCACAAGAGTGTTGTGATCTAGAAGAAACGTCATCAGGAATCCAAATGCACCATCAAGGTGAAATGCAGGCAGCGTTAGCAGGAGAAGACAGAACTCTTAAAGTGGCCAGGTGGGTGGAAGGAAGATGGTTTCTCTTCCTGTGTTAGTTAGATGAGGAAGCTTTTGGTGAGAAATGCGTTAGGTAACTGTGATTTAACCATAGTGGTTCACCCTCCCAGTTCCAGTGGCACACACCCAGGGCCTGACGGCTGAGAAATGTGGCTGCAGTCAAGGGCTCCCGTTCAACACGTCGGAAGGGCAAGCTTTCTGCTTCGCTCTTTGTTTCTCCAGACTTGTTGGAGAGCTGTAGTGCTAGACTGCCTCCAGGGATTTATGTGAGTGGTCAGTTTGTAAAGCAGAGAAGAAGGTAATGAGAAACATTGATGGGGGTGCTGGAAGAATGCTTGGTGTCAACATCCTAGTGCTGTGGTTGGGTCACTCATGCTTCAGACCCAGGGCAGGAAGATGTTCCCCAGCTGGAGGCCACAGCACTTGGCTGCAATTCAGTCTCTGTGATGTTAAAAGCAGTCCTGGAGTGCATTGGGGTAGCATTTCATAGAATCACAGAATCATTAAGGTTGGAAGAGACCTCCAAGATCATCTGGTCCAACCATCCCCCTACCACCAATGTCACCCACTGAACCATGTCCCCAAGCACCATGTCCAAGCTTTCCTTGAACACCCCCAGGGACGGTGACTCCACCACCTCCCTGGGCAACCCATCCCAGTGCCTGACTGCTCTTTCTGAGAAGAAATGTCTCCTCGTTTCCAACCTGAACCTCCCCTGGCACAACTTGAGGCCATTCCCCCTAGTCCTGTCACTAGTTACCTGTGAGGAGAGGCCGACACCCAGCTCCCCACACCTTCCTTTCAAGTAGGTGTAAATACCAATGAGGCCTCCCCTGAGCCTCCTCTTCTCCAGACTAAACACCCCCAGTTCCCTCAGCTGCTCCTCACAGGACTTATGCTCCAGGCCCTTCACCAGCTTCGTAGCCCTGCTCTGGACACGCTCCTCCATGAGGTGATCCAGTTTGCACCCGGGCCCGTAAGCGGTGCATCTACGGGTGCGATCTCGCTTCCTCCCACTCCCTGCCTCTCCCCCACTCCAGCTGTGACAGCATCCCCAGTGGCTTGTCAGCATTTCTGGGGGAAGCCCATCCTTCGTTTTGTCCCACAAAATGTTATATCCAACATGGGACATGGGACCCGGCGTGTCACCAGCCCGTCCTCGCTGGCCTCGTTTCTGACGGCAGCCCCTCATCCGGAGGGCGCTGCTCCACGGCGGATGGATGGCGGGGCTGTGAACAAAGACCGTCAGCTCCATCGCACCAGCTGGTTCTCTCAGCAGTTTTCACAGGAAGTGTGAAGAGAACACATTTCATGGGAGATATTTATCATTACCCTGTACTACTTAAATATAGCCTGTGTAGCAGGTTAGAGCTTGTTAGGCTTTTATCTTCTCGAGTTGGAGGATGATGTATTAATCCATGAGTGTTGCAGCCTCGAGTGAATTACAGAAAGTCATCTCCAGTGAGTAAAGATAAATGACATTTCGAAATTAACCCATTACAGAGTCTCTTCCAATAAAGTGCTTACTGAAATATTAAATCCTAAATGAAGATGCTTCAGGTTTCAGTGGAATGTCAGAAAGACACTTACGCAAAATTCCAGTGCTGTCTTTCTGCTTTTTTCCTGGAAATTTCATTTTTCCTGAAAGGGTTGGGACTGACAGCCCCAGAGGACAAAGCCTCTATTAATCCACTGAGCAGGCAGAGGAGCTACAATGTGGGCTGCTCTGGCCTGTTAATGTGCTGCTGCCTTTGCTGAGAGAAGGGCAATCCTAAGGGATGCAGTGCTACCTTAGACTTTGCAGCATCAAACCTAAAAAAAAAAATAAAAAAAAAATAATAATAAAAAGTTTTTCAGCTTGTTATCAACCTGCCCCTGCATTAATTCAGCTAGCTTTAACCATTCATTTACCTGCATATAAGGAGAGCTCCTGGGCAGTGCAGACCTGCTATAAATTCGGTAGGTCTTCCAGATCCAGCTTGGCCCAGGATGCACCTTGAAGCTGGGGATTGCTCAAATATTTTAGGATTGAATGCAACAGTAATGCTGAGATTCACATTCAGCCTTCAGGCCTGGCAGTGCTGGTGGCCTCCAGGTTTGTTGCCCCGCAGCAATATAACAAGGTTGCACAGAGGTAAAACCAACCCTGTTATTTCAAAGCATGGTTTAAAATAGGGTGAGGTGCACCTGTGTAAGGTTCATACGGTTACAGCTGGTGAGGTTTCCTTTGGCGTAAGCATTCCTGTATAAATATCCTTGTTCCAGGCTAATGTCTGCGTGCATGGTAACAAAAAGCAGGAGACCAAACGTTTTCAGCAATCCCTTCCTCCAGCACACCCCGTTGCTGTGGTGGTGGTTTTTATTCCCTAAACAGGGAACTGGCACGAGCTTGACAGCATCAGCTCACTTCAGAGAGGCTGCCCAGCAGTGATGCCTTTCACTTCCAACCTGAGCTGGCTTCACACCAATGACCCTGAGGGCCGAGCCTTTCTATCCCATTATCTCTTCTGTAAGTCATCAGGGCCGATTTCCCATTTTCTTTAAGTGTTTGCAGCTTGATGATAACAGAGAATTATTAAAGCCGTATAATATTAAATATGACGATAATTAGATAATCTCCCGTAACTGCCAAACTGTGATCTTTAAAGCCTGTTGTGTATCAGTGGTTTTTCCTTCTCTTGATGCTGAAGGACAGACTTCATCTTCTCCGTTTTGCAAGGCGCTGCCACTGTGTGAATATACCCTGTGGTTGTGGAGGGAATTTGTTTCTGCTCGTTTAATTGCTTTCGACCCCATCCCAGTTATAATTTTACTGCAAGGCTCTCGGCTACCCTCACGTGGAGGGTGTTTGGAAGACCAGCTCTGGCCTGTAGAGGCATCGCGTGGGGTGCTGGGGGGCTTCCAGCAAGAGAGGGCTCACAGATTTGGTTTTGCAGTTGGCTCGGGATGTCCTTTTGAACAAGCCTGATACAATAACATACCCTAATAAATTTGGGACTTGAGGCTCCTGGATGTCATAGAGGTGTTATGGAAGCAAAATTAGGTTGGCACTTACGGAAATCTTTGGCTTATCATTGTAGAAGGAAAGTTTCTGAAAGCCTGATTTGCTCTTAACAGCTGTTTTCATAGGGACATCGCCGGAGTGCTACCACTGTGGTTTGGGTTATTGAGAAATTCCTGGTCTAAGGAAGGCCTGATCCTGTTCCCATTGCAATAAGTGACTACTAGCTTGTGGAAGGCAACAAGACTTAAGGTAGTAACTCTCAAAAGGTGTTTTATTAGTTTTATTTTCTGGTCAGAATCACCTGGTGGCAGCAACTCTGCTTCCAATGGCCACGTTGAACATGAACAGGCTGCCTGCCATTCCTGCACATGTGCAAGAAAGCACCGTCAGGCCCTTTCATCACATGTTTAAGTGGTTAAAATGGGAGTAATGCAAAAAAAGTCAACCTCAAGAAGATACTGAAGATGGGAATTAGTGCCCTGATGTGCCTGCCAACCTTCTCAGTGTGTTTGCCACAGGCTTAAGTGGGTGGTGGTGGCAGTGGGGAACAGACAGGACAGAGCAAAACTTTTTTTGTAGGCATTGATAGGATGAACACCAGATAGCCATTTCTAATGGAAGGCTGCACTAGTGCACTTCTGCTGTTCTGGGCAACAGGGAGAGGGGTGTTAGCCCCAGCACTTTCCTGGTTTTAGTGATTTTCTCCCAGAGCCAGAAATGAGTACTTGCACAGTCTCCTTTCTGACTCAGTCTCATGCTGTTAGCTGGTGATAGTGGCATTTTAACTGATACTGAAGCAGGGACAGATACTAACATTTAAGACCAAGAGAGAATGACAGAAATGATAAAGTGAGGAGAATAAAGAAGGCAAATGCTGAAACAGTAGTTCAATAAAGAACAGAGTGTGGGGGGAAATAATTTTAGACCAGAACAGTAGAAAAACTACTTGGCCATAGACTGAAGATCAGGAAAGCCACCATTTCTCGTCAGACCAGCCAGGTTTTGAGTCTAAGCTGCTGAGCAACAAGAGCAACAATTTTCCTCTAGTCTGATCCTGTGTCTTCTAATTAACTGGGCTTGTCATCCACATCGTCGAGATTTTGATGTGAGTGGGAGCTCATCTCTGTTGATTTGTTCAACACTTCGCATGCAGAAGGCAGCAGCTGCTGCTGGTGATCCCAGGGCTGATTTGTCTGCAGCTTCCCCTGGAAATGTTCCTGTAAACCCAGTAAGCTGTGTGAGGAGGCACCCAAGCTAATTGGAGCATTAGGTCCTTGCAGTAGGTGGTGCACAAGTGTTTTCTGGTGGCTTTCTGTCAGCTCGCAGTTCATCGGTGACACACGTGGGGCTTTGATGTGTGCAGGGAGTGCACCTACCTTGAAGAAGCATTATGCTTGAGTGCTCAGTGTGGACGGGCTGCGGGTTACGGTGTTTCCAGAGTGCTCTGCATCCCCCCTGGGCTCTCCCATGCCCTACACTTCAGGTAGCAGCTACCACGGACCTCAGCAGAGGTGCTGGGCAGGGTCTTGACCTAGGTGGTACAGCTGAGTTACCATTTGTGTTACCCCCGCGCCCGTAGCTCCTTAGGAGAGCGCTTTCAGCACAATTGTGCTGACTGGTGTCAGAAAGTGCAGCTGTCAAAATCGCTTGCTAAAGTCTGTCGTTTTTGGGAGTCTTCAACATTTCCAGGGAGTAAGTGTAAAGAGCGTGTTCCCGTCCTTGCCAGCAGCCTGCTAGTGCCCTGAAGTTGTGGCAGCAATAGTGCTTGCTACGAGGTAAAGCTTGTAGTGGCGCAGTCCCTGTGAGTTTGGGCTGCCAGAAGATCTCCTCATTAACCCATTTCTCCAAACACCAAAACGCCGGGGGAGCCTCAGCCTGACAGCCCAGCAATCCTGCCGTGTGCCCCGTCTGTTGGCTGTGCCTGCAGCTTTCAGCTCAGGCAGTGTACCTAAAGATGTGTCTTCTTCCCTCCCTTTTCCCACGCTGAATGGCACAGACCAGCAGCTACGGGCTCTGCTGAGATGCTACAGCCCCTTCAGCCCCGTTTCATCACAGAGCAGTTCCCTTCCCTCTATTTCTCCTTTTCCCTCGCATTAAACCGGTGCGGTAGCTGTCATCGCAACCCGGCTGTACATCAGAGAAGATACAGTGCTGTTTCAGCAGCAATCCGAGCCAAAAGGAAGGATTTCACAGGCAGAGTTTAACCCATGGGCAGTGAGTTGAACGGTGCCGCCACGGAAGAAGAAAGACTCCTTTTCCACTGCAGCTGATGGTTTTTTTGCCAGCCGGGAGCAAGGATGTGAATTTTCGTACGCACGGGTAATCAACGTGGCAATGTTTCAAAATGCATTTCGGCAGGTCTTGCCCCAGCTAGGAAAAGATTTAAATCTAATTAGAAATCAGAGCTAGGAGGAAGTCACATTTCTGCCCGTGAGAATTTCCAAGTTCTCAAAAAAAAAAAAAAAAAAAAAAGCCTCATGCTTTAATGGGAGGAAAACTTGAAAAAAAAAAAAAAAAGAGATAAAGTGAAAATCAGATAATAGGTTGACATTTTTTATAGCTGTAAAGCTGTACAACTAGTCCTGTAGCTCTGTATGCTAGCTGGAAGATGGTTTCAATTCACACCAAATCTCTCTCGCTCCTGTGGCATGCTCTTTAATTGTATCTTTATTAAAAGCATGAAAAAAAAACCTTTGTTTTGAGCCCAAAAATTGATTTATTTATTTTTAATATTACTGGGAAAGTATTTAAAAATAGAAATCCATCAGTTTTCTCCAACTCTAAATGCATTCAAGCATCTTCCCCTCCAACAGATCCCAGTTTGGAAACAAGCATTTCCTAATACAAGTTTTCCTTGAAAAACTCCTGCCATTTCTATTAGAAACCATTCATTTTTAGTTGATTTTGACCCAAGGGCACCAGTGACTGTGCAGCTTATTTCAGTTTTAGTTTTGCTAGCCGCACAGCAGAGTGTGGTCAAGATTTTTCCTCTTCAGCAGTCAAAGAAGTTGTGACCAGTGGCGATGTTTGAGTCACCCTGGTTGTACGAGCTAGTGGTTATTCCGTGTTTTTCTAACGTGTGTGTTGTACCAGAGAGATTATGCATCATCTCTTGCAATAGTTGTTTCTCATTTCTAAGAAAACATAACTTCAATTTGTAAACACAAAACGGAGAACAAGAAAAAGAAAAAAAAAAAGAAGAAACAACGTATTTCATATCTAGCGTAAGGAGTCTCCAAGTCAAAAACCACATGTGAAAAAGAAACCAACCCAAACCAGCCTAGCAGATGTAACATCATTACGCATTATGCATTCGGAAGAAAAGATCAGAGGAGGCAGAGAGTGGCAAACGAATCAGATGCTGAAGAATCCCTCAGTCCAGTGCTAAATGAGTGTAAATAACAGCAGAAAAAAAAATCTCTTTTCCTTTTCACCATAGGGATGGCAGTGGTGCGTGATGTTCCCATGGCCGGGGGTGAATGGCAGAGCAGTGGGACACCTCACATCCATCACTTCACTATCACTGCCGAAGTTGGTGAGTGAGCCCTGCAGTGTGTCTGGGAGCACACTGGAGTGACTGCCAGTGTCCCCTGTTCATCCTTTTTGGAGCTGGCCTCTTGGTGAGATGAGGCAGTTTTTGCAAGGGATTCCCCAGGGAGCTTTCTTCTCCCAAGAAATTCTCCCTGGTGGGTTCTGCTCTGCACTGGGAGGATCTGAGCCTGTTTTAACTGTTTTCTTCTCTGGGAGAGCAGCGCTTGAATGCCGGTTTGAAGAGCAGCGCACAAAGGTTTTGAGCACTCAGACCCCCAGCTGAATCTCATTCCCTTCCCCTGATTTAGTGAGAGTGCTTCTGTGAAAGGCCCTGAGCTGATGCAGAAACTGAAATCCTGTCATTAGTGAGGCATGGCTGGTTGGAGAACAGGCTTTGCACTAGGTGTTGCCTTAGCCCCTGTCTGGGGGGAGCACTTCAAAGCCCTGCAGGCAGCAACCACCGAAACGTGTTGGCAAACTGCAATCAGACGTGTCTGTCACGATAAAAGGGCTGATGCACTTTTGCTGGGCGCTGTGCGAAAAAGCTGCCCGAGCTTATAGGAAAGCCTTGGCAGTAGAGGATGCACAATCATGGGCGGGATTCATTGGCATGGGTCCAAAGAGTGCCAGTAAAGCCTGGACCCCCAATATCATGTGTTGGTGCTCGATGGGCACCAGCAAGTTGTACCTGGTGTCTATAACAGGATAGCATAGATTCAGCCGGTCAACACCAGTCCACTGGTGTTAGGAATAAAACGCTGGAAAGGCGACTTTCTGTGCTGAGAAAGCTCTGAAGTCCCCCTTTGTAGCTGAGTCTAGGGAAAATAGGTGTTCAAGGAGCCCCTACCTTCTGATTGCCTCTGCCCCACTTTATAATTCAGCCCAGTGGATGCCGCTAAAGCCATCAGCTTTGAAGAAGGGATCAACGTTTCTGTTTCAGACTGTTTGTATAAATAGGCAGCTGCTTGAATATGCTGAAGCGTGAGGAATGCGAGCAGAGCGTGGTAGGAGCGAGTGGAAATCTCTAAGAAATACCACTGAATACATTGGACCACAGTTCAGCATTTTTTATGGGCATCATTTGCATTTATCCTGTCAGCGCAGGGTGGATGAATGGAGGTACAATAAATGATACGCACAATCTGAATTTTTCACTGTGTGCCTGAGACTCGGTTCTGTTTCTCCAGCAGAAAAAAGATAATTTTTTTTTCCATCGTTTCGGGGATTAGGTAAATCCCATGAGTGATGACAACAGACAGAACTGGGGCTTGCAGAGACACAGAAGGGAAAATATACTTGACACTTGTGAGAAGTGAACTCTGAGCTGGCGGTGCGGTTAGACACGCCAGCCTCATTTCAGGACGCTGAAATACTGCCTGCTCATCCTCCTGCCTTGAATCACGAAACCCCACAGCTCTTCTAGTGCTCCTTTCAGAGGGAGAAGTGAAGTGATTCATGCGAAGAAGCAGAACAGCTCAGACCACATCCCTTTTATTTATCTGGACTTCACCAGAACCTCTGCCAAACTTTGGATCATTTGGGATAAAGTGACTGTAGCATCCCGACGCTGCTTTTGTTTTCTTACTCGGTTTTACAAGCATCCTTCTGGTGGCCTGCTTTAAAACTCTTACAGCTACTCCTGGTGTCAGAAGCAACCCCTCCCTGGCACTGTGGGAGATGCAGCACCTCTCCCCTTCCCTTAATGCCCAGCCTGGTCACCCAGTGAAACTCTTCACAGCAAGGCAGCGCTGACTCTCCAGGCCTGCTTTTGGAATAGTCATAAAGCAGCTTCCTTGTAGCTTGCTGGAAAAAAAACAAAAAAAAACACACGCAGTGAAAGTCACTCTGGTGACAGCTAGAGGGAAGAAATAACGTTCCTCACAAACTTACATGGAAAGGATACGAAAAACAAGCTCAAGAGCTGTGCAAGGGAGGGGATTCTTATTTGGTGCCTGAGTGCAGGATGCTTATGGGAAGTCTCCGTGTACAGATAGGGGGGCCAAATGGAGATTTCCATCACCAATTGCTCTCAACATTGTTTGTGTGATGCTTCCGCTCTTCCTTTTCTTTTTCTTTATTTTTTTGGTTGGTTTCTTCAGGTTTTTTTTCTGCTTTGTTCCCTTCTGCTTGGATTAAGCTGTGCAACATACGCGGTGCGTGCAAAAGAAAGGGCAGGATCCTTACAGCAAAAAGAGTTGAGTCGATCCTGCCACGATTCCCATTTTTTCCCCCCAAATAACCCAATCAATTAACCAGCCTGTTGCTCTGGGGAGGTACTCGACTCGCTGCTTGCTGGGTGAGCTGACTTTCAGGGCTGCTCTCAATCCCTGCTCTCAATCCCACGCTTCACCTGCCCCCAGCACAGCTGCCAAGCCCTTGGTGCTTTTGGGGAGGTTGTGGCAAAGGCACGCGTGCACCCAGGCCCCGTGCACACCTATAATAAATAAATAAAATAAATAACTAAAAACAGGCGGGGCAGTGCCTCCTCGCACGCCCTGACAAATGCCGGGTCGCCCTTCTTCTTCCAGCCCCCGTGGCTGCCGCGAGCGCGCTCCTTGCACGCACGGCACTGGCTATTTGCCAGGTTTAGTATCAATTTATTTTTTGAATGAATGAGCGAATGAATGAATGAATACCTGATTAAGTTAATGAAGCTGAGGCAATGGTGGGAGGGAGTGACTTGGCTGCCGAGTGCGCGGAGAGGGATCTGGCAGCGCGGGAGACTTGCATAACGCCTCGCAGCTCCGTGCTGCACTCCCTGTGAGCCGCAGGGGAGGGCTGCAGTAATTACCCAGCTTAACGAGTGAGACCAGCTGCAGGTAGCTAGTCACCCTTTGGTCCATCTCGCTGGTGGCGGGGAGTCACTTGGCTCTGCACCTCGGGTTTGCAGATGGGTAAGGTGCTTTCACAGGAGCGATTGCAGCGGGGAGCAGGCGTCTCCGTGGCTGCTGCAGGAGGCCCGTTCAGCCGTCCAGGCTGTGATTCACTGGACACACACGTCCCACGGAGGAATTCTTCTAGTTCCTGAGCTCAAAACTCCTGTATAAATAACCTTTATGGGAGTCGTGTGATTTTTTTCCCCCCCCTTCTTCATCTGGCTGGGAGAAGGGGAGCGAAAGGTTTCCTTGTATCTGCTTTTTGTCATTTTTAAATCCGTCCAGTTCTTTTTTGTTTGCTGTTTAAAGCAAGCTCTTCCTGGCAGTCCCGGCTGGTGCATACCTTTGTTTCTCACATCCTTAAATTAAGAGTACTGGCACTGCATGTTAGCACACCGCCTTCGTTTGTCAGCGTTCCCTGCTTGAGAGCAACGCTGATTTGCATTTGTAGTTGGAATGGTGTTTTTTTTTTTAATTGCAACTGGAGCCTGTGACTGCGTATCCTGCTATGTGGCTATAAACCCGCATTATTTCATTTTCTTTTAATGGTTTTCTGCGCTGTCTTGTCAGAGAGAACAGTCGGGGCCATCTCACCCTTGCTGTGCTGGCCTCAGATGAGTGCCACTGGTGATGAATTTGGCTCTCTGTGCCCGTTCTCCCATTTTATCTGCCTGCCTTTCTGCCCATGGAACGGGAAGGAGTCGTTTTGTGGCACAAAGTGCCATTCCCAGACTTGCCACAAAGTCGGGAACAGCGACCTTTTTTTGTGTTTTGTTTTTTTCTTCTTCTGTTTTGCCTGCATGGATTTGTGTGCGCGCTGTCCCCTCGGATGTTCACGTTGCCAGCTTCAGGGTCCGTGCAGCACCAGCGTGGGTGATGCTGCAGGGCATGCCCACATGGAGCTGACTCTGAATTAAGAAGAAAAATGAGTTAACTGGAGAAAAAAAGAACAGATGAACGGGATGCTAAAGTTGCTCTTCCGTGAAGGATGACCTTCCCGATCCGCCCTGGGAGCTGAGCTCTCACGCTGCCCCGTTACATGGTGCGTGCTGGTGTCGCTGGCTGCATCTCCAAAGGGCTGGGAATGCCCCCAGGACCCACAGTTTTTCGTGGGATCACAGTCATCCCTCCTGGGGATGAAGCCAGGCGTCTTCCTCATCCGTTCGGCCTTGTACGTGAAAGGGAGGTTGCTCCCAGCTGCATGGGGCGAGACCTGAGCGACGTGATCCAAATGTGTTCGTGCAGGCACGGCAGTTTCTGTCACAAGCTAAACCCAGCGGCGAGTGGGCGTTGCTGCACTGAGAGTCGCTCGCGAAGTTTTCAATGGAAAATCGTGTAGGCAGCTGCCATTGTAGCCGGGCACATTTCAGATAAATGAAAAACACCAACAAAGTAATTTCTGTATTATAGCGGTTCATAAATGAGCTCTGCTCGCTCATTTCAGCTGCAGAAATGCCTCGGGGGGATTGGTGTAAGAGTAAAGGCTTTTCTTGGGCAATTATCAGCCAGGAGGGGCCTCCAAATCTGAGGTCCTGCAGCTGGCGGCCAGCTGTGAGTCGCATCTGCCCCTCGTGGAGGGCCGTAGGGGGGCTGCACCTCTCCTTCCTGGGCACGTGGGGCTGGAGGAGCTCAGGTTGCATCGGGAGCCCCGAGAGAGCTGAGGCCGTGTCGCCAAACTCCCGGCCCTGGTGTCAGATGATTAGGTGGGAAATCCCACAGTTAGCTAAAAAAAGTAAGTTTCTGCTCTTGTGGGCTGCAGGGAGAAGCCGGAGACCTCGAGACCGAAAGGCCTCACACAGCAGAAGGGCAAGCTGAAAAAAAAAAAACACACATGAAGAAAAGGCAAAAAAACCCTCCACCTTTATCATTTTAAGAAATCTGCTGTGTGTGAGCCAGGACCGTGCGTCGCAGGGGCGAGGAGGGGGGCCTGACTCATGGTGTCTGAAGCCAGGGTTTGGCTGCACGAGGCAGGGGATTTCTGCGGGGCACCGGGATGCCTGGCGGCTGCGGAGCATGCTGACCTCCGCTAATAACTTTTTGGGGAGACGCAGGGGATAAATAAATAAATAAATAAAATAAATAAATAACAACAGGAGGGGCAGTGCTGCTCCTGACAGAAAGGAGACCCAGTTTTTCTTACATTTGTTAGATGAAACAAATGGAAAAGCAGCGTTCTGGGAGACGTAGGGAGTTTTGAAGTGCCTTGCAGAGGCACGCCGGAGCTTTGCATGAAAAATGCACATCCTGAGCTCCAGTGAGCAATCCCTTCGGGACCAGAGCAAACCCAGCTGGTGACTCCTCCAAGTGATTATTTTTCTGCCTTAAGCCTTTCCAGGAATTCGAGTGTGGGCAGGCTGCCAGCGGACACTGGCTGTCCAGACACTTTAGCAATGTTCCCTGTGCACGAGCTGCCAGAGATACCAAAGTCCAGCTGCTGCCCCTGATCTCTTTGTCCCCTTTACCTTCCTCGCCGTAATTACGCCTGCACGCACGCACGCCCTTGTGTGACATACGCCTACAAAGTGGGCGCAAAAAAAACCACCCAGTGCTTGCTGCTGTTGGGAGCATCTTGCAAATCGTCACCGACAGCGCTGCAGTTACGGAGAAGGGAAATCTCCAGACTCGGGAAAATGACTCGGATGAAAGAAAAAAGCCCCGCAGCGCGGAAGGCAGGCGCTCATCTTTCTAGGGCAACCAGCAGAGACAGGTTTCCCCACGCCTCGTACCTCTTCCCTGAGATGCTCCAGCTCGTCTGCCTTTCAGTGTTCCCCGAGCAAAACCAACCCTGCCTTATCTCTGCTGCGGGAGCTTGTGTTGTGCTGAAAACTTATCATTTCGCTTCTAAGTCTTGGAGCAGAAATAGGCCGGGTTTTGCCGCACGTTTGCATCTCTGCAAATCCGGTCCGATGTCTGCTGGAGTTCAGGGTCTAACCGTGGAGTGCTCGGGTTTGGAAAAGTGGGGCAGGCTGCACCGCTCTGCCGCCGTCTCCTCCTCCATCTCTGTTCAGCTTGTTCATTCCTCCTGTGCTCTCCGGGAGATTTTGGGTAGCCCTTTTGTTGCCGGTGATGATGCAGAGCGCCGTAAGAAATATTAACAAAAGGAAAAAAAAAAAAAAAGATTTAGCGTGTGGTATTTTTGAGGAATGTTAGCTTTGACTTTGGAGGCTACCCAAAACTCCGCGGCTCAATCCTATTTAGCAGAACAAAACCTTCGCTTCAGCTCCCACAAAGTGAAAGCTCACCAGGTTGCACAGGGCAGCACAGCAGCAGTTTTAAAGGGGGGAAGCTGCGTCCCAATGCCTCGGGCTTTTGGAACAACGGGGTTTGGGCGAGACCCCTTTGCCCCATTGCACCAGCAGGGTCTGGCCCTGCCCGGTCCCGCACACAAGCCCCTTTCAGCTGCGGTGTGTGATGTGTGGTCACTCGCTGTGTAGGGCCAGCTCTCTGCCTCCATCCCACATCCCCATTTTCCCCTCGCAGCGCCCGTGGATGGTGTGAGGGAGCGGTGCGAGCACCCCGGGCAGCAGCTGCCGGCTCTTATCTGGCAGAGCCGCCCGCCCGGGGCAGAAGACTACAGTGAGCTAAACTTAACTAAGGATGACTGCGCAAATGTGAGCTCGGCGGTTTTATTTTTAGTCGGCCTTAAAAATAAAAACCCGTAAGTCATGTGTAAGATAATAATTTTAGCTGTTGCCAAGACATGGCGAGCAACTGCGAGGACGAGGAGGAGGAGGAGGGGGAAGACCCCTGCGGATCGCAGGGCACCCCCGAGTTCAGGGAGCCTTCCTTCCGTCCTCCCCCTGGCCCAAAAGCCAGAGAATCTGCCCCAAAACATTGGGTCCTTTAAGCAGCCTTTGCCTGAAGCTGCAGCTGATGGGTGTGCTGGTTTTTCTCCGCTGCACTAATGCGTGGCAGCTGCGGAGCTGGTGGAGGAAAAACAACAAGCTGTTTTGGTAGGGTCTGCGTGGCTGTTGGTGTTTGGTTACCGCTTATCAGGTTTTAGGGAGTGGAATAATTCACTCAAGGCCGATTGTATCAGACATTTAAATGCCTTAGACTGCTGTTGGATTATGGCAGCTTGGAGGACCACAAACGTAAGGAATGCTCTTAAAGACAGGTTTAATCTTTGCTTAATATGTCTTCAAAGCACTGCGTGCACACATAAACATCGGGCTTATTGTTCATTAGGAGTGAGGCAACAGGGAAAGAAATCCCCCAAAGGGATATTACTTGCCATAAGATAACTATCGGCACTGCTGCTCAGCACTCACTTTAAAGTGGCTTGAATCCCGTTCCCATCTTCTTCCCCCTTTTTTCTTTCACGTAACACACGCTTTTCTTGCAGGGATGCCTGTCGTGCGTGAGATGCAGGGTTTGTAAGCACCCGTGCTCTCTGACCTTCCAGACCAGCCAGAAGCACGGGGGGAAACTGGGGGCTGGACAGCGAGTGGGCAAAAAAACTTTGCATAAAGTTTGTTACGAGGCCGGGCAAGGCAGGAGCTCCTGGTTTCGGGCAGGTCAGGACTTGGGATGGCCGAAGTCACCAGGGTTTTCCTGATGGAGGGAAGAAAGCAAGCTGACGAGACACTGTGGGCAAGCCCCTAGGAGCTTGCTGCTAAATCTGACACCCGATGGTCAGAGAGTTTCTGACCTGCCTGCGGTTTTAATCGCTTTCATGATGTGCCTGTGGACGTGCCCAGGATTGTAGCTGCCTCTTACAGTGCAGCTGTCCACTGCTCCTTGACAGGAGAGCAGCAATGCCCGGCTGATTTTGTTTCTCCAGCCCTTTTTTTCCTCTTTCTCGGTTGCTGGTTGGGGGTGTCGGCTTGTTTGTTCCCATTTCCCAGCGCTGATGGTGTGGTTTCCCCCCTCCCTCGCCCACCCTCTCGTTGCAGAGTCCAGAGGAGCTGTCGGAGGATCGTGCTCACAGGGAGATGATTCCCCATGAAGTCACTGGATCCCTGGCAGAAATCAAATGTGACTTTCCGTTTACCAGACTGAAACCAGAGCCAGCCAGACAGTGAAGCAAGCACAGTGGAGGGGGGACGGCGAAAGATGAAATCCAACCAAGAGCGGAGCAATGAATGCCTGCCGCCCAAGAAGCGAGAGATCCCCGCCACCAGCCTGCCTTCGGAGGTGAAGCCGGTCCTGCCGAACGACAACCACCGCGCCAACAACCTAGCATGGCTCCCCGGCACGCCCGGCGGCCAGAGCGGCCTGGGGGCCAGGCACAGGCCCGGGGGGACGTCGGCGGAGGTGGGCTTGCAGCAGGGTTTGCACAAGCCGCCGCCGCCGCCCTCGGCGGGGCTGGACTATTCCCCGCCCAGCGCGCCCAGGTCCGTGCCGGCCCCCACCACGCTCCCCACCGTGTACTCGCCCGCGCTCTCCCAGTCCGGGACCCCCGTCTCCCCCGTGCAGTACACGCACCTGCAGCACACGTTCCAGTTCGTCGGGCCCCAGTACAGCGGACCATACGCCGGGTTCATCCCCTCGCAGCTGATCTCCCCGACCGCCAATTCGGCAACCGGCGCCGTGGCGGCGGCCACGGCGGTCGCAACCACTCCATCCCAGCGCTCCCAGCTGGAGGCTTATTCCACTTTGCTGGCCAGCATGAGCGGCTTGAGCCAGCAGGGGCACAAAGTCGAGCCGCACCTGGTTAGGACGCCCGGGCTGATCGCCGCCGGGTCCCCTCCGCCCGCCCAGCAGAACCAGTACGTCCACATCTCCAGCTCGCCCCAGAGCGCGGTCCGAAACGTCTCTCCTCCAACCATCCCGGTCCCCCTGCACCCCCACCAGACGGTGATCCCCCACACGCTCACCCTCGGCCCTTCCTCCCAGGTGGTGGTGCAGTACAGCGACGCCTCGCACTTCGTGGCGAGGGACGCCCCCAAAAAGCCCGAGAGCGGCCGGCTGCAGGCGATGCAGGCCAAGGAGGTACTGAACGGCGAGATAGAGAAGAGCCGGAGGTACGGCATTTCGCCCTCCGCCGACATGGGTCTGGTCAAAGCAGGCAATAAACCAGCTCCTCACCATTACGAGACCAGGCACGTGGTGGTGCACTCAAGCCCCGCCGAGTACGGCGCCCGGGATTCCTCAGGGGTCCGAGCCTCCGTCATGGTGGTCCCCAACAGCAGCACGCCCACGGCGGACATGGAGGTGCAGCAGGCCACCAACCGGGAGACCTCCCCCTCCGCCCTCAATGACAAGGGAAGCTTGCACCTCGGGAAGCCGGCCCACCGCTCCTACGCGTTGTCCCCGCAGCAGGCCCTGGGCCACGAGGGGGTGAAGGCGGTGGCCACGCTGTCCCCCCACACCGTCATCCAGACGACCCACAGCGCCTCTGAGCAGCTCCCCGTCGGGCTGCCGGCGACGGCCTTCTACGCCGGGACCCAGCCGCCGGTGATCGGCTACCTGAGCGGCCAGCAGCAAGCCCTGGGCTACCCGGGGGGGCTGCCCCAGCACCTGGTGATCCCCGGCACCCAGCCCCTGCTCATACCCGTCGGCAGCGCCGACGTGGAGCCGTCGGGCGTGGCGCCGGCGATAGTCACCTCGTCTCCCCAGTTCGCAGCAGTGCCTCACACATTCGTCACCACCGCCGTCCCCAAGAGCGAGGCTTTCAGCGCCGAGCCCCACACCACCCAGCCCGCCTACCAGGCCACCATGGTGCAGGCGCAGATCCACCTCCCCGTGGTGCAGTCCATCGCCTCCCCCGCCGCGGCTCCCCCCACGCTGCCCCCTTACTTCATGAAGGGGTCGATCATCCAGCTGGCCAACGGGGAGCTGAAGAAAGTAGAGGACTTGAAAACGGAAGACTTCATCCAGAGCGCGGAGATTAGCAATGACCTGAAAATAGACTCCAGCACTGTGGAGAGGATCGAAGACAGCCATAACCCAGGCATTGCTGTGATACAGTTTGCGGTCGGGGAGCATCGCGCACAGGTAACGGGGCCGCGCGCTGGTGGGGGGCAGCGGGGGGCGCCTCGGTGCGGTCTGGTCGCGTGGGGTTAGTTTCTCATCCTTCACACCCAGCCATGAGACTGACTCGGGTCCAAAAATTATCTGTCTGGCAGTGTTGGTGGAGCCATCAGGGGCACACTGGTGGCAAATGGTAGCCTCCTGGATGTAAAGTGGGTCTTCGCAGGGGACCAGGCTGCCCTCTTTCCTAGTGTCTAGATTAAATTGCTCAGTGCCTTCATCAGTCCAGGGGAAACATTTACGTACTCACTGGGAATGATGAGCAGGACTGAAAAATAAGAGTCCTGGCATCACACAGAAACATCCCGAGTCTAGGGGACAAACCAAGACGCCGGGCAGCAAAGGGATTTGCTGCAGTAAGGTCACACAGTGCGTTATCGTCACAGCCAAGGCACAAAGCTGGATCTTCTTCCACCCGTGGGCCTAGCTGAAGGTCTTCATTGCCTGGTCAGGATTTCTCATGTTGGAATAAATCCTGCTATGCTTTATAGCTGGAGAACCCATAAGAGAAATTACACCATCTTCATGCTTTTTTATTCAAATACAAAATGGATTAAGCTGTATGAGGGGATATATTTTGCATTCTTGTAGGTGATTTTGACCTTCTGCCCCATGAAGCTTGGGCTAGATTCAGCGCAAATCCTACCCTTGAGCAATAGGTAGGCTGTGAGGTTGTGAATTTCCATGGCTTGGAGACAGCTTGGAGCTGTCTGGGAATGCTTCCACTCACACGTAAGTTACTGAAACGCTACAGAGTTTTACTGAGGCTTCAGTCGTGAGTGGTTTAAACACTGTGCAGCTCACATAAACTGTCTGTTCCAGGGAAATTTGGAAAGGAAAACCATCTATGTGGCTGGTCAGGCCGTGCTTCTGACCTTTGTTTCTCACTGCAGGAAAAAATCCTGTAACTGTCCAAAGGTACTTCTAGGTTAAGACCGTACTGATCATAAAGCATTATCCTATTGCTGCCCATTTTCTGAGCAATTTAGATTCTTCTCTACTGAGGCCGGAGCAGATCAGATACACCAGGTAGCAGCGTGGTTCCTAGAGGTATTCATTATTCACAATAATGTTGTCACAAGTGCTCTCAGTTTGGTTTGAAATACGAGTGCTGCGAGCTGCAGCATTTGCAGCCACGAGGCAGCACCCTCGGTGATGGAGAACCAGAAGGAGAGAGAGGGTGAGAGGAGCTGGAAGTGTCCAGATCCAGCGAAGCACCCTAGGCTGGCAGTTTGGAGAAGAAAAACGAGCAGGTATGGCACAGAGGAGCAAGTCACACAAAAAAACCTTACAGCCTCAGCGGTTTGTGTCCCATCCTTCCCAACCTGCGCCTACCTGGCAGCGGCTACATGCATCAGGTCCTGTTGCTCATGTCAGACGTGCAGGTAGTGTTTTTATCATGTCTTGTTGGTGGATCTGCCAGCACAGCTGAGGTGCTGTGCGCTGGGAAGAGCGCCTTCGCAAGGGGTGGAGTGCCATCCTCTGGCAGAAAGCACAAACCCGCACACTGCTCGCACCCAGCCCCGTGCCACCTTACGCAGAAGCCTATCAGGAGCGGGCTGACATCACCGCAGCCGAAATACTCCCCAGCTGTGCTTCCCACAGGGGATGCTTCCAGAACCGAGGGAGAGGCACGCAGGGATGTGATCAGCGCGAGGGTTTCATTGAGGTTTCCTGCGGATTCCAGGCCTTGGGTCTCTTCCCGGATCAGCTGTGTGCCTGCATGGCAGGGGCTGCTCCGAGAGAGAGAGGGAGGGAGAGCATTTCTGCGTGGCTGAAGTCACCGCTGACCTCACCCTTGGCCCAGCGTGGCCGTATGGAAGCGTTTAGCCCTATTAGCAGCCATGGGGCCGTCTTTACTCGTTAGGAAATGGCCCCTTCAAATAATGGTATTTTGTCTCGGAGCTTAGGGCAGTGGCTCAGGGGTACCGCTACACTTCCACACTGACTCCCAAGCACTGAGGGAATATGCGATCTCTGGGAGGTCACCACAGCACCGATGATTTCATGCTTCCAGGCTCTGTGCAAGCGCTAGCTGATTTCCACACCAGCTGAGGGACAAAGGTAGGAGGTTATTTTTAGCCGAGCGTATCCAGCTCACACGTAGGGAGGCACCACGCAGCTGCTATTGTACCACGGAGCTGCAAGCCCATAGCTGCTCCTCCCCGGCGCAGTGCTAAGGCAGAAAGAGGTCATCCTCCCACCTGCCCCCCTCTTCCAGTCACGTCTCTCTTCCAGGCGTGTAAAACCAGGAGACAATTAGCCCACCTGAAGCTGTACCCCTTTCCAGTGAAACAACTGCCCTTAGCCCCTGAGGGAAGCTAGGTTTCCATTTCGGGGCATCCCTGCTGGGGATGAGTAAGAAGTGAAACGAGTATCAAATGGACGAGAACCCAAAGTTCAGCGGTTATTCCTCTGAATTCAAGTTGCCTAAAAAAAGCCTTATGGATCTGAATCTCTTTGCAATTCAACATATTATTCTTGTAATAACACGTATATCGTTATTACCTGTCCTTTCTTTCGCTGCCAGGAACAAGCGGAAGCTGGCGATTCACATCCATTTCTGTTAAGGTCAAAACCCACAGGAGATGCAAAAGTAGTGCTCTGAAATGCTTGCTTTGATCCCTGAGTTCCAGCTCCCAATAATTTCTAAAATACAGCTTTAGAAAGAAAGACGAGCATACAGGTTATAACTTTCCTTTCTTTTAAAACCAGAACCGTAGACATTAGAGATGGAGCAGTTCTGTAAGACCACTGACCTTGAAGCACCCCTTTTCGCAGTGACAGCACACCAAAGCTGCTCCAGATGCAGCCCTGGTGGGATGCTGAAGGCTTCATGACAACTCCCGTGTCACCCCACACATGCCAGGTCCCCGTGGCCAGAGGTGCTGCTGCCTGCAACCCCATAGATGTCTCAGAGAAGATGCACTCTTGTGAGGGCAGGTGTTGTTTGCAGTGGTGGGGAAATGAGGAGCTGTCGTCTCTATACAGCTCAGATACACATTGGTGCTCCTAATGTTGGTTGCAGCAGCTCTTCCAGCACGTGTCGTGGGTGTTCCAGCTCCAGCATGCATTTCCTGAGCAACCTGAATTGCCTCCCTCACCTGCTGAGTTTGGCTGAGAAATAAGGTGATAAAGGGCTATAGAAAGTTACAGATACGCAGCAGCTGCAATGAGAAGTTTTGGGTGTTTCCATTAGTCATTGTTCAAACCTGGAAATAAAGCAGTAACTTTGCAGTAGAGCCTGGTGTGCTTGAAAGGGACCAGCGTTTTGGTTTCTGGCTCTATTGTCTTAATAGTTAGAAAGGCACAGAAACAAGTTTCACATTCCTTTGTCCCCTACAACAATCATGCCAAGATACTGGGGGAGGGAGCTTTTAAAATCAACTTTTCTAATTTGAATGCAGTGGCCAGGAGAAAATGTTACAGAGGTGTTCTCACTGCACTTTCACACTTGGAAGCTCTTTGTCTACTATTGATTGTAGAGAGTGGTTATGTTAAAATCCCAACTTTGCTGAATGCAGAAGCAGATAGCTAAAGCAGTGCTGCCAGAGCTGTGGATGCCCCATCCCTGGAGGTGCTCAAGGCCAGGCTGGATGGGGCTTTGGACAACCTGGTCTGGTGGGAGGTGTCCCTGCCCATGGCAGGGGGGTGGCACTGGGTGGTCTTTGAGGTTCCTTCCAACCCAAACCATTCTGAGATTCTGTGTCCATGAACACTGTGACTGGGTCATGGCAATAATGGCATTTCATTAGGGTTGTTCATAATCACCACCAGCAATCTGACTGATAGTTTCAGTGACTGACAGTTCAGGCGAATGTTTCGTATGCCACGTAAAACAAAAGTATGACGTGCTGTGGAAGCGTGTTAACACTACAAGAAACTTCTGTTTCAGTGAGTATAAAGCGCATGAGTATGTGTGATTCCCAAAGGCACAAATAGCTTTTGATGGGGTTGGGAAAGTACAAAAAGAAAGAAAAAAAAATTACAGTAAGCAGGAAGGAAGAGAGAAAGGGGCGAGCCACAGCACTAAAAACCCATGTCCACCATATGGTTCATGCCTAGGGAAAAGCCTACAGCTCTGTGTAGACAGTAGTTTCCATTTAAGTCCCTAAAAGATGCTGCATGTCCACCGCCTCTCCTAGTCAGATGCCTTTCTGAGGTGAGTATATATGGAATAGGACCACAAACCTGGGGCAAGTATTTCTGCAAATCCTGGCGCTGGAGTAAAGAGTGATCCTCCAGCAGCATGAAGTGGCAGGACTTATGCAGTTTCCTTGCCCCAGGTGCTCCATGGTTCATAAACCAGGCCTAGGGCCGTGTCCCTGTCCAGTATTGCTGTGTATGTAGTTGGTTGTTGGCAGGCAGGTCTGGTCAAAAAAGTTTTAATATGGCACAAATTGATTTACTGGGGGGAGCAGGAGAGTGTTTTGTGCCTCTAAGCTACTGGTTTTGAAATTCCTCATGGAGTGGCTAATTTGCTGGGCAGATGGAGTGTCAAAAGAATATATTAAGTGTTACTCATTAGCCTGACCATGTAGCATATATTTATTGATGTCTTAAGGTTGGGGTTTTCTCAGCTGTCTCAGGAGCTGCAGTTGTCTGCTAGGACATGGCGTGGGTGTAACCAGCTGAAAGAGCAGTCAAAATCTGTTGGGAATCTTTGGCTTACCAGTCCTGGAGCCTCTGTCCCTGCGCTGTGGGACATCCCAAATCCAGTCCGCCTGCTCACGGTGGATGTGGAGCTGGTGGGGTCCAAAGAGAGCTGCCAGGGGCCCTGTTTGCAGAGGATAAGTGCTGCCGTACTGCCCACTGCAAACCAGGAGTCCTCAGGATGCCTTGGCGTGAGACACACGTTGGAAAGGAATCGGTATCTGTACCAGAAAGAAAGGTACTTCCAGAGGGAGCCTCGTGGTGGTCGTTGAGTCCAGCCTCTCAGGGTTGCAGATCTCACCGGAGCTGCAAACAGCATGTTAAAAACACGTGCCAGGTTTTTGAAAGTGTTAGTCAGAATTTCCTGCCCTGACAGGGCCGTGGCAGAAGGGCTCGGGCCTGTAGGGTGTGAGTCACGAGCCCACATCCATGGTTTGATCCTGCTGACAGACACTGTGCGGATAAAAGTGGTATTGAGGTGCTCGTGGTGTCAGGTCCTCCAGGCCCACCGTCAGGGGCTTCTGGAGGAGTAGGTGGGAGAAGGGGATGAAGTGCTCTGGGTCACAGGACTGCCCGGGGAAGGTGGGTTCGTGCCTGCTGCTGGTACAGACACAGCTCTGTACCTACCCACGGCCTTCCCCCGTAATTCGACGTCCTCAGCCATTTCACGCTGGTAAGTATGCACTGACACGGGTGGAGGTTGGCATGGGGAGGTGATGTTCCCATGGTCATTTAGGAAATCGTGTGTCATAACAAGGAGCAGAAGCCAGAGCCCCTTCCAGCCTCGGGGAGCCATCCTCTGGCTGCCAGGTGCCTTCAGGCCTGGGTGTCAGGCTCGAGGTACCGCAGGGGTATGGCGGGGAGCAGAGTTTGTCAGATGCCAAAGCTGTTTGGCCTCTTAGGTCTCTCCGAGCAGCTGGGTGGAGGTAAAGATCGATTCCTGTTGCGGTTTTGCGCTAAGAAGTGCTGAGCTCAGTCTGTTTAACACCCGCCTGACAAGGACGAGCATGAAGTCTGGTGCTCGAGGCACAGATTTCGCAGGAACCGAGCGGCACCTGTGCAATTCCTGCTTCACTGCTGTCACCCACAGCGCCTGCTGGGTGCTGCACGCGTGCCCCAGGGCAAAGGCATCATCTCACGCTCTCTCCTCCCTCCCTCTCTCTCTTTCTGTTGTCTCTCTCTCTGCAGGTCAGCGTGGAGGTCTTGGTAGAATACCCTTTTTTTGTATTTGGACAAGGCTGGTCATCCTGCTGCCCCGAGAGAACCAGCCAGCTCTTTGATTTGCCATGCTCCAAACTCTCTGTGGGGGATGTCTGCATATCGCTTACGCTCAAGAACCTGAAGAACGGCTCTATTAAAAAGGGCCAGCCCGTGGACTCAGCTAGTATCTTGCTGAAGCATTCAAAGAATGACAGTCTAGCTGGAAGTAGACACAGGTATGCGGAGCAGGAAAATGGGATTAATCAGGGAAGTGCACAGATGTTAGCTGAGAATGGTGAACTGAAGTTTCCGGACAAAATAGGATTGCCTGCAGCACCTTTGCTCACCAAAACAGAACCCAGCAAGCCCCCGGCAACGAGGAAGAGGAGGTGGTCAGCCCCCGAAACACGAAAACTAGAGAAATCAGAAGAGGAGCCACCTTTGACTCTTCCCAAGCCTTCTTTTATTCCTCAGGAGGTTAAGATTTGCATTGAAGGTCGATCCAATGTAGGAAAGTAAAAGTTGTTTGGGGAAAGGAAATTAGGCTATCCCTTGTCATTTTTATCCAGATTACTGTACTGTAGACTAAATAACCCAGTATTTACATGTTATCATCTTATTTTAGGTTTATGTTATAACCTTGTTGTTATAGTTGCAGCTGGTATTATGCAGGAGACTGGTGCATATGTTTTTCCACAAGTGTTTGTCAGTGACTAGGTTTCTTGAGAGCTACAGAAGGGGCAGTATCTGCTTCACACACCCTTAGTGGAAATGAATGTGTTGTCATGGCTCCTGTTTTCTAACACCTCGTGTAGGACAGGGTCCAGCTGTGATTTTTTTCTTTTTGTCGTCGTTATTTTTTTTGTGTTTTTTTTTTTTTTCCTTGTTTTGGTTCCCGTTCTAGGTTTTTTTTTTTTGGGGGGTAGGTGAGGAGAAGGGAACTGTAGCAGAGGTGTGTGTCACGCGTGGTGTGTGTGTGCGTGCGCCCGTCCCGAGGAGGGACCCTGAAGAGGTTTCCTGGCCCCAGGTGAATGCTGAGGACACAACCCACGGATGTTACCCAAAAACAGGATCAGACAGCCTCTGATGCTGTCAACAATAAGCCAACTCTCGCTCAAGGCTCTACAGTATATATATATATATGTGTGTGTGTATATATATATATATATATATATTTGTGTGTGTGTATATGTATATATATATTTCCCCCCATGGGGTCTGACTGCACTGATTTTTGCTCACCAAGCATCTGCCACACCACCACTTTCCCCTCTGCTTGCTCGTGCAGTCGGGTGCCGGGAGGCCACACACACACGGGGCGCTGTCCTCGGCGCCGGCGGGCACGCCTGGGCGCACGTGGGTGTGCGTGGGTGTGCGTGGGTGTGCGCAGGGAGCCCTCCGGCTCGCTGGGCGGGCCCTGTTTCCGTGCAGTGTTAGACAAATCCCTCGGGTTAAGGCCATGGACATTCGCTTCCACCAGGGAGACGCATACTGCCCCTTTGAGATCACAGGCATCCATCGTTTGCAGTTGGGTTGCAGGTCTTTGTCTTTAACTCTAGTACTGTTTTTGGTTCATGATTATGGACGACCCGTGCCACTTTTTTTCAAATTTCAGTGTGACACAGGAACCCGATGTTGAAGATGAACGTAGAATGTCTTTAAGCACTTAAAATGCTGTTCACACTTTATTGCTGAGCATCCTGGTCTAACACTCAGTACGTACTGTATCTCACTTTAATCTGCTCGGAAAACAGCAGCAGCAAACAAATTAATCTCTTCAACACTGTAACTACATGCAACTATGTAAAGTTTTCTCACGAGCAAGATGCTGAAAGTTTCAATGTGGTTTCAAAGGGATGAATGTGAATTATTGAACTAGTATGTGACAGTCATTGTCCACAAAGGACTACTTAATAGGAGGCACTTTTTAAACTTTAATGCTTGAGAAAGAGTTAAAGGCATATGCGAGCTGACAGATAATAAAAGAATAAGAGAAAGGAAAAAGGAAAGAGAAAAAAAAAATCATTGTCCAGTGTTTTTGAAAAAAAGATGGACTTTAAAGAATCTTGCAATTTGCACATCTTGAGTTTATCATTTGTGTGGTATTCCTGCAGTTTTTACCTAATAATGTTGTGGGTTGGGGGGGGTCTGAAAGAGCATAAACAAATGTAGCAATTACTCACTAACCTGCCTACGCTCTAGGCCATTTCATAGGGTTATTGTTCCTTTCAAAGTTCATTTTCGGTCTTTCTGCCGTATCTGCCACACAGAACCTAGCACAGGTCCTACCGGGACGGCTCTGAGAATTTGTCTTCAGACTTGCTGAGAGAGTTTTCCACAAGAAACATTTCTATACATAAGCAAGGTGTTTGTTTGTTTTTAAAACAAACCTATTGTTATTTTATTATTATTATTATTTGTTATTTTAATTGCATTGCTTTCCATTTGAAAGACTAGATTTAAGAGTTTGGTACAAAACAAGTTTTTTTGGGGGGGGGATTCACGCCGTTCAGTCTTTTGTTTCCCCAGGTAGGGCCGGATCCTTTGAGGTGCTGTGCACCCAGCCTCCCGGAAAGTCGCGGGGAGGTGCGAGTATTACGTACTTCGGGTCTGAGCTACAAAAAGCCTCTTGCTGCCAACAGGGATGTGTCTCATTGATGTCAGTGGGATCTAGCTCGGGCCCGGCGCGATCAAGCGTTCACGTCGTTACTTTTGGTTGGTGAGTTCGCGTCCTTCAGGTAGTTTTGAAGAAGCTGTGCTGATAGGGAGAAAAGGAAATAAAAAGTCCTGGATTAGAAATACAGTACCTAAAGTGAACAAACTTATTTAAAAATCTCGTTTTCCCTCTCCCCTAAAATACAGTGCTTTTATTTAAGAAAAGAAATGTTAACCCCAAACCCCAGCTTTGACTCTGTTATTTGTTACTTGAAATTTAGCTCACACCAGAACTAATTGTTTTTATACCATATTCTGGGGTGCACCAAAAAGTTTAAATACGTTTAAAATAGCTTGAAACTTTTCTTGAATTTCCTTGAATTTTATTAACCTCTCAGCGGGCTACCAAATAGCTGAGTGGGTTTCTTCTCACAGTCACACTGCTTAGTTAGTGCTTATTTGTTAATATTTCTGCTCAGAGAAGTTGCTTAATCTTCCATATACTCTGCTCAGGGCACTTGCAATTTATTGTTTTGTTTTGTTTCCTGTTTTGTTTTTAAGCTTTTGATGGTAAAGGAGTAGAAAGAATTACAGATTTTAGTTTGCATTCGTACCACTATTTCCGTAATTCACACGTGCTCGGAAAAAAAAAAAAAATCTCAAAGAGAACCATACGCATTCACATTCGTGGTTAATAAGGAAGCAGGGGCTATTAAACTGACTGGATCTATTCAACTAACACTAAAAAAAAATAAAAAATAAAAAATAATAATAATAAAAAAATAAGTTTGGAGCAATAGGAATGTATTAGTTCTGTGCTTGTATTTCAGACTGAGGATTTCTGAAATAACTGGTTCTTTCCCAACAATCGTCCCTTTCCATGCTTTGGCTTTCGTAGGATGTGCAATACTTTACGTGCCAACGTAGACTCACCCGTGCGGTGTTAGCTAGATCTCATACCCTCTTCTGGTTTCCCCTTTTTGTTCCCTTGGAATAGTTTCTTTCTTCCTTCCTTCCTTTTTTTTTTTTATTTTTTTCCTATTAATAACTCCCCTCCCCCCAAAAATAAAAAAGAAACGTGTTGAGGGTGAGGCGTTCCTTGACCTGGGAAACACCAGCCCTTTTTGTCAGCGTGAGGTAAAGGCCTGCCTCGGCCTTGCGTCTCGGAGACGCACGCCCCTGGCCTCCGCGCTGTGGAAAAAAATGAAAAATTTAGATCCAGGAAGACAAAAAGCGCCTAATCCGAGTTCCCCCCCGCCACCACCACCACCAAGAGAGGAGTTTTGGGGTTCATTATGTCTCCAAGGGGAGGATTTTTGCCAACGTCAGCCCTCTTCCCCACGGGGCCACGCGCGGCTGTGGGGCCGCTCGGTGTTTGCTCCGTGCCCTGGCCCAGCTCCCCTTTCTCTTGTTTTCTTTTGGTCTTTTTTGTTTTGTTTTGTTTTGTTTGTTTTCTTTCCTTTTTATTTTCTTTTTCTTCCTTTTTTTTTGTAGCAGGCCTGTTTAGTTTACAACGAAATGCATACAATCACCAAGAAATTAGTCAGGGCGAAGAAAATAAAACGAGAACCTCTTTATAGGGATTTCTAAAAATATCTATCTATCTGTCTATCTATCTATCTAATCTATCTATATATCTATATATATAAAATGACTGTTCCTTATAGTGTTTAACTTAGGCATTGTTTCAGTTTGTCTGGGCCACATCACGGGGAATTTGAGTTTGATGTCACTTACCTCAAGTCCTGCAGTTGAAACCCAAATTGGCGTTGCTGTTGACCTACTTTAGGATTTTGTAAGTTGCTGTTGGGATGTTTTTTTCCCCCGACAAACCAGACCTCGGGGTGGGGGGGGGTAGGGGGGGGGGGATAGGATGTTCCTCTGATTCCTTCAATTCCTTCGTCCCGCTGTCGCTTCGTTCGACCTGTCGTTCCGTCATTTTCTCGGCGTGGGGAAGTGACATCACTACTCTCGTTTCCCTAAATCAAGGAACATTTAGAAACTTTTCACACCTTTTACTCAGGGATGGGGCTGGCATATGTGTGGTACACTGATGTGACCAGAAGCAGCACTTTTACTGCTCTGGAGTAGGGATGTACAATGTGACAGACGAGTTTGGATTTCCTGCATCTCATGGTTTAACTCTGTAGATATCACGTAGATCGCAATACAAAAGCAGCAGGCTCAGCGTGAACTGTAGCTGTTGGTTATCACGAAAATTCACTCTGTGCAGAGATTTGTTTCACTTAAAAGTGTGTTGCCAATATTAAAAAGGAAACGGTGAAATTCTGTTCAGACTTGCAACTGCTAAAAAAAAAAAAAAAGAGAGAGAAAAAGTCTGTATCAAGGAGAGCAAATCCTCTTTATTTTAAACACTAACAGTGTTATTTCAAAGAGGGGTTCTTGGCACAGCGGCCTGGGCCCCAGCTCTGCAAACACTTATGCGTGTGCTCAGGGGAAGGCCTGAGCTGGCTGGCCAAAGCAGCCGGGCGGCTCGGGAGCCCTCTGTGAAGTACGCGTATAAATCTTTGTGAAACTGAAGCCTGGTTCGGTTAGGGCCAGATTCTGACCTTACTCAGGTGGCTGGAAAACCCTGGGGTTTCGTCCAGGTTCACCAGGGCGGGATGCCCCGGGGGCGCGGGGGGATGTGGCCTGTTGAAACACTTCTGCTATCCCATGAACGCCAAAACGTGGCGAAATGGGGCTTGCACTCGGACAGGTAATTTCCATTTCTGCCCTCCCCATCATCACGGGTAACAGCAGAGCCCGCTTGGGGCTCTGGCCGGTGCTGATGTGATAAGCGAGGGGGGCGACCGTGTCGCTGGAGTGCAGCCAGTCATTTTCTTCTCTCTGGTTTATCCATCTCCCCCCCCGCCCCCACGGTCCTGAAACAACAGAAAAACGAGAATTTGTTGATGCAGATCTGCATACGTGCACACACAGCCAGGCAGAAGTGTCAGTTTGCACATGAATAAATACGTGTGAGTTTTGCAAGCCTACACATCCACTTGGTTTCCTGTCCCGAGGACAGTGTCGTGTTTTGTGTCGATAGGGAAATTCCAAACGAGTTGCACACCTCTACTCCAGAGTTCAATTTCTTTTACATAGACGACCTCGCTTCAGATGTGTTACCTTTACTGATAGGATCTTTTCTTGTAGCACTATATCTTGTGGGAATATTTTTTGATGTAAACCTAATTTGAGAAGCTTATTAAAAATAGAAACTTTTTTTGAAGCACTCACATTGAGGAGTACAGGTAATGTTTTAAAAAAATTGCACAAAAGAAAAATGAATGTTGGAATGATTCATTCAGTGTTTGAAAAAGAGATGGCTCTGTTTGAACAGTGAGTTTCATACCTTGTTTGTAAAAAAAAAAAAAAAAGTTTTTAAATACAAAAGCAGAGAAAGGTTGAAAGTTACATGTTTTTTGTATATAGAAATTGTCATGTCTAGATGATCTGATTTGTATTGGCTTTGGCCAGGAAGAATTATTACTTAAAAGGCTCTTAAAGAACAACTGTGCTTAATTTTCTGTTCGTATTACATTTCTGGGTCCCGTTTCTGGGGAATGGAGTCATGCTTTCACACTGTTTATTCCTGTGCTGAAAACACACCTTGGAGCAGCAATTCCTGAGTGCAGCTACCAGGCACTTCAAAGGGTGGCTACTGTGCAAACCTAGGGTCTCGCTCTGCAGCTGGGTTTCGGCTTTAGATCTCTCCTGCCTGCGCCAAGGGACGAGGCTGGCAAGGCACGGCCTGCTCGGCTCCCGCCTCAAGCCTTTTGGCCCGATTATTTTTTTTTTTCCTCTCCCCGTGAGGCTGTTCCACGTTTTTTTTTCCAGCACTTCCTGCTCCAGACGAAACCCAAAGAGTATAATCCTGAGCAAGAAGTGTTCACAGCGAGGGATCCTAGCCTCGCGCCTGCAGCAGGGCCCTGCCCGAGGCAGGGCGGCCTTGGAGCCCCTTCCACTGCCCCCTCTCCCCGCGCCCTCCTCCAGAGCTGCCGGGGAGCAGCAGGCACACGAGGCAGCTTTCCAGCGGCGGTCTGGCTTGCTTGAGAGACCGGTGTTTTCCAGAAGCCAAAAGAGAGGATCCCGAGGCAGTTTGTGAGGAGAGAGGGTCTTTTTCTAAGTCCAAAGATTGAGCTGGGCAGCTGGGGGCCGGTGGTGACCTCGGCTCTCGTCCAGGCGGCCCCGGGCCCCGGCTGTATTACAATGAAGTGCATTCAGCCAATAGGTAGTATTTATACAATAACAGTCTCTAAGGTTTCTGTAGTTTTTTGTTTTTATTATTTTTCCTTCTTGTTATCTGAAAGGACTCAAGTCTTCCACTGAGGATTTTATGGAGGCTTCATCCAAGGCTGTTTTCTTTTCGGTTTGTTCCTATTTCGAGCAGTCAAAGCTCCTGTGCCCTTTCCCTCGACCATGCAGTAGGCATGCATTGGAAGTGTTGTTTGCGGTAGGCCTTAGGCACTCCTTGAAGCTGTCGTTGCTGTACTACTGGATTGCTGACGTGCAAAACCTCCAGGGCCCGGACCCCCGGCCCGGCTCTGCCCCGGATCCCGCCCGGGGGCTCGCTGTGAGAGCCGAGGAGCCGACTGCTCGCCCTTCGAACGCGCTCTGCACGACTCCTCTCCGAGCCACGGGGTTGGGATCCGGGTAGCTGAGGACGAAAACGGGCCGGGGGGGTGGCTACATCGGTGTCTTCTGCCTGGCCGTCGGGCTGGCCGCTTAGCGAAGTTACTAACCTGTTAAGGCGTAGATACAACCTCTTACGACAGTCAGCTAATGTTGAAACTCACTAATGTATGTATTTGCTCTTTTTTTTTTTTTTTTTTTTTGAATAATATATTAACTTGTTGAACACTGTCCTTTTTCGCAGTGTTAAAGGGTTAAAAGGGGGGTGGGTGGGGGCGTGGGAGGGGTGGGTTACGGGTGGGGATTTCCCAACCTTTTTCAGTTCGGGTGAGCTACTGAAAATCATTTTGTACTAGCTATGTCACCGTCCCCGGCAGCCAGCGGGCTTGGGGCTAGCCGGCTCGCGAAGGCACTCGGTGAGAGGCCTTGCCCGGGGGTAAGGTTTAGCCATTCTTCAGCAGTAATTTTTTAAGGTCTTTTTTTTTTTTATTATTATTATTATTTTAAAATTTTATTTTTATTTTTTTTTCTCATTTGGTATTATTAATGAGGGTTGATGCAAATCACACTTCCAGTGTAGTTCCTAGTGTAGGCCCAGCAAAAGGGATATTGCAGCTTTGTGTTGGGGAGAAATTGAGCTGACATGGCCAGTACAAAGGAGAAATAGGGAGGGAATAACGTTTTGCACCTTATTGAAAAGAGGAGAAGATTTTAAGTGCATACAGACATAGTTAAGAGCTTTTATTGTGACAGGAGAACTTTTTTCCATATGCGTGCATACTCTCTGTAATTCCAGTGTAAAATATTGTACTTGCACTAGCTTTTTTAAAACAAATATTAAAAAAAAAAAATGGAAGAATTCATATTCTATTTTCTAATGGTGGTGTGTCTATTTGTAGGATACACTCGCGTCTGTTTATTGAATTTTATGGTCCCTTTCTTTGATGGTGCTTGCAGGTTTTCTAGGTAGAAATTATTTCATTATTATAATAAAACAATGTTTGATTCAAAATTTGAACAAAATTGTTTTAAAGAAATTGTCTGTATACCAGTACAAGTTTATTGTTTCAGTATACTCGTACTAATAAAATAACAGTGCCAATTGCAAACGCGTGCTTTGTCTTCATGAGTTACAGCTGAACGCGAGAGAGCTTTCCCCTGGAGGTAATTCGTCCAATTTATTTCTCCTGCCCCCTGGCACCGTGTTTTTAGCACATCCCCATTCGTTCGCAGCGAGGCAGGAAGGCACCCGTGCACGCACAGCACAAAACCCTCTCCAGACCATCAGAGTGAAGCTTTTTATTGCGTAACAAAACTTCCCACGTACAGCTCCCGAAGGCCTTGCGCTGGAGGCGTTGCATGCACGGGTTTGCTGCAGACGAGGGGCGGCAGCGCTGATCATCGCCACCTCAGCGGTGCGGAGCGGGGCAGGAAGGCAGCTAAGGCTCGTTAGCGCTTTTTGGCTGATTATGCAGAAGTGCTTTACAGTTATCACAGGCAACACCACGGAGTTTTGGACTCCGAATTGCTTAGCCATGTATGAAAACGTCAGTAACAGTAAACACCGTGTCAGGTAAATGCTGTCTTTAGGGGTGCAGAGCTGCGGCAGCGTCTGATCTGACCCAGGAGTGCTGCAGCCCCTCTGGCCCCTGCCCTCAGCTCTCCAAGCGCCCATGACTGAAAAGCACAAGCCCCTGTACCGACACGGCGGGGCCTGGCGAATTGCTGCCCTGTCTCTATGTCATCCCCAGTCCTTTCCACCCCCACAACTGGCTGGCAGAAAGGATTTTTTAGGTGTTACCTTGTTTCAAGATACCAGGGATTGATGTGCTCAGCTGGGCTTGTCTGAGTGGTGTCACAAGGCCCTTTTCGGCATCCCCACTTACAGGTTGTTGGTGTCTGCAGTTAAAGCACTGTGGGGCCAGACCTCAACGCTGCCCTGGGGTGCTCAGCTCAGCATTACTGGGGGAAGCAGGCATGAGCATGGCCTGCAGCCCTTGTCACACTCACAGTGCTCCTGTAGCAGGGAGACAGGATGGGGCTGGGGTGGCTGGCTTGAAGAAGACCAGGCTGAGCAGAATCACCTGGCCCTGAGCGCTTACAAATGGGACAGGATGTTCCACGGGACTGCAAATGACAGAAAACCTGGAAAAAATGCGCAGGTGAGGTAGATCTGCAAATGGCACATGGTGTTTGCCGGTGTTTCTGGCCTTTGCGTGGTCCATCCCGCCAGGCACAGCGCAGCCTCAGCGCCTCTGCTCCCGTTTCTCCTGAGAGTGGCAGCGGGCTTGAGCAGGGCACGGCAGCTGGGGCTAAAAGACAACAAAGGCAACTACTGAGGCACAGGAGTGGCTGTTAAATGAGGGCTCACACCTGATCTTTTCTGTTTTCCAACCTGTCTGAAAGCTGCACATTTGAGCGTGAATAGTGAGTGCTGACCCGGTTGAGCATTGTCTCTAAAATCTCACGTGTAACTACAGGCGAGATGCAGGCATGCCATCAGTTTACCTTTTCTGCAGCTGATTTCTCTCTCCTGCTCATGCTGGAGAAAAAGAAAACAAAGCAGAACACGTGCTGCTTATCGAAACGCTGGTAACAGCTGCGATTGGGAAAAGCAAACACCCTCAGCTCGAGCTTTACCAGTCACCTCTCTTAGTGTCAATGTCATTCACCGTCTGGAGAATTCAGGGCACTTCTTAAGGTCAGCCTATCCCCATCCCTCCAGATCAGCCAGGGGCCAGACAGAGGTATGTGCAAAGGGACAGGGAAGCGGGTGTGAGCAGCCCTGGGCTGTCTAAGTGTGAGGTTTACCAGGGAGAAGACTCCATGCGTGCCACCCCTGTGGAGAGGCAGCCCTCCCATGCCCCCAGCGCCTGCCCTTTGGAAAAGAAACTGTTCCAAAGGGATGTCACGATGCTGCTCTGTTCAATGTGCATATGATCTTGTTAGAAAAGATGTTTACAAATATATATATATATATATAATATGTATATGTACCTCTTTCGTTTAGAAATGTAGCTAAAAAAAGTAGAAAAGCAATAGCGAGAGTGGGCGTGAGACCAGCAGACTGCTCGCCTCCCACGTGTGAAGGCACGAGTGTGGAGACACACCGGCGGTCAGGTCTGGCACGGGCTCCTCGCAGAGGTGTTTGTTTGCCTTTCTACCCCTGCACTGCACATCGTGTACATGAGGGAAGGTGACCCCCTGCTGCTGTACAGCTGCAGGGCAGTAACATTGCCTGTACTCTGGGCTCAGGGAGCAGGATTTGGCCCACCGTAGGATTTGGCCCACCATAGGATCTGTGGTAAAGAAGTGAGGCAACTTCTTAACGTGATGCTTTCAGGCTGGAGGGAGCAGAGACCAGACCCTTTACTCACAGGGCCGGCTTCTCTCTGAGTTCAGGTTCCTTTCCAAATTTTGGGCAGGACAAATGGTCCTTAGTGCCAGCATAGGTTACACATTAAGGCCCTTACTCACCTCCAAAACAGATGAGAGGGTCACACCACAATCAAGACCGACGCCCTGCAAGTTTAATGGAAGACATTTAAAATACGAGGCCATTTAGAAGACCTTCGGTGCCTTTTCTAATGTGCACGGCACACTTAAAAGTCATCGGGGATCACTTTGTGGCCTCAATTTGCTCCTCAGAAAGGTCGATCGTACCAACCCTTGTGCATGGCTTTTTGGGCAGTCCTGCATACGAGCCTGATTCTAGAGTCTCTTTGCTATTCCCCTTCCTACAGCTTACTCGTTTGCTTTGCAAAGGAAGCCTACCTCTTTCCACAGATACCTACAGGAGGGGAAAGCAAGCCCCTGAATGAAGTAACACCAGCTGTACTGCGATCTCAGCAGCACTTCAAAGTGAGTGGCCAAACATTATTAATTCACTGGTGTTCACTTTTACATCCTTCATCGTAACGAGCTGCTGTGCTACTCGTGCGGATGCCATGCGTGTTTCCAAAGAAGTTTTGTTGTGATTTATCAATTAATTAGCGGGCTGTTGCACTTTGTTAAAGCGTTACCCAGAGTCTTAAACATTCATTACTGCCTTTAGAGCAAGTGCTTTAACTCAATCTCAGCCTGCCAGTGTCTTGCTGTCAGGCTGTTCTGCTGGAAGCTCCCTTTTGATTTTCACGGTGCTAAGGACTGCGAAGGAGTGGCACCAAGTTAAGTAAGACGTGAGTTTGACTTCTCTGACCTCATTCACCTGGCCGCATACAGTGTGCAGCACAGCAGCCTTACATCTTTGCTAAATGGACATGAACAGGCAGAAAACTTAGGAGGGAGCAGGGAGGGCTGTGGAGGAACCTCCCCTAGGTGGGTTTACTGTTGCTGAGGTTGTATGTCCCGAAAAATTCTGACCACAGAGCACGGGTAAAAGCAGGAACCCAGGTAATTCAGTAACAGCGTGCACAAAGCAGCAGGCAAGCTCTGAGCTGTCCTCTCCTGAATGATCTCCACAGACAGAGACAGAGAGGACAGCATGGGTTTGCTACATTCAATGACAACTTCCCTGAAGAGGCAGGTCCATTGAAAGAGGGAGATTTAAGTACAAATGGGGGCACCAGCCCTGCGAACCCAGAGTGGAGAGCTGGCATTTTATCCTCCCAGTAAGCAGCTCGCAGGAGTCAGGCCTCATCCACCTCTGACACTGTGCAGGCTGGCAGCCCTGCCACAAACACTGACCCTTTTGCCAGAGGAAAGGTGACGACAATTTGGGTTTTGGCTCCTCCACTCAACCCCTTCCATCTTTCTCTCTCCCAGCCTGCAGTCTCTGGAGGGTGCACTGTCAGAAGCAGTGGTGGCTGCCAGGCCAGTCTTCAAAGAGGGAATGTGTGTACGTGTGCAGGTGCAACAGACGTATCTGTACAAGCCAATTCCTTGTTAGCTGGGCTTTCAGCAGCTATTTGTCAGAGGGGACGAAACAGGAGGAGAAATGATATTAAAAAAAAATAAAATAGGCACAATAAAAGATGAGGCTATTGCATTTTGAACCAATGGCACTGTGTTAATAGCACAACCTTCCCTGTCCAAATCCCAGCCATTGTGGCTACGAAATTGCCATCTGCAGAGAGAGGAGAACTTGCCACTACTGCACCGAGGAGGAGAAAGCGCAACAAAACACCAGCCCTTCCTGCTCCTCTCCCCCTGCCCCTCTCTCCAGTTCCCTGGTCCTGGGCTACGAGAAGACCTGGCTGTGCTGCTGGGTGACCCGGATGAACGTTGTTCTCCTGCTGAGTTCCTTGAGTTTGGCAGCTCCCACGTAGGTGCAGGTGGAGCGCAGCCCCCCCAGGATGTCCAGGATGGTGAGCTCCACGTCCCCGCGGTACGGCACCTCCACGGTCCTGCCCTCTGAAGCCCTGCAGAAGAAGAGAATGGTTACTGCAGTTATGGGCAGATGTAAAACATATACGAGTGTGCTGGAAATGCTGGAGGTGAAGGTTCTGCACTCTGCAGTTTATACGCACTCCCCCAGCTCTATGCTGTGCTTGCCTGTTGATCCTTGGTGCGCTCGAGCACTGAAATGCTTCACCTCCAGTCACAGATGAGGTGCAAGGAGTGGCCAGGCTCAGGCAACTTGTAGGAACAGGGCAGCTGGGCCTCGGCAAGCACCGGGCAGCACAGCTCTGCAGGGCTTAAATGCTCACTCTCCATCACGTTTAACTTTCTCAGAAATGTTTGCGATTCTCGTGTCACAGGCAGAGGACTGACAGCTGAGGACCGGGGCTTTAAGCACTTTTTGGATGGCGCTTCAGAATCTGTTCGGGTTTGAAACGTGGAGGGGAGAGGGGATTGCTGTTCTGCCCTGCGAAACCCAGTCAGAAGCAATGGCTGGGCTCTGTCATTGCTGTAAATGTGCCTTTATTTACTTTTCCCTTAAACAAGTTGTCTAGGGGATAGTGCGTGAAAGAAAGGGCATGCCTGTTCCGAGGCTGCATTTGCAAATCATTAACAGCAGCACCAGCGGCTCTGCGGAGGTACTTGAGTGTGAGCCTGGCGATATTTCATCCTGTTAGTTTAAATGTGGGGTCAGAGCCCTAGGGAGACAATAAAGGAGAAGTGTTAATATGCCATGTGAATGAGGAACCGTGATTAATCTCCCTCCATCTGATGAGTAATTGACTCTTTCTTGAAACTCTCAAATAAACACCAATAAGCGCCGAGCAGAAGGCGTACGCACCGCTGCCATCTAGCAGGCTGCTGCTCTGCTGCCGGGGCCGTGCTGCTGGGAGCTGACAGCCCTTTATTTTCGGCACTAGAGCCAGCAGCACGAGAAGGCCTGGGCCACAAAGGGATGCCAAAGTGGCCGCGCCACAATTCTGCAACTTGCTGCTCAGCCCAGACCGTGTGCGCTCGGTGGGCCTTTTTTCGGAGCAGAATTACAGAAGCACGGGACACTCGGAGCCACTGCCCTTGGGAGACGCTCCTCGTGGCTCTGGAGACCAAACCCTGCACGAGTGGTGGCCACTCATGGCACAGCCCAGATGCTCTGACGGCTGGGCACGGCTACCAGGCCCCTCTGGTATCAGCTGATGAACTGCTGGGGCACCAAGAAGCCAGCTGTAAGCAGCGTGCTGGGGGGAGCACGCTGGAAGGCAGGAGTCAGATAGCTCTGAGGAGGATGCTGGCATTACAGTTTTATGCTCAGCCTTGGGAAAAAAAAAAAGTGTCAATGGCTGAAAATTCTCCATGCTCCCACTCTGTGTGCTGGGACTTGCTGATGCTCCTGAAGAGAAAGGAGTATGGGGTGGGGAGAAATTGGGGGCTGGGAGTTAGGCAACAGCAAGTGCAGCCAAAAGGTCAGGGCTGAGTTCATGTTATGTCTGTGGAGCGAGCCCCCAGGGACCCAAGCTGGCTGGCGTGTCGTCTTACCCCCCAGATGGGGAAATGCCCTCGCTGCAGCACGTGAGCACCAAGCGCCCCATCGCGGAGCCAGATGAAGCCCTGCAGCACCCGGGCTCACGACCCTACTGGTGTCTTCGGCAAGGAGATGGATTCAAGCTGTTGTTTCTTTCTTCGTTGTGTGTTTTGCAAGAATAAAGTGTGAAACCTGCAGTAAGTACCCAGTCAGATTGGTACAGCATTAACCTCTAATCTTGTCCACGGGGATGAAGAGTGACGTTTGTGATGAACATATATTCAGGCTGTGTTCATGCTAACCCTAAAACTCCAGCCTGCAGGGGCGAGGGGTGGAGTTTATAACAGGTAACAGTGCAGAGGGGTCCTGGTCCCCGGCCCTGCAGGGCAGCAGGTGGAAGCTGAGTACGTGCACGCACCCCTTGCTGCAACATTCACCTCCACAGCCTGGTCAGGGGTGGAGGCCGTGATGGGTACGTACACAAAGCGTCACGCTAGAAGAGGGGCTGCCAGGGGGACCTGTGTGGGAGAAGGCCACGATCATGGATGGTTCCCCTGCGTCTGAGAGCAGTGTGAGCCACCCCTTCCCGTGCCTAAAAGACGTTTGTGGTAGTTGGCAATAAGTTAAACTAAGCAAAAGCTCCCCAAGCCCAGACTGTTTTGCCAGCACCGAATGTCTGCAGGCAGGCTGCGCGAGGATTAGAAGGGGTGTCACGGAGGCTGGCACACTTGGCAGAGAGCTGCGTAAGCAAGTCAGCAAGAAATGCTGAGGGATTTGCAGCTCTGACATCTGTCCCTGAGCTATGACCTGAAACTCACCCTTCCTCAGAAAAGAAAGGCGAAGGAGGAGCAAGTGGGGCTCCCAGCAACGGGGAACTGTGTGCTCACGTGCTCTCAGCAGGGGCTCCGTGCACCTTGCTAGCCACTGAGCAGGGTGAATAGAAAGGGAAAGGGATTTTCTGGAGACGTTTTGAATGGATTTAATCCATGATGCATCCTGTAACTCCCAGCTAGTTCAGCCATGCTGCTGGCAGGGAGGGATGAGCAATGTGGGTGGGAATCCTGGCGGGGTGCATGGGGTGAAGTGCTCTGTCAGCCTGGCAAAATGTGGGTCGGGGTACAGGGGCCAGCCTGCCCTGGCTTGAGGCAACCTTATGAGCAGAGCGTTTAAGAAATGGCAAGAATCTGGAGCAGCTTTTTCAGGCTATCATTCGGGATACAGAAAAAGGCAGTAAGTAGCAGCCGCGTGCTGATGCTATTCTGTCTCTGTGGCCCAAATTCCACTTGCAGTCAGTGTAAAGTGCCAAAACCAGCTCAGCAGCAGCTGCAAATTGCTGAGTGACCACAGTAGGGCTGCAGCGTTCACACAAAACCTGTGAAATCTCAGAAGGGTTAACAAAAGCAAATTGGCTCGAACTGAACAATACTGCAGTCTCCATCCCTGCCTGCCTTACTTTTTTTTTTTTTTTTTTTTTTCCTTCCAAAAGAGAATCTTAATAATTGCCTTTCAGAAATTCCCAGCTCTGATCCGTGTTCCTCGTGGAAAGAGGTAAAAATGTAAAAATAAACCAATATAGAAATGGCATATAAGTAATGAAACAGGATCCATGTATTTCATAGAAAATTAAATGGGCTCGATTTGACATAGTCATTACAACAAAAGTGACTCTGGTGACTTTATTTCCTGCTGCAGCTACCTCCCTTTACCTGTCAATTTTCATTTTACTGTTTGCTGGAGGTGCAGGTTCTCCAGCCAAAAGGTGTAATTCTGCCAAGACGAAGTTCAGTGACGAGCAGTCCCATCCTGCAGGGGGCCGAGCACATTGATCTCACCTCAGCTAGGCTCTTTAAACGCACATAAAGAAGCCCTACTGATTCGACAGGTTTGAGGGATGCAGCATTTAAAGCGCTGAGCTAGAACCCTTTGGTTCAAGTTTGCCATGAGCTAAACTAGCGAGTGATTTAACTTTCCGTAAGTTTTTCCTGCAAGAGTAATAGAAAGAGAAGCTTTGCCTTCTTCCCGATCATCCCCTCAATGCCCCATGCATTTACAGGGCTTGTTAACCAACAGATTTTGAACTATTTAAACTATTTTTAACCTACAGTGACATCCATCGTGCTGGGGCAGGCTGAGCGAGACCGAGACCAAGGCTGGTGAGGACGGCCAGCTGCGAGTTGTGGCTGCAGCTGGAACAAGACGAGGTTCAGCTCCCTCACAGTTAACAGCCACAGCTTACAGACTCGGTGCCTGGAGCTCCTGTAGCCAGGAGCAGACTGGGGCATTTCTGCTGTGGTACCCACTGGTGGCACAAAAAAGCAGCACCTCAAAGGGGACTGAGAATTTCAGACTGCCCTTCTGGTCCCTTGCTGCTGAGGTTTCAGAACTCGATCCCCAGGAGACTTTGCAGCACCAGAATGCAAAACAAAATGTGGCTATGGATCAAGCAGGAGGTGTGCAGTACTGCCCACAAGGAGCTGGAAGCACCTAGTCTAAGCCAAACACAGACTTCTTCTGTACATCCTTTAATCTTACAAGGCGTAGTACTTGCACTTTGTCCCATTTCTGTGGGGGACCAGTGCCAGTTAATTCTCCTGCTGGGGATACCTCTTTCCAGATGACATGTAACGAGGCAGAGCAGAATTTAGCAGCTGCCCTAGTCTTTTGTCAGCAAGATTTCCCAAACTACGACTTCCAGCAGCTCTGTGGTGGCCAGGCACTACGTGCCCATGCTGCACTGAGACCCATGCAGCGTGCTTGGGCTTCCCCCTGCTCTCTCAGGCAGCTGCCACATGCCTGAACAGCAGCAGGACCTTCCCACTCCAGCTGATGCAAGCACAGAGGAGCAAAGGACAGTGAGTTATCATAACTCAGATAAAAGGTTACCAGCACCTCTGCGTAGCTGGCAGCTGCCACTTTTAAATTATGAGGTAATTTTGAAAGGGTACACGCTTTGCTCAAGAAGGACACACAGGTCCTCCTCAGTAAAGGTGTCCCTATCCCCTTCTTGTCCTGCCAGATGCAGAAAAATCTTGGCCTGCGAATTTGCCAGGATATAGATGTTCTCCTCAAATTAAAGCACTTGGTATTTCAGTCCTGCCCCTGGCAGCGGCTGGACACGTTGGGAAAAACACCTGACAGAGCACTTGTAGCAGACAAGGCCAACAGAAGTCTTCAATCTTCAATGTCTGGAACAGTAGGAAAAGTCACTGGCTCCGAGACCCTTACAAACAGCACTTTATCAGTTGGGACCACAGCCTAAATCTACTCCAGCAGAGAAGCTTTAAAAGGGATCCCTTCAGTCATCAGCATATCATGTAAGGCAGTAATCACTCTCAAAGCTGTCTAAGGGCGGTGTCCTTACCTGCCACTGGTAAGAGAAAAGACGTCGGAGGTTTTCCAGAGTCAACTGCTCTTTCAGAGAGTCAAAATTCTCACCAATTTCAGGAGCAAAGTAGCAATAGACAAGATTCCTTTGCAAAGCCTGTCTTCCTTGCTTTCCCCAAGCACCCTCTGCGGATTTTATCTCACAATCCAAGCTCCCACATGCTGAACAATTTTGGGAGATGGGTAATGGGCTGCTCTGGTGCTCTGTTACCCCCAAAGGGGTGAGAAATGTGTACGCACCAACACACCAACAGGACACACAATCTGGGTAAGCAGAGGGCCAGAAACCACAGCTTGGCGTGCCATGTTCCCACGTGCAACTCATACACATCTTTAGAGGCCTGAAGGTCAGAATAGTGACTAATGGCTACCCCAATTTGCTGCTATAAGTGGCCTCTTCCTAAACGAGAAGAGAGGCACGGGCCTGTTTCCACCTGATGCCTGTGGCAGAATTCACCTCCAGAAGTCACATGCCTGCAATTACTACAGGAGCTCCTACCTGTATTCAGCAACCCCTCCTGCATGCTTCTTCATGGCTGTATCAGAGCTCATCCCGTAGAAGAGCTTCACCTTCTTGCCATTCTTCTCCATGATCTCTCCAGCACACTGGTCGTGGCCTGCAAACATTCCTCCGAGCATGACAAAATCGGCGCCGGCTCCTGTGATCAGCAGAGCAACACGTCAGGGAACGGAAAGAGGGTGAAAGACAAAGCAAGCACACAGCGGCCTCCAGAAACAACAGCCAGCCCTGAGCACTTTGGTACAGACAGTCCTCGCCCCTATCGCTTGCAGCAAACTGAAGAATTGAAACACAGCAAATTCTGCTTCTCTGACACTTTAAATGGAAAGAAGCAGCAGCTTCCGTGACATTTTGGCCTACCTTGCTTAGAAAACTTTGGGTTTTACTCTCAGGAGCCTGAGATGGATATAAACATCACTTCACAGAAAGCAGGTGGGCCTGGACTAACCCCACCACACCACATGAACATGTCCAAATGCTGGGGAGATGCCAGGCTGGGCATTTAGGATTTGGTCTGACCCCTGCCACTATCCAAACAGTATCACTGGACCTCGAGATCTGGCAAGCGAGGTCACTGTCAAATCTACACAGCTTCTGCCATCCGTCTAAAAGCTCCGTACACAAACCTGAATCTGGGACTGTTTTGATCTTAGGACACATGGCAGCTGTGGAGTCTGCTTTGATTTATAAAGCCAGTTCCCTCCCTCCTCCCTTTCTCCAAAGAGCAGATCCAGCTGCTCCACTGACCTCACCTCCCTTTGCCTCCTTGTTGTTAGAAAGGAATGGCAAAGGGATTGTAAGGGGATATTAAAAATGAGGCTTATGCAGAAGTGCTGAGCACATCACAAGCAGTGCTTATAGGCAGGCACCCATTCAGCTGTCCTGCCTGGGTTCTCTTGTTGCAGATGGCAACAAGAGTTTTAAAGCCTCGGTTTTGTTCCTGCCTGATCCTACCATTACCTTGCCAAAACCAGAGGCAAAGCTCACCCTTTAAGACATTCCCAGTTACTGGTGGGGAGCTCCTGTTGTTACCTGGCAAACTTTTGCTCCACATTTTAAAAAAAATAAGTACTCTGATAAATCAGGTTGGTGTCTCCTTCAAGGATGGAGGAAAACAACGTGATGGAGAAGGGATAGACTTGGGATCAAGGTTTCAAAGAGGGCTTTTACACAAGTCAAAGGCCTGCCAAAAGACACCAGACTCTGCCTTGCCAATACCATCCCAATTCGGGGACCCCTTCAATCCCCGGATCCCCCAATTCCTTACCCACTGAGTGGTCCGTCCACCAAATCCACGTCTCTCTGATTTAGAGACAAGGATATTGTGTGGGACAGTGCCAAATGCTTCGCACAAGCCCAGGCAGATGCTGTCAGTTGTTCTTCCCCTATCCACCACTGCTGCGACCCCATCACAAAAGGCTGCCAGATTTGTCAGGCACAGCTTGCCCCCAGTGACACCCTCCTGGCTGCCACCAGCCACCCCTCCGTTCTCCCTCTGCCTTGGCGTAGTTTCCAGGAGGATCTGCTCCATGACCTTGCCAAGCAGAGGTGAGACTGACTGGCCTGTAGTTTCCCAGGTCTTTTTTTTTTTAAAAAAAAAAAAAAAAACAGAGGTTTTTCCTGTCACTGTGAACTTCAGTGGACTGCCACAACTTCTCAAATATGACGGAGAGTAGCTTAGCAGCTTAACAATTTCTAGCTCTGATTGTGGGTTTCACAGCCTCCACATTATTAGTGCCAAGAGACAAATAAAATCTACACTTCAGGATCACAGAGTTCTGCTTCTTCCCCACCTATGTTTCTACCTATTCTCCTTCTTCTGACTGTGTGTTTTGGGAGGAAAGCAAACATGTTTGAGTTACAGGATTGAAACTCTTCCAACTTCAGTAACTCTTTCAAACTGAAAGAAATGATGGAGTCCCTCAGCTGTCTCCTGCAAGCCTGATGATACGAGTTACTGATAACCAGATCAGCTCTGCACAAATTCACATGGAATCAGCCTAGATCTGTACCTTGGCCAGCCCTCCAGGCAGGTACAGCAATAACAGTGCCTGGACTGCAGCTGGCCCTGGAAAAAAAACATCCACCTGTGCTCCAGCTGAGGCACTGAGCCTTTGCAACAGCAGGTGTACAGACACAGCCTCCAAAAGCAGAGAAAAAAGCCAGCATGATCTGTCAGGTATATTTTGGAACCAGCTTCTTCCCAGCTGACTTTGCCATCTGATTTTTCCTCCCTTCTCCTTCTCTGCTCCTGTATCCCTTCTCACCGCTGCTGAAAGGAGCAGCGATAGCATGTTGAAGATGCTGGCGCAGGACTCAAAAAGCACATTCTGTTCCTGGCTGTGTCACAAAAAGATATGTGACCTCAGGCGACTGAATTTAGCATTTCTGTGCTTTGACTTCCCCTCGTTTTTAAGAATGGAGACAGTAGTGCCTCCCCGGGGCATTCTGAGAAATGTGCTCGTGTTATCAGCCTTCCAAAGGGTGCAGCCATGTGAGCCATCCCAGAGGTCAGCACAAGGTCCTTTCACGCTTTCCGAACGCCTCCTGACCAACCTACACCTTTCCCATCACCATCTCCAATGCCCAGATAGCGGTGTCATCTGCAGTTGCCCAAATCCATACCCAGTTTCCATGCAGCAGTTCTGGAATCCCAGCGGTCTTTCCCAAAGCATCCACGCATTTTTGTCCCCTACCTTCAGTTTCTCTGCCCCTTGCCTTTTGTCCTAGGCTTGTTTCCCCTGTCAAAATGCCCAATCTACCTTTGATCCCTGTCACCAGTAAAGGTACAAGCTTGTAGAGCTTCTCAGCATCTTCATGTTTCTTCTCGTGCCCCCCCCCCCAGTCACACCTTAAGCCATTTTTCAATGCTACTCTTCACATCCAGGTTTTTATCACACTTTCCACTGTCCAAATGGCTGCCTTGCCACTGCTTTATAATGAGCACCTCAATGGCCCTTCCGTGGACTTTACAATGATCCACCAAGAAGAGATGGCATAATCCCTAAGATGGTTACCCAAAAGCCCTCTTTGTGTCTCCTGTCCATCCTTCACCCAGCCCTCCATCCCCAGGTGCTAATTTTGCCATCCACCTTCAATAAAAGCCCCCCAGCTCTGCAGGCAGTGAGATTGCAGTGCTGGCTCATCATGTCCTGGAGACACCAGCATGAACCACGGCGAGCTGAGGAGCCCGAGGAAGCCAGACCCAACGCAGCCCTCGCTGCAGGCAGCAGGATGTCAGGGCGGGCTGAAGAGAGGCTGGGTGGTGGTTTTTTTTGTCACACAGTCTCGTTGTCAGAGGGTGGATGCTGCTGTTCAGTGAGGTCAAATTGGCCCAGCTGAAAGTATCAATCCCTGTGCCACATCACCCACCGGGTAACACAAGGGTCCTGTGAAATCCTGTGGCACAGCCAATTCCTTGTGGGTAGCACAAATCCCCTAGTTACATCTTCCTTGTCATCTGGCCTGTCTAAAACCAGGAGCTGTCGGCAAACTTGGTGACAGATTTCAGCTTCAAGATTTCCAGGAGGCTCGTTTTTTTTTTTTTTTCTTGGCAGTTTTGTAATCTCAGCTGAGGCCTGACCTTCCTTTCCGTGCTTGCAAAGCTTCTTGCTGAGCAGGATTCTGCATGATAACGTGCTCTGCCTTGCATCGTACCACCCCGAAGTCTCAATGAGAGACTGTGCTGTCCTGCTGTACTCCAGGCACTACCCTGCTGTGACACCTCCCGAGGGCCTGGTATTTTGGCAGAGTGCCTTTAGGTGTCCTGTCAGCCCAGGATGCATTTATTCCCTTGTTCACATGAAGAGCAGCCACAACGTTATGGCTAAGTGACAATTGTGACATTGACCCCCACCCCCACTGATGTAACTCCCATGCCCAACAGAAAATACAGATTACATTCGCTGTTCTATCAGCAAAAGCTGGTGCAATTTACTGAAGCTGTTGGCAGGAGAGCAAAGCCTGTTAATTATTAACTTGGATGTTTGAGACATCTGCTCGGCTCTAAGAGATACAGTATAAATAAAATCCCATCTCTTCAAGTGGATAGCTGATCCCAAGAACATCTCTGGGAACCTGGCCTGCCTTTCCCTTTTGTTCTCCTGCCCAACACACATTCCACCGTCTCTTCATTCATCCAGGCTCAGGTCAGGCAGATTTGGCAGTGTTACAACCTGCTTTGAACGCTACTCAGAAGAAATCCTTATCAGTTTTCTTTGTATTACTGTCCCAGTAGCTGTATCTTATGCACACCTGGCAGATAGTTTCTAAATAGGACTTCGACCACTGTATGCTTTCGCCCTGCAGAATTTGGACTGTCTGGTCCAAAGAGCAAATTCATGTCTGGCGTATTAATTTCACTGCGGTCACCCACAGGGACAAACGTAACCCACTGCTGATTACACATTCAGGGTCAAACTGACTCCTGCATCACTGCTGACTGTGCTGGAGTCACGCAGGGTGTAACTGGTGGCCCGAAACATTGTCCTTACCAAACGCTTTGGCGACATCTCCTGGGCAGCTGCATCCTCCATCCTGCATGAAGAAAAGAAGAAGGGACCCAGTGAGCATTGGCACCCTGTGACCTCCAGCTGGATGGACCCTCCTCACGAGCAGCACATCAAGAGCTGCCTGCATCACTGCTACACATCGTTTTAGCTGAGTTTTTAGGGAATTTGTATTAGCCTTTCTACCGCTTTCCTCCTTTAAGCTCCTTTACTCTACTCGTGTAGTCTACTGGTCATACCACTGGAACAGCAGCAATGCAAATTCCTGATAAACCTTTCCTAAATCCCAGAAACTGGAAAACAAAAAACCCCTCTGTTACGATCTGAATCATTCCCTGCCATTTTAACGAAAGGATGTGTGATGCAGAGGTACCACAAACCCCTACCATAAACCACCAGACATTTAAAATAACTTTCTCAGCAGTTTACAATACATTAAAAGGTCACAGTAGGAGGGCTGAGGAAATACACCATCAGATACGTTGGATTTTGATCTGATAATCTTTAAGCAAATTGGGCAATCTCGTCTTTGATAAGTGAAAATTAATCTCTCATCATACTTCTCACTGTTTGCTATGTGCTTGGTGAAGAAACAACAGCACTTGGAGATCTTTAGCATTTTATAACTCCGTGTTTCAGTTTCAGTGCAGGGCCATGTGGCTGCTGAGGGTGTTTTGGTTGAGGGGAGGGAAGTTGGGTATGTGTGATAGGGCTGTAAAAAAAGGGAAGGCACACAGAAGAGCTCATGTGCTATGGCTCGTTAGGTTTTTGTAAAGGTCTGCGGATCAGATGAAAGATCCTTCTACCCTGCACAGTCCCTGCGACAAGAGAGCTCCTCGTTTCTTTGAAGATCAGGGTCCTTTGCAGACTGCTGACAGGCTTCCTGCTTTTGAATCTGCTTCCCAGACCTGAAGGGTTGCTTCATGTTGTTTCACCTCCCTGGTGGCAGAAATCCCTGCCTGTGTACAACCCGTGGCTGTGCTCAGCCAGCGCTCCCCACCACCAGGCATTTCAGAGCCAACTTCCACGGGTAGCTGGCAGCAGGACTGAGCGTTGGAGCCCCTCTGTGCACAGAAAAGGATTCAGGCACAAACTGAGCAGGTGGATCTGAAAATGAGTGGCTTTTCAAAGGGCATCCCACTGGAAACAGTGCCTAATAGAGGTTTAAAGGCTTCTATTTCATTTGCTGATAACCTCTAGCACATTATGCTTTTTTTTGTTGAGCTAGACACTCTTGCTGTCAGCTCCAGAAATGAGTGCTGGGCTGACAGCTGAATCTCTCCCTCTCCTGTTAAGGGCTCTGCTGGTGCAATTCTCTCCCTCTGACAAGTCTGTCAGAGTCTGGAGGAGGGTGCGAGTGTGTGTGTGTGCATGTGTCAGGGGAGGAACAGCAGAGGTAGAAAGAGGGGTCTAATAATCTTCAAAGAATAGTGTCAGAAATTTGCCTGACTCATACTGCCTGACTGAGACAGGCAGGCTACAAATGCTCTCCGGTAGATGGGTTTCTGTCTGTTCTTGTTGGGTGGCTCAGTGTCTGACTATTTTAATTAACCCAGTAGTGGCAGCGATGGAGGCTTCATGCTTTCACAAGGATAGGGTGTCTCCCCGTGTCATCCTTAATCATTGGCTTCCAAAAACTCCCTTAGAGTATCACTAAATTAAAAAAATCTGGGCAGATTAAGAAACTTTCCCAAAAGCTCAGGTGTTACTATATAAGATAAAAGTAACCAATGCTGAGATTCCTCATCTGTAATGCCTCCACTTTCTTCATAAAAGCACGTAAACTAAATGGCAGCATTTCACAGCAGCAAAACAGGGACATACTAAGCAGTTATGCCAGAAGATGCGATGTAATAAAGCTATATGCATCAAAACACTTGATTACACGTGAAAAACAAACCACTTTCTTTAGAAAATCAGAGCATGCTTCTGCTGTGTTCAATGTGGGAAGCTTCCCCTTGCAGTTCAGCCAGGTCCAGCAGGGGCCTGGGTCTGGACTCAAAATGACCTGTAGGACTGCTGGGCTACAGTCATGGGGCTTGTTGCAGGATCAGCCTCAAATCCCCATGTGAGTGCAGGAAAACTGGGATTACCCTAAAGTAGGCCTACTGGAAAGGGTTTCCGTGGGACCTACGGAGGGCATGCTTCTGAGACAGCAGGCTGCTGAGCTGAAGGAGAGGGGAAAACAGCTTTTCAGTCAACAGAATTATTTTAACATGGCTAAAATTATGCTGTTTTCCCCACTCTTGTTCTCAGAACAGACAGCCCATTTTACAACCCCGAAATTTACCCTGAGGAAAAATAGAGGATGGAAAAAAAAGTATGATCTGGTTGAACATAATATGCAACTATATATAATAAGTTTATAAATATGACATATATGCTTCAAGCAACCTTTATAATAAACAGTGTAATTAGCTGTTACTGCAGCTATCAGCAGACAGCTATTTATTATGCAGATGATATATAAAGTGTGTGGTATATCCAGCAGTAGAAACAATACATTTATTCTGAACTACACATGCTGGGCGTAGTTCTGTATGGAAAACGTTCTGCGTGGAAGAAGGGATGGTACGGCAGTAGTGGGGGGAAGAACCCCTTAGTCATCCTTCCCCCTTACCGCTGCTGACCCATCACGCAGGCAGGGTGAAGGGGAAATTGGGATCCCTATCAAGCCATGGCCAGACGAGGGGGAACACGTGCGAGGCTGCTTTCCATTCTCCACATTGCTGGCTTACTAGAACGCGTGACTGCCTCTCTGTCCAGCAGAGGATTTCTCTGACCTACAAGAAACAGAAGCTCTATCCCAAGTGGGGCGTTTCTGAAGGAGGTTTCCAGTTAAATGGCCTGTAACTCGCTGCTGCACTTTCTCAAAGCCAATGAATTAGCGAGAACAAAAAAATGAGAGTATTGGCTCCCAGACAAACAGCGCAGGACAGAAACAGTGCCTGTATCTTAGGCGGGGTTTCCTCTCCTTTTTCAGTGAGCCATGAAAGATTCATTTCTGAGGAGAGGTTTGAGCCTTAAAGATAATTTAGCATGAGGAAAGTAACTCGTACAATTTCACCTCTCCCTTCTCTGTGTGCCTGTAGGCACTCAGACTATCATGTTTGCCTAAAAATTGTCACCTTCTTTGTCAACATATCAGCTCCAAAAAGCACACATGATCACTTCAGTAGTACAAACATGCTTAAAATCCCAGTTTGTGCTGCCATCCTAGCTAGCAGAGCTGCTGGAGAACAGGCTTCAAGTGCGCCGTGTTCCTTGTGGTGCTCATGCTGTGCTCAGCACTGAAGCTGTCTCATTTTGTGAGCGGGACTTCCCTTCATACCTAACATTAAAGAGGAGCAGTTTGATGAAGGTAGTGGACACGACAGAAGGAATTGCAAGAAAGCACCTTTGGGGTGCTCTCTTAGAGACAAACACATACCACACCATCAGCTATAATCCACACGAAGGACAGCTGGTAGGCTTTGAGCTCTGCACATTGTTCCTGACACTTCAATATCAATACAATAATAATTTTAAAAAGCACAGAACAAGAATAGTTGGAAATATTTCCTCCTGCCTAACTGATGTAGATGGTAGTACTCTGCCTGTAGAGATCCCCTTTGGCTCAGACAGGGTGTGCCCCTTCCTGAACCTACACAATGGCAGTAGCAAGACATTTTGGGGGATGCCATGTTTGCTTGTTGCCTCTAGCCCCGGTTATATACTTAATTTGCTCCCATTTGGTGTCTCCCCTCGGGAGGGTACCTCTCTTTTGAAAAACCTTTGCCAGAGTTGTGGCAATGACCATGCAGTCCAGCCTTCTTTTCCAACAAGCACACTGATGTCTATCTGCACACTCTGTAATTTAGGCACAAGACCCTCAACCCTTGCTCTAGTCTCCCTAGCTTGGGTTCCAGTGGTGTTAGAGACTCCAGTTATGGCTGAAGGAAATTATCTTGAACCAGTAATTGTAGCAGACAGCTATTAAGTTGCCCTCCTATATTCCCTCTGTAATGGTTAGGGAGTTACGTGTGGGTTTACTGAAACCTACATAATTGAAGCAGGTGAGGAGCTGATCCGTCTGCAAAGCAAGAAATGAGAGGAGGAGCAGCACAGAACCATCCGATTTTTCAACAGTTTAAGTACACACTCCATATCTTCTTGGAAATCAGAATAATAACATTCTTCTGAGAGCTGCTAGCAGAAAATTATTATTGCAAAACCAGGACGTGTTTCTGAGCACTACTACTAGGACGACACATATACCCAGCCTTCATAGTAATGAGTCAGTCTTTCATGCTCTATTGCACACACATTCAACCGTCTGCTACAGGCATAAACATTTGTAATACTGCCCAACTCATAAAATCACAGACTGCTTTTCTTTTTTTTTCCTGCAAAACTCATATAGGGGAGTCAGGGAGAGGGGGGAATGTACATGCAGTAACAATAAAGAGAAGGGAGATTTGACTATACCACGTACCTGTTTTCCTGCTCCACTCTACCCATACCTCCAAGAAACACAGTCAGGCCATTTACCTATCCACAATCAGTTTGTTCTCTCCCCTCCCCTCCTTCCTCAACAATATAAACACTTCCTCACAAGGACACCAGTCACAACCGGGTCAAACCAGGTTAGTCCGTGCACCTTCCCCGTAACCAGCTGCCTTACAGATGGCCTGCAGAGAGACTCTGCGAGCCTGACACAGTCAGGGGCAGGCCTGTGGCTGGGCACACGGAAGCACACAGGACTTTTGGGTGCTGTAGGCTGCAGCAGTCAGTCTGAGACCATGCTGACAGATTTATTTTTTCCATGTGAAGCGAGTCTGGTCTTGCTGGTAGGCTGGAAGCTGCCACAAGCAGGCAATGCACCTGTACCCTCTTTCTTCTCCACAGGTTTAATACTTCCCCAGGGCTTTGTGAGAACATCAGTAGCAAACGTGCCAGCTGTGCTCACCCAGACCCACCTCTGAAAAGCTCCTGTTTTTTGCAAAAAGAGCTCTGTGAAGTTGCTATCTGAATCCATCCAGCTTCCAGGGCATAAATGGGCACGTATCATTTCATCTCATGCTCCCCTCTACTGCCTGCCTGTCACTCAGTCCCACTCTCTGGGGAAAGCCGTGTTTACACTTCACTCATTTTTCAGAAGTCTCTCGTAGGAAGGAGTACTGTTTGCTTCAATATGAGAACACCACCAAGCTTCTTATTCTGTTCACGTAGCAACACACTCCATTCAGGGAGTAAGCAGCCACTTTCCAAAGGCACAAAGAGGAGTGAGGTGCCCAAGTCTTTTTAAACGTTACAGCAAGTTGTTTCCTTTGCATTTAAACCTACATTAACCCAGGAGCTAGTATAGGGGTCAACGGGAGAGGAGAGTAAGAGAGCCTTTAACATGCAGGGTACTGGACTGTTTGATTCTCCTGTTCCCCAACAGTTTGCACAGGGGGAATCTGAGAGCAGATGTTATTTACTTACAGAGATGATATGTCCTTTCAAGCCATGTGCTGAGTCTGCACACTCAATAACAGCACTTAGCTGGGGATAGCCCACCCCCGTCTTAATCCGAGTGGTACACACAGAACCTAGACAAGAAAACAAGAGGAAAAAACATAGCCGGTTAGGCTGACAGGAAAGAAACTGTTTGTTTTCTTTGTCTTGTGGAAAAAAAATGTGGTTCTATCTATATTATTTTTCCCTTCATGGAGTCTCTATTGCAAATTTTAGCTCCTCGTGGATAAAAGGAACACATAGAAAAATCATTTTTGAAACGCTGTCACACCAGTTCATGGGATCTGTAATCAAGGTGACTAACACTACCCCTTCTTCTCCAGGGCCCCAATTACCAGTTTAAGTCTCATCCATAATGTTTGCTGCTGAGGGAATTACTGCCTCATGGGAAGGAAAATCTGACCGATGTGCCTAAAGAGAAGGGGGGCACAGGGACCTGAGTCTCAGCTTCAGTGAGGCATAACAGCAGCTTTTAATATCTGAATATTTCTTCCAATAAATATTTCTATTTATCTCTTTTCTACATGTCTTTAAAAATAATTCTCACGAAAAAATCTGTGCTTTTATCTTCTCTGTGTGTGTGTGGAGATTTTCCACAAGCGAGAGAAATCCACCTTGAGCTTAACATTTAAAGCAGAAGTATTTGGTTGATCACAGTAGGTGGGAATAGAAGTAAATCAGCACACAGCATTTAAAAACCAAGATAAATAACACTCAGAAAGCTGTATAGCGTAACATTACAGGAAATGCACTAATTATATTTGATTATTACACTACGTTATATACATATATATACATATATGGTGCATGTATAGATATATAAAAAGGGGTATATATATATAAAAATAAAGGCATATATTCAAAAACCCCACTTCAAGCACAGCTTAACATGATAACACGGCTATAGACCTTCTGGAATTCCTTCCCCACTTTTGTAGTCAAATTAGAAGTTAAAACAAGGACTACTTTTTGGCAATCCAGGTCTTATAATTTAGGATATAGGCCATAAAGGTCTGCATGATAACAAGAAAACAGATTCTAAACTAAATGCAGTGAAATCTCTTCACCCAACTGGTATCTAGGTACACTTAAACAATCAATAAAGTAAAAGTTTCCAATGATCTTTCAAAGAGCTGACAAGGTGTCAACAGACTTATTTCTGCAAAGTAGGATGAAAATTAATTTTAAGACAATCTCCACAGAGTAAGTACGTACTTATATCCCTAATGCTTTACGATAAATAATTGCTATATCCCAAAAGATAGACTGTTACCTGGGAGAGAGTCTCAAGAGCTACACCTGCTACCTGCATTTTTGGTTGGTCAATGTGTAAAGAAGGCAGGTCTCCAGGGAGGACTATGCAACATTTACTCCTAACTGCTTCTACTGTGAGGCTATAAACTCCATTTCTTCTTTTCTACCTGAACTTTCCTGTGACAATTGCACGTCAACATCTCTGTTGCTTACTCTTCAGCTATTCTGCAGTAGTTATTGCTGTTTGCTGCCTTCCTAGGCGCAACTGCAACCTTCATTACATCATTTGCTGTGCTCAATTTATCCATTCATGGTCCATAACCATTTGCCAATATAGAGTAAACAATTCATCTGCACTGCACTGGCTGATCACAGCTATACTGCCAGTGGTACGTGCCAGACAGTTTAAATCTAGCCCCAGCTGCAGCCCGTGAAGAAAATGGCAAGAGAAAGGAGCACATGAACAAATACACAAGGGAGGGGGGAGAAGAAAATGAAAGACAATATAGCACTACGTACCAAAGAGCAGTATTAGGGAAGGGATGGCAGGAAAAAGACTGAAGTTTGTGGTCCTCTCATTTATCCATAGGAATATTACCGTGATAGACAACATTAATAGATAGTGCCTGATAGCATTAACAAGCATCACAGCTCCTGGGCAGTATTAACAGGTAGAGGCAATGTTATCCATACTTCACACTTACTTAATGCCTTTTCAACCTTGAAGACATTGACAATATGTGCAACCTCAGCTCACAACACAAATCAAAAAGCTATTTAGAAACCTGTCTTTCCTTGGTAGGAGGAGATAACTCTGAACACAGTATCCTCTGAGCTGTACCTGGAATGACTCGTGTTTTTTTCAACAGGTTGGAAAAAGTGTTCCTAAACACAATACATATCACCACTGATTATGTCAGCACCTTAGGCAACTCAGTGCTTCCAACAATAGGCATCATAATTTCCAGAAAATGTAATATCTAACACATTGTAGTACATAACATTATCACCCTGCCCATGCATTTCTTAAATCAACTACGGGCAAGGGTATTGCTACTTTATTGACCTGAGGGGGTCTAGGAATCCCAATGGACAAGCAAGCAGCTGCAGCATATACACGGGTTCCATCTGGGCAATTCCTCCATGAATGTTACCATAAATCACCCTTTTTTGACTGGATTTGACTTACCTGGTCCAATACCCACTTTAATAATATCTGCTCCAGAAAGAATAAGTTCTTCTACCATCTCTCCTGTCACCACATTGCCTGCCTAGACAGAAGGAACAATATCACACATACGGGAGATTTTAAGACTAGTGCAGTAAAGACTAATTGTGGTACTGTAAACTGTTACCCAGATCTTTTACTAGTTGAGCTATATAGCCAGGAAGAATATAGTTCACCATACTGTTCACTGCGCATGCTGCTGACATGAAACAGATCATACGTTCTGGAGGCAAATTAATTTCACGATTGGTCCAGTAAGCCTCGACTGTAAGGGATGCTTGAAAACCATCTGCTTTGGATTTCAGCTCTGTAGCATGTCTATGTCTGTCCTGTCTACAGCATGTTCCTAACTAGCAAAAACTGTACAAAATAAACCTACAATAAACCCATGTCCAGTTGCTCGTATCACCCATTTAAAGCCTGTATCAAGATGGTAATTCATTTGTAGAGAACTGAATTTAGCATCTAGAGATGTTCAGAAAACTTTTCAGAAAAACAAACAAACAAACAACAATACTTCAGGACTTGGCAAGTGTTTGTAACAGTACTAACATGCAGAGCAGGAGACAAACCCTAAAATCCTTACTTAATATTTGCGTAGTTTTTATTGAAACAAAACACCTGCTGAAGCCAACAGGAGCTACCCAGGGAATGTTGGTCAAGGCCTATGCTCCACTTACTGATTTTTGTCTTCTAATTCACCATTTATTTATTTTTAATGAATTTTACTTCCCCCTTTCATTAGCCTGAAACAGCTGGCAAGCCACCACCTGAGGCACTTAAAAAAAACAATGATACTTTTAGGCAGCAATTTGTGGTGTATGACACAGGACCACTTAACTTTTCTCCAAACTGCGTGATATTGATTTAAAAAATAAAAAAATAAAAAGAATAAAAGAGAGCTGTCGGGAAATAAAGAACGTGTAATAGGTACTGCATTTCCAGCTAAGTGCTGCTTCCTTTCTGCTCAGTGGCAATTTGTTATACTATACTAAGTGATGCACATGCCAAGGCGGGGTGACAAGAGAGCATGCCACTTATGTTAGAGAAGCAGTTACACTGGGAAGGCAGGTGACTACCCATGCAGCACACTGTGACCTGGTGCAATACTGGAGTACATGCAACGGAGTAATAAGCATAAGCAAACAGGGGCTCCGTGAGATTTAGAAACAAATATACATTTAAGTAAAACAGCAGTGTCTTCTTATTAGCAGAGCACAGCGGGTTGTCAAACTGTCTCTTCAGAAATGCTAACCAGACGTTTAATGTTAAGTTACTGCTAGAGAATGTTGTAACTGCATATGTTGATTCAAAATGCTCATCCTAGCAGGGAAAAGCACTTATGTCCCCATTACACATTTTTTTCCTGGAATGCATATGCACACACCAGTGGTTTCAGCCTTCTTGAATCTGCAGATCCTCGACAAACTTTCAGGGAAGACATGGAGCTCTACATAGCAGGCTGCAGGCTGCTGATGACAGGCTTCCTTCTCTTAGATACCTTTTCCAGACCTCAGAGAGGACAAAAAGCACTGCCAGAGAGATACAGCTATCTGCATGTGAAAGGGCCCTAATATTGCAGCTGAAGAGCAGAGAAAGCTGTTTTCTCGCATCCGGATGAACTCTGCTTCCAACGAAAGCAATAGCTGTTTTACCACTGAGGCCAGCATGACAGCTGAGTAGAGGCAAAAGAGTTTTTGAAAGACTGACCAGCATGATAAAGCCACACGACTAAAAATGATAAATAAATAAATAAAAAGGTGAATATAAAAAGGTTGAGACTGAAGAGATGAAATCTCCTTAAAATTAAACAATAAAAAGTAAAGTAATTGGAACGTGTACAAAGAAGTCACTATGGCCCATGTTTTTTGTAGTCTATTTGGGGAAACAGCCAAGGAACATAGTAATTGGTGGGTGCACTGTATTAGCAAAAGCCACACTCACCTTAATGTACCTCTGCATTACTCATCTGCTGCAGAACTGATTTTCTTGAAAGAGATATGCCCTCCTAATTACCCCACTGCTAATCTAACTTTGCCACTCCCGGCAATAAAATAATAGCATCAGTAGCAACTGAGAAGTCCCTGCAGCTCAGGTTAACCAGCATGCTTTCAATGCGGCCAGTTATTAGGAGCAAATTGCCCTGGCTGCGGGCCTGGCCTTACACACTGGGGATGACATTTGGCAGTACCATCCCGCAGCCTGAGGTTTCGGCGAGCGTCAGCCCGGCTCATTCCAGCACTGCCCCAGGATGACCAACCTGGGGGTCAATCCCAAGGGAAGTCCTGGCCTCAGGAAAGTCAGAGGGAGCTTCGCTGCTGATTTTAACGGGATCAGGATTTCACCTAACAGGATTATAAAGGCTACAGCTTCCCTGACAGAGATATAAAATTAGTGAACGCAGTAGGGTAGTGCCTCTGAATTTCAGGCAGGCATTTGATACTGTGCTTCATAAAAGCCTGCTATAAATATCAACTCACACTGACTAAGACAGGAACACTGCTGCACTGATTGAAGGCTGCTGACAAATGGCAATGGATCAAGCTGGGGAGAAGAGACTGTGACAACAGTTCTCAAAACTTTCTTCTTGTTTCCTAGAGGGAAAAGCACAGTCTGTGCCTCCACGCTATCAGGAACGCTGCCAAAGGACACTTCCCACCCACAGAAGCAAGGGGTGCTTTACAGTAAGATGGAGAGATGATGCCCTTTGCTAGGCTGGCCATCAGGTGGGCGTTTGCACTCAGTAGTGCTGTGACTGACCCAAGACAGCCCTGGCAGCATCCCTGTCTTTGACCCAGGACTCCAGCTGGCCCCTAACTCTGGGACTCCAGCCCAGGTGAAAACACCACAACTGTTCTGACTCTGCTGCTTGTTGCAGAGATAAACCGGGAGGTATCTGCATGGCTTCCTCCGACCAAATCCTGCCTCCACTGTCGCCCTGAGAAGTTACTGACTGCAAAGGGAACAGTGGTTTCTGGCCCCTGCTGTTTCTCTCTGCTCCTGCTTTGTGACTCTGCGTGCTCCTGCCCCAGCCTTTTCCTTCCTGTTACACTCTGCTCCCTTCAGCATGTGTTGTTTTTTTTTTTTGTTTGTTTTTCCTGTGCAATGAACAGAGAACACTACAAAATTGAAAAAAAAATCAAGATAAGTATTTGGCAAAGCTGGCTAGCACAGATATTTTAGCTTGCTAATCAGACCTCCAGTAAAATGGAAGAACCGTACCACCAATAATTACATTAATAAATGTGGGCTATGCTTACGGTAATATAAAGGCTCTGTCCCTCCATCATGAATGTCTACTGAAATTTTGCTTTGGACTTCAGTGCGAGGCACAGCCCAAACACACGATGCTGTGCTACAGCAGAGCACTCCACTGAACCATTACTCTTCATTCTGAGGACCAGAGCCACATCTGTGGGGCATTCAGGAGACTTGAGTTCTGCTTCTTCCTTCATCTTCCATCTAATGAGTAATTTAGGGCAAGTCATGCTGTCTTTCTGTGCCCCTGTTTGTGTTCCCTGTCCTTTGTGTTTCACAGAGGAATTGATCTTTGTAAAGCAGTATGAAAGGCAGGAGTGAAAAGAGCTTCTGTGAGAGCCAGGCAGAAGAAAATAAGGTAGCGTGATTATAAAAGCAAGTATTTAAAAAAAAAGGAAAAACATGCTCTTGAAAAGCTGTTACACAAGACACATCCTCCATCTACGCTGGAGCATTAGCCCCAGAGAGTAGCACGTTAATCACAGCTGCCTTGCACATCACATTTCAGCCTCAGAGCTGAGCCCATTACACGGCCCCTGGGAGCACATATTCCCTGAGACCCGGGGTTGGGTTACTGTTTTGTACTGCACTGCAGCTGACTGTGGAATGAATGGTCGTGCTGAGGAAAGCAAACAAGACAGCCTGCAAGGTCCCGGAGATCACTTTCAGCTATGAGAAAGCTCCTTTATTTTTATACCTTGTATTTAACTGCTAACCCTTTTGTTTGAAAGCCACAACAGCAGAGAGCATACTGCAGGCACAGCACAGAGACATCAAAGCAGCCAGAGAACAGGTAGCAGCAGGACACGTCTTCCAGAGTACCATAAAAAAAGAGCCTAGATGAGCTCCTGCATTTCAGCCAGGAATAGCTTCAGAAGGCCATCTTGGTGCAGGCTGTGAGGTAACCTTGCTTGGAGGTGGGGTAGAGGTGTGCCTGCCTTGCTGAATCGGAGACTGCCAGCGACTGCACGGACTCTGCAGGCCTTGGAAAATGGAAGGGTTTTGAACGCTCCAAGTTTGTTAGCGTGCTTTTAGGAATGTAAATGTATCCCTGTGCAGGAGACGAAACACGTGAGCCATACTAAGCCGTGTTAAAAGAAAGGAGCCACGGTCGGGGAAGGGCTGTAGATGTGCTCAAGCAGGTGGTGCTGTCAGTAAGAATAACCTTAAGTCACGGAAGCAGAGAACCCACAAAGGTAGTTTAACAGATGTGGGAAATGGATGAGATTGGCTTAAGGACCTTGGACTAAAATTTGGGCTTGATAACTGACTCTGGCACTGACAGCTGTGCCTTTGGGGCAGCTCACCTTGGTTGAGTTCCCTCAGCCAGCAAAGTCAGCAGTCTGTGGGGAGGTGTAGGAGAGGATGACAATTTTCTCTCCACTCTTGACAAGGAAGAGGTTTTTTTGCTTGTGGTGTGTTTGTTTTGATAAACTCTGTTAAGACCCCTTTCTCCCACAACACCTCAAGCCAAAGACACTGGGGTAATGACATAACTAGGGTCACTACTTCAGACCCAAAGCAAGGAAACAGCTCCTTCCCTCACTGCTGTGAGCATGAAGCAGCCACCTCAAAATGCCCACAACTATCATTTCAAACTTTCAAAAACTCTCCCCAGAGTCATGGGAAATATGGACCTACCAAAAAGTCTGCTAGGAGCTGTTGAAGGATGCCTATTTATTAGCACACATTAACCCAGAAGCCCCCAGGCACTCTAGACCATTTCCATCCTCCAGTGCCACCACCGTTCAGCAGGCAGGAACACTGCCTTCCTTCCTCTGACATTGGAGGAAGGAACATGACCTTCCCTGAGCTGCTTGAACACGCAGTTCCCTATTGAACCTACTCAGATTGTGCACTGCAGACCATTTTTACTCTGCATTTATTTTGTTGTGAGCAAAGTTTTATGGCTGGCATGAAAGAGTAGGAAAGTGTTGCCTAAGCACATCATTTTTTTTCTGCACTGGTGTGAAGGAAGTTTGGTAGCCTCATTAAGAATCTGCTTCTTATTTGAGAATTTCTGCTATTCCACAGAAACAAATTCAGACTCATTCCTTCAAGAGCCCTGGGAAACAAGCAGGAGAAGTATGGCTCTAATGCAAGCAGCCCCATGCTGATGCAAACACCCTACTCTCAGAGCAGAAGGAGTATAGGGAGCATGGCATTAGCACTCTGAGAAAGGATAGGAGCACCACAGAGGGGGCATGAAAAGCTCTGGCACTGACTATTCTGCTCCCTCATGACCCCATCCACAATTGCACAATTCCCCTATGATTCTTATCATCAGCAAGGATTAGTCTATGTTTAGCTGCCTTCTAGTGATCTAATAGCTGGGAACAGCGATCGGCCTCAATTGACCAGAAATGTTGGCACATTCCCACAGCAAACCTCAGCTTGGAATCACCAGAATAAACCTACACACGCTTTATCATTAGAGGTTGCCTCTGGTGTGGGAAGGAGGATGTGAGCCGCAGAAAAATTGGATCCACCCCGCCTGCCATGCCAACACCAGGCTGCTGTATCAGAGCACACACTGAGCATTCCCACAGAAGTTATCAGCAGTGGAAGACTGACAATGCCAACATCTTATCACACAGCCGTCATCTGGCTCAGCCAACATCTTGCTGAACTGAAAGGGGAGCTGAATAGAGCTGCCCTCTCTATTCTCAGAAGGATATCAGTCCACATGTATTTGTCTGGAACACAAAAAGGTTCGAGCCAGGCTTTTATCTTTTTTATTTATTTATTTTCTTGTTTTATCTCCCCCCCCCTTTATTTTTAAATGAGGACTCAGAAATTGTTGGAACTACCATAGAGATTCTGATGCCTACCAGCCAAACTCTGGATCCTGTTCCCGGACAGAATTCACACACACCCTCCACCCTTTTTTACACACTTACCATAATGGTGTGATTTGGGAACAGGGTGCGGACAGACTTCACAAACTCCACGAAGTGTTCCGAATAGCCATTTGCCACATCCAGGCAGATGTATCTGATAGGTGGGATGGCCTCTAGAATACTTGTTAACTTGTCCAAATCAGCTTTGCCACTACCCGAGCTTGCTGCTACATGCTGGAAATACAGCGGGAGAACAAAGGGGAACATGAAATTGTAAAAACTGGATTAAATACAGACTTTGTATTTCTTCTTCCACATAGTCTTGTGAGGACTTCAAAGGAAAACTGTGCTGGAAACCAGTGAAAGTCTTACTATATAACATGAAATAAATGCCTTCCTGGTAATACCAATTTATTACCTCTGTTTTGTTTACAGGCTCTAAAATGAAGTAAAATTAGTGTTTTATGAGCTCTTGATTCACAAGCTCCTTATCATAGTCAAATATAATTTACCTGGGATGGATGAAGGTTCTGCTGTTCTCAGATAACACAAACACAGAAGCCCTAACCTGGTATATGTCCAAGAAAACAGTGGCAACATTCAGAGTACTGTCAGAGCAGGATTCATCTCACCAAACCCTCCCCCCAATCTACAGAAGAACACAAACAGTTGAGCTTGGAAGGGACCTCTGGAGATTGCAGTCCGAGCCCCTGCTCAAGCAGGGTCAGCTACCACTGAAAACAAGCAGATTGCTTCCTCCTCTGTCTTCACATGAGTTCTTTCCAACAGCAAAATAGTTTCCACAGCTGTTGGCCCACAAAACCTCTGCAAAAATCCAAGGTCACGGAACAAGTCAGTATTTAATCACTAGGAGAGCCTACTCCAGCGATTACGGACCGCAGAGAGCTATCTAAGTGCCAAAGTGTTCAGGCACAGGATATTCCTGGGATCACTTTCTACCCTACAGTGGCAAATAAGGAACCCTGACAAACCTAAGTGATAGGCTGGCTCTCAGACAATCCTGTAATCAATAGTCTTTATAACATAACTGCGAAATGAGGCAAAGGTAAAAATAGAGCTGTGTTGTATTCTTTTCTGTACAGGCCACATTTCAAAACTGTGCTGAACACTAAGGAGGAGGAGAAATGGTTAGATAACACTCTTCTCCTGCCTCTCCTGCTGTATGGTCCTGCCAGAACGCAGAAGAAATTTGGATACGAACAAGTCTGAACCTATGTCAGCATTTAAATTTAGTAATTAGTGTTTCTCTGCACTGGTTCAGGCTAGGACCCTGTGAACAAGAGGGGCAGCACAACTAGTAGCAGCATAGCATGAGCTCTGGTGCAAGGAGGTGAAGGAAGGACACGTGTGCTCTGACAACTTCCAAAGCTTGTTCCTGCTTGGGCCCAGCACCCGGGCTACTCCACCCCACAGGCTCTGGGTCTGCTTTCATACCTGACAGCAAAGACCCTGCCTACCACAAGGGCATGCAGGGCCAGTTCACTGCTGGGTTTCTTGAGGTTATCCATATTCGTGAGCTTTGTGAACTTGGCCTTCTCCATCACCAGCACTACCACAGCTGCCACCAGAAAAAGCCTAGCAGTTGGACCTCTTTCTAGCTGTATCCTTCTTGTTTGTTTAGGATATTGCTCTGTTTCCCTTCTAGGCACATATAAACTTGTTTTTTTTGCATCTTAATATTAGCACTTCATAATGAACTCACATAGCCTACATTTTAAACCAAGACAAGCCACTTCCCTGGATGCATTTAAGAACAGCGAATATCTCCAATCCCCCAAACCTCACTTGACAGTATTCCCAAGGGACCCCACTGTATGCGAGTTCAGAACAGAGCAATAAACCATAATAATTTACAGTACGAAAATGTACCTCAAGGCATTCTGGGTGATTGGCAGCAAACAGCTTCCATTCTTCCAGGGAATAATGCTTGTGAATTGCAGTGAACATTGCATGCTAGCAAAAATAAGAAAACTGATATTAATGTCCAAGTTAGCCGTCCTTCCCTCAGCTGTGGCATAACAGAATATCAGAAATTCCCACTGTAAGTATAGGGTCATCTTGCTTGAAAGAAACAGCAACAGTGAAAAACAGTGAGTAAGGGACCAGGACCAACTCCAAATTGCTCTTCAAAGGTAGCTTGGTTAGACAACCTTTCAGGACCAGGCTTCTGACATTTTTTAATAGAGCTGTGGTCAATATTTTGCGTGTGTTTACGCACTACAAGAGATTAAGGCGAGGCTTAAGGCTAGAGGCTTATTACCCAGAGACTCCTGACTGCTGCAGCTTTATCCAGGAACCTACACTTTCAAAACCCTTCACAGCTAACAATATTTTTCTGGATAAGCACACAATATACACATGAAAAACTAAGCTCTAGAGGTTAGTGGGCTCTAGCTCACCTGAGGCTGAGCTAGGTCCAAGGCGTGACCTTCCCAGTAAACATCCCCACTAAAATTCTAAAATCTGGATCCCTCTCTCTGGGCAACTGTATTGTTGTAAAAGCACAGCTGCTTTTTGACAGGAAACCTTCTTGCTCTACACTTTATAACTTCTCATGCTGTATTCTTCAACGATCATAGCTAAAAATGAATGAGGCTGTTCACTGCCACCCACCCACTCGGTTCCCAACCGCTGCCGAAATGAGAATCGAGACTTACTTTGGCCATAACTACGGCCATTTCAAACGTCCCCACAGTGTCCATGTTCGCCACTATAATGGGAATTCCAGTGTACGTCTGCTTGGAGTTGCGGAAGGTGAAGGTGCGCGTGAGGTCAACCTGCAATGGAAAGGCACGTGTTCTTATCAGTAATTGATTGTAACATAACAAAAGTTTTGCCATTGACTTCAGTGACAACAGGTTTGGACACCGATTCTTAATTTTCCTCAAGCTTCCCAATCCTTTCGTTCTACTATTGCTTCACTAAATTTCATTTACTTGTTTCGTTACAACTTCTGCCCTACATATAACAAAGAAAATACATATCTGGAATACTGTTTTCTGTGTTAGAGAGCTCTTGCTGAAGAAAGAGGATCAAAATTAAAACAAAACCAACCAACCAAAAAAAAACACAAGGCAGAGGGGTTTGTTAGAGACAGATAAGGGAAGGAAAGAAAGGACGATGGGAACTGTGGATTATTTTATGTTCTTAAACAAGAAGTAACATCAACTGTTTGTGTGGCTGCCTGAGAAATGAGAGGTGAAATCCTAACTCTGCAGGAGTTGGAGCTGGAGCTCTGCTTGATTCCAAGGCATAGAGGGATTTGTCCCATTCTTTCATGTAAATGACAATATAATAATTCAAAATCAAGCTCTTACTTTTGGATATGGTTGCCTGCTACTTTTGCCAAACAATATGAACAATCATACCCTGGCTTATTAAACCAAAAGGCAGTTAGTTTCTAAGTTAATTTCTTACAACTGTGCAAGCCTTTGTCTTCAAAGCTGTTTCTTCTTCAGCATCCTCAAATGACTACGATAACATCAGGCATTTTGTTCATATGCAAGAGGTAATATCAAAGCTGCATCAGTTCCCTCTGGTCTACTTAGCATCTCACAAAACGAAAAAGAAATCTAAGAAATGTGCAACAGTAAGATATTAGTTTAGTCTCTGAAATAGCACAGTGAAAATGAAGGCTCTTCCATAATTCTGATTATTTCTCCCTTCCTTAATCCAGGAAGGCTCAGAGACCTGGACTGAACTGAAACCCATCACCAGAAAAGAAGCAATATAAAAAAGAAAGGACTTTGATTATATATTTACAGCATATTTTGAGCTTTGTCATATTGCAAGCCACATTCTGGCTGATTAATATGGTGATATTTTTATTACTGATTTGAGAGAAACAAATCAGTGCCTCAGCGACATATTATGAAACAGATTCTCACTTTGTATAAGCTCATAAGGGCAGGGTCACTTCGGAGGACAGTCTAAGATAAATCTTACTGGAGACTTGCCTTTCTTCCCACTCACTATCAGAGAAGCCCACTTCTCCACCCATCACTGCTGACATAACATTCTTATGGCAATTTCAGCTGCAGTTAGTGAGGGGAAATAGTATGAGGAAGGCATTTCATATATTTCATTCATTAATTTATTTTTTTTTAATAATATAATTATTAACAAGAAGCAAGGGCGAAAAAACTAGCATGCAAACAGTCCTACAGAGACAATAGCACCAGAACAGTCACCTTACATTAATACAGAGGAAAAAGTCCCTTTCATATGACCTGAAGATGGAAGAGTATGTTTAAGAGAAGACTGAGGCAAGATGCTACACAGGAAACACAAGGCCCTTACTCGCAGTGATTCTCACTTCCGCCTACTGTAACTTTTCATATCTGACTTCCTTCAGCCAACCAGCTAGATGGATCTCATGCAATTATCCTCAAAAATGATAATACTGTGCAGGCAGGCATCTGTGTGGGATAATTGCAGGGCTTCCACTAATGAGGCTTTTATTGTACAAGAGCAGGAGAAATGCCACACAGGCATGGAGACATTCATAGACATTTATGCGGTGCCCTAATTCTCCAAACAGCCAGTACCAGATGTCTGGGATGGAAACAGAAAAACCAAGGCAAGTTTTGAAAGACTCTTTCCTTAGCCTACCTTCCCAGGCCCCAAGAAGCTGGTGTTCAGGCCAAAGAAAAGCCAAAGGTCTTCTCCAACCCACTGTGCTAAGTAGCCACTCTTGGACAAAGAACTTGCCTTGTATTTTTTTTGAATACATTCATAAATTTAGCCTCTCTGATATTCTACAGCAATGACTTCCAAAGCTGAATTATACCTTACATGAAAAGTATAACCTTTGCCTCCTAAGTATATTCAATGTTTCCTGTCTTGTTTTGTGAGAAACAATCAGCACCCACTTCTCAGTTTCACCTTTTCCATTCCACTCTTTGTGGACTCCTGGTATATTCTTCTTCTTCTCCATACTGGATAGGCCTGTTTTTTTTTTCTTCCCTCATGTTGAAACCAGTCAATACCGCTAATCACCCTTGCTGCTATTCTCTGTAGCTATTCCGGTATCCTATAGCTATTATGATATTCTTGTGAAGGGACCATCAGAGCTGTGTACTCAAGACGAACATACCAAGTATTGCTTAGTTCCTCGAGTCACATTTTTGACCTCCTCTTTGCCTTTTTGAATGCTGCTGATGCTTTCAGATTCACAACTCCTAGATCTCTTTTCTGAGTGGCAATAGCTAATTTATAGCTTATTGTTCTATGCATTAGGAAAAAACAACTTAAGACTCTAGGATTGCTCGCTGTCATTCAACAACAGTAAGTGTTCCTTCAGAAGAAAAATTAATTAATTAAATTTATTAACTCCTTCCTAGACCTTCAAAAAGCACTGAGACGTTGACTGGTCTGTTAAAGCTTCCTGGAATCATTTAAATTTGCAAATTAATGACTAGGAGACTAATGAACTAATGACTTGTCTGGTGAACTTAAATGGGACAGCTTGCAGAGCCTAAGTCCAAGGGTATATGAGCACTGAGCTGCCACTGACAGACAAGGCTGTGCCCCTACAGTCTCCCACTCCAATTATTGCTTTAATCAATTTTAGACTTGAATTCAAATTTTAAGATTTCTGGTATCTCTCAGAAAACGCAGTGATGGATAATACAGTGCACAGAACTGCAATCAAGTATCATCACAGCAGACCCAGAAGAGCTGCAAACACCCCGGATTGCCTAAGAAGCTGACTTAGTTCCAGCTACTGCAGAAAAAGCTAGCCTTGTGCAAAATGAGGCATTCACACCAAAAAAGCAAGACGCTTGCTGATAAAAGCTTCAAAGCGGCAGCTTGCTGGGTAACAGGCACTGTAGTGTGCTGCCTCTGTTCCTCTGCCAGCACTATTTATTTATATTCTTGTTCTGAGGCAGACTGGGGCTGTCCATTTCAGATCCGGCTCTCGCTGTTTATCCCTGTTGCTACAGCCTCAGTGATGGTGTCCCATTTCTTAACCTTCATCAGCTTTCACTGACCCCTCTCATGACACGCACTTTTTCTGGTCTGAAATGCTTTCACCAGCTCATGGCAGCCCCCTGCTACAACCCTGCCGTAGCGGCTCACATTCCCCCTATCATTTTCCCTTCCCGGCAGCCCTGCACGCCGCTAAATATACAAAGCGCTGTGCTGGAAGCAGGAGCGATGTGCCACTCGCTGGAGCACAGCTCCACCTGTTTGCCAGGCCAGCAAACAGGTGACTTTTTAATAAAATAAATAAAAAAAAAAAAAAACAAAAGAGGGGCTGGAGGTGCTGAAAGCAAATGGCCAGCAAGGGCCTACAAGCCTGATGAGCGGTAACCGCACATGAGGATGCGTTACTCAGCCTGGATGCTGTTACTTGTAATTTAAAGAGGGCTCAAGATTGACCTGAGGTTATGTTTCTCTTAAGAGGGTCTCCCTAATCTTACACCTTCACAAGGTTACGAAAATGTGTTGCCCACCAGCACAGCCACCCCTGCTTCCCACCCCAGTCTTCTCTTTCCACCCCACCTGATCTGCCTCAGCCTCTCTCCCCACTCTGCTTCCCCTGCAGAAAAGCTTAAATCCCCTTGCCATGCTGCAGCACAAGGCACAACCCTCATTAGTCAAACCAAATCCTTCCCTAAGCTTGGGGTTATGTGAGGTAAACGAGACGGCACTTTCACTCCTCAGGCAGACATTTTTTTGGTGGAGGCGACCCCCACTGCATTTTTGGGGGTCTTTCCTGACCTCTGCTAGAAGGAGCTACAGGGGTACCCCGCTATCAGCCACCAGAGCCTGCAGGGACATGGAGCCCTACCCGGGCTAGCAGCAGCAACAGGGAGATGTGGCCCCAAGCCTTGTGAGGGACAAATCCACCCCGGCCCCCCCACCCCCTCCGGCTCCCCGCAGAGGCACCTGTCGGCAGCAAGCAGCGCCCCCAGCACCCCCGACACCCCTTTTCTTTCATTTTTTTCTCCTTTTTTTCTACAAAAAAGCGGCGTGGCCCCGCAACCCCGTCCCCCTCCTGCCCGGAGCGGCGGCACCCACCCGCAACCATCACCCCCCCGGCACGCAAAGGGCGTTTCGAGCGGGGAGGGCACTGCGACGTTACACCGGGGGGATAAAAATAAAGCGGGGAGGGAAAGAAAGGAGGAAGGAGGGTTAGAGGGAAGGCAGAGAGGGGCTGAGAGCCAAAGGGAAAGCACGCCGGGTCCGGGAGCCCCCACCTCTGATCTGCTTTTGAGGCTGCTTCTTTTGGGTCTGAGCAGGACGTCTTTAAAGTCCAGCTTGAGGTCTGCGTCCACACGGGGCATCTTGCTTGGGGGGGGGTCAGGCTGCAGCAGCCCCAGCTCTCCTGCCGGCTCAGCACGGCTCGGCACGGCTCGGCACAGCACGGCTGGGCTGGGCTGCACCGCGCCGCCTGCAGAGCCGCGGCGGCCAAAGCCCGAGGGCCGTGCACGGAGCCTATTTATAGGGCGCTTTATTAGGAGCGCAGCCGGCCGCCCCTTGCCCCTGCTTCTCCGCCGGGCTGGGCGCTGGCCGTGTGTGTGTGTGTGTCTGTATGGCAGTGGGGACGGGGATGGGGGCGCGGTGCCCGCCTGCAGCTGCCCGTGCAGGGCGAGGCGAGGCGCGGGCACCGCCGGTGGTTTAAGGGCAGAGCAAGGGCAGAGCAAATGGCGCCTCCGTGTGCCCGAGCGGCGTGCAGCCGGCCAGGAGGGAGCCTGCCGGGGGCTCAAAATGTGCCGACATTTTGTCTCCCCTCCCCTTTTCCGACACCCCGGGGACGGTGGCGGGCCCATGGCCGCCGCCTCGCCCTGGCCGGAGGCGGCCCTGAGGGGGATGCGGCCATATGGGGTGGTGGCGCTCCCCCAGTGTTTTTGGGGCACAAAGTTTGCCTTACAAAGCTTTTGGTCTGCTTGGGTGGTGGAGCGGGGCCCGCTGCAGGAGCCCCCAGAGCTGGTCCCGAATGTGGCAAAGCACTGGTGCCTGTTTTCTGCCTTAAAAACCAAAAACATGCAGCTGGCTGGTCACAGGAGAGCAGTCACACCACTGGCCACCGTTAAATTCTTATTTTAGTACACGTACAGGAAGCTTCTTTTGCTCCCCATAACACAGAGAAGCCTGATCTGGGACTTTATATTATTTCAACGCAACAGGAGGTTGAAAAACCCCCATAGCAACAGAATCGGGTACGCTGGGTCCGGTCTGCATCAGCTGGCACAGGGATTGATACAAGGGTACCATAGGAGAGGACTTCCATGGGATTCTTTGAGACTAATAGACCTTGAGATTGGTCTATTTAATTATGAAGTCAGTTGGTAGTTAGATTTGGGCTTCTTTGCAAGAGACACGCTTGCTCAGAGCATTATCAGTGACTGGAAACTGAAGCAGGGGAAGATCGTTGGTGGCTTCCCTTCCTCAGCCGCACTGCACGATGAAGTAGTGCTTTCTTCTTTATCTAAAAGCTGCACACATTCAGTCAACACCCTGCCTCCAACAAAGCTCTTTTATACCTCTGTGTCCCAGTGTCCCAGCTAATTTAATAAGACTGAGCACGAGGCCCAGGCTTTACACAGCGGACAGACATTTGGGTGCTTGCTGTTTTAATGTCCAGGTTTAGAGGCCTTGGATCAGTCTTCTAAGAAGCTTTGAGACTTCATAGCTCCCCAGGATGTTCCCTGAGAGGCTGGCATTGTGGCTGCTTCCCACAGAAATGTGTGGGTGAAACAGGACCCTTTACAATCAGTCTCATCAGTTTAACAAAGGCTGTTCACTTGGTGGTTTCTCCACAGTTCAGCAATAAGAGAGCTAATAAAATTTATCCTTTAGACAGATACCACATCTCCCACCATTTACACATAGAATCACGGAATGGTTTGGGTTGGAAGGGACCTTAAAGACCATCCAGTTCCAGCTTCCCATGAGACCAGGCTGCCCAAAGCCCCATGCAACCTGGCCTTGAACACTTCCAGGGATGGGGCATGCACAGCTTCTCCGGGCAACCTGCACCAGTGCCTCACCACCACTAGATTCTTCCTTATATCTAATCTAAATGTACCCTCTTTTAGTTTTAAGCCATTACTCCTTGTCGTATCACTGCTCTCCTTGTTAAGAGTCCCTCCCCAGCTTTCCTGTAGGCCCCCTTTAGGTACTGGAAGATTGTTATAAGGTCTCCCCGGAGCCTTCTCTTCTCCAGGCTTGAAACCCCAGCTCCCTCAGCCTATCTTTGTGGCCCTCCTCTGGACTCATTCTAACAGGTCCACGTCCTTCTTGTGCTGGGGGCCCCAAAGCTGAACACAGCAATCCAGGTGGGGTCTCACGAGAACACAGTGAGCACCTGCACCTCCCTTGCCCCGCTGACCATGCTGCTTTTGATACAGCCCAGGATACGTTTGGCTTTCTGGGCTGCAAGCACACCTTGCTGGCTCATGTTAAGCTTCTCATCAAACAACACCCCCAAGTCCTTCTCTGCAGGGCTGTTCTCAATCCATTCCCCACCCAGCCTGTATTTGTGCTTGGGATTGCCCCAACCCAAGTGCAGGACCTTGCACTTGGCCTTGTTGAACTTCATGAGGTTCTCACAGGCCCACCTCTCAAGCCTGTCCAGGTCCCTCTGGATGGCAGCCAGAGCCATTGACCACAACTCTTTGAGTGTGACCATCCAGCCAATTCCTTATGCACGGAGTGGTCCATCCATCAAATCTACATCTCTCCAATCTAGAGACAAAGATACCATGCAGAACAAATGCCAAATGCTTTGCGCAAGTTCAGGTAGATGAAGACAGTTGCTCTTCCCTTATTGACCAATGCTATAACCCCATTGTATAGGGCCACCAGATTTGTCAGGCATGATCAGCCCTCAGTGAAGCCATGTTGTCTGTCACCAATCACCTCGTTATTTTCCATGTGCCTTAGCATAGGTTCCAGAAGGATCTGCTCCATGATCTTGCAAGGCACAGAAGTGAGACTGACTGGCCTGTAGTTCCCTGGGACTTCATTTTTTTTAATTATGAGAATAGGGCCTGTGAAAGTGGCACACCTGTAGTAGAGCACTGAAAATGGAGAAAACACAAATGGTTTCTGTGTCACTGCCTGCCACCGTATCTTCTCTTCACTCCCCATGGCAGGCATGGGATGCTGAGAAGTGAGAAAGAAGCCACTAGGCATGCAGAAGATCGGCACTGTTGTGGGGAGTAGGAGTTGGAATTATCAGTAGCAGTGATACTTGTAAACCCCAGAAAATCCATGCCTGATGCTATGTCTCATTTCAGGTATTTTCATTTCAATTTCCCCTCACAGAACTTGCCATGCTATTTTTTGTAGATTACAGTATCTGCTAATATGCAGATAGTATTTTCCCCATGTGCACATACCAACAGACTAGTCTGGTCTCTCAGTTCAGCTCTGATCTTGGAAATTTACAAAGTTTGAAATGCACCACTTTCTCATTTAAAGATATCTTTTCTGCAATTAAAACTATGTTTTTGCTGAACCATCTCTGTCTTTTTCAGTGTCCTTTCTGAAGTCTAGACACCAGAAGGGACATGATCAGTAATCATGTTAATTTCACAGGAAGAAATAAATGTCACCTCTTTATGTGTCTTTGCTATTCCTCTTTATATCTGCAGTGAGCCCATGTTAGCTTTGTGCTTGGAAGATAAGGCTGTTCAGCCAGGTTGAATGCAGTTCCGGTATTTATACTGGAAGTACAAATGAGCTACTACTGATTTCAGAGATTAGCATATGTAAATGATCCCAATTACTTTCCTTCAGAACTGCTCTTTTCTCTACTGGGTTGTTTTACATTTATGCCTAAGAACAAATGGAACAATGAACTCTGAAGACAATACAGGTGTCACTTCTTAGGTCTTCTGACCGTTTCCTAAACGTGGTGTTTTAGAAGAGGGAGGAGTGATCATAATACCACGTTTCAAGAAGAAATGCCTATCTGACTTCAGCCTATGATTACCTAAGAGTTATTTTTATCCTTGTGATCTTCATGCTGTTACTGTAATTGTAAATTCTGTTGTATTTTGTAATAGAAATGAGTTCACAAATGGGGTCTAGTGACAAAGCACACAGAAGAGGCCAAGGTGCTCATTGGCATCTTCACCTTGGTCTTCCCTGGAAAGACTTGCCTTCAGGAATCCCAGGCCTCTGAGACTGGTGGAAAGTCAGGAACAATGAAGACTTACCCTCAGCAGAGCAGAATTGAGTCAGGGAATATTTAAACAGCTTGTTCATATGCAGGTTGATGGGATCTGGTGGGATGCACTCAGGTGCTGGGGGAGCTGGCCAGTGCCACTGTGACACCATTCTAGATTAGCTGTGAAAGATCATGGTGTTCAGTTCCTGAGGGCTGTAGAAAGCAAATAGCACTCCCCTCTTCAAGAAGAGCAAAAGGAGTATGGGGAGGAACGACAGGCCAGTCAGTGCCTAGAAAAGCAATGGAGCAAATAATCCTGGAAAACGTTTCCAAACCTACGAAGGACAAGAAGGTGACTGGAAGTAGTTGGCATGAATTTATGAAGACAAAATAATGCTCAGCTAATATAATTGCCTTCTATGATGAAATTACTTGTTTGGTGGATGAGGGGTGAGCAATGGATGTTGTTTATTTTGATTTTAGCAAGGTTTTTGACAGACTCCCTTACAGCAGCAAATGGATGAAGTGCAGTCTAGATAAAATGACAATGAAGTAGACTGAAAACTGAGTGAACCTCTAGGCTCAAAGGGTTGTGCTCAGTGACATGCAGTCCAGCTGGAGGTCAGTCTCTCACTTGCGGTGTACCAGGTTATTTGTATGTGGCATTAAAAACAGCCCTTTTTGTCCATGCTCAGCTTTCTTCTTATTTGAATAAGAGTAACTTCCTCACCAACCCCTTGGTAATGAAACAGCCACTCAGTGATAACCTTAAGGAATGAGGTTGTCATTATTTGTCAACGGAAACCCGTAGCTTGATGGTCACAGCTGATGCACAGCTAACACAACTGAAGCACATGCTGACTTCTTTGCTGTGGTTCCCAGTAAAATGTTACAGCCTCATACAGCTCCATGCAGACAGCCTGTAACAGCATGCTTATTTATGGACTGTGGTGAGCAGTAGTGAAAGCACAGCTCAGCTGGCAGGTGCTCCCACAAACTGTGCCACAACTTGCCAACAAAATCCCACATCTGGAAGGAGCAACATGCTGCAGGGTGTGTGATGAGGGTGCTTCACTGTTACAGAGAATCGGTATGCTTGGGAAATTTAAATCTCCTTTATTTTTCTGTTTGAATTTGGGCTACATTGGCTACATTGAAAAACATTCACCAGCAGATGGATTGAGAGACCTAGCTCAGCAAACCCTGCAAATGCAAGCAGAAGATTTCTTTTGGATGTGGAGATAAGGGACTTTCTCTGAACTATCACTCGTATTACAGCATCTACACCATGCCTTTTGCTGGCCTTGATAGTCAGCAGAACTGGGAGGAGTGGGGCTGACACCCCTGACCTACATAGCTGTGCCAGGCAGACTTCAGCCATGTGCACGAGGATCACTTGTTATGAAGAGAAGAGACTCATGCCATAGGCATTTTCATTAAAATCAAAGGTTTTAAGGTAGACTACTAATCAGGATCTAAGCCCCAGGCCCAAGATGAATTCAGTAGGACACCTTCTTATTCAAGGTAGAATTTGTTTCTGAGCAAATGACAGTATCCATACCTTTTGATTTCAGCAAGTTTAAAATGCTAATTATAAGTAGTCAGATCAATTAATAATTAATGAGACTCTGACCTTCCTTGGCTTATGAAATACATTTAGAGTCCATCTGTATTTGTAAATAAAATGGACCAAGCCCATTTTCTGTCTTTGCAAGGCCAAGGGCAGAGCATAGCTTGCTTGTAGCATCTGTTTATCAGATGCCACATGTGAGCTTCAGGGGGTTTCACTCCTACAGCATATTGGAAGCAGTCTGATGCTGTTCCCTGAACTGTGCTCAGACTACCTGGCAGAATGCTGGCTGGCCTGCTTGTCCAAAGGAGGATGATATTAATTAAAGAGTATGGACCACGGCATGGTGGAGCTTATGGCCCTGCACCGGTCCAGCTTGGTGTACTAAAGGGCTTTAGTGTTATGAAAAAGGTCTGTGGATTTTATTCAAGTGGGACAAAACTTAATATACTATGCACTGTGAGTTGATTATATCTACAAATCATATCCAACTCCTGTGTACTATAAAAGAAAGTGAGATTCTTTCCACGGAAAAGCCAACTCCCAGGATGGAGGAGGGAGTATGTTGTTGCATCAGAGCTCTGCATATGGAGCCAGCCCAGTGGTGCCTACCTACAGAAGGAGGCACAGACTGAAATGCACAAAATACCATCTAAGAAAACACTTTTGATGCCCGTGAGGGGTGTAGAACACTGACAGAGTTTGCCCAGAGATGTTGTGGAGTCTCTGTCCTCAGAGATGTTCAAAACCCGACTGGACATGGTCCTGGACAACCTGCCTTAGCTGAACCTGTCTGGACTAGATGACCTTGAGTGGTCCTTGCTGACCTTTGCCACATCCTGTGGCTCTGTACATTACTTTGCCATTACAGAGTATCTTCTGTTATGAGATCGCAAGAGGCTTTAAATATTCTTGTCATTATATTCTTCATTTGTTGGCCATAAACATCGTTAAAGCTCCATATCATGAGAGAAAGGCAAGGAAAGACAAATCGAATGATAAAGTAAAATCACATGCAAGTTACACATCCGAACTGTGATTATGATCTCGCGTTGCCCTTGTAGCAGCAAAACTACTAGCTGCAGCAGAATTGTCCCTACTTAATACCACTGCGGGGTGAAATAGGCCATGGGGTATACTCATCAGGGAGAAGTGGCGCAGTGCTGTAGCCTACCTACACGGGTTTGGCATTTAGAGCAAGCTGACTTCAGGCAGCCAATGCTAACTCCCATTAGCATCATTAGGATTAGGCCCTATGTATTCTTATTCCTTACAGCTCTGAGAAAATCCCTTGGTGTGATGTTCATGGCTCTCCAGGCTTTTGGTGCCTGGTGGGCACTTATAAGGCCTCTCCTATATTTTCTTCTCACAGACTCTTGCTTTGGGCCTGGGCCTCACACGTGTCCATGTGTTTGCATCTGCTGTCCTCTAAAATTATTTGACAGCCTGGCTACATGGCCTCCCCATCCCAGACTAGAAGGATGGAGGTCTTTTTGTCTGGGCTGGACCTAAGCTAATGTACCAGGGTTTTCCAAAAGTGACTGAACCATGTTCTCTATAAGAGGCCAAGCAAGTTAAGTTAGATAGCAAAAATACCTCAGTAAATAACAAATTATATTTTGAAAGTGAATAAAAGTAATAATGCACACCTGCAAGTAGGATTTGGGCTGAGAAAAACTTGTCAAAAGCAAATTTTGAGTGTTGCCTGCATAGCAGCTGATTTCTTCTTGTCAGCAGATCACCTACTGTCATGACAGGACATGCGAATTTCACAGCGACAGGCCAGACTCTCCTGGGTCTGGCAATGCCCCTTTTTCCTGATGTCTGCATTCAAACTTGAATGTAAGCCTGCTACTGAACTTCATCCATCATTATTAGCCTGGAATATTAGCCTACTGTTAATTCAACCTGCGTGTTCAAGGAGACGATAACGCTGGATTCAAGCCGTCCTTTGTGCAAATGCTTTTGTCTCACAAGCAGTTGATTTTACAGTACTATACAAGCAACACAAATACTAGCATTGCTGTTTGCCTTTTAAATTCATTTTTATTTTTATTTTTTGAATGGTTTGTTTTGGCGTGGGTTGTTTGTTTGTTTGTTTGTTTTGTGTGTTTTAATTTTTACTGTACCTGTATCAACCTGCTGCTCCCCTTATGTTGTCTATTTCTTGTGGAACTGGTGAGCTCTAGGTTTATCCCTGAGTCTGTGCTACTCAGGATCGAGGTGGTTAACACAGATACTGTTGTGCATTGAAAAGTAAAAATAGTTCCCTTAGGCTTGACACCATTGATTTGGTCAGCCCCTCGGGAGCAAGGCAGACTGAGGTCCTGAAAGTCCATTTCCTGCTTATCAAGAAGGGTCAGGACATTGTCTGTTTTAGCCCTGGTGATTGTTTTCTTTGGGCTGGTGCCCAAAGCCTGTTTGAATAAGCACACTGCTGTTGCTATACGAGATAAATGAAAGGCACATCATTAATAAAAAGGCATTGTATAGCCAAATGGTATTTTCTTTATTTTCTGGGCTTTCCATGACGTTTTTCTGTTGGGTGAAATCTTGCTAAGAATTCTGAACAGAAAAAAAAATGATTCTAAACTGCAAACATCTGGTAATGCCTAGCTCTTGATCCCAGTTTAATCTTTATTTAAAGAAAAACTTTGAAACTTTGCTGCCCAACTGCACCATCTACAGGCAAAAAACCCCACATTGCTGATAGTCTTACATTACGTTTGGTCTTTATTAAGCACTTTCTTTTAATCACCGCAAATAATAAATAAAAGTAGATTTTTCCAATTTTAACCTGAACCAGTTGTGAGGGTTTTTTTTTTTTTTTTTTTTGTCTTTTGAATTCCACATTACGTTTCTCACAACTTTAAATGCCTTGTATGCTTGGCCCAGGAGTTTTCCTTCTGCAGAACACAAAGTAATTTACCTCTTATCATGGGAAAATAGAAGAGCTAGCTGGATTGGACCTATGCCACACTTTAAGAGTTTAGGGAGATGTAGAGAAAAGCCGCATTCATCAGCAGTCACATGCTGTTTTGTTAACACACCTACACAGGGATTATGTTAAACATCGACTACGCTGTCATTGCTGTGCCTTTCTTACCCGTAGTTCCTCGCTGACTAATGTTAAAGATATTCTTAAAGTGACCTAGAAAACGCTGCCTCTCTCTCCCACAGCAAATTAAACCTTGCTAAATATTCTCCTATATCACTATGATAAAACGGGAAGGGAAAATTTAATGCACAGGCTGGAGAAAAATACGCACCGGTTTTGCAGGGCTGTTTAAAAAGTGAAGATTATTCACATGTGGGGCCACTCTAGATGCATGTCTGTAGCTGTTGGCTTGTATCTAACACACTGCTGGGTGTCTAGGATATTTCAGTAAACGCATAGGACAACCATGTTCTGAAACCCACGGATCAAATCTTGTCGATCACCCTCTTTAGCATTTTTTTTTCTCCTGTGAACAAGTATGTTTAAAAATCTATTCCCCAGTGGTAATGAAGTAGCCCTTAAAAACGGTAGATATACACATTCTGTCAGGAAAATACAAATAAATTTGAATAATTATGTTCTTGTTAGAGAACAAGGGGCTAAATTCAAGATCTCTGCTTTGCTTGGGTTTTATTTAGTCTTGTGCACAGTACAGTTTCTGGAAAGCTCTGTGGAACAAAACCATGATTTGTCCCAGAGGGTATGCAGCACCCAGAGCCAGTAAGGCACTCATCCTGATTACAATCTCTTCGCATTAATATAATGAAGGCTTCTGGAATACACTGCATCTTGTCAGTCTGTTACCCTGCATCCTTGCCCAGCAAATTGTCTGTTGCTTTGCATATTGATTTTTGCCCACCTGTCTCTCCCTTTGTCCCAAGCTGCCGTGCAGCAGTGCTGTTCCTTGAAGTTAAAAGAGTTGGCATGTTTCACACCACCGTCCTTATTTCAGCAAAGGCAGAAGTCACTTCCATATGTGGTTTGCAGAGTGCTTTGGGATCCTTCAGGATGAAAGGTGTGATATAAATATAAGATACCATTCATTCCATTTTTTCCCCGGCACACACAGTGCTAATAGGTTTTCCTTTCATCTGGAGCTCCCCTGACTAAATTGTCAAACATCTCAGTAATACCAGGAACGTTTGCTTCAGGCATACTCATAATCACCGCTCTGTTAGCTCCTCCTTACAAAAGGATGGCTATTCTCCAGGCACACAATCGACTCTCCTACTACCAAATGCCTCTTTATTCTTACCCTCCTCAATAGCTTCTCTTAACAATTTCCCTCGAGTTTCATTGCTTCAGTGTAATCCTCTGGCTCTCATTCAGCTCCTGTTTCCTATTTGCCATGTCAGTTCACCTGCAGCACGTTGTAAAGCCTGTGCTGATCCTGTATCCTGAGTAAAAAGGACCGGTGTAAGGGTATTTCTTTGGACTTCTGAGTCCTGTGCCTGTCTTTCTTCCTTCCACTGTGCTCGGATGGCAAAGGCTCTTCCTCTTTAGGCGGAGTGCTGTGAGGAGAGCAATAATCAGCTTCTCCAGGCTACCTAAGCAGCAGCTCATTCTCTCCGCAGAAAGAAAGGAAGAGGCAAAACACAATTGCTTTTCTGAGCCTTCTGCCTGGCTCTGTGGGAAAGGGAATAATTAGCCTCATTAAGCTGTGGGGCCAGCAGCCACTTGCCTTCCCTGCAGTCCCCTCACTTGACCCCGCTGCATTAGCGCCAGGGTAAGAGCAGCGCAGCAGGCGAGTCGCTACCAGCTCTGGCCGAAAATTATGGGAGCAAAATTATTTTTGCTCCCATGTTTCTGCAGCTTCAGCTACAAGTTACTTCTCTACTTTTCACCCCAACACGCTGCTGTTGGGTTGTAGTATATCGCTTGCCAGAGCAAGAGCTTGTTGAGAAAACCAGAGAGCTGCAATGTCCCTTTGGGGCCATGCAAACAAGTTTTGTGAATTTTGGTAAAGGAGATACGTGGGGCTACACTGTCGTGTGAGGAAAAGGATAGGGATAAATAAAGGGCTGTAAACATTTGATTTCCTGATCATTGAAGTGGATCCACTCTTGAACCATTGAATCTGGTGCCAAATTTGGTGAAAAGACATCTTTCTTTACTCCTGATTACTTTCCTAAGCCTTCTTTTGGGTGATGGCATAGCAGACTTGCATATTCCATGGAACAGTCTGCCTTTCCTTGCTTACCCAAGAACAAACTGGGACTAAGTCCATAGAATCCATCAGTGGTGTCATCACATAAAACTCATATGCGTAAGGCAAAAGAAGTCCTTGTATTCTCTTTTCCCACAATTCAGAGCAGAGCTGAGAAATGCATACCATTTTGATATTTAAAAAGCATTTAATATTTAGTCAGAACAGACGTGTGGCATGTGAAGAACATGGGCATATATGTGAACTGAGCTTTGGGAAACATTAATAATGAATTATGCTGATAAAGAACAGCTGTATTCTTACATCAGAAACCGTGGGGACAAATAATTAATTTTGTTTCATTAATTTTCCAATTCTTTCCTGGCAAAAAGTCCAGAAATGCTTAGACTACAGATCTAATTGTCATGACAACAGTGGATGTATGAAGAGATCGGATCAGTTATTGGGTCATCAGATGTTATTAGAAAACTTGACTTCTATTTCTGCAATGTTAAGCATTGCACCACACCTCCCAGGCTCCTTTTTTGTAGTTGACTACTACCAGGAAGTCTGGGGAAAAGGCTGTGATAAAATGTCAATGATAATTTTCGTCTTTAATGCAGAGGAGCTGGAGTTTGTTTCTGAATCTCAGCTGAGCAGGGCTGCACACAGCTGTGAGTCAGAAGGGGGGAACAAGGGTGCAATGTGAATTCCCTTCTGAGTGACAATAATACGGGAGGGCCCGGGCCAGGGATAATACACACACGATGCTCAGCTGCCCCTAAGTCCCAATGAACCAACTCATGCAACAGCCCCTTCCTGGAGGGGACTTTGCCTAGCAGTGGCCCATGAAAGCACTGCAGGATGCGATGGGATGTGTGGTGGTGGGCTTGGCATCAAAGGAAACTTTTAGAAACTTTTCCTAGCATGTCCATGCTGCAGGTGGAGCCTTCTTTCCTTATGTGCCTCTGATGCTGGAGCTTAGTGTGGGTTTACATTTGTGTTTAGCATATCAACAAGGACACGGACATACACAGCATATATACATACAAAAGCTGTACATCAAAACATTCCTGTTACAGCAAGTCTGCAAACCGAGGAAACAATTAGGAACCAGTAGATATAAAAAGGACAGAGTGTGACTCCAGTTCCTGGGAAATATGGGCTAAATCTTGGCTGGTATTAGACATTCTATTTATATTTAATCAAGTGCTTTTGAATGAGTGAAATTTGATTTCAGTGGCAGGCAGATCAGAAATCTTGGCATTGTTTTTTTCTGATGAAGCAATCTTGACAAGTACACATGGCTGGTACTTAAAAATTCCTGTTGCGTCGTTGAAATGCTTCCAGGCATCACTTAATCAGGTGAAGGAGATCTTAGCTCATTCCTTGCTCTCATTCAGGTTTGCCAATTATAGCTTGTCTAGAATTTCATCTCCTCTCACTTGCAAACTTCAATTCTTGTGAATTTCTGCAGCTAAACTGAGCGATCAGACCCAACATTTCTGACATGCACAGTGTGTACTCTCCCTCTGCACCATGCTGGCAACAGTGGGGAGCACTGCGAGTCCTCCAGCCTGGCTGGATATTTTGTTTGGGTCTGGTATTTTGTCTAGAGTGGGTTGGAAGGACTTCAGGGGCAGGACTGCATGGCTGCATCTCACCCCATTACATCCCGCTGGTTGAACTGGAGTCCATTTGGGATATCTGCTGCTGTTTTTCTCTAGAAATTCAGGCACTGGAGACACCAGGCTGTCCTGACAGGGAGGTCGTGACACCAGGGAGAACGTGCCACGTTCGTGAATGCCACACTACAGCACTGCTGTTCCTGAGGAGGTGACCTTCAGGAGAAGAGGGAACTTGAGGGACATATCACTGCTTTCAACACCTAAGCAGCTGGGTGGGGATACCAAGGAGAAGGCTCAGGTATTCAGAAGGCATCTGGACGTGGTCCTGAACAACCAGCTCTAGGTGGCCCTGCTTGAGCAGGAGGGTTGGGCAGGACGATCTCCTGAGGCCCCACGCAACCTAAACCATTTTGTAATTCTGTTTCGTAAGCCTGCACGTGGCCTACACACCTCGACAGGCAAGGCCTGGAAGAGGGCTTTCAATATTGCCAAGACCTGCGGACCTAAGAGCATACGGGAATGAATATCTTACCCTCTCCCAGCAATTTAGTAAACAGCCAGCAGGAAAAGCTCACCAAGATCTGTGATGCATGAGAGTCTTTACAGGATCTTCAGGCATCAAATGGGTGGTGATTGACAGCAGCCATCTCCACTTTTACAACAGCACAGCTTGTAATGAGTCTGTCATGTTACATCCAGGGCTTCAAGGGTTTAGGCAGGTGGGTGTTGCTGCTGGTAACATCGAGCCCGTAAGCTTTGTTGCTAAATGACAAGCCTGCATGCAGTGTGGCCGCAGCAGTTTACTCCTTACTTGTCCACCCTTTCACCTGTTTCACATGCTCAGGTTTCACATTTGGCTACAGGATTGATCCAACTGGCCTAAGCAGCCACCAGCTTTTTCCATCCTTGGCTTCTTTCCCCCACGCTTCCCCACACCCCTGTTATCGCAGAAGTCCACCAGTCTGTGCCTCTGCCTAGTAACTACACTGGAAGTGCTGCTTAAAAGATAATCCGGCAAAAGAAGTTTTAGTTACACCATGACCTGCTTTCACGTGTGCCAACATCAACAGCTGGGCCAGAGCTTCACTGGAAAAGACACAGGCACTGGAGCAAGCAGAGGCATAAGTGCCATGGAGAAGTGCACATGGAAGGATCCGTGCAACTGTGGATTGCAGAAGGGCTCAGATCCTGCTAGAAATGAGCTGGGTTGGGTTAGACAGGTTGGCTGGTTGCAGGGCAGTGAGTGGGAAGGGATTAGTGACGGCCAGAGGACTGCACGCTGTGTTTTACTCAGCCAGGGAGCTGCAAATTGCTCTCAGTCAGCAGCAGACCTCGGCCCTCCCTTAGGTGAGGGAGCTTTGGGATCACCTCTGCAGCCGGGAGCAACTGAGCCACTGGTACTACGGGGGGTACACAAGCCAGAAGGGGGCAGAGCCGCTTTCAGTCCATTTAAGAAATGTCTTTCTGTGCTTTGGAGGCTCCACTCTCCTTTCTTCAGCACCTTCTACCGGGAAGAGCAAAGGGAAGAAGCACTTGCAGTGAAGCTCCTTGCACCTCTGGCTCTCAGACCCCTGCTCATGGGTGCAGGGCATGCGTGGCTTGGGGTTTTCTGGGGTCTTTTTTAATTTTCCCAGTTAAGGCAATCTGTTAGCAACACACAGGAGAAACACTTCATTTCTCCGTGATTTATTTTGTGTGACAGAGTAACCTGCAGAGGGCAGCTTTACTCTTGCATCGCAGTCCTCAGCCGCTTGCTTTGTGTCCTCAGCACCGCACGGAGCACTGCCGGTTTCTTTCTTTCCTGCGAGAGAAAACAACAATTTATGTCGTGTGATTTTTCTCCGTTTCTTTTGCTCTAGCCTGTTTGTGACAGAGGAAGTCAGCCAATCTACTGTAATCTATCTGGCTAAATAACACGCAGTTCATTTGCATGGCATGTGATTACAAGGTTCTAGAAGACACTAATTAGGAAGAAAATCTGGGGAGAGAATAGGGATTAGAAAGTATCCATCAGTCAGATGCCTGTCAGCCGGCAGAATAATAATAATTAATCATAATTAACAATACGTTCTGTGTCAGCGACGCATCTTATCTGAGGACTCTGCAAGCATTTTGTGTTTAATCTGTGCAGCTCCTTCTGAGGGGAATAGACACGATAAAATATTTAGAACTAAATTTGCAAATGGCATTTCAGAAATGAGGCCCGCAGGGCAGATGTGTACAAGCACCAAAATAAAGTGCCTGATTTTCAAATGCGCTGAGCATTCGCAGCCCCCTGAGTTTGTGTGTTAGCATCAGCTCAGATGTCTTTTAACACAGGCAACGTGAGTACTGCCTGTTGTTGTGTTTTTGGTTTTTTTGTGAAGGACAGCAACAGTCCATGTGATAGCCAGGATGCTCTGGGAAATGCAAGTCTGACACTGTGGACATGACTGGATTTACTTTTCAGCTGTGCTGTTAGCATGCAGTCTGCCAGGGAAGAGTCTGATCACACACACAGGGCCAGGTTCTCATGCATGAGCGGTGCATGGACTGGGGATGTGCACGGCCAAGCAGGCCACAGGTCAGCTCACCTGCAAACAGCCCAGTTCCAGCTCCTCTTGAGCACGGTGTGAATGCTCTGAATACATCTGGGAGACTGCCAGCAGTGATGAAAAATGTGCTGTTTGCAGGACTGGCTATACATGCCAAAACAGCTCTCAAATCATTGCACAGACATTGTCCAAAGCACTAAGAAGCTTTTCTGGTAAACAAAATACCAAGTGGCCTGAGAAGTCAGGCTTCTGAGTCATAACCAAAACAACAGAGAAGAGAAAAAAATGCCAGCAGTTTTGTGAAATATCTTTTGTTTTATATCTGCACATTTTTGCAACGTTTTCCTCCTCAGATAGGATCTCAGGATGTGCAATGCTAATTTTAATAGGATCAGGAAAAACAAAACAATCCAGATCTTTGAGCTCACATATCCAATGCCCTGCTGCCATGTTTCCCCCACACAGCCAATTTCTGTCGTTTTCATTCTCAGCAACCCTGAAATCAGAAGTGTTACACCCTTGAAGTTCAGCCCGCCCATAGATGCTCACTGGAGAGATACGTGCCTTTCCAGCTGAAAAGAAAAGTGTTTGTTTTGTCCGACTAATAGCATGGTTAGTCATTTAATTAGATGCTACCCCACTCCCTGCAGACGTAGCAAATTTCTTTATTTATTTATTTTTGCTAACACAGGTTAATTGAGTAAAGGTAAATAAATGTGTGCCACAAATTGCTCTCCCCAGCTCCCAGGGTACATAGCCTTTCTTAGTCTAGGTTCAACATTTTATTTTTCTTCTTCTTTTTTTTTTTTTTTTTTTTTTTTTTTTCTTTTCCCTTTCACAATCATAACAAAGAACTGGTGTACTGTGTAGGGAGGGAAGCCTAAATTCTGCCACATGATCTCCCAAGTCGGTAGCACAATGGTAGAAATACTGCAAATGCTGTGACAAATGCAGATTAGTTAGAAAATCCCTCTTTAGAATTAAGTATGGAAAGAGAAAATACATCCAGTGTTGGAGCTTTAGTAATACTTGAGATCAAAAATTCCTCTCTCTCTTCTATGCCAGTTCTCAAATTTTCTATTTCTGCTATGCTGCAGTGCTTTTGAGACAGAATAACTTAAACCTCTAGAAAATAATGGATATAGGGCAAAAGGCTAGAGGTTCTGGCAGTGGACCAGGCACTAGATTATAGATCCATAATAGAGTCTCAGAGCTACCACAACTTTGTAAGCAAAAGGGGAAGCTCCATAACCCTCCTACCTATTATTTTGAGTAGCCTGGGAATACAGGCACTGTCCTACACTGGTGATAATTTGATCTCTAAAGTCAATAATAATCACAGCTATAGGGCCCAGTGCATTTCCTTTTTCTTTAAAGACAAAATTCTGTCATTCCATTCAATGCAACACACCAGAAATCTGTGTAGAGATTTGGATGTGTGGCTGCACAGGTTTCTGGGGATGTTGAGAGCCCACTGTGACGTTTCTCCAATGCTCAGCTGGGGGATGTAGTTTGAGCTCCTGCCGAAATCTTTCACTGAGTGTTTTGCAGAATGGTCTTCTTGTTCCCACAGTTGTTACTGTCTTGTCTGCCCAGAGACACAGTCTCAACACCGTTGTGACTAAGTCCTCTTAAAATGTAGTTACCCACGTGCTTGCAGAGGGCATTATCACTTGGGTCAGGAAGTGAAAGTTCGCCCTTAGGAAAGAGCTTGCCATGATTTTGCAAGGCGCAGCAGTAACCTGGGAATTGACATATCCATTCCTGTTACATTTCCCAGCTCAGCATGATTCATTCTTAAAGAAGCAAATTTAACTGGAGAGGACTGTAACCACCTTGCACTCCCTCACCTCGGGCTAGTACAGTCCAAGGAGAGGTTTGTGCTTTCATGGCACCAGGTACAATGCAGTCCCCATCCCCTCCCCACCCTCTGGGGGTGCTGCACACCCCTGCTCTGCTATAGATGGTGAGGCCAACAAGGATTCTGGCCACAAGGATCCCCTCGCTGGGATCCCACGGAACATATGCAGAATAAGATGTGAGAACAGAGCAATTTTAGTCTGAGTCTGAGTGGGAAGACTGCTCAAGATGAGAGGCAGCTCTCAGAGGAAGGTGCCAGGAAGAATGGCAGTGCTGGTATACACCCCCGTCTATCCCTGTGTGGAATGGGGACAAGAAGAGGAATCCATGAACTTGGGAATGCTAAGGCTTCCCCACTAGACACGTTCAAGGAATGACGCATATAAAAACAATATCCTTTCCCCTCCATATGCCACGAACAATGGCATCAGCAGTTGGCACCTGGCCCCCTTTTATCCAGTTGAGCAATACTTTCCTGTAAGACAGCATTGTATAACGTGTATATTTGACCACGCTGCAGTTTTCTCTTGCTGTTTTCTCCAAAGGTGCTGTGGGGCAGAGTCTTGGCTGTTATAAAACCTGAAGCTCACGCTCCATAAAGCAAAAAGGCTGCAAGTGATTTGGGCCTAGAACCAACAGGTTATGCCATACGGATTAACGTTCAGTCTTGCTGCAGCAGTTTGTGGGCAGAGTATCTCCAAGCAGGAATAAACCATGAAATTCACAGAACATGTTTTCATAATTTACTTGGAATATCCTTTAGCCCACAGTTATCACCAATTAGGAAAACTCTTTTCTCCTGTGATGGACTTCTTTTTTGACCTTTTGTAAGAATCTCCACTTCCTTCTGCCTCAGCTTTCACACAAGGGATACAAATATTCCTTTACCTTGCAGCGATGCTGTGCAGATTAATTAAAGCCCAGCTGCATTTTAGGCTATTGAGATGAGAAGTGCAATGTATGTGTTTACTTTTTAAATTGCATTTGACTACCTTGCTGAAAAAGACATCATCTGGACAACTGCCAGTAAGAGGCAGGAGGGTTTCTCAGTGGGCACGGGAAGCCAGAGCTAAGCATATCTCGTGCACCCTCAAGCCCCCTTCTTCCAGAACTTGCTCGTTACTCACTGCAAGACCTGAATATCTGCAAAGTACCTGCTGTATCTCTCCAGGTTTGATTTTGGCTGAATTTTAGCCAGGGAACAAATTGTGACAGCTGCTGTTCAAGCGCAGTGGGTCTTCTGTTGATGTCAGTAGTTGTATGACAGACAAATTTGGCTTGCTAGCCCACTTTAATGAGTGCATGAGTGTACGCATCTCCTGTGTGTAACCATCGCTGCTAAAGCAGGTCAGGATTCAGTTTAAATTCCTCAGCCTCTGGGGTTCTCTTGTTTCCTATTGAAGAAGCCGGCTCTTCTGCAAAATGTATGTCACCATGGCAGAGGCAGGGGTGCCACCTGCAGATAGAAAGCTGGACTCCACAAAACTGCGTCTGCTGGCAGCTCTTCAGGGAAGCTGCTGAATTTGGGCCCCCCTTTGGTCCAGGTTTGTTCTTTTTGAGCAGCTCTCACTGTTTCTCTGGCTGCTGCACGGGGTAAGATTAATGCAGTTTTTCTTTTAATCCGCCTGTGCAACAACCCCAGATAGTGTGGACAGGGAAAAGCAACTCCACCATGCACAGGACAGCAGCCTCCAAAGTGAATTTTTGGGTACAAAGAATGTGTGGGGTGACTGTGGAAACTGGAATTTTCCTAGATCTAAGAGATTTAAATCTTTTGATAGAAAAGAGACTGTGACCTGCTGCAACAAAGCTGAACAGTTTTTTGGACTGTGTATAAACCCTTGGTTTTGGCGAATAACGGCTGACTGTGAAGCTGGAAACCATGAGCTGTACATGCAGTCTGTAAGCCTTTTGTCATTCTTAATGTTGGTTCAAGTAATCTTTCTTTGACAGCTCATTTGCATCTAAGCTATCCCCAAAGAGTCTGAGAGTTTGGAAATAATAGAGATGACATTTGGGTAAGTGTTTAAAAATGCACAGCAGCAGCATGCTCGGAGGCTTGCATTAACAAGCAGAAATGAATCCTGAAAGTGAGCTGTTAAAAAGGAGTCGGGAATCTGCCTGAATGAAGGAAGCTTCGCTGGGCATCCGATGACCAAGTAGGAAAGAGTTTGTGCCAGAACCCAGGAAGGTAAGTGTTACTCACAAGATGACAGTGCCAGAAAATAAACCAACACCAACGAGGCTTACGGTTAGGATGCAGTACTGAGCACAGCGTACGCCCAACCTCATTGAAGTGCTCCATTGAGAAAATTGCTTGCAAATCAAGCTGAATGGCAATGGAAAAAAAACAAAACAAAAAAAAAAAAAAAAAAAAAAAAAAAACAGGGCAACAGAACGGTTTCAATGAGCCAAAAAAATTATGTGATTTTAAATGTTCCTGTCCTCTAGCACAGGCATGGTGCCAGCAATCTGTTCAAGCAAGCTTTGAGGATTAGGGAGATGCGATTTTGCTGGTTCCCAGGCAGTCGATGTCATGTGCAACTCTGGAGATGTTGCTCAGTACCAGTAGGGTGCATCCTGATAGGAAAAGAGCTGGTGGTGTTGAGTTTGGAAGAAAATCACTTGTGCCAGGATGTGCACATTAAAGCTGAGTAAGAAGAGGTAGCACCATGAAACTGAAACAACACAGAATTGTAGGTTTCAGCAGCATTAAAAATCCTGAATTGGATTTACCACTGGTGTTTCCATGCTGCGCAAATATTTTAATTTTTACTCCTATTGCTATTGTAATAGCTCATAACCACTACAGTTCAGCTGAGGGCCTGGCTTTACAAATGCATAATAAGAGACAGCATTTGCCCGAGAGCTTTTTAGTTCAAATGGGGTGAAATGAATAAACAATTGGAGGAAAGAAAAGAAAAAAAAAAAAAAAAGACAAAAAAAAAAAAAAGAAAAAGAAGAAGCAAGATGAGGAAGGAATTGCCCTGAAGTGAAAAGGACAAATAAGGGCAAAGCCAGCACTTCCAAGTTCAGCAGCAGGCCCACAACAGCCATGCAGAGCTGCTAAGTGGATACAAGCCAAGATTGTATCAAGACCGGTATTTCTTACTAATTTCACAAAGCACAATTGCCCTCATAAAGAAATGTGACTTGTCAGGCTCTCTGAAGAAAGAGGATGGAAGAAGTCAGGGATTTAGCTCTAAAATGAGTATTTTTTGCTGAAATGTCACAAAAATATATTTGTTATCGAAGAAAGCAGATTAAATTCAGGCTATCTATGGATTCATGCTCTTGCTATAAGCACTGGGGCCAGACCCTGCTAGGGGATGCACAGGGATATAGGATTTATTTGGTGTTCGCTACGGCCTCGAATCATGGCTCACTCCTCCCAAACTCCTGCCTGCTGCTGTCTCTTCTATAGAGAACACAGCAGGGACCGCTGAGCATTGGAAATAAGTTTAAAAGGTCATTGATTTCAGCCATTTATCCTTTCCCCTTTTACACATGCTGGATTTTCTGGTCTTAGCTGGATCTTTTTTAGAGCTTTCTTTGTTTTCTGTGGCATAAAAAGTCAGTCTGCAGTATGAGCTCCTTCTGCCCACCAGTGTCATACTCAAGAGCACACAAAATGCCAGAAACACTCATAAAAATTACCTGCGAAGAAAGATCAAAGGCAATGAGCTGGTGTTGACTGTTCTCATTCGTTTCAGTAAGCAGCTGTCATGCTGCAGCGCTCACGCTGAGCTCACGGAGAGCCTGCCCTGTTTCCTTCAGACCTATCACCACAAACACTGCTTGGCTTCCTTTAAACCCAGAGGAAAACCATGAATCATGAGGAGACGATAGTGTCCAGCTGTAGTGTGGCCAAAAGATTATTTTTTTTAACCTGTGTTCCTGCCTGAAAAGCCAACTGGCTTACTCAACTCTAGGTGCAGGTGAAAAGCCAGCAAGCGTGGGTGTCCAGGAGTTTGGGCACAGCAGAACTACAACCCCAAGCAAACATAACAGCACAGAAAAAATCCCCCTGCAAAATCACCTGCTTTTTGTGCAGAAGTCAGTTGCCCGTTAGCAGGCATTTTTACAGGGAATCTAATAAATAACTTAGAAGTGAACAGGCTTTTCGTTGTGGTGAAAAGCATGGAGATTTTGAAAAATTGTCTGCTTCCTCTTACCCCGCAACAAAATCTCAAGAGTTTATTTTGTTAAAAAACTGTCTGTTTTCTCCACTTCCCAATGAGGCACTTTCTCTTTTCTCCAGGTGGGCTGTATGGGGAAATGGCCAGGCGAGGAATCAGCCGCATGGAGTGTGGAAATATGCTGCAACACCTGCCGACTGTTCTGGGGTGGGACAGGGGTGAAAAAGGGATGAAAGATGCAGATGAAATTTTCATTCAAAAGGTGGTTTCTTGATAAGTAAATAAATGTTTTTTAAAACACCGGCAAGGTCAGTAGAAGGAATAAGCGTCTCATTACTGAGAGAATTTGTACAGAGACTCAAAACTCTGAAAGCCAAATGATTTGTCAAATGGAAATATCTTTTGTGCCCACCTACTAAGGACAAAACTACTTTCTGTGATCTTTTTTGTGTCCTGCCCAGCTTTTTATGACACATTTCAGAAATTTTGGGGACATGGTCATGTTGTTGTTGTTTTTTTTGTTGTTTTTGTGTGTGTATGTGTGTTGGAGTGGCAAGCTGCAGAAATACTGCTTTGCAAACCTTGGTTAAGGAATAAGGAGCTAGGGAAACAACTCACTGGATCCTAGACCTGCTGAATAAAGTCTGTTTGACATGGCAGCCCACCACTGAAGAGTACCATATTTCTTGAACCACTTCAGTGTATCACTTTGGGATCACAAAAAAATCTTTAAATGCTTTTTCTTCTTCTCAGTGCACCATTTCCTCTAGATACTGGATGCTTCCAAACAGAAGAAAGCAGGTGACTTGCTTGTTTTGCTGGGCTAATGTGAGAAGCAGGCTGTATCTTTATTTTAGGATAGCAATGGTGAATGTATCTCTTTGGTCCACATCCTCTCTGAGAATGTCCCTGTGCTGCTTGGGAACAGGTAGCTGTGTTGGGGGGGTTGCAAAGGAAAGCAACATCCCATTCCTTTGACTCTTCTTAGCCCTAATCCTAACTCCTAGAGCAAAGACTTCTCACAAACATGCTACAGCCTTAAAACACAATAAAATTCACAAAGTCCATTAATATCAAAAGACTCCAAGAGTCTCTGGAAAGATTCTTGACTGCTTTGTTATTAAGGTTATTTCCCTGCTTTTTCTAGATTTTATTCCTTCAGGTTGCTCCATGGTATTTTCAAATTACTCGTGTCACATATGTTATCTGGGGGAAATAAAGACATCTCCAAAGAGCACAGTCCTTAATCTGAGTCCTTTTATGTTTGCTGTTGTTTCAGATAGGTAAGGTTCAATGATGTGATTTCATACATGGTTAGTACGGATGGTGAGTAACTTGAAATCTCTTATCTGTGGCTACATCTGCAGTTGCATTTTGATTTGGTACAGTAGCCTAATGTTGAAATGAACCCCCAGGTAATTCCCATTTCTAGCACACAGAGCTGGTTTTCAGAGCTGCTTGGCACATGGGAACTAGGCTCCCTTTGAAAGCAACAACACCAGAAGCACTACTCCAGCTGTGCATCAAATTTACCCCAGCTCCTAACAGAGGTACAAGGCTCTGGGCATATGACCTGTCCATCAGACAACTTCAAACTGCATCCCTGGGGATGATCAGATGAGATCTTGAAAGAAAGCTTGTGAATTCAAGCTGTAGATGCTCCTTGTGCAGAAAGCAGAAAGGAAAAATAGCAGCCTAGATTGTCAAATTGAGTCAGACAAATGAGGTCAAACTCAATGGTACAGATGACTGTCTTCCCTGGAGAGATTATTTGGCATGTGTCAGTCTTGCTGACTGACTGATTCCCTTTTTCTATGACATTCAGAAAACAAAGAATAATTTAGGAATTTATTATAAACATGGAAGTGCTGTTAGCACTGTTGTTGATATGTGAGGTGTGGGCTATGAAATCTGGGCTTCACCTCCTAGAGAAGCCAATTATAGTTAGTTCATATGGGATGAACATGAGTTTTGAGCCCAATAACTGTTCGTGTAGCAAGAGTCTGGGTTACTTGGCACCAGCAGGCCCTACCGTGGGTGTAAAGTCATTCCAGATTGCACAAACCTTTAAAATAGCAAATCCTCTGCACATTAGTACCATCCTTCTTCTACCAGTTCTGGCTGGTTTCTCAAGGAAATGTCTTTTGAGGACTTCCAGTGACACCCATCACTTCTTATACAGTCAAAGCATCCAGGTATCTTTCAGGGTAATCTCATTTTCTACCTCTTCTGTTTGTTCTCGTAAGAATGCAAATATGACTTCAAACATTCAGGTCTTATTCTTTTTTCATGAGATGACAATCACCCATGAGGGGGTGGGATGCTGGGCCGTGGTGGGTTGTCTGCTGTGGTCTGTTACTGTAGATAAGATGGCAGATCAAAACCTGCCTGGCCTCCAACCAAAAATCAATGAGCTGATATCCTATCCATGAAAAATGGACTCCAAGAAACGGGCAAGAATATAGCTATGAGTTTTCTGATCAGTTCTAGTTACAGCATTAGATACAGTGAAATGAATATACAGCATGGATAATTTCTATGGTCCTATTTACCTTTCTGCTCTGTGGAAGAATTAAGCTCCTAGAAAATTTTAAGAACGACGTAGTCACCATCCATTGGAAATAATTACAAGGGCAGAGAAACCTGAGATGCAGCATCAAGATTCACCTTTGATTTTTTTTTTCTTCCTTTTTTCCCTCTGCAGTTAGATTTTCTTTACGTGTGCTTTGCTGACATTATTATGTCACATTTTTCTAAGATAACTTTTGTTGTGAATTTTGTAAGGTGTTTTTATCCATTCTTCAAGGCTGGTGATAAGATGAATTACTCAAGGCATCTCTTATTGTTCTGCAGTTCATACTGAGCTCATGATTTAATCATTTGACATGGATACATTCCTTGTACATTGATACACTATTTTTTCTCTATATAAATCAAATGGGAATCAAAATAACAAAACGGGGAAACATACACTGTGAGAGGACTGTAAGACAAGGCAAGAGCAGGCTGCCACTACCAAGTATTACTGATACCTTTATGAAAGAAATCCTCCCTTTCCATCTCAGTGTACAGCTGATTTGAATGTCATTAAGAAGTTCATTGCTTGGTGTTGGAAAAAGCCCTCATTAATTATAAATAAACAATCAGTTCTTGATTTTTGCAATGGTAAGCTTAAAACTAGGGCACAGATAAACCGGCATACGTAAAAGCCTTGGGCTTTTGGCTGAGCTTAGCTGAGACTGAGTTGCTACGGACAGGCAGAGATCTGTAAGTGTTGCATTCAGACCCGTCTCAGTTGGTCAACTCAGACAGTGGAGCTCGTTTCCTAACAGAAGAAAATGGTGTGATTGCTAATTGCCTTGTGACTGACGAGCAAAATTCCATTCTTGGGTTAGGCTTCTCCCGGGAGCCTCTTTACATGTGCTTGGTTGTTTGTGTGAACAGCATCTCTTACATACGGGCAGAAGCACAACAAAAAAAGCAGGGAAAAAAAAATGCAGTGTTTTTCTCCTGCAGGCTTCAAGGAAAGAAAAATTGGGTAGTGCAGCATTGGCATATCCAGGTAAATTTATCATATATGAAAGCAAAAGCTTGCATTCTGACACTGATGTCCAAACTCCAAGGTCCCACCTAACAGTCACGGCGTGTGCTGAGCCTAAGACCAGCAGAGACTCTCCATCAGTGCCCATGGAAAGGACTGGCTTCTTCATATCAGGAGCCCGTGGGTTCTCTCCAGACACACACTGCTGGTGGTGCAGCTGTATCTGCAGAGATGCTGTGGCCGTGGGATCACTGGGTATATATATATATGTATGTATATATATGTATATATATATATTCTTCTTCTTCTTCTTCACAGTGACTGTGGTGATGTTATTTTTTTGGTGATGTTATTAAGCTGAGAGATACATCAAGTGTACAGAGAGACACCAGGTGTTTGTGGGTACATGGGGAGGAAAGCAAGTAAGAGAAAGCAGGAAGCCAGAAGGAGGCAAATCCATGCAGAACATGAAAGCATGAAAGCACTCACAGGAGTACATTGTGCGGCCCTGCAGTGTTTTTGTTTGTTTTTCACCCCAACACAGTATGTGGGAAAATAGGCCTCGTAATGTGCTGAAACACGGGAGGAGTGTGGAGGGCTCCTTGGGGGCCTTTGTGTTCCTTGGGGGACTTTAACTCACTGTGTCTGACTGCCTTTAATTGCTGGGATTGAAGTGATAATCAAAGAAGGGCTAGAAGATGGATCTTGTAGTTTCCTTATGTCCACAGAAGTGAGAAAAATGCCTCAGGCCAAGGTGGTTTCCCCACAGAGATGTTTGCTCAGTTATCTAACAGGTCTTGCAGTTGACAACGCCTGTATTTAACTCCAGCTTCAGCTTCAGAGCAGGGGAAAGCTGTTTGTCAGCTGCCCTCGGACTCTTAGATGTCAGGCTCATCTTTTGGAGCCACTAAGAGGCTGGTGCTGCTGGACACACTGTGCATGAACACCCCTGAAAGCCACCCAGAAGCCACCTCCAGAGCTGCTCCCGATGGTTCCCTGAGCACCAGGGAGCCACCTGGATGGGTGTGAGCCCTCACCCTGCTAGAAGGGGCTTAATCCAAGTAGCAAAACAAGAGCCTGACTCGCAGCCCTTTTTATTTTATTTTTTTCTTTTCTTGCAAAGCCATCTGCTTCTCCGACCTATTTCAGAACATGCAAATTCACAAGTGAGGTGAAATTTCCCATCGGCCAGTAGACTGTGAAATATAATTACTGTGCTAATTTTGAATTCCAAGTGGTCAGCACAGGCCAGGAGTGCTCGCTCAGCAAACATGTTAACACAATTATAATGAATATTAAAAACAGCCACGCTGTGATTTGGCAGTGGCTTTGGGAAATGACAGGTAGCTTTTGGGGGGGTGGGTCAGAAAACAAGACAACGAAATGCCTGAATAAATGTTTCTGTTTCCCAGAACATTGCGCAGATGCATCCTCAGTAAAAACAGTTGAGGGCAAAACGAAATGATACCGAGGGAGTGTGGCATCCAGGCTGCTTACCCAGCAGTGCTCGGAAAATGAGACTGTTATCAAGCCTGTGCTCCCTTGGGAGGTCTCTGCTACCTTGCATGACCTCTGCCAAGTTATGCGCTCGTTCAGCACTGCAGCCTGTCATAGCAGGGCTAACGACACCGAGGCAATAGGATAAATCCATGCGGGATTTATGGCTGTGCAGTGCACAGCAGTTTGAGGTATGCGGTATGCCAATTTGACAGCATCAGTGACAGGGGTGAGACTGTGAATCCGTTTCAACATCTTGGAAATACCCAGCTCATGAGATAATTTTCCCCGATGCTTCACAGCGGAATAGAGGAGTGAGATTTAATGTTACATTTTAATGGAAATCATTTTGCTGATTCCAGTAATACAGCACATCCATCACCTCATACGGCTGATATATATATTTTTTTCCCTTTCAAGGAGCACCTTGGGGATTCATCTAATATTAGAAAATGCGTTTTGACGGTGACAGCAGGTGATGCACTCAGCCAAATTCCGGAGTCAATTGTACCAGCACAGCCTGACCAAAGCAACCGAGAGCAGCAGCCTTGGCTGTCAGCACTGCACGTCTGCCAGAGAAGGATCTGGGAGCAGAACAAGACCTGGGGGTGCTCCTGGGCTGGAAGTGCACGGTGCTGGCACAGTGCAGGTAAGGTGTGGGAGAGGATCGCAGCTGCCCTGCAGGCTGAGAGCAACAATCTGCAGCGTGGATTTATTTTAACAGCCGGCTGGGAACAGCGTGGCTGTGTCACATGGCTGGCATCAGGTGGGAACTTCACGTAAAAGCTGAATTCAAATGCAGAGAGCTGATGCTTTAAACATAAAGCACTTTTTCTCCTCTCTCCAGCACTAACACGTTCTCCAAGCTGGGGCCATTTGAATGAGGCAGGGTAGGAAGAAAAACAACTGCAGCCTAATAAAATACATGTACCTGTATGCATAGATTCATAGGTATAAGCAAGTGCAAGTATTTATACGATTTAGGTGGTACACACATGAGGGATTTGCACAGGCAAGGATTTTTAAGATGGCAAAATGATATATTTTTTCTCAATATAATTCTTAGAATGCTTTGGATGAGGTTTAAAAAAACCTCTGACGATCTGAAACAGACAGGGGACGTGGTAAAATAAATTTTGAGTGATGCAAATTGGCATAGCTATTTGAATTGAGTTCAAGGCAGACATAATAATTGTTCCCACCTGCCTATATTAAAAAGTCTCTGCTATACAAAACCTTCCATGAGCTGCAGCTCTCCTCTCTCCTAAGCAGTTCTCCAAACTTGTTTACTACTTATGGCAAAACAATAGCCAACATTTTGCTGTCATGTTGGGGCACGGGACAAACATCATGACAAACGGATGAAAGAGCACAGGCAAAACAAAAAACGGGGGTCAGCATGTGGATGTCTGACATTATATCTGCCTGGAAATGATTCCAAAAGTCAACATATGCAAGTAGTTAAATGTGGTTTATATTTTCCCTTTGGTCCAGGGCTTTAACTTTCTTAACGGCAAACACTCCCAAACACACCATCTGTTGTTGGAGAGTGAGCAGTTTAATGAGGAGGATCAGATTCTTTCCATTTCACTTATTCCTTGGTGCCCGCTCCATTTTCTAGGCTATTGTTGTCTCCAAGTAATACAAGGTTTTCTTTGTAGCACCAGCGATAAGAGCCATACCCACACACACCAGTGCGCACACAGTCTCTGTAGTCACCTCGCTCTGGCTTTTGCCAATCTGTCAGCAAAGCTACCAAGTGAGGCAGTACTGGTGTCTCTGTGCCCTTCCTCATCTGGCCAATTTTTTCCAAGATTTGGGAACACTGTATGAGACATCTCCCACAGCACATTCCCCACACAGCGCTGATGCAAATCTGGGTCAATCTGTATGTTTGAGATGAAGTTTTGATTATGCCACAGTTGCCATGAAATTGTGCCTCAGACATGCCCTTTTTGCACAGTCCAGCTGGTTTGGCAGCTGTCTGGAAAAATTAGGAATCCAGTTGGCCATAGCAGCATTGAGGGCAATGTGTGGCTTGGTGGGATAAGGAAAACCAAGCTCAGAGAGCAACTGATATCTCATCCCGAGCCTAATTAGTATCCATGTAAAGACTTGCACACTAATGTGAGACTTATGAATCACCTCTTTTAGCCCTGAGCAAGTCTGTTCGTTTTACAGAGAAACAAACACAAGGCAACAAGAAAAGCTAAACCACTCATTACAAGCACTTCTGTTTAAACAGAAAAATCCACATTTGGTAGGAGGGCAGAGCATTTTCCAAAGGATGGAAACCCCAGGGTAGTAATTACCTGATTCTTCAACCTACAAACTGGAGGGAAAGCATGAATGTCAGGAGCAGACAGCCCAGGGGGAAGAACGTCTCAGTATTTAACAAAAACAAAAGGCATGCCCAAACAGCGCAGTTCAGATGCCAATCCAGTCAGCAGTCTCAGTGTTGAACTCCAAAACTGGAGATTTACCTGGTTTCACTGCAGTTCCCCTTACAGAAAAAAAGCCAGGTCCAAAGTCTGTCTCGAATGATGGCTGTGGACTTGGGCCTGTCCCTGTGGCAAACTGTGGTACCTCATAAGATGATCACCAGGAGGAAATACATGGACCAGAACAAAGCTTTAAGGTGGATGGATAAGAACCAAAAACTCCAGTCCAGACTGGAGCCTGCTGCAGGCTAAGTCACTTACAGCACAGAGAAATGAAAGCTTAGGAGGAACAAGCAATTAGCAGCTCTCATTTATTAGAGACTGTACAGGGAACATCACTGTGAAGTCTTTCTTGTCTGGGATGAGTTAGCCACACACGTTTCTTCTCAAAACCTCTGTAGATTCAAGAACATTGCTAGCAAAATCACAGAATCACTGACAGTATTTTGGGTCCCTATCTATCTTTTTCCTCAAAAATGAGCACTCATGCCATCTTGGAACTATATATCTCTCGCAAGGCCAGTTGCCTTCTGCTCCTTTGATGCTCAGTTCATCAGAGATCCAAGTGCCTACTTCACATGTTTTAAAAAATACTTCAATATCCTTTGGAAAGAAGGCAATGGACCAAGATTTGTAGAAAGAACCAAATTATGGCTAACTACAGGGATTTGGCCTGAATAAAGAGTAGTGCAAATGCCACTTTGTAGCAATTAGTATAGCAGCATGCAGAAAGAAGCTGATTTAGAGGAGAGGGAGCTGATGTGCTCCTGGTATTGGGTTTAAGGCATCAAGAGTGCAGAGAAGGACAGTCTGAGCCAGAGGAGGTGAGCAGGGCAGGGCTTTGTGGAGGGAGGCAGCAAGGAGCCTACAGATAAAGAAATAGGAGAGCTGGGGAGAGCAGAAGACCACAGTGAAGCCAAAGCACCACATCTTCAGAAACGAGGCAATGCAGTGTGGGATACAAGAGGTAACAAAACACACAGAGGCAGCCACAACTCAGGGGTGAAAAGGTTTATACTGGTTGCTGTGCGGAAGCAGCACGTGAAATTTCAATCTGGTGATCATCCGGTGATAGAGAAAATTATCACTGAATTAGCAGAACAGTTTCAGTTACAGTTCCTTGTTTAACAACCTGAAAAACTTTCTGAAAATGCCTTTCCCTATGACTGAAACTTCATGCTTACACTGAAGCAAATATTATGAGTGTGCCTGTCTGAATGTCTGAGGCTGTTCTGAAGGTATGTAAAACTCAAAGACACCAGTCTTATGATCATTTTCTTAAGCTGGACAGGGCTAAAAACAAAAACGTACTTTCACAAAGATACCCAGCTTTTTCCCCTTTGAAGATATGTATTTTTCTAGAACATAACTCCCTCCCAAAGTAAAATTTCACATGTAAATTAGCCTTACTTAGCAGAAACGCATTTTGTTTGGACTGTGCTGAAGTGGAAAAGTGAGTTTGCAAGTGTGGAGGAAGGGGAAAAACCTCCCAGGAGACTGACCGTACTGCTTTGAGCATGGATAATACCTCTTAGTAGGTGCCCACTAAGCTGCTGGGGAAGCCATAGGGTGTTTCACATGACAGTACTGTATCCCTCCCACAAATGTGCTGGGCAAGAACAGGTGCCACTGCTCTGGGAAAAAAAATGTGCCCCAGTGAAATGGTAAAGGGCTTGAATTTTACCCAAAAAAGTCCAGGGAAACAGCACTTGGCTGACAATTAGCTGGGGGGATTGCACCTTCACCACCAAAGCAATGTTCTTTCTCTGTGGCTGTGACTGGTATTTGATAAGGAAGGCTTTGGCAGCCTGGGGTTTCTCATTTAATATTTGCATAGCTAAGAGTGAGAAAAGAAGCATATGACACAGTCCCATTTATTATTAAAAACCACAGAAATGTATCTGATTGTTGGGGAGTTGCCCTTTATCTTCCTGTCACTTGTTCCTTACCCTTCTTACTTCCTCTTCTCAGTCACATGTTCCCCTCTAGCTCAAGGACATGATTTTCAGGACGAGTTACAGCTATGCTGCTGTTTTTACATCCAGTAGACCATGCTCTGGTTTTGGTATTCTTCAGTTTTCCATTGGTACAAAGCTTCCTGCCACACAGAGAAAATATTACAGTAATGGCCTTTTTTTGTAGGACATGATAACTGATTTTGAAGGAATCCCTTTTGGTAGGAACATGACACGAGGGAAAAGTACCTGCACTTCACTTGGGCATTTGGGAACCTACTGCCCAAGATTATGGCCTACTGGGAAACAACAATCCATTGTGGCAATACTCCTGTGTCTCTGTGCCTTTCCCTCGAAGGGTTTTTCCACACATATCATTCCTCCAAGAATGTGCTTACAATTATTCTTAAGAGTAGAAACTGAGCAATTTTATTTTATTTTATTTTATTTTATTTTATTTTATTTTATTTTATTTTATTTTATTTTATTTTATTTTATTTTATTTTATTTTATTTTATTTTATTATTTGGGGGGGGGGGGGGGAGGAGGGCGGCATTAGAGATTACTTGGTCCTCTTCTACTTCTTATCACAGTAGAGGGACAGTTCACCCAAGGAATACAAGAGCTGCGGTCATTTACTTCAGCCCCAGGAGAGGTTCGAATGCACATTTCCCCCGGGGTAGGGGAAGCCCTGACGATAAGGTGGTGAGGCACTGCCTCCAGTGTACTGAACACAAAGACCCTGCAGCTGCCTCATGCCAGGGCATGTGCTGTCCACGTGCCCGAGCGCTGAGCGCCTTGCCCAGGTAGGCAGGGCGTTCTCAGGACACTTCAGTGTTGTTCCACTTTGTAGATCTTGGAAAGGCTGAGGTGGAAGTCAGCTGCTCAAACCACAGCAGAGCTGAAGGTGTTTAAAAAAAAATAAAAATGTGGGTCAGGCAGGGGCATAGGCAAACAGTTTTAAGGTCAAACACAAACAGCGGGTTTGTCGGTGTATCTTGAGGGCTTGCTTGCTGCTGGGCATGTGTTTTCTGCATTGCCACTTTGGAACTTGGGCTTCTGAAGCAAGAGGTGGGTCAGCTTTGGAGTGGGAGTCCGATTTTTGGCCATGTCTCTGTGCCTGGATTACCTCAGTCATCGATACTGCTTGAATGAGAGTCCTCTATTGACTATTTATAGTTCTAAACAAGGAAAACAAATACTGTCTCTTCAGATGAGCTGCCAATGTCTCTGTAATTCCCACAGTTGCCGTGCTATGATTGGAATTTGGTGCCAGATGCATGGATTCCTCTGACAAACAGCTTTCTGGCAGGAGAGAGGAAGATCTGGCTCTGGCAAGCCTGTTTATGCAAAATGCTGCCATGCTGCTGTCTATCATTACCTGCATTGATTTGCTTTGAAGAAGCAGAGAAGCTAGACACCAACTACTGGATAAAAATAGAGATGTTGAACACCTTTAAACATATGCACATGCAGTTAATCCCATTCTAACCATGAAGTGACCCTGAAAGGGAAGATATAAATGAACATTTTTGTCTAGGCACGCCAATGGTGAGAGGAAAGCTCAGTTCTACTGATTTTTTTCTTGCTGCCACAGGTGGAAATGTGGTGGACGGTGCCCTTTGTGCTCCTGCTGAGGCACAGAAAGAGATTTGCGTGTCTGTGTGACCACTGAACGGTCCTGGCCAAAGAAAGTCAGATTCTTTCCCGGAGTGGAGTTCATAAGGACAGCTGCTGGCAGAAGGCTGGCTGACTTCAGAGCCTCGTGACGGAAATCAAAAATCACTGGTGAGAGAGCAGAAAAGTCCTGCAGAGTAAGGAAGGGTCAGCGAAGAGTGGAGATGTTAAATCAGGTCACTCAGGAGAGGGTCAAACTGAAGGCAGGGAAAGACATCAGCAGATGGATTGCCCTCCCACTCATGTCTTGCCCTCCCCCAGGCCCCAGGCAGCTGGAAAACATTCTGCATTTTACTTGGCAAGAAATCAGCAAGTGACCTGTGGTTAAGATCTGGGAAAGCCTGTATGGTTTGTTTGCCTGACCTTTTCCTCTCAGGAGCTTGGTGTATGCCTGAGTGCTATGAAAGCTAACCACTGGCCAGCCCCCAAAAGCACCCTTTACAGGAAACAAAAGGACACTGGAACCATGGTCGCTTTTACCACCCGCTGCTGTTGAACCAACTGTTGAGCAAAGGGGCTCCAGCTGGCTGTTTACAACTTGAAGTTGTTTGATGTTACGAGGTCCTTGCAGACTGGGAGGTTTGGCTGCGGCCTGGCAGGGCCATAAAATGGCAATGGGATACCAGGAGGTGCCGGTGTGCTTCGTGGAGGAGACAGAAAGATAAATTCCCACCAAATGCAAGGTAGTGCAGCAGATGGGGATGTTTGGGCAACTGCTCTTTTCCCATGTCTGTCCAGACATGGCGAGCCCATCTCTGCCCTCGTGGTGGGTGCTGGTGGCTGTAGGCACCTCACCTGCCTCAGCACGTCTGTTCTCCTGCCTGGCCCTGTCCTGCCTTCCCAGACTGCTGCCCACCCATCCCCACTTGCCCTACTCTGCATTCCTGGGGCAGCCCTGAGCCCCCCAGACTTTGCAGCCAGCCATCATCCATCTAGACACAGGCATCCTGCAGCAATGCCTGAAGCTGTGCTTAGGCCTCACTGTGGAAAATCTTCTTTTTCTTCACTTTTTCTACCCCTTTCCCCTTTAAACCTATTTGTCAATTCCTACAAAGACTTACACTTCCTGCTTTCGGTTGTAACAGGCTCCCAACAGCTGAACCCACGGGCACAAAGGTGACTGAGGTATTTACTCCAGCATGCTTTCTGTGAAAACCAAGGGAAATTCAAGAAGGATCTTTGACCAGGCATTACTGAGGCTGAGACTTGTCAATTCATAATTTTAACACTCTGCAGAAAGTTTGTTGTTCGAAACCATATAGAGGAAATCTGAGCTGCAATTTTCCCCCATCTTTGATCAATGTGCCAGCATGCTGCTGTGAAGTGAAACAGCGTGGGCTGGCAGATGAGAATTTTCCCCAGGGGCATTCCGTTGGGAGCACAACAGCGCTGACTTAACAAGGAAATAAATCTTAAAATATATGAATGTTGCTGTGTACATGCTTTTGTGGCACTTAGGGAAAAGAAGTCAAAATAATTTAAAAATACAGAAGCCTTTATTCTACAGTTCTTTGGCTTTTTAACACTTCTGCGTATACTGAATTTAGCATCTACATGGTAGAAGACAGAGCTGTGTTTTCATGACAGTCACGTCTTGAAACATCTCCGCATCGTGCCTTTGTAGTCCCTGGTGGGTTGAGCTTTCCCTTGAGCAGGGAGGATGGAAGCCAGGCAGATACCAGCAGAGGGCTGGGAGTTTCCAGCCCTAGCAGCACAGGTGTAGTTATGGCTAAACCCCTAACTTCTTTATTAATAACATTCAAGTGTAACTGCATTTTTATAAAAACATCTCTCCTGCGGTTGAAACTTGTAACTCCCTCCCTGCACAGCTGCTTTTGGCTGCTGTCCTGCTGCCAGGAGGTCCAAGACTGACAGGGCTCCAGGCGTCACCCAGAAAGTCATCGAATGTCTGAAGGTGACACTGTTCCCCCCCTGCCTTGGTTACTTTTGGCAGAAACTTGAGGCTGTAGCTTTTTAAAATGACATTATATGCACGTGACGAGATCATAGAAGCCACCTGCTGACTTTGGAAATGAAGAGCCGAATTTTCTGAGGTAACTTTATTGCCTCACAGCTTTGGGTAGCAAGATCAGTGTAGGGTGTAGGAGCTGCCTTTATCAGGAGTGCCTGATACACACAAGTACGCTAACTTAAGTTGGGAGCAGCACCAGATGAAGCTTTGTAATCAATCCTGCAGCTCCTAGAAGCATCAAGGACAGAAACTCCAGTTATTCCTATGAACTATTGTGTTGTTCCCCCCACACACACCATCCATTGCCAGATAGACAAAGCTTCTTAGGAGAAACAATAGGACTTTGGCAAGCAACACCCAACTCTTTCTGAAGTCCAGCTACATGGCATGAAGAGTTCAGAATTTCCTGTAGTTCCATTTTTACACTCTTCACAGCTCATGGGGATCAGCCATAACCCTTTCAAGAGAGGGTGTACTGGAACTGCAAACATTAAGCAACACATACCCCAGCAGTATTGGGAAATCAAGCAATAGTTTTCTAATGTAGCCTGATCAGCATTTTAGATAACACTTTTGCAGAAAGTTATCCGTGAGCACCAATTCGCTCTTACATTGTTTTGACAATGTTAAGATTCCTATTGAATCTTACATAGGGCAAGTGAAACATCCAGAACAAATGACCTAGTACTCAATTCCCAGAAAATGTAACTATATTTTGTTAAAACCACCTACCGGAATTCTGAACCCACCCTTCCCCATTACAAAGAGCTGTTAGCCTCCACTTGCGCTCCACACTTTCATTCACCAACATAGGCCTAGGTTCTCAATATTTCCGAGAGCCTCAGATAGAGTCAATACTTGCCAGGCTCCTGTCTGAACCTGCACCTTGGCTTTCACTGAACCCCTGCATAGCTTTTCAAGACAAGGCAAAATATATTTACAAAAAAGTCACAGGCATTGCCTGAATTCTGCCTCTACCTTTTAACCTGTCAAACCCTTCCTTAATTAGGAGTTCTAACTACTGGGATTATTTTTATTAGGGATGTCTAGGTACTTCTAATTATATTGGCTGTGTAATTAGAGTTATGCTTGCCTATTTTAACAGCTTGATTTTGTTGAATGCTTTAAATCAGCTGCCTATATTAACATCTATTTAGATTAATTTACAATCCATTTCAGTCAGCTGCCATAGAATGATGGATTAGATATTAATGTAATTCTATTAGCACTGAACAAAGTCTTTAGGAAAGGAGGAGTATTTGCTTTAGCACCACTGTACACCACTATAATAGTTAGTTCTTTGATACACGTGCCCCTATTCTTTCACTCTCCTTTCCTCCCTCAGAATTCATATACACCCTCCCCCCCTTAAAAAGATGACCCACAATATTCAGACTTAGTGTGAAAAACCCATGTTTTCAGTTCAGTAACACTGCAGAAAGAGTTCAGAAAAATAAGACTCATAACACAAAGATTTTTAAAGTCCTTTATTAATCTGAATATAAAAAGACAGAAGTTGCCTATGATATAGGACAAAGCTCTTGCTTCATGAGGAAACAAAATTTTCTTTACAAAGTGAAAAAATAAATACCCTCTTAGAGTAAGGTTTATATGCTAATGTGTCATAAAAAAGTAGAGTTTTAATATTTTGACAAAATGTCTGTGCAAAGAAACAGATGCATAAACACACTTACTGCTACATTAAGGCAATATGAAAAGTATAGTCAGAAAGTTTCAGTAAAGTGACAGTGTACTTTTCTAGCTTCAATTAAGCCAGTATTGCACCCAAACATGGTCTCTAGTTCCTCTGTATCCTGGAGATTATGCTAGGAAACTGGAGTCCAAAATGCCCACGTAAGGGGATGGAGATTAAAAACATTTTAGCAGGAAATATCCTAACCAATGAAGACATTAACTGAAGAAAGCATTTAAAGTTATGCATAACCCTTCTTTTAGGAAATAATGGTATATGACTAACAGCTTGATACCAGCCTCCAAAAATAAAGCCAACTTAAAGGGCAGCTGACTACAGCACCCAAGACCACCAACCAACCAAGTTGGATATGGGAAACCTTACCCACTGAGAGCTGTGAATGAAGTCCTGCAGCAGTGCTTCCAGAGGACATCATTACCAACCAGAAGACTTTCCTGACCCACCTGTAGCACTATGAAATTAAAATTGTTCTACCTTTCCAAAGCTATATGAACAGAATTGCTTTCTATTTAAGAAAATTGAATGCAGCTGCTTGATGAAGCCTTGTATAGTTTAAGAACTTTTTTTTTAAAAGAGAAGTTCTCCCTTTTGAGCAGTTTACTAAAAGCATAAACTATGAGCCATACTAAACTGATATTTGTAAAAGCTAGTTTTACTATTAAAATAAATGGAATGACTGTACTAAAAAGAATTTGAAGAGTAAAATAAAAGGCTGCATTGCTCTTGCTGGGTATATCCATGTGTATACCACATTTCTCCAGGGCTCCCTAGCTTTTTGGCAACACTGCCATGCTACAAACATATACGTCATTTTCCTGTTTTAGTAACAGGATTCAGTTAACAGTTCTGCTCCAGAAAGATGTCCCAAACCATCATGGGCATGCTGAGCAAAGATATGTTCAACAATTCAGTATTTTTGCTTTTGATCGTGGATTGGTGCCAGAGTGGTTGCCTTCTTCACAATCAATGGTTGCGATTCATAGTAGTGCAGTTTAAGAAGTACATGATCGGTTTAAGTCATACATGCAGATCAGATCACAGTCAGATTGAGAAGACTGGTGTGGGTTGGCAAGTACACATGCTGGACATGCTCTACACGAGACCTGCAAACAGGGCATGACTGGAAAGGAAAAACATTAGGAAGTTAGTTTACTTTGTATTTTGAGTGTATATACTTACTGGAGACAGTTTTCTACAATACAGAGCACTTAATTTTTTTTTCAAGTCTTCATACTTAAAACAGTCCATTGCAGGACCCAGCTAATGCTTACTCTCACCACGGGAGAGCTTGCACAGCTAAAACTTATCTTTCAAAATCATCTGAACAGAACATCCTTTGGAACTCATTTACTGAAAACAGTTCTAAAAAAGTCAGTTTTTAACTTTATACATTAATACTCATGTATACAGAAAACCAAAGCTTCTACACTACTTGCTAACTTAATGGAATTATTACCTGTAATTGGGCAGCACAGGTCTTACAGCATACTGTATGGCCACAGGGACAGAATGTTGAATTGATTTCTTCTTCACAACACACCATACAAAGCATGGACTCCTTTAGCTTTCGCAGCTTCTCTTGCAGAGCTTTTGTTTGTTGGCAGCTAAGACCCTCGCAGTTGTCACAGTTCATGCTACTTTCTGAAGACTTAAGGGGGGAACTCGGTGGGGTTTGATCACTTCTTGAAACAAGATCCACAATACCAGCATTATAAAGAGCTCGTCTTGCATGATCATAAACTTCTTTTGATGTTCTTTTAATGTCAAAGACGTATTTTTTCCCAAGATTAATATTTTCATTCAGGAAAAGAGATGCTAGGTGGCCCTTTAAGTCTCGACTATACTGCATCATGACAGCACTCGTGACAGTGTCACACCTATAGAACAGCAAGGCAAAACAAAATTGGGTTAGTTAATACTAATAAGCCTCCCTCTACAATTAATTGCTCTCAAAGTTGAAATAACAGCACTGAAATCAAAGCAAAAGACAGCCAGAGATGATATTCCTACATCTTCAAAAATGTGAAGTATCTAGTAAAATAGCCTACAGAAAGGAATTAAGGCACATTAGCAGTGAACACTTGCTCAATCTACAGTTCTGCTTAGCAACATCTCTTTACATGGCAATGCCAAGATGCTACATTAAATAGTTCTAATAGCCTTTGGCATAACACCCCTTTCTCTAGATAGGCCCTTTGTTTTAGTGAAGAATTGGTTAATGGCATTACTTTACACTAAACACTTGATATACTAGCATTGTTAAATCAAGCCATTTTGATTTGCCACATAGTGCTCCAGCTAGCCTAACCATGCTTGCCACAGATCCCCATGCTGTAGCTAAACCTGCAGAAGCCTATTACAGCATTATCACCCCTCTAGACAACACAGAACAAGCAGAGCAAGGACCACAGCCTCACAGGGCTTGAGTCCAAAACCTAAGTGCACAACCACATCCTATTGCCTAGCTACAATTCTGTTTAAAGTCACACTGCAAAGGACAGCAGAAGTGACAACCAAATACGAAGACCAAGCAGTTAAGACTGTCAAAGCATTAAATAATAACTTCGTAGATTGCCTGGAAAGAAGTATGAAGAGCACAAAGAGTGCAGGAGCTGATAATCATGGAGGATAACAAGTCATGCTTAACACATCAGGCCCATGAAATAAGCAGTGGTTAGCTGCTGATTAGCTACAGTGATTAGAAAGGCAACTAACTGATGTTAATTGCTCTAACTGTATTACAGTGATCTGATTTGAGGAACCGGATGGGGCTTTGCCTAGCGTATGTATCTTTCTCTGCTCAGGCCCAATTCTTCTAAGTAATTGAGATCGATGTGGAAGTTAAGTTAGGGAACACCACTACTATCTTTGATGGTCAGTTCTACCTGTGTTGGATCTCACAGTAGGAGTGAGTGGTTTCAGCAAAGTCAGCCATCAGCAGATAATTACAGCAGCTTTGCCTCAAAGAACAGAAGGATAAAGACAACTGATAGCTCCTGGCATGAAACAAAATCCTAAGCATGTGAGCAAGGAAAGAAATTGTAGGAAGATGATTTCTGGCAACAGGAGGAGCCATATAAAGACAAAAGTATACATGCATATGGGCTACACCTACATATTTTGAAAAAACAGGCCTTCTACCTTCTACTCCTTTGCTCTCATCCTAACTCATACACAGGGACAAGCACATGTATTATGAATTAAAGAAAACAGCAAGGTTTTATTCTGAAGTGCTATTATTTGGAGTAGTATACTGAAAAAAATCTTGCTTACTTTTAACTCCCATCCCACAAAATGAAAAGCAGCAAAAGCCTGTTCAGCTTCTGTTCAGGCTTGAAGAGAAGATCAAAGCTGACTCTAGCAGCAGTACTAACCTGTAAAATGCATGCGTCTCTGTAATTGCTCTGTAGAGTCCACTTGCTGCCCTTGTACTGATCATCTTAAACAGGAGAACAACACTATTACCAGACTCCTTGGTAACAGTCAGATATACGTTCTTCCCAGACTGCGTTGCCATTTGAACAACAGGATAAGCAATCCTAAGAATTAATACAAAAACACGTTTAGCTTTTAAAGGGCATTTCCCACAACTTACTATGGTACCTTCTGGTACTATGATCTCTGACTTGCCCATAATGCTGGATTGAAAGTGCTGCCACAGAAGTACGTAAAACCCAAGAGCCTTAAGACCAGTTGTCTTATAAGTAGGTAGTGCCCTCAGACCCTACATTGCAATAGGTCCTTTATGGAATTCACAGAACATTTGTCTACATACAAGTGAGGCATGCCCAGTAGTTCTGGAACATGGAAAAATGATTCCAGAAAACATGTACCTGTTGATAGGACTGAAGTCATCTTTGCAGATGGATATGCCTTCAGGTCCAACACCAATAAGGAGCTTTTGCCCTTCGCTGTCTCTAACCGAATGCCACTCTACTCCATAGTTCTCCAGTGCTGTTGCAATCTGTAGAATCTGATATTCAGCAGAAGCTTGACTGAGACCTTCCAGCTGCTTATGCTTTGCAATAATGCTGTTGATGAAAAAAAGATTAAGGATGGGTGAAGTAACTCCAGGATATGCCATTACTGTTAGCAGCTTCGTATAACATGTTTTTTATATGACCTGGTTAAACAGGTAGGTTGTTCTTGTGGGTCCACGATGACTGGAAATTTACAGCCAGAAAAGACAAGCCAGAAGCATTTAAGAGAACTAAAAACATTGAGAATATTCAGGATGTAATACTGTACTTTACTTAGAAGTAAGAGCTAGATGTAATCAAGGCTTTCTAACTAGCCTTCCCCCCCACTCTAAAGTATTTGTGGATTACCAAAAGGTTCACAGCAAAAATGTAGAGAATGGCATTTTAACACCACAAGATATGCCCTTGCCTGCTGATGCAATAGCATAACAAAGTCTTACACTTTCGGCCCCCATATGATTTGATTCAATTCATTCTTTTTACCTTTCTAGAATGGTAGTGGTGAGCTCTTTTGCACACAACTCTTCGTAATTGTACTTGGCAGTATTCTGATTATAGTCTCCAAACTTCATCTGTGCCAACAATGCACTAAGTTCAATTGCATGCTCTGAAGAACACTGGAGATTACCAGCCAGAAGATCCTCCTTTATATGCAAGAAAAACATGTGCCTGCAATGGAATCAGAAATGTTTGTTATACAAGATGTTAAAACATGAAGGTAGGTAAGAGGTAACATAGCAAGTATGTTTGGTAATCATTAATATGGTAATCAAGAATTTGCAGTGAATGTACCAAATGGTCTGGGCACAGGGGGGAGAAGGGACACCTATCTCATTATTCACTTAAAGATAAGGATAGAACTGAAGACCATGCCTAGAAGCACAATTAAAAGAAATAAGCACTTCAGTATCAGTTTGAATAAAAGCTGCTTTAGCTCTAAGGCTATTTGCTAACTTCAATTCATTCCATATAATAACCATAAAAAAATATCTGGAATAGTTACTTAAGTTTAATTTTCTTTGGTTCCTATTTACAAATCACTTCCACAAAGGATTTTGTGAACAGAAGCACAAAACATATTACCATGCAGCCAGAAAAAAAACATGCTTTCTCTATACAGATCAAATGGCTGTGGCACCAGTCAAAGGGGAGACAGCACTTTTCCAAGTAACACGATTAAAAAAAGTAACTTGAAGTAGTTAAAAGTGTATTTCATCATGAAATAAAGTATAAAGGGTCTATTCTGTATGCACATTTGTCATTTATGCTTGGGGACTGAGGCAGGTTTAACAGCTGGCTGGAAAATTCAAAGCTGTTCTTAATTATCTAATAGGTAGGACAAATCAAATTTTCCACTAACTCTAATAGCAGCCTGTTAACTCCCCCTGTAGCTTACCTTAGCTTCCTTATCTTCTGTCAGGGAAGATAACATACCTTTCTGTCTACTTGTTCTTAAGATTCAGAGTGTTTAAGGAAGTCAGAGGTAGAAATAACTATGTTATCACTGAAAAAGCTTTCAATAAGTCTAGTACCCACAGGGATATCAGTTTCCATAGTGATAGGACATTTACATTTCACTTCCTTAAAAAAATAAGTTACATTTAATTTTAGAAAAAAAACTACGTTGAATCACTCAGTGAAGTTCACGATGCTGGTTAGCGATTCACTTTGCTTGGATATCTTATGTAAGTCCTTTTGTAACTCTACAATTTCATTGTACAAGCAAGTAGTGCTACCTTGCCAGCACTACAATCAGTTATATAACTTCTAAAATTTGGATTCATTTTTAGTTCTATGATAGTAAATGCTGCAGCTCAGAAAATACAAATAATGCTCCCCCCAGAAGACAGCTCATATGCAGGATTTCAGAAAGTAAAATACTACCATCTCCTAAGCTGCCCCACCGTACTTTTCACAGCAATGAGCCACAGCTCCAGCACCTCCCTTGGCAAGCAGCATGAAGCATGCTTACGGCATCACTGCAGTTGCCACTTAAGTGCTCAAACTGCATCACCTAGCTGTCTAGACATGGGTCTCCACTTCAGCAGTTTAATGGAGGCCTGGTGGAAGCTAACATTCCCCCCTCCGTGCAGGATGTAGATTTAAGAGGTGAGGGAACAAGAACTTCAGACAGTACAGCTGTCTCCCCTGTGAGCATGCTACTCCTTGTTTGGGCTCATCTTGGAGCTGGTCCCAAACTCCTGCTCCAATCCCCCTCTCCCACCCCACTAATTTGGAGTTCTTTTGGCTAAGGTCTTTTGGCTAAGGCCACACAAAGGCATAGCTGGAGCTTTTATAGTGGAGAGGTTGTACACATTTGTGGGCTCAATTCATAAAGCCAGTCAAATTATTTGATTGATTACTGAAAAGCTATGCCTAAAAACAAACAGTAGGCATCTCCTTAATTCCAATCACCATTTCATAAAATACAGCTTTTCCATGCACTTCTGATCCTGTCAGTATGAAAACGAGTTCTCTCGTCATTACAACTACATGCTGATTAAACCTATGGTATTTTAAAGAAGAATCCGACTATTTTGTTCTCATTTGCTGGCATGTTCAGCTGCCACAACTAAATGCTCGCATCTTTGGTTTGCTTACTTTATGCTTATGACAGCACTGACTACACAAGGAAAAGTCACTATTGTCTTGCTGGGAGGACTGTATGAACATCAAGGGGGAGCTGAATAAACAAAGGATTACTCCTGCAGATACAGATGAAATTACAGTGGAAGCAGAACTTGTCACATTCACTGAAGTGCTTGTACCGGCAGAGGTAGACAACCAAGTTTAAAGTGCAACAAAAAAAGTGATGCACCAACTAATGTGCAGTGACCTAGGTGCTCATACAGCATAAGAGAAGACATCTCAGACTAAGCTACCGGACATTTTTAGGGGACAAAAGGGAAAGAGGCATGGCATGCATAAGGGACAGTTACTGCAAGCTAACTGAAGTGATGCAAGAGCTTACTGTAGCCAGGATAAATGTCAGAAGACAAAGCCACCCACATTTCAGGGTCCATCTCAAGGGATTTGACTCCACCCAAAAACAAACCATGGCTGGTTCCTGCCCAATGCTAAGCCACACACACACAACAGCACAGAAACTAACTAAACAAAGAGCCTGCCAGTGAACCTTGTTTTTGAATGACAGTGCATAAACCTCCAAACTGACCTGCTGCAGCACTTGCTCTGAACTAAAGTTCAGGTAGCAAATTCGTTGTGTTGTTTCTAACAGATCTGAAATGTTAGAGGAAGGAATTGCATCGAGAAAATGAAAGATTGTGAAAGAATGAAGGCTGTAAACATTTTATACACATGAAAAAATTATTCTGATTAGTGCTGTCTGCCCATCTGGCCTTTTTATGGGTCTGTTTCTCCAAAAATACATTAATATCCACTGTAAAATCATCTCCCTTCAAGGTTAAACACAACACCAGTTAGATTCCGATTATAAAACGATTTTCCTTTTTACACAAAATGAAAGCCTTTGTCTTTAAACTGAAAGCCAGAAGAATGCACTTTTGTTGCTGAATACAGTCGAGCAAAACAAAAACATAAGGAGCCCCGAGGCAGTTAATCATGTAATTCTGCTAAGTCTAACTGTAAAAAAGATCTGCTCCAATCTACTGCAGAAAAGATGGCCATATTACAGACACTATTACTTACCACAAAGTAGTTAAGTTTTCATAAGTTAAATGCTGACCTAAATTGAGATTTCACTGGTTCACCTCACTGCATCTCTAAATATGAAAAAACCCTAGGCTTTCCCCACCACTAAAAATATTCAGGCAGTTGAAGAACAAACAACTTTCCATTGCCCTGACAAAGTCACATGCCCTGAATTCTATACAGGGCAGCACCAGTACAAAAGTCAGTGTAACTTAGAGCATTAGTACCCCCAGCAAACCTCACACTACCTAGATATTCCTGCGTTCAATTATAGCGTATTCCCTTTGAATTTGGTATCTGAAAATAGCACAAAGAAATACTGATTAGGGGACCAAGCTTTGTGTTCATCGAAGTTGCGCTTCATTAGTCACTGCCCAGAGAGAACTTCCTCCTTTTCAAAGGAAGAAAAAGCAGCTCTAGACTTGAAACAGTTAAGTATTTTCCTTAAGCACTAGTTATACTGGTAGTTACACCACTTAAAAATTAATCCATTGCCAATTCAGTTGGATGAAAACTAAAGACTCTGCGAAAGTGCTATTAAAAAAAATATATGCAACACAGAAGTTATTTGTTTCATAAAAACTCATTAAAGACAACTATATACACTAGGATTCAAAGTTCTGCACTGAAAACTTTGTTCCTACTACAGTTTAAAAAATAATCAAGGGAAAACAGTGCAAATAGAAAAATCTATGTTCAGAGTTATGTCCTAAACTTCTTTGCCAGAAGGGAAAGTGGCAAAACCCAGTCTGTTACCAATAAGAAGTGTTTGTATGACTAATACTTCCTGACCTAGAAATATAGCCAGGAGAGCCCATCCTCTTGCCAGATTCCTGCCGAGAACCTTCGAACACGTCCCAAGGAACTGCCTGTCCTACCTGGGGTATGACAGTCCTCACCACAGGGAAAGAATCTTTCCTCTTACTGTGAGGTAATTTGCAACTGCGTAGTCAAAAGGAATCAAAAAAGCATAATTGTTATCCCTAAAATATATATTGATAGTAAAGATCACAGCAATAAAATATTCTATTATTAGCGGCAGATATAAGCCATTAGATATGAAAAATAAGCTCTGCAAAGTCACAATTGCATTCATCAGTATGTTTACTCTTATCTGCTTTCAGCAGAGTGGGTCAGAGGTTACTAACTGCAACTCAACTCCAGTTCAGACAAACAGATCCATTAAACTCACCCTGTGTATTACAGCAGGTTTTTATTGCACGGTAACAAATACCTTGACACTGCTGCACTGGCTAGCCAGTACTGGAGGATAATAGGATTTTTTTTTTATTTTTACTTTCTAACTACTAACCACTCAACTCTTACAAGTCAACTCCTAATTTTAACTAGTTCATCATTACCAATAAGAAACCACAACTGAAATCACAACTGAAATCACTGCAAAAGCATTTTACAAACAATTCAAATACTTGAAAAGTAGCACACAACCTTTAACAGCTTCCAGTGACGGTTACTGATCTCAAAGTTGGCAAAGTGCTGCTCTGCATGCTTTGTGAGATCGTGTGGCCTGCTGGAAGCTGACATGTTGCTTTAAATCGCCATGGCTTACATAAGAACACTTGGCTTTGTCACATTACACCAGACAGCAGCTTTGCTCTTTCCAAGTACACACAGGGACGCCTTACACTGCTCAAGCAGCCTTTACATCAACACTCACTCTCCTTGGGCTCTGACTTCCCCACACTGGCCCTCAGCAAGCCACTGCTTCCCCTGGGGTGACCACAGCCACACTCCACCGCTGTGGCTCCAGGCAGACAATGCCCCAGGTGATCCCACACGTGCCCCAAGGAGGAGGCTCCTGGACAGCCACAAAGCTGCATCCCAGCTCTCTGCTTGAGTTACAGAAACCAGGTGGCAACTTTGAGTCTCTGCTTAAAACATTGCTTTTTCAGCCATCTGTTGCATGACCTACCACAAGAGACACTGAAAACCAGCATGACATACAGCAGAGCTTGTGGTCTCGATTTGGACTGGCACCTATAGCTTTAAGCAAGAAGGGAGATAGCCTTTAGCAAGCCAACGTGATTCTCCATTCAAAAACCATGCAGCTATTCAAACTGCTCTTAACAAGCACGCTGTTCACATTTCAGGCTTGTTTAAAGCTCCAGTTGACAGCAGCGTATTAAATTTGAATAGCATTCTTGCACTGAGGCACTTTCATTCCACTGAAAACAATTCTAAACTACAATATCCTGTGGTGAAATTCAGTACCAGGCAGTCAAATAAAAAATTAGAAATCAAGAACCAAAGAATAGAAATAAAGCTTAACCCTGAGTAAAAGGAAAGTGTAGTGAGAAGGTTCCCCCTCCCCACACCCGATGCTCCCATTCACAAAGCACTTAGCGAAGGTGGCTTGTTGCCATAGTGGTCAAAGATGCAATTATAACCTTGCATTCGGTGGTAAGAAGCCTTCCTTGCATAAGATATTAAAAATGCATGAGGCTGCAATCTTCTGCTGGATTGCACACTGATTAAAGATAACAGAAGCACGGGCTGATGATGTTCAGTAGCCAGATCAGCTTTTTACACTGCATGTAGAAACCTGAGTGTTAAAATGCTCCAGAAACACGCAGCCAAGCTCTAAGTGCAAGACAAGGATCTCTTTAATGAAGCAGCAAAACTGGTGTTGACGAAGCTTCTGAAGTATATGGAAAAAAACAAAGAACAACTCAGTCACAGCATTCACTATTAGTCATAGCAAAGCATTATCAGCCAAATGATTTCAGAATTACTTGCAACTCCCCAGACTTCAAACACAGTCTCCACGCACATCTCATAAGGAAGATCGGGTTCAGAAGCTAAATGTAAGAGACACGGAGACTTCCTCAGCTTTCTTCACACAAGGACTAGAGCATAACATTCAACATTAGAAATGCCCTCTCTTATTTATCAGCTGGGAACATCACTGTGCTAAAGGAAACCAGAACAGCCACCACTATTTCTTTGTCAGCCAGTAAACTGCCTTTGCAAGTAGAGGTAAGAAATAAGTTGTCAGTTGTAGCTGTACAGCTCATTTTAATCATATTCCATGAGATACCTATTGATTTAAAGTTTGATGACACGTTTAACAAGTTTGACTTTCCCTTCATCCCACGGAAACTTACATGCAGACTAAAATATGACTGCATGGCTATATACATACCAAACCCTTAAGCACACCCAAGAAAGAAAACAGCAAATTCACTGTAGCTCAATGTCAACACTGCAGAAATATACATTAACCACAGGCACTACAGAACTCTAGGTCTGCTACATGTTGATGAGTGGGTATAGTTTACCTTAGCTCTGTTTTAGTTGTCTATTTTGCAACATGGATTTGCCTTTTAGCAAGGACTCTAAAAAACATTCAGGACTGAACAGCTTAGCTGGTGCCTCAGGAGCATTCATATTTGCAAGACAGTGGCAATAAATACTAGTTTCAATGCCTGTTTCTCTCCAATAGTTTAATTTCTAGCACTGCATAATATTCATAGATCTCTTGATGACTGATGCTCAAGTGATTTTAAAGTCTGTTAAAAATATTAATTTTAGACCAGTCTTAACTCACACATAAAACTCACCCCAGCTATAACCTTTTAAAGTCACCTTAATAGTGGAGCATACTCAGGTCTTTGATGTTCACACACACAAGCTCTGTTGCATTCTAGCTACGCAACCTGTCTGTTAGGCCCTTGGGGTATGTTTCACCAGTTCAAGCTCTTAACTTACACAACCTGCCAAGTCTTGCATTGATGGTGTTCAAGGTAGGAAAACACAGGTGTCTGCAAAAGCCTTGTAAAGTGGAACAAACATTCAGCAGCAACAGCAAAAATGCCAATCATTTGTGTTAGGTTTCCTCAGATTCACCCTGGTTTGCTCTGAGTGTGGAGATGCATCCAATAGATCCAGGGTAATCTCTGCCACCTCATCAGGTATGATGATTGTGTTGCTTTTGTTCCACATAAAGCTTCATTCTTTGGTTTTATACTTATTAAGAGCATTTAAGAAAACAAGGTTCTTTCAGGAAAAATACCCTGAAAGAACCCAAAAGTATACCACGGATATTAGAATTTTTCCAAAAATAATGTACATCAAAATGTGGATGTTAGAATGTACTTGCTTAACTAAATCTGTTACATAGGACAACTGTGGTCTACTCTGCAGCCTTCTGAAGACTTCAGCCAGATTGTAACCACTGTTCCCCTAAACCTCTCCCAGTATTACTTCAAGAAATATACACATTGTCTTGTTTTAACTCAGTATTTTTCCTGAGATGTACACCAAATCAAACTGTCAGCCTCTGACCAAATTCACTGTAAAAATATTCTGTGCAGAACAAAAATGTCATAAGCATGGTCTTAATTCTGGAAGTACCAAGTCAAGGTGAGCAGTAAAAGTATGCTTTGGCATTCCCTTCCAGACACGACATTTTTCTGTATTTATTTTTGATGTACCACCTAAAACTAACTGGAAAAAATGTGTTGAGACCAGTTTTAAACATACTTGCTCTGTTTTCCTTACAGAGAACCCAATTGCAGTTAATGCAGTTAACGTGGCGATGCAGTAATCGAACTGGTGGAGTGAAAGCAAAACATTTGCTACTCATCTGAGAGGACAAATCTTAAGCCCTGGGAACAGTATAACAATTTAGCTAAAAGGACAGGCCACAGAAGCAGCAGAACAGCTGTTCTTCTGTAGCCTCAAAGGGCCTGTAGCCATCTGAAAGTTGCTGTAATATGATCCCAGACAAGAAGGAATTCAGCAAGTTTTTGCTCTGTGGGAGGAATTGTTTCCTGCCTTTCTGTACCAGTGGTTTTGAACGACCTACAGTAACACCACTGCACAGGGGTTACTATCGGACACGCAAACACCATATAAGAAACTGGTTACTGGTAGCTTGGCTTTTTCCAGTGCTAGTTCCTCATGGAATTAACTACACATTACTTACTCTTCCCCACGCAATACTTACAATAATATCACTTTTTAAAGAAAAAAGAATAATACATGTAAACACCGGAATTTTAAAGCTGTGCTGAAAAGTTGAGCAAAGAATACCAGAAGATGGAAGAAATAGAACCTCTGGGTAATCGTTTTCATAGCTTACTGAAATTGAAGACAATAAGTTCGCTTTACTTACAACCATCTTAACCTTACCTCGTCTGCTCTTGTAAGATAAGATGGGGCTCTACAAAGAACTTGACTCTTAATTTTAGTCGATAAGGAGCTAAACCATCCATCTGCTGGGAAATCCTGTTCCTCAAATTCAGCCACAGATTCTCCCCTTTGCTGCCAGTGAACTGCAGTCCAAAATAATCAACTTCTATAATTCCCAGCCTCCTGCAAACCTGAAAGAAAGAGGTCCTTCATAATGAACCAACGACACAACTGGGCAAGAAGTAGTATTTGATTCAACGACTGTTTTGAGGGCTAGTGGTCTGAAACAAAAGATGTGTTGTTTGTAAACACCTTCGTACAGCTGATTCATTGATAATTTTAAATAGGCAGCGTACAAAATGGTACACTGACGAACACAAGAGTGTGAAATGGGAACTTCCCCAGTAGTAAACACCAAGATGGACCTCCGCAGCCAAACCCCATCCCCTTCACTCCTCAAGGCCAGGCGCTTCAGACCAGCCGGGTGCCTGTTTCCAGCAGCACTTCTGAGGCAGGAGGGCGACGAGAAGAAGCAGCGCATCCCACAAGTTTTATTTAGGTGCCACCGACGGGCTTGGCAGCCACCCTCGGCTCCCTCCTGCCCCCATCCCCACAGCAGGCAGGGAAGGGCGGCAGCACCTGGGGGCGACAGGCTGAGACCCAAGGGGGCCGTGTCAGGATTGGGGCCCCCATGTCCCCTCTCTAGTCCTGTGGGGGAAGAATTTGGGGGGCAGCAAGGAGGCCGAGGCCTCCCTTCCCCAAAATGGAGGGAGGGGGGAGGCAGACGGGCCGCGACCGAGGGATGCTGCAACCCCTGCATCCAACATGGAGGGGAAAAAAAAGAGAGAAGGGAAAAAAATAAATAAATAAAGGGGAAGAAGGGGGGGCCCCGCCCGCCATCAACGGGGGTGGGGGGGGAAGGAGGGAGCGCCCCCCTCAGGCCCCCAACGGTCACCGGCGCCCAACGGCCGCCCCGCAGCGGGCCTCACCTGGTTGAGGCAGTCCTCGCCGTTGGCTTTGGCCTCCACCTCCACCTCCATCACCACGGCGTCTGGCCTGGTCACGTAGCACAGCATGGTCACGGCCGGGGCCGGCTCCGCCAACTAAAAGCGCACTGAGCAGTGTGTATGTGTATATATATTTAAGGGGGGGGGCTGCTGCTCCTGGGGGCTGCTGCTCCTGCCCGCGCGCACCCCTCCCTTCCCCGTCGCCGCCCGCCCGCCGACTGCTCTCAGGAGCGGCGTCCCTCCCGCTATATAGGAGCCTGCGCCCCCCCCCCCCACCCCCCCGAAGCTCCGCCCCCTCGGCCAGGCGTCGCGCGCCGCCGCCGCCTGCCAATCAGCGCCGCCCGCCCCGGGAGCGCGCAGGGGAGGGAGGGGAGGGGGCGCGCCTGTGGTGGGGCGCCCCCTGCCGGCCGGCGGCGGGGCTGGGCCGGGTGGGATGACAGGAAAATGAGGGGAAAAATGCCCCTTTTGGGGGCTCTGCTTGTTTATCCATGTCACCTGGAGACTGGGAGCCCGTTCACGAGAGGGTTTCCCCTCAAATTCTCTCCTAGGAGAGGATACAGGAAGAGACAGCCCTTCTCCCAGAGGTCTCACCCCTGTACGCAGCGATATTCCTTCTGTTTTCTCCTTACCTGACGTGACGAAGGTGTTCTTATTCTGTCTGTAAAAGTGCTACCCAGCTTTGAAATCTGCCAAACTCCGAGCCCTAAAAATAGCCCGCAGTAGTAAATTGCACAGCTTGGTTAAAATCCCCTGTAAAACAAGCGTTGCTTTTCAAGGGTGTCATCTGGACGCTGCTGTCACAGAAAGACTTTCCCTTTTGCAGTCTCCCTGTGATATTTTATTCATGCTGTACAGAAGACAGTAAGGGACCGAAGCCTGCATTAGCACACAGGAGACAACTTCGTTGATGAGTGCTCGTTGCATCCCTTTGGGTTCTGCCTGAGAGAAAAATCTGCATCCTCTCACAGCCTCCTTCCCGGTCTCTTTGATGAATCAACAACACCCAGTGAAATACACTGCCAAATGCGTGTTCACCCTCTGAGTATGGCAAAAAATACTGCTTATTGATGTGCTGTCTCAGTGCTGTGTGTCACAAAACGCTACCTGCTGCATTCCACAGCAGTACCTCCAGGGTGGATCAGCCTTTTGCTACTCTATCAATTTGTGTGTCAGTAATTCATCTCATTTTCATTCATATTCCTAAAGTTCCTTGTCTAACCCTACTATTTTTCCTTTAAATCCCCATACAAGGTTCATTTTTGGTCACCTCCTACTTCACACAGTACGCATTAGTTGTAGTGCATCCTTGCCTGACATTTGAATGGAAAGCCTGTGAAAATCAAATTGTGTGTAAAGGAACGAAAGTAAGTTCCCGACCTTTGAACTTAGACCCTAATACAGCAATATTTACCCTTGTTTCCAATAAAGGCTGATGCCCTTCCTTGTACAGATTTTCTTTCACAAGGTAGTTGCCTCCAAGCTATTGCCTTGATACTCCATCTCGCGAGGAATCCAGCAGTGCAGCTATGACCTTGCTATCCAGACGCTTACACAGGATCTTCTCTAAGATCCTTTCTTGTGTTGCTTGTTGCCCACGGTATTGACTCCTGTCAAATTCACAGTACTTCAATGTACAGAATACTATGCCATGACAAAGTATTTTTAATTCACAGTTTCTACAATAATAAGAGCCAGTATGAGGTTGTTGAGCATTTCGTTTCCTTTTTCTTGCACATTGTATATGCTCTCTTCCTGCTCAGATTTATTGCTGGCTCATTTGCTTTGGCTTAAATAAAAGATATTAAGTAATATATCTTTAAGTAATATATCTTTAATATCTAAAAGATATTAAATAATACATATTGTCAGTCTATTGACAAATTGGTAGGTTGTCCCCAGGTAGGTTGCAGAGCCATGAAAGGCCCAACACACAAGCCCAGAGGACCACAGGGGTGTGAAGGCCAGTCAGATCCCAAATTGAGGACTCAGGGAAGGGAGACTCTGTCTGGTCCCCTCCTGGGGCCGTCCCAGCATAGCTTTAGACCCCATGTCCGGGTGTGAAACCCATCACCATGAGCCATCAGGAGCAGCTCCCCAGGTCACATCTGTGATCTGTATGTCCAGCCATGTATATATATGTTTGTATGGGGTATATATATACATGTACTGCATTGTCTGCCATGAATGCATGTTCAGCCTCACTACTGGTTGGACCTAGAGGCATGGAGAGGCAGTAACCTCGCCTCTCTCAGGTTGATGGATTTGGTATGATATATTTTCCTCTAGCCTAAATCCTGAGAGAAAAGCACTGGAAAGCACATACTGCACAGTTATCACTTCAGTCCTGCTTTTCTTTCTTTCTTTCTTTCTTTCTTTCTTTCTTTCTTTCTTTCTTTCTTTCTTTCTTTCTTTCTTTCTTTCTTTCTTTCTTTCTTTCTTTCTTCCTTCCTTCCTTCCTTCCTTCCTTCCTTCCTTCCTTCCTTCCTTCCTTCCTTCCTTCCTTCCTTCCTTCCTTCCTTCCTTCCTTCCTTCCTTCCTTTCTTCCTTCCTTTCTTCCTTCCTTCCTTCCTTCCTTCCTTCCTTCCTTCCTTCCTTCCTTCCTTCCTTCCTTCCTTCCTTCCTTCCTTCCTTCCTTCCTTCCTTCCTTCCTTCCTTCCTTCCTTCCTTCCTTCCTTCCTTTCTTTCCTTCTTTCCTTCTTTCCTTCTTTCCTTCTTTCCTTCTTTCTTTCCTTCTTTCTTTCCTTCTTTCTTTCCTTCTTTCTTTCCTTCTTTCCTTCTTTCCTTCTTTCCTTCTTTCCTTCTTTCCTTCTTTCCTTCTTTCTTTCCTTCTTTCTTTCCTTCTTTCTTTCCTTCTTTCCTTCTTTCCTTCTTTCCTTCTCTAACCGTCTGTTTGTATTCTGTATCAAACAACGAGTAACCTAGAACTAGTTCAGCACAAACGCATTTCAGGATGATGTGAAATGGAGCTGAGTGGGATCACATGATTGGAGTCAGTCTCTTCTGCCATGTCCTCCCTGGGTAAAATTGCTTTGTGCATGAACACAACTGCAATGTCTAACGTTTTTCTTGTCACTGTCAAGGCTGCTGGTTATGCTGCAAATGCACATCACTCACATGGGTGATGATCTACTGACTGAGAAGCATGGAGGAAAGCATAAAATCGAGGAGCCATTCTGATACTGATGGTTGTTTAAGGGAAACACTATTACCCATCCATAAACAACAAAAAACACTTTATTTTCTATGTGAAAGACCACCTGAGTATTCTCTTGTATATCATGCCTCTGTCTTAACTTTTTGAAAAATACTCCTCCGCTCTGCGCTGCCCTTCAGTGGCTTAATCAGCTTCTATGGCAAATGCACATACCAGTGATTGACATGTTTCCCGTTGTGCTTGTTCACTATTGCCACTAAATCAAACACAGAATAATGTGCTAAGATCGTCCATGCAACTAATGGGACATAAGTTTACTCTTTCATTAAGCATTATCTAGAGGTCATACCTGAGACTCTTACCATAGGAGAAAAGAAAAACAAACAAACAAACAAACAAATACACCATGAAAGAAAAAAATCTAGGGGTGTCAGTTTAGTTTTGGGCTACATGGTCTGGGACATTTTAAGAACATAAAAAATAAAAACTATCCCACCAGGTCATACCAAGGCTTTACACAGCCCCAATCCAGTTTCTTGGGGATTTAGCACAGGGTTGGACTGCAGGCTTAACAAGCAAGAGGTCCTTGCTGATGCTTGTATGCTGCAACAGCCAATACCTGATGCTGTATCGAAGAGTGTAAGAAGAAAGTCTTATTCTTACTCCCCAGAATCCCCTCCCATCTTCCACTGATTCACAGCTCCACAACTTCCAGTCTATTTTGGTGTTAGATAAGTAACTTTGTCAGGTAGCATTACATCTCCTACTCAGAAACCTTTCCAGTTTCAGGCTAGACTCATTCTAGAAACCTTCTGATTGTTGGGATATCCATCAGCAGCTTGTGAAATCTATTAACTCCTTTTCATAACCAATTTCTTGACAGCAGAAAGAAATCCCTCAGTCTCTGCACTTTTTCAGAGACTCCTAACATCAAATCGCCACTGAATGTGAGCTTGTTTTCCAGGTCGCCGATTCAATTTCTGAGCATTTTACTTCCTTTAGTGCTCCTAGAATGGAGTCGTCATTGATTATTTTCATGTTGTTAAAATGTGCTCTCACGGTCTAGAATCAAAGCTTTCACAAAGGAAATTCTCACTAGTATTTGTTCCTGCTACTGTCTGTATAAGCTCATATATTGAAGTTGTTTGTCCTTCCCCACACCAGAAATGCCAGGACAATGAGAAAAACAGGTTGGAATTTAAATAGATTAAAGTAGCAAGAAAGGTTTTTTTATAAGAGCTGTCCTTGTATGTGTCAAGCAATAAATAACCATAATTGAAAACAAAACAAAACAACAGAGCAGGTATCTAGGAAGGTATCACATTGTCATAATAATAAAAGTCAGGTCCACAGAATACACAGAGATCTATTAAAACAAACAAACAAACACACACACATATATATATTCATTCTGGACAATAAGAGCTGGCAAACACTGATTTCATAAATCTTTTAGTATAAGCCTTGTAATTTTACCTCCGTCAGTCAATCAATATAACCCTTTTACTGTACTGTCATTACAAACAGCATCCAGTGAAGAGACTGGACAAAATACACATTTCTCTCATTTTTGTTTGATTTGATTTGTGTGTTTGACCTAGCTTTGCCTACAATCATTTCTACCATTTCTCTAGTGCAACCCATCAGTTGTTTGTCTGAAGAAACACGCACTCAATGGTGGAAATGAAGAAAAGAAAAAATAAAATAAAATAAAATAAAATAAAATAAAATAAAATAAAATAAAATAAAATAAAATAAAATAAAATAAAACAGTGTCATCAAGGCTTTTTTTTTGATAATGGAGACTACAAAATAGCAAAACAAGGTAAATGCTCATAATCAGTTCCTGTACTGCTATTTTTTTCCCCTCAAGGTTGATTTTTAATCTGTATGATTTTCCAGCAGCAAGGCACAGGGCTTTCAGCAGTAGTTGAGTTTTCAGAGTACTTGATCTCAGGGGATGGAAAGACATGAACAGTTTTTAAAACTAAGTTGGCCCTACTTTCAGTATGGCATTTTCTACTAAATACGCCAAAAAGATACATGTACCTTTTCAGTCACTCACTCTATAATACACTGGATTATACGGATGTATATTGAATTTTAGTGCTGAATACATATTTCTAAATGAACCAAGCACTAATTACTAAACTACCTTTCTAGAGTAAAATGTTATAAAACATTTTCCTTTTATAATTTGCACGTTGTAATATTTTTATAAAGCTAATTAAATTAAAGAGATTGATCTACTTTTGTTTCTTACATAGTTCCATATAATAGCAACAAAACACATTGTGAGTCCTTTTTGATGTCAGAACTGCCCTTTCTTATCAATGCACTTCACTAGCTTCAGCTTCATTCAGAGAAATTCCACTAAATTAAGACTAAAATAGTTGTCTTATTTATATATTTATTTATTTATTTTGGTTTGCTGTCACTTTATGCTACCTTGTAAATTTCAGTTTCTCTTACATATATAAAAATTTAAATTGAAAAAAAAAAAATAAAAAAACAAACAAAAAAACCACAACCACTAACAAGTCTCAATTTCAATAAATTATATTGAGTGTAAAAATATTTTTTTTCTAACATCTGTAATGCAGTAACTAAAAAGAGCAGTTTCACTCAAAATTTGGATCTAATGACTCTGTGAACACGGTAACTATTCAACAAACTGTGTTTACAAAAATTGAAATTACCTTTGAATTGAAACATTAACTTCTTTCCCTGTCTCTTCTTTCCCTTGTGACATTTTGTCCAATTAATCAGCCTCAGTTCGATATTCCCACATCCTGAAGAAACATTAGTTCCATCACCTTGGCCTAACTAAGCTAAAAGAATTATTAATACCAGGAGCACATTATGAAAAAATCATGTTTTCTTTTATGATTGGAAAATATAGGCTTCTGAGAGTACTCAGTGTTCAGATGATGTCACACTGGTCATTTGATTGCAGAAACTGAAATTCCATGAGGGCATTCTTCCAGAATTTTGATTAGACAAAAAGGTCTATTTATAATTCTATTGTCCTGAAGTAATCATATCTTCTTCTGCTTTTAGTTCTGCTTGTCGGATTTTTTGATCCCTGTACAGGACAAAAAAATTTCACTTCAAATTTTAAAAATAGTGTACCTAAAGAATGATTCACAAAAAATCAGAAAGGGAATCGGTCATTTTTCTGCCAGGAAATTAAACTGTAGGTATTCCCCAGCTTCTTTAAACATTAATTCTGAGGAAAAAAAAAGAAAAGGATTGTTATGGGTACTATTATCAATTCAGTTTACATTTTTTATTTTACCTAGAATTTATAGAAACATAATCATATTCTTATCCTAGCAAGAACGCTTTACGGATTAGTATCTTTAAAAGATTAGTTTATTATGTCTTTTATTCTACATTGTAAAATAATATGCAGTTACAATTGGTATAAATATAATTCACATCATTCTTATTAACAATTAGCATCAATTTGCCTGCAGTCTAAAAAGAAGAAGTATTTACCTGATTTATTTTATATCTCTGTATCTTCTGATGTACACTGACACTGATTGCTGATAAATGCCAAGTCTCCCAAGTATTACATTAAAACAGCTTGTTTGAGAAGACGGCATTTGATGGCATTTGTATTTACTCTAAACTTGTTGTATTTAGGAATTTGTGTCCCAATATTTAGCAAATAAAGGGTTGAGACAAATGCATACCGACACCAAAGTGATCTGGTTGTACAGTTTTATGAGATTGCTCCTTGGGAAGGCATTTCAATGGAGTATTAGCTTTCAGTTGAAGTTATTTGCAGATAAGACAATTATATATTTTATTTTCAAAATGAGCCAACAAGGTTGACAACAAAACAGAAGCAAAATCTTTACCCTAGAACCACAATAACTCACCACTATTAATCATTTTTTCAGTCTTACTGTATCTTCAAGCTTCAGTAACTTCAATGTACTTATTTCCTATTTAATACCAAGCTAAAGCTTAGGGTCTATAGCTTTCATGACCACGTAAAAAGCTCATAAACTAAGTAGGGAGATTAATATTTCCATCGTTTTCATACATTGCTCATTATTTTTAGCAAAACCAAAAACCTAATTGTACAACATCACAGAATTTCCTCTACTTGAAGCATGCATGGAATTTTCTGTGAACAAAAGAGGAACTGATACGAAGTTATGGCCATTTCAGTTACACAGAAATATGATGATTAAATTAAAATAGGTCACAAAGTTCCTAATCTGCCATAAAAGGGAAATAAATCTTTTATAATTGTGATCGTTGCTTTCTGTGAACAAGCTTCTTCTTTCCTAAGAAAAGGCAAAGCAAGCAATGTAAGCATTGAATATGTCTTGGAGAGGTAAGGCAGAGTGTGGTGGTTTTCTCTGCAAGCCATATTTTAGGGAGAATTTAGGCCAAAGTTGGTGATTTTGTCACTTGACACATCCAGTACTTATCACTACTACAAAAAAGGAAGAGGAATTATGCCATTCTGGAGGCACAGAGCATTTTCCTGTGCTGTGGAGTGGAGTGGGGAATGGCCTCTTTCACACTCCTGATTGGAAAATTGCTTACTGACTAGCTGCATTGTGTGTGCACATGCATCAGACTCCATGCTTAGCATTAAAAAATAAATAAAATAATAAAAAATTGTAGTTAAAAAAAAAAAAAGGTTCCTGTTAAAAAAACACACACATATATATGTAGACATATATATTTTTGTAGGTGCATATGCACTGAATAATACCTTCTGAGTGTGGAAGGTCATTTATCTTGCACTCTAATTGTTTCCCCAAATGGATTATATCAGTTGATTCATCAAGTCAGTGAAGAGATTGCTGGTTTCAAGAAAGGGATGAAGTACAATTGATTTCCTGAAACATTTGTCTCACAGTTACATGACACATTTGTAGCAGGGTCGGGAGCTTGTTAGACAGAGACAAAACTCACTATACCAACTATGTTGTGAATGAATTTGTTTTCGTGAATCGGATCCCCAAACTGACACTTTGTTAGTGTATTCTTGAATGCAAAAGAAAAAATAATCATTTTTGAAAGCTGTGATCTGATGGTTAGACTGCTTATTACACCTATTTTTACTTAGTTCATGAAAAAGGTGTTTTATTCATAGAAAACCACCAAAGTTAGCTGTGGTTTTCTTTAAAGCAGATGAAGAGACTGCTAACAAAGCTGGTCAAAATAATGTAATACTACATGTATTTAATGTAATCAAACTAGTCAAGTAAATAATCAAAACAGAAGTCACAAATGGTATGCATCTTTAAGGATACATATCTGACATATGTGAAAGGCTCCAATAGCCACAATTTCAGCTTCTGGGCACTGCAGTGGTTCTGTAGTATTTAAGGCTGAATCTAATGTGAAGCACGAAAAGAATTTTAGTGAAGAGCAAATCCAGCATGTGAAGTACATTTTTAGGAAGAGAGAGGGGTGTTTGCTTGGTGCATGGGAAAGTAGTTTGAGCAGTTAGTAGTGAGCTAAAGATCTATTAAATAAAGTGCAGAGGAGACAAAATAGACAAGATAATACATAGAAATTTGGGAGTAGAAAGAGATGTAATGAAAATGTTACCTCCTTGATAATAAAATAAAAGAATTAGAAATTTATTTTCTTTCCTAGTGAAAGACTGGAGGAAGAAAGAGGATAAAGCTGAAAATGCAAAGAAAAATATTTGAAAAATATATCTGGAGACTTTTACAGGAGACCTCTGTACATTAACCGCAAAATATATAAGATCATGTGCAATCCTTTACAGACAACATAGTCTCTTGATTCAGGACCATCATAAGCATTAAAAAAAAAAAAAAAAAAAAAAAAAAAGGACTTTTCAATTATTTCATTTTCAACCAAAACAAACAAAACCCACATTTCTCAGAATGGTAAAATATGTGCAGAAATGGGTATTCCTAGTTGAAAGTCTCAAAATTATGGTTGATTTAGAGTCAGCTTACCACAGCTGGAAAGAGAACAAAAAGTGAACTGTATTGTTCTCTATAAAATACATACTACAAAAGTAGAAGTCAAATAAATACTCATTACTTTCTGAGGCTACTTTGTATGCTCTACAGGCTAGCAAGAAAAAATTTCCATATACTATTTTTGTACCTCCGTTTTCTGTGAGAAAGTATTATTTCTCTGAAAGAAACCCAATGTGTTTTGTAGTAATCTATGTAACTCATGTGCAAGTCACTAAAGCCAGAGCCTGTCTATTGTAAATCCATCATTATTGTGTAGGCCCACGTTAAAAAGAAATTGTCTAGTTTATTATTCCAGTCACTCTTCTAGCTCTATATCAATTAGTCTTTTAGCCACAAATAAAAAGTGCTTGAGAATTGTCATTTCTTTGCAATTTCCAAAAACTCAGCTCAAGATCCATTAGACAGCATCTCTTTGAAGACTTTATTGGCTAAAATATTATGTTTGCACCTGACAGCTCTCACAAAAGTTTAAAGAAAGGAAAAAGTATATCTATAAATTAGTACTTGCACAACTTTATAACTCTCAGAACAGAAAATACAATTTCCCTCTCTCTGCAGAAGGTCTTAGAGATCTAGAAATTTCATTTATGAAGAGGATCATACACACTTTACATGAATTACTATTTTAATTTAAGGAGAAAACAAACAAACAAAAAAAAATAGAAAAAAAAAAAAAAGGAAAAAGAAAAAGAAAAAGAAGTGGCATGACCTTGAAAGAGCACAAGACTGTATCTCTTGCTCCAGGTAACCTATTATTCATGCACCATCAACATGGGCTCTTTCACTTGACTTGTTATGTATTTTTCACAGAACTCTTAACAACTTCTTTAATGTCAACGTTCATTTAAGGCCAGTATAAAACCATCTGTCCCTTTTCATAGATTTTTTAAAATCCCTAAATAATGTCCAGATAGTTTTCAGAAGTCTTTTGCGTTACTCTGGAGAGTCTTCAGAATTACAAACCTGTAGCCTTTAAAAAATCTCCCATCTCTTATTACTGAGCCCTTCCCATTAATTGACAACTGGAAATATGATGCCCTGTGCATTAGTCTTAATTATGGTAGTAGGAACTCATTTGCAGCAGAGCAGTACATCTCTCAGTCAAAGCCTGCATTTTGTAAGAAGCTAGATCCTTTTTTAAGTTGTTAAAATATAGGTCTTGGATCTTGTTCTGCTACTCCCCACACACACACTCCCTTTTTAATTTTTTTTTAAACATTAAACAACTCCCAGTTTTGTATTAAATTTGAAATACTATTTTTGTAGTTGGAAAAAAAAATATCAGTTTGTGAAGATGCTTTTGTCTATGGGAGGAAGTGGTTAATGAGCAGTTTCAGTGAATGCTGGCATCCCATGCATCCATACATAACAACTGCAGCTTCCGTGAGCATCAGGACTAATGGAACGCATGGATTTGTCTTGTGGTTGGATTCCCAGATGTTTAATAAGCTGCTGCCTCTCACTGGGGGTTTTCCTTTGACTCAAGCATTCATAATAACCCTCTCATGTGGTTTCTCTTGTGTCTAATAAGTGCTGAGTTCACGCTGCAATCTTTCCTTAGTGGAAGAACTAATACTGTCTGTCTTCTCTAGATGAGTGCACGGTTTCATAAAACTTGAATAACAGCTTGATATCTTTGAGACCACTGTTTCTCTGTCAGACTTAGCTGAGACTGGTCAAGGTTTTCAAAAGAAGTGAGTTAGGGATAAGAAGAGAGGGAAAAATACATTGAGCGTGGTTTCCTAAGGAAAATGTGATTGTTTATTTATTTATTTATTAGCATCCATGAGGCCACATTTTTTTTTGTCTATAATTTTTTGTTATTGAAGAGTAAATTAGGAGCCTCTAGGACTGTGTTAATATCTTTCTTGAACTGTCCATAGCCATTTTCCACAGAATAGAGAATTGTAATTACCCTTCAGAGTCTCAAACTGCCTTTGAGATTTCTGTTCCAGGCATTTTGCAGTATCAGAGCGCTGCCCTCAGCCTGCTTGTACAGGCAAACTAAGTTAGGCACAAGTTTTCATAAAGCAATTTCTTCTCCAGTGACTATTTGCACACCTTCTCTGTTGGAGGGAATTATTGGTGAAGACCAGTAGCTCTGGGAACATCTGCATGTGTCTGGAACATTTACTTATCCTATAGGATGAGTTTTATTAGTCATGTTTTGACATTTATGTTTGTCCAGCATTGGTCCAGTAGTCATGCTGTTAACCTGATTTTCATGTGGGTCTTCTAAGATGGTCTTTCTTAGATCAAAACCATTCTGTATGCGAACTTTCACACTCTGTATCAAAACCAATCTGTGGCGCTTTGTGGTGAAACACCTCATGCTAAACATGAGTGTGGCAGTGCAAGGTGAATGCCTTATAAACTATGTGTTTATTCTACACTAATATGCACTCTGTTTTGCTACCAGAATACAGCAGAAGTCTGCACATACAAAAAGGAGAGAAAAATACTAGTCATCAGTCATGCCACATGGAATTTCTTCATATATTAACAATGGAAATTATTCCCTTTTATTTATCTGCTTATATTTTTGCTATCTGAACCATTATTTCATGATGTATTTCATCTTACTTTCCTTGAACATGCAATGTTATTCCCTCTACTTTCCCAAGGGAAAAGGATTTGCAAACATTTTAGCATATGCTTTACCGTGGCCTTTTGCTGGGACAGCACAACCCTTTCTGCTCTACAGAGAGATTCCTTTCCCTTGGAAGATATCCTTCAACTCTTCCTCAGTTGTTCTGTTCCCCTGAACTGCAGCTGAGATCAGCATCTTGATGAGACAAGCAACTTGATATGACATTTATTTGGGCAATATACCACCTTGTACCTCTTTGTCTGCTTAAAATGGAGAAGTGTCCATCTTCTGATGTATGGGCTGTTTTTTGCTGTAACGGTGAATTTTTCTAAACTAAAGGAGCTGCTGACATTCTGTTTTGCCATATGAATGCTAGCATGCTCTGCTAGTACTTGCAAATTCTTGCAAAGTGATATAGTTCACTGAAGTTCCTCTATCTTATGTTATGACTAACACACCAAGCTTAGCTTGTGTTATTTGCTACAGGATGTGCTGTTTTTTGGCAGGCTTGTTTTGACCTCCACATGCCTGCCTGCCTCAAGCTTTTCTGACAATATTTTAAAAATTTATCACAAATGTAACATCTGAGCATTGTCTGTTCTCTACAACTCTTGCTCTGGACAGCATAATATCTTGGTAGCAAAATCTGATTATTTTGAGGTGCATTAATTTTAGCCTGCTCATTGCACTTGTGCTTTCTTGTGCATGAACTCTCTCAGATTTTTGTCCCATGTCCCCATTAAAATTTGGTCTTTTATTAGGATATGAATTAGTCTCCCCAAATTATCAGTTTGTCTCTTCTCCTGTTGATTGCAGACTCTGTTTTTCTAAACGCCTTCTGTACTCTTTGAGGAATATTTACATACCTTACTTTAGATGACTAAATTAAAAAGCTCATCTCCTACAGCTTCCTATGCAGTCAGTGAAGAGAGGGGAATTCCTTATGAGGGCAACTATGGCATTTAAATTAGGCTCCTGCTCTCAATTGCTCTTTAGAGGAGCCTCCAGCTTTAGCCCTTCCCTTCCTCTGTTTTTTCATTAGCAAGCTACGAAGACTACCACTTTAATTTGCCTACCTAACTCATAAACCTAAATTTAGGCAGTCTGAGTACTCCTATATATTCAAAAGTGTATTTCTTTTCATGTGTTTTATTTCTAGATGTTACGCAGAGGCCATAATACAAAAGCTATAAAGTTTTACGGTTAGTCTTTTCTGCTTGAGCTAGCTGGAAGCTATTCAAATCATGTAACGTTTAAAAAAAAATAAAAAAAAATTCTCTTACCCAAAATAAAACCATCTTCTAACCAATCATCCTGTTTTTTCTGGCATTCACTGATTTCACTTTCCTCAGTAGTCCTCTGCACTCCACCTCTCCCACAGAGCTGGTAACTGCTCCATCCTTTTACTGAGTTTATTTTCCTCATCTGTACCACCTCACCTGGTATCACATCCCACAGCTCAAAAGCCAGACAACTGACAGAGCCCTGCTTCCTTCAGGGTCTGATTCTGACTGATCAGCACAGTCTGTCCTAAGTCTGAATAATCTCAGTGTCCACTTGCACCTGGCTCATGTCCCGGCTTCTTAAAAAATACAGTTATTCAGAAGCAGTGCTTCTCCAAAAAGTTAATATTATAAATCTGAATATATTCTCCAGAGCAAATCTGAAGAAAGGTTCAGAACATAAAAGTGACAGCTTTTGAAGCCCATTCAAACACCAGTAGGCCAGTGTTTGAAGGTATTTGTCTGCATTCTACCATATTCAAAAACCACAATCAAAGAGAAAACAGGATTGTAGGGTGAGCTCTGCAAAGCAGATTTCTAAAGCACTTCATTCAGACGGCCGGTCTAATCCACGGAGATCCATTTACAGAGCAAGACAAAAGAGTCACAGTGTTAAGAAACAAATTGTAAATAGGGGTACTAAAACCGGATGTAATTTCTGTTCAAATTATGCAGAGTTACATTAAATTACTTTCTGTGCTCTAAAATATGAAGCAATATTGCCTATTTACTCTAGCATTACATGTGCAATTACAGCTTTTGAAGATCTGCATCATTCGTGCTCATTTGTACACAATTATTGAACAAGCAGTGAGGGATTTTGAGTGTGGAGTTTTGTGTTTACATATTGCAGGCACGAACAAAATCGAACAACGTTATTTTAAAGATTTTTAATTAGCATTTCAAAGAATCTTTTATGGTTTTTCAAATTAGAATAATTTGCTAGGAATCTGCCGTGCAGCACAGCCTACAGATTTAAAAGTACCTGATACTACTGTTCTTTATTATTTAAAGTACACCTGAATTTAAAAGGACAGAAAGCTGAGAATGAGATAGTAGTTCTGAAGGATAAAAAAAAATGTTTTATCTTCATTGGTATTTATAGGAAAAAGTGCCTTTCATCCCTTCACCAGAATTATGTAAAACTTCATTATGTTAATTAAAAAAGAATGCAACAACCTAGGAAAACATACACTAGCGGAAAATATGCCATGCTGGATCCAGCAAACCAAGAGAGGCGAGGCTGCCACTGCTTCATGCCCCCAGGTCCAACCAGCAGCAAGGCTAAAGTTGTATTCATCTTCAGTAGAGACATGCACACAGAGCACACGTATGCACTACTTATATACACTGCTGGACATACAGATCACAGACAGACATACAGAGCACTCACACCAACACCAAACTAGAGTCCACAGTGTGCTATAGTGCATGAAAAAAATTCTTAATGGACAAAGTGGTATAGAGACCTGAGAAACAATTAAGAAAAACCTGACTAGGGGAAGAAAAAAGTTACTTGACAAAAGAAAAGGCTGGATCTGGATCGCATCTGTCTTCAGAGCATGCATCAAACTGAAGGGAACAGAGTGAGAAATAACCCAAGGGATGAGTGTTTGTATAGGATCTTGCAAATATTTTAGACTTAAAACCTAATTCACCTTGTATGCAACAAGACAGCAGAACTGAAAACTGCTTTTGAGTTTCAGATAGGTTTTAGGCTGTTTGAAAGGACTGTTCACAAACAATGATTTCAACTGCCTCCAGGCATTTCTCTTGTTGATATCTTGTACATCAAAATAAGAAAATTAAATAAGACTTTTCAACAAGACATTCATCCGAGTAAATGTATAATTTTCTTGAATTAAAAATGTTTATGATGTCCTGAAGTAATTAATGAAATACTTCATCTTCACAAACTATAAGACAGAGAGTGAGCTTGACAGGCAATTAAGAAACTCAAGATAGAAAGCACTATCAAAGTCCAAGGTATTCTTATTATTAATCATTGTGTATATCCCCACTACTGTAAATCAACATCACTACATTGAAGTCAATAAAGTAATTGAAGCAACATTGATTTTTCACAAGCTGCAAAGCTGACCCAAAACATTTCAGTTTTACTCATGTTCCTTTAAAGAAATATAGTTGTATTTTTCCCTCCTCCCCTACTTTTTAAGTCAGGAAATGTAAATCCCAAATCTAGTATTAATTAAGTGTTCAGAGTTGAGTATATGAGTGGATTAAGAATGTATAATGATTTATATTTTTTTCCCCCAGTATTTCATGTATATGTTTCTATTCCTTTTTCTGAGTCAGACTCGTTTCAGTTATGGAAATGTAGTTACAGAGCATTGCTAACAGAATACAGTATTATTATTGAGATAAGCATCTGACTGATAGTGTTTTACACACACTCCAGTGATAAATTTACATTATAGCAATTTTTCATATGGGAAAAGTTCTCTGGAATATGTTACAAAGACATTTGTATAGTCATCTGGGTTTGTCTTATCAGAATGAAAAGTAAACATAAGGGATTAATGAGAGCAAGGGGAGTTCCTATACACTCCCTGTGCTAGTTGAAAGGAAACTTTCATATGTTGGTTGTTATTTAATTGTTCGCCATTAAATATACAGCAAATGTCAGCTAACACTAGGGTAAAAAGCATTTATTGTTTGAATTACCTGAATTTAATGTTCTTGTTTTGAGCTCTCACATTTCCAAAAGCTAAAAGAGTGGAGCTGGAGAGAGAGGGGAACATCCCTCCAGCAGCCCTGGAAGAGGTATGTGGGGAACAATGCTGTTTATATGTGTGTCTGAATTACAAAGTGGTAAGGACATAGACTAACATCAAATAACCCCAGCAATCTACAGTATGCCATATTCCCCACTCTTTCCATCTCCACACCCACATCCCCTAGAGTGCTCCTTCTCACAAGACACCAGTCCTCACTCTTTCCCCACAAGTCTACATACTCCAATTTGTTATTGCAAATCGTGTTCTTTACCATCTTTTCTCAGGAACACTTACTACAATCCCTCACCCTTCAGACCATGCTACCAACTCGCCTCCTTTCTGCTAAGATCGAGCTCCTCCAACCTTGGAGTCCTCCACCGAGCAGACTTGTGCCTCCTCCTCAGGCCCAGCAGTAGAAGCCCCTTCCACCCCCAGGAGGCTCTGGTACCTCTCACACCAGCGTAGTCTCCTCCAGTCAGCTGCTGTTTCTGCCATCCTTCTCCTTGCTAGCTGAGCTTCCACAGCTACCAAGATCCCTCCACCAAGATCCTTCCTGATTTCAGCGCCTTGCCTATAAAACCTTGCTTGTGGCAGATGAAAAAATCCAGGTACAGGTTGCGTTTACAGGAAATCCACTTGGATCGGACTCTGAAGACTAAAAAAGTAAGATATGTCCAGAAGAAAACCCCACAAACGTACGGTCACCCTAATGCTTTTTCAAAATCAGTGTTTTATTAATACTTTATTTGCTTGAACTTCTTGGTGTTAAGTAAATGCAGATTCTGTTATGCAACATATCACATCATGGGGAGTACAGTGTACCATGAGTTTATCACATCTGACACAGAATAACCTCAAGCAATAGGTCAAAATGAAAGCTTTTTTCAATTTTTATTCACAGTCAGTCCCGATTACTCACTGGAAAACATCCAGTTTTGAAAGAATGGGTCAGATTTTGAAGTCTGTAAAGCAGTCACGTACAGACCTGCATAGGGTACTTCTCCAGATCTATGTTTACACAAGCCTAGTCAAGCTGCCTTCAAACAGATGTCATAAATAACCACCACCTTGCATCACATCATTTTACTGCTAAAGCAAATGAACTGAGGAGGAGACAAAGAAGGAGCAGAATAGGAAACGTCAGCACTGCTCTCTCTACTGTAACAACAGCACATGCTGAGCCGGGTCTACCAAAATGGACGTGATGGTGGTGGTGAGCACTGGAAGGAAGGATACCAGAGTAGTGTCTTGCAGTGGCAGTGTGATTCATAAAACAGCAGTGCATGAAGAAGAGAAAGGGTGATTCACATGAGAGATCACAACTACACAGCACTGTAGCACCTCTCATTGCACGGGTCTCAAAGGATACGTCTGCATTGTGTCCTCAGTGCTGCACTTATTTTCTGTGCAAGCAGCAAGTCTGAGAACAGGACCTCAGGTCTGATCAGCTGCCATGGAAATACAGACAAAAAAAGTATTATAAACTGAAATCACAGTATCCTTGCAAGAGAGTAAATGTGTTCTTACCCTGGTTTTATTGACAAAGAACTGAGGCACAGATTGATTACCTACATTTCCTGAACTCAAAATACGAAATGGAGGCTAAGCTGTCATTAAGACCGAGATACTTTCTCAGCTGTGTACCCTTACTATTCAGAAATGACCTGTAAAAATCTATATTGCTTCAGAATTCCCCTGAATTAGCCAAGCAGCTGCAGCAGCCACTTTAGGTCTCTCCTCTCAGCTCCCCTGCCATGTTTCCCCTGACTAGCTGATTTCTAGAGGAATAACTGCAATTTCTAAAATTGTATTTCTCTATTGGACTATCACACTATATGAACTCAAATATAATGTCTGCTGACATGCATTTCAGATACAAAAAAGAGTGGTGTACCTAGTAAGTAGAGAAAAGAGAGTGACAGGAGTAAGTGGTGGAATCAACTTTCAAGTAGGCTGGCTGAATTTTACAAATCAAGAGATAATTTGATGTTGAGGTCAGCCTGACAAGTGCAGATTCTATTATTTCCATGGCTTACTCCTAGACAGACTGAAAGGAGGAGAAGAAGAAATACACGATACATTGGCAGAGCGTGCTGCATTGCTGATTAAGAGGATACAGGAAAGCTTACTCCGCAGTACCAAGCACCTGGATGCCATCTGCCTCTCGTCCTTAGAAAATCCAAGTTTTGCAGCACTGGACAAAGAGACGGGACGGCTCTGGATAACCTGGCTGGCTCTGGTAATTCACTGCTGCTTCTGATGTAGAAATGAAGGGTTTAACATGTCTGTCATTTGCATGCACATACAAGGCACGGAAAGGAGGGATTTACTTAGGATGATTTTCACATAACTGATCAAATCTAGGCATAGGAGGGGAGCATTACTTTGCTAGGTGCGCTGGCTGTTGAGAAGCAATAACTGATAATAAAATTGCAAGCTATAGGTGATATTGCAAATTATAGGTATAAGCTACTTAGTATACGTAGGTGTGTCAAAATCTACCTTCAAAGATCAGTCACCTCTTGGTGAGGAATGTCCCTGGTTCATACCAAATTAAAGATGCTGTAACAGTAAATTAGGTAGAACTGGAAACTCAGGAATGCTTTTTCCAATTAAGAATGCAAGAAGCAATTACTTAGGCAAATTTCAGTTGGAATTTGGCCAGTAAAATTAAACTCTGTTTTCAAGCACAAGTCTAATCTAAAAAAAAAAAAAAAAAAAAAAAAAAAAAGGAGATGGAATAACTATTCTTTTTTTTCTCGTCTTAGTGATATTCTTTCATTTTCCTGATTTTTGCTTATAAATTACTTAATTATCTTCTCTATTCATAAACATTCTAATATATAGTTGCCTGGAAGTTTAATCCTACCATTGTTACTGCAAATTAACAGAAATATGATTTGAAGGGTTTTGCATTCAGACTGTAAAACATCAGAGGAAATCCCTTGATCAGGAAATTAAACATGTTTGAGTGAACTGTGTACAGGTCTCCTAATAAACGCATTTATTCTAATATAAGCCCCAAATATGAATTTGGAGGACTTGGTACGTACATGTAATTTAGCTTCATTACATCTTCAGAACTGAATCAGACCCTTTTTGTTTCTCTGATGTTTACAAAAACCAGACGGAATAAATAGAATGCATGTGATATCCCAGGTAAAATGAAGAGCAAAGAAGAGAGATAACAAGCAGTGTTTCCTGAACCTGGTAGGGCCACAGCTTGTCAGGAAAAACTCTATGATAACAAAGCATTGTGCAAGGTTTGTTGTTAATATGAAAGGTATGAAATCTGAAGAAAGAAAACTGACAGGATAAGATGATTTTAACTTTTAACTATATATATAAATATATATATATAGGAGTGTGTGTTATTGAGAAAGAAAGGAAAATATTCCTTCAGATGGGTTTACAAAAGGAACAGCTAGAAGAAGCAATTTTCATTTTTCTTTTGTAATCTAGGTAGTGTAAAATTATTCTGTCTTCACAACCTCAAGGCAAAGAAGACAGCCTGCTTCTCTAGCTACAAAAAACAATCTGTCAGATTTTTTAAAGGAAGTCACAACTGATTTCTCATAAAATAAAAAGCAGGAGGATTAGAGCTCTGTGGTGACAATGAAATCCACTCAAAACTTTTACAGTGAGAGCCAGAGCTCCAGCTAGGTCCTGCCTGAGGCGCTGATCCTGCAATAAATACAGTTTAGATTCTATAGGTCCAGGGCTTGAACTGCCAGACCTTTAGACCTGCTTATTCAACCAGACTTAAGTTTTTGCAAAAGCTCCTTTATTTGTATAGAATTGAATTTACACAATCCTCATCTTCCCCTTAGAAAAGCAGTGGCAAGGCAGGTGGAAAAAGGTTTTTCCAAAAGTAGAGTTCAGGAATGTTATGTCCATATTAGTTTCTTCAGAAGTTAGCATGCTGTGGAAG